>NC_072423.2:49380555-50003333 GCF_028878055.3 Symphalangus syndactylus
GGCAACCGCGTGTGGCCACACAGGGCCCCACACTTAGAAGAGTCCCACGCTTGGGTTTCGTGCTCTGCAGTCTCCATCTTGAAATTCTTAACACTTTATCTTTGAACCTGTGCTTTGCAAATGAAGTCCATGGGGCTTGGAGTCTCTGCCCATGCGTAGTTCAGCCTCTCTCCACCTGCCCAGGAGAGCATGTCCAGAGTCCCACCTGTCCAGAGTCCCACCTGCAATCCACATGTCCAGAGTCCCACCTGCAATCACTGCTGTACCAGCCAGCAGCGGCCTAGGCACAGGTTAAGGGGGTCAGGGTTGGTCACATTCACTCTGTGGTAGCCCAGGCTGCCGTGCTGTGCCACATCTGGCCAGCCAAAAGAGGCCATGACTCAGCAAAGATGAGCCTATTGCACAGATACCTAGCATGTCCCAGGCACAGAGTTTACAATACCCTTGAAAGTTTTCTGTCCACCATGGGTCAGGACTGAGGGCCCATGGGAAGAGGTGATGTCTGGCTCGACTTCTCAGAGCCCACCCTCAGCTGGGGCTTGACACATCAGTCCATGGCCAATGAGAAGGGAGCCCCGCAGTCCTCAGGCCCAAGCTGCATCCCAGGTTGCAGGTGGGACTCCAGGGGCCTGCGAGGGTCCCCATGTCTGAGGCAGAAATCCCTTGGGAACTCCTTCTGCCTAGGGGACCTCTCTTGCAGCCTTCCTGAGTTTGGCTTGCGTTTCCAGCTAAAGGCACCCTCCAGGCATAAGCCACAAAATACAAACTGAAATTTTGGTGACTCTGCATAGGAGGTAAATGCTCTGATACTTGCATTTAAAACTGGCATTGCACAAAATAAAGATGAACTGTAAAGTCTGTGCTAATAATTTAAAATTTATACTTTTCTTTACTTGAAATGACATCAAATAGCAAATAAAAAAAATACCATGATAAGTTGAGAGAGTGAGCAAGACCAAGAAGGGAAGGAAAGGCTTTATATTTTAGTACTTTCGTGACACTTTTTATTTTGGCGCTTGGAACAAGGGGATCTACAATTTATGTCTGTTTTCTTAGAGCAGTGATGCTGGTGGGATTAGGGCACAGACCCTCCCAGTAAGCTCTAGCGTGCAGGTCTGCTGATTCACTGTTTCCATGACCATCGTGTGTGCTGGGGTGGGGTTGGGGGGCAGAGCATAAAACCTGAGTTCTCTGGGTGGATACAAATTGGTGTTGTCCTAAAACACCAGGGTAGATGACGAGCAGGGCCAAGTCCACACAAGCACGTTCACAAGTAGGTGGTCAAGGACTGCCCCTCCTCAGAGACCACACAGGAATAGGGAGGTAAGAGCTGCCTTCCTGGTGAAGGCTGCAAATTATGTCTGTTTGGGGAAGATACGAATCTCTGTCTCCAGAGGTATTCCTCTGAAGCTTGGCGAGGTGAGCCCTTCTGCTGAGCAGGGAGCCAGGTATCTTCAGGCTCCAACATGTCCCAAAAGGAACCAGAAGGACCCTCAGCTCTGAGGTTTGAATAGTCACTCTGGAGAGCATTCTGGCCATCCCATGGGCCAGTCACCTCGGCGGCCAGCACCTATCCTCCCTCTCCCCAGCTCCCTGCGGGGCATCGGTCACCACCCTCCAGCGCAGGCTGACCTTTGTTGAGAACCTGCTCTTGCACATTTCTTCCATGATCTCGTTCAATCCGAATCCCCCTGCTCCTGCCACAGTGAATTCTTTTAGGATGTCTGTGATGTCACATAGCACTAATCAGTTGCACACACGTACTCCAGGGAAGAAGCACAGTCCTGAGGTTGCCTCTGGGGATCCATGAGTAGGGGCCCTGATCTCCGCTCTTGTTTGTGGAGTAAGTCTCTCTCCATCTCCGTCTTCCTTTCTCTCTCTCCCTCCCTCTCTCTTTCTCTCTGTCACACACATGCACACATGCACGAGAGAGAAAGGAGTAGTGCAGGTCCGTGTGTGAAAATCAGGAAGCCTCCCTGTAGGAGGTGAGCTTCAAACCCAGACTTTGGGGGAATAGGAGGGTTTGGGTGCAATGAGGAGTGACAGGGAAGCTTTCCAGGTGGGGAGAAAGTCAACTCCATTATTTCAGAGACAGCACTGGGTGAGGGGGCCCTGCTGGGGCCCAGCGTGAAGCAGAGGGCACAGAGGTGGACGAGGGGCCAGCTCCGAGGAGGGCCCACGATCCCATGGGCGGTGACAGCTGTCCCGAGGGAGAGTGAGACAGGATGAGTGCAGGAGTGGACACCCCCTTGCCTTCCCTCTCCCCCCACCAGCTTTTTCAGCTTTGGCTTTAAGCAGGCATCAGGCAGTGAAGGACAAGGGAGGCTCAGCCCCATCCCAAACCTCCAGGCCAACCCTCAGGACGGTGGTTGCTGCTGAAGGGGAAGCCAGGTGAAGACATTCCCCTCCTTTGGTGGCAGAATACAGTTGGGCTCCACACCCCACACATAGGCTGGCTCTGCTCTGGCGGGGTGCTCATTCCAGCCTCGGGGAGCCCCAGTAAGGTAGGAGAGAAGAGACTTGTATAGTCAGGAAAATGTCGCTCTCCAGCCCAGTGAGCTAGCCCAGGTCATACCAGGACCAGGAAAGGGGTAGTAGGAACTCGTGGGGTGAATCAGGGCCACCTTCTCAGACAGGGAGGGGCCCCTTGCACCCTGGTGCTTGGGGAAGGAGGCAGCAGAGACCTGCAGAGGCCGGTGGGAGTAGACTTGGCAGCACAGAACCAGAACCAGATGCAAGAGGAGGCAGGGGAAGCGGCAAGGTTGGGAGGGAGTCAGGAAAGAGCAGCTTGGCCTGTCTGTCTGTCTGTCTGCCCACGAGCCACAGGCCTCCCCTTCCAGAGGGAGCCACACTGGACAGGTGAAGCCTTTCGACCAGCTCAATCATCGTATTTATTCTAATTGTATCATAATCGTCCCCAAGGAGGCTGGTTCAAATGAGCTTGACATTATTAAAATTTTAATGCCCAGTTTTCATAGCTGAATGAATATTTAAAGGGTATGTCCCAGCTTAAGTTATGATGATGAAGAAATTAATGGAATGTCTTGTTTAATGCATGGATATGTGTTGATGCAAAAAGTGGCAGAGGGATGGGAAGGGGGAAGGGAGGCAGAGCCTGAGCGGAAGAGGAAAGGGGCCATCCACCTGCCCACCCCCTGCCGCAGGCAGGAGCAGAGACAGCTCCAGATCTGGGCCAGGCCCACTCTCTCCCCCAGAGGGGTGCCCGGCTGGAAGTAGAAACACATTCACAAGGGTTTGTGATGTCTCCGGAGCACCGACCCCAGGAGCCTCCAGGGAAGCTGCAGGTAGCTGTTCCTGACCCAGGGAAGGCAGGCCCGGCTCACCAAACCCCCTTCAGGCACCTGGAGGAAGACACCGACTGAAGGCCACGGGGCCTCCATGGGGACACTGAGGACATCTCTGAAAGAGAATCAGCAAGGTTGGCTCCTGCGCCCCAGCCCAGATTCCCAGCAGCCACAAGCCCCAGGGCCCTCTGGGGAGGACAGCGCGCTGGTGGAGAGGAGTAGCTGACAGAGGAGCAGAGATGGGGGCAGGAAAAGCACCAACAGGGTCCTGAGGCCATGGCCAGGGTCCCAGGGGGCAAAGTTACAAGAAGGGCAAGGAGATGGCAACTGGCCTTCTGGTCTTCCTCCTGGTCTCACTCCTGGCTCTTCCCTCCTCTCCTGGCCCTTCCCCTGACCCCTCTGATCTCCCTTGCCCTCGCCCTCTCCGGCATTCTCTTCACCTCTCCCCTCGCTCTGTCGTCGTGCTCTGCCTTGTTCTCTCCCGATCTCCACAGCCTGGTCCGGCCTCCTCTCCCAGGACAGATGTGTTCCATCCCCCTCCCTCTTCAGGGCAGAGTCAGGGCTGGGTGAGGCTGGCTGAGGACTAGGGGAGGGAGGAAGGTTTCTCTTCAGGCCAGGGCCACCTGTACAGAGCCTGCTCCAGCTGAGAAATCTTTCCGAGCAAGCCTGACACTTTATTTCTGCTGAGAATTAAGAAAGCACACGGCCGTATATTATCTCACCGTCTAGCCCGGCACCTCTCTGACAAGACCCTCAAAGGCTGTCTGGATGCTGACCACCATCAGATTATAAGGGGACATGATAAATGACCCCAGGAGCCATGGCTGCATGGGAACCAATTCAGTTCTCCTTTACCAATCTGTTTAGAGCACCCCGTAGGTGCCTAGTCCCTGACTGAAGGCAGCTGGGAGGCTGGATGAGACTCCATGTCCCTGCTGTCAGAAAGCCCACAGTAAAACTGGAGAGAAGCAGTGTGTGAGGGGTGAGCCCAACAGCACACCATGGAGGAGGTCTGCCTGCACCATCCAGGGCCCGTCTGGTTGGGAGGGCTCCTGGGGCAGGGATGTTAGGCCAAAGCATCACAGGTGCCCAGGTGCCAAGGACAGTGGGCTGGCTGCCTGCGACTGGGGTGGCCTCTAGGGTGGAAGTATACAGACACAGGGAGATTTCATTTGCCCAGTTTAATTTACCATGGAAAATGAGACCTGTAATTTCAGAAATAGCTCTATCCTGGCCACACCAATCCGCAGGACTCACCCCAGCTGCTCTCAGGCCCGACTAGAGAAGACTGGCCGTAAAACACAGAAACAAGGTGCCAGGAAAGGAGTCTACTCCAGTGGTCCCAGCCTTCCTCCCACACAGGATGAGGCCCCTAGGGATGTGGGGTCTGCCTAGCATGCTCTGGCCCTAGGAATGGAGTCTCCTGCCCCAGGAATGGCCTCACTCCCCAGTTGGGACACAGCGGCAAAGCCCAACAGATTCTGGTTCACACCCCTGTGCCTGCCCCTTCTCAGCCAGGCCTTCCTCCCATCCTTGCAGGGGAAGCCTGAATTCCCCATCTGGCTCCCTGCTCTCCTCTCTTTCCCCCACACTCCTGGCCTCTGCTTGGAACTTTCCTGGACCATCCCAAGCCCATTCCACCTGTTCCCAGCATCTCCTAAATGAGTAGGCAGATGTCAGGAGTCCTGGGTTCATCTTGATTTCACCATTTACAACCTTTGTGACCTCAGGCTAACTTCTTAACCTATCTGAAACTCCATTGCCTTGACTGAAGTTAGAGACAATCTATTTGCATACATCACAGGAGAAGTTGTGATGATCTAGCAATGTGATACGTATAGCAGCTGTTCCTGTTCTCAGGGGTGTTATGGATTCTTGGGGAGGCCTGGGCCACCTAATCACCACCCCCACTTGCAAGTCAATTTCCAGCCTTGAGTGTACCTTTTTAATGGAAAACAGGGAGCTCCTTGTAGTACCCTTCCCAGTGGGGTACCAACCAGGCTTCATGAACTAGGGGGCTTATTCGTTGGCTAGAGCTGTCACAGCAAAGTACCACAGACCAGATGGCTTAAACAATGGAAATGTATTTCTCACAGCTCTGGAGGCTGGAAGTCCAAGATCAAGGTGTGGGCAGGATTGGTTTCTGGTGAGGGTTCTCTTCCTGGCTTGGAGACGGCGGCCTTCTCGCTGTGTCCTCCTATGGTCTTCTCTCTGTGTGCACGTCCCTGCTGTCTCTTCCTCTTCTTGTGAGGACACAAATCATATGGGATGAGGGCCCTACTCTTATAACTCCATTCAACCTTAAGTACCTCCTTAAAGGCACTATTTCCAAATACAGTCACATTGGGGGTTAGGGTTTCACCATATGAATTTTGGGGGGACACACTTCAGTCCATAACAGAAGCCAAGTGGACTAGGCTCAAATAATGAATAGACTGTCAAGAGGAGGAGGCTGGGAGGGACAGCAGGGAGCTTGAAGGCCCAGGGAATGGACTTGGGGGAGGAAGGTGCTGGGATGTGTGGTGGGAGTGGTGCAAGACGTGGTGGGGCCAGATTTTGTGGGGTGGGAGTCAGGCAGAAAAGATACTTGATTTGCTGGCCCAAAGATCCTGGCCTCAATCTCCCTTTATGGGATGGGTATTTTTCCCACTTGCTTCCTCCTTGGTCCCCTCCTCCTGGAGCAGCTGAGGTCAACTGAGATAAAATATGACAAAGGCAAAGGCCATTGTATTGGTAGCACTCATGTGCCTACTCATCCTGGCTGACTCCCAGCTCTGCCGCTCCTCAGAGCTTTGTTCTTCTCATTGAAAAGATGGATATAATAATCCCTACCTCAGAGAATTGTAAAATTACATAAGCAGAAAAGCTGTAGAAATCTGTCCAAGAGAACATCAGGGCCGGAACTGGGTCCAGGTTAGTCCTTAAGACCTGTTTGGGGGAGAAGAATGCTGCAGGTTTCAGAGAAGGGAAGGCTAGGAGGGCGGGGCATTCCAGAAGGACACGGCAGCCTAGGTAAGGGTGAGATGCTGAGTCCCAAACAGTACTGGACAGGGAACCAGGAGTGACCTGGCTCCCTCCTGGAGCCCCTCTCCCATAGCCAGATGCCTGGGCGGCCTTCTGGATCCTTCCCTCAAAGACTGGAAAGCAGTTGGTTCATGGGGAACCCAGGAACTTCAATACGTTCCTCCTTCTCCCTGTGATTGGAATTTGCTGTAACATGGCAGTGTTCTCTGCTGCCAGGGCTTGGGAACAAAGCGCCTTGCTTCCCTTCAACTCCATAAGGGATGTCAAGTGGGGACCTGGTGGTGAACAACAATGACACCCTGGCCCCTCTCAGTGGGCTGGCGCTGGCATCCTCCCCTGCTGCCTCTGGCTACCCGTGCCTCCTTCCTTGTCGGCTGCATCCTGCCTCCCATCTCTGTCCTTCCCGGCCGCGGCTCTGCCCTTCCACTGACCTCGTGCTCACCTTGCTGAGTCACAGGCACCCATACTCCCCCACCCAGTTGTCTTGATGCAGCCAAAACTCACTTCAAGTCCTAGACCAGAAGGTAGGAGGAAGCTTGTGACTGGCTGGTCCAGCCGCTGTACGGGAGGGAATTGGCAACGGAAGGTCTCAAAGCGCAGGACAGACATGTAGAAATCACCCCACAGGCCCCACCTCCCAGCCTTGTCCTGCCACATGGTGGCCTTGGGAAGCACCTGAATGCCTCTTGGCCTCAGCCTCTCCATCTCTAAAATGGGGGTGTTTGTACCTGCCCCACTGCCTCTCTGAGCTTGTGAGAGAAATGCAGATGCAAGAAGGGCTCAGGGAGGTGCGTAAGAGCAGAACCACTGATGAAGACATCAGGTCAAAATCCGCTTGCGTGATCCTCCTCATGTTTATTGCTTAAAACACTCTGAGACCTCCGGGCTGTAGAGCCCACCCTGGGTGCCTCCGGGTGAGCCTTGAAGACAGGCAGCCAAGCCCAGGATGCTTGGAGTCCAGAGACCCCTAGTGGCCTGAATGGGCCATTGACACAGATCCCTGAGAGGGAAGAGAGAGGCCAGCAGCTAGGGGAGTCAGGCGTTGCTATCCTGTCCTCCTGGCACGCAGACACCACAGGGGACGAGTAGCCGTGCCCACCCCATGCACTCCCTGAGAGAACGGCCCTGGCCGCAATCGGGAGCCCCAGCCCTGAGCTCTGCTTTAACCACGGAGCTGGACGGCCCAGAGCCTTGGCCACGCCTGATCCACAGGCCACTTCTGCGAGCTGGTACGGGCTGGGATGAAGCTGGATGCCCTGGCCTGGGTGGGGTCCATCTGCAGCCAGCGACCAGCTCATTTCCATAAAGGCAGATGTTTGAGTGAACCAGGGCTGAGCCAAGGGTGTGCTTTGGGGACACAAATGCCTGTGCGATACAGAGGGACAGGCCAGCATTTCTGTCAACTTCAGATTCTGATATCAAAGGCTAGCAGGAGCTGCTCAGAGTAGGAGGAGGAGGCACCTCAAGGTCTCCCGTCCAGAGACAACCCCCTGAAAGAATGGGGCCATGGGGCCATGCCGTCGAGGGGAGACGGGCAGCGCTTTGGTGAAAGTGTGTGTGCTTGCAGCAGCATGTGGGAGCGCGTGTCTGTGGGTGCAGTCTGTGTACTCACATCCACCTGTGCACCTGAGTGCTGGATGTCTGTCCCCTCACCTGCAGGCCTGCTATAATGCTGTCCCCCTGTGCTCTGTTGCAGATGAACCGGCCGATCCAGGTGAAGCCTGCGGACAGCGAGAGCCGAGGAGGTAGTAGCTGCCTGCGCCAGCCCCCTTCACGTGAGGGCCCACTTGTCTCTGCCCCTCCCCCTCCCCCTCTCACTCCTCCCTCCTTTTCCCGATGCAGCAATGCGATGCAGCGACTCCCTGCCTCCTCCTCTTGCCCCTCTGGGGATCTCGTGGCTGAGGGCTGGGGACAGAGCTTTGGAGCTCTGGGTGACTGGTTTGGAGAGAGACAGGAGGGAAGGGGGGTGTTTGGGGTCTTCCAGACGGTGGGGTTTGTGCCTCTCTGAGTAAACAAGTGCCATGTCCCAGGATATTCTTCTCCCCTCCGTTAAAACACCCAAAAGGGTGTGCCCACCTCGGTGTCGCCAAGGAAAATCCCACCATGATGGGGCTTGTGCAGTCAGAACGGAGATAGGAAGTGGTCGCAGCTGTGCTGTAGGAGGATTCAGGCCGCAGGAGGCAAATCTGAGTGGTCCATGGGAGTGTGGGCACTCAAGGCCAGCACTGAGGCAGAGATCCTGGAGATAGAGGCAGGCAGTCAGACAGGTGTCTGGAAAGGGACAGAAGGGAAGGACACAGCCTCACTCCACAGATGCTTGTCCCAGAATGTGGAGCCCATTGGAGACTGGCCGTGGAGAGCCTGGGTAACGGAATGCAGCACCTTGAGGCTCACCGCTGGAAGGGTCAGGCAGATGGCCAGCCAGGGGCAGCTCCGTCACCAAGTGACAGCATCCTCTTGGCACAGTGCCTGTGTGTCTGTACTCCCCCCCGATCCCAGCCACAGGGATAACCAGGGCCCACCCTAGGTACAGCCCTGGCCCTAGGCTCCCCTAGATGAGATTCAAACATACTTTGACATTAAAAGAAAATGAAAGGGAAGGACATGGCAAAGAAAATACATCCAGCATCCAAGATCAGGCCTCCCCTACCCAGGCACCAGCTCCTCTTGCAACAAACTGCCCCAGTGATACAGAGCCCATCACACCTCACCTGTGGCAGAGAAAGAGACTCACCAGCCCCACAGGGTAGAAGAATGTGCAGGCCCCTGCCACGTGCCCCCTTCCTGGCCCACCTCCTTGGGAGGGGGGCATTGTCCTTCCTGATCACTAGCCCCCGGCACTCACACTGAGCCTCATCCCCACTGGGCCCTGCCCAGACATTGCTCTGAACTGAGCTCTCAGCCACTTCCCCAGGGAAGGGGGCCAAACGGAAGCTCCGAGCAGGTGAATGACCCCCAAGTAGAGACTCTGTCCTCTCCACCAGCTAGGGGCCCCAGCCCAAGTTCCCACAGAGGCACAGCCGGGCAGTGAGCCAAACAGCCATTCCGAAGTGAGACACTCCCAGAGGACAGACGGGCGGTGGCTCCCTACCTCCAGCCTCCTGCCACAATGGGAGAGACCTTGGCTGCTCTTCCGCCAGAGACAGGAGCAGCCCGGAAAGGGTTTAGAAAAATTGAGAACACCCATGAGGCCACCAAGGGGAGGGTAAGGAGTTGGGGCCTTTTTTTTTTTTTTTTTTTTGAGACGAAGTCTCACTCTGTCGCCCAGGCTGGAGTGCAGTGGTGCCATCTGGGCTCACTGCAAGCTCCGCCTCCCGGGATCACGCCATTCTCCTGCCTCAGCCTCCCCAGCAGCTGCGACTACAGGCGCATGCTGCCACGCCCAGCTAATTTTTGTATTTTTAGTAGAGACGGGGTTTCACTGTGTTAGCCAGGATGGTCTCGATCTCCGGACCTTGTGATCTGCCTGCCTCAGCCTCCCAAAGTGCTGGGATTACAGGCGTGAGCCACCGCGCCCAGCCAGAGTTGGGGCCTTTTGTTGCCCTGAGAAGGCGACATTAGGTACAGCCTCCAAGGTGGCCCCAGCCTACCCTTCCCCCCGCCAGGGCTGGGATGTCCAGCATGAGGGCCCAGGTAGTAAGATAGGACAGCCAGTCGCAGCTGCCCTCCACCTCCCAGTCAGGAGCTCTTGGCTTCTGCCAACCCTGCCACACCCTGGGGCTCTGGCCCAAGTGTCCGTGTTCACCACCCTCCCCTGGCCCAGGCCCAGGCCCAGTGCTCTGGGTTTCTCCCTGCTCATTGGATCAGCCAGGAACCGAGGAATTTCTCTCCCCCTCATTTCCTCAGAAAGTTTACCGGGAAATCAAGGGCAAAATGTCGAGTAGGCGATAGCTACTTGCAAATTTGGAGAGCCAGTTGTCCTGGAGGATGCTGTGGTGTGGCCGCTGGTGATCTGTTCATCCTTGGGGCCTGGGCCTGCTCAGAACACTCCTTCATCCCCTCAGTCAGGCCTCTGCCCTCCGGCCCCAGCAGGGCACTGACCCAGGCACAAGGCCTCTAGGACCCAGGCCCCCTCCCAACCCGGACCTCAGATCCTACCCACTAGGGCTTGGGCTGGTGTCTTGGTGCTGCCTGAAGGGATCCCATGCCCCAGGGCACAGACACACCTCCTCACACTCATGGAGTGCTCTAGTCCTAAGGACCTGGGTAGTCGAGGTCCAGTTGGTTGAGGGGTAAAGATGCTTCAGGTGTGAGGGGCCCACGTGAGCGAAGCCCATGTGGTTTGTGCTGCCTGCTCCTGTCCCTTCCTTGGCGGTGAGAGGAGTGCCATCCTCACTCAGCCTCGTTCAGGGCACATGAGGCCCACAGCAATGCGAGGGGTGTCTCCTGGAGACCATCACCCAGGCACACAGTGACTCACCTGCAGCCCCCAGTTTACACGGCCCGGCCGGGAGGCAGTGGCACAGGGAAGCTCTCACGGATGGGCAGGAAAGCTGGGATAGCAGGTGCCAGCAGCAGTTCCGGAGAGGAGATGCCCCAGGCGGGGGCAGCCAGAGGCCTCAGGGGAGGTGGCACTTCTGGTCTTGAAGGTGGGAGATCCCAGAGCTTGAGAAGGGGGGATGGCATGAACAAGGGCCACCGACCCAGGCCTCTGAGGGCCACAAGGAGGCGCCATCTGGTGCGGAGCAGGCAGGTCATAGTCCAGGCCGTTTTCTCCAGCACTGGAGAGGGATGTCTGGAATCCCCTCTGCCCAGCAAGGCCGTGCTGGGCTCCAACTCAAACCTTTCTCTCCCTGAACTTGCCTCAGAGGCAATAGCTCTCTGACTCCAGGATGCTAACCTCATCGGCTTTCCCTCATATATCTCCTGCGGCTGACACTCGCCGCGAACCAGATTAATCAGCTCTTTTATTCTTCTTGCAGTAGAAAGTGGGGGGTGGGGGGAGGTGGGGGGAAAGCCAAACCTGAACATCTATCTATTAATTGCATATTCAATATTAAACAGTGAGATGGCCCTGAGTCAGCACTATCACCAAGCTGTGTGGTTTTTTTTAAAGAAAGTTAGCTTAAAATAATTTAATAGCCATTAAATACTTCTGGGGAGATGGAGAAGGGGGGGAGAAGTGAACATTTTAAAAGATTAAAGAAATAGGCAACAGGAGAGGTGGATGGAGAGAAGGAATGGGAGAGGGGTGGAGGAGGTGGCATGATGGCAGCGGGCAGGAGGAGAGGAGAGAAGGGAAGGAGGTGAGAAAAGTAGAGAGGTGAGGGGAGAAGCGGCAGGAGGAGGACGGGGAGTGAGGCCTTGAAGACAGTGGGTGAGGGAAGACTGGGGCACAGTGGTGTGAGGGAGCAGAAGCCGGCAGTGGCCGCAGAAGGAGGGGGAGGGTCAGCCCCAGCCCTGGCTCAGCAGTGAGCCAGGTTACGAGTCCCCAAAACCCAGAGGACACAGGACACCCATCCCCAGCTGCCCTCCAGGTGTACTTGAATGCTCATAAGCAGCACAGAAAGATGTCTTATCTGCTTAGGATTTGGGGAACATGCTGGGACCTTTGGCTAGGGGCAGGAGGAAGGCTTCTCTCCACCTCGCCCGGCACAGAGCAGGCTGCAGCCCACTGCATGCCCATATCGTGGTCCACCTTCTCATCCCCCATCTCAGGCCTCTAGACACATTCCTGGTCACATCCACCCACACGCATGAGGCATGGGGGTATCTAGGGATGGGCATGGGCATGGGCGGACTGTTGGCAGGTCTGTGTGCACAGGAGCAGCTTTGTAACTTTCAGGGCTCCTGTCTCTGACACGCATGGATTGCTGGCTGAGGCTGACAGGCTGAGGCTTATTGTCCTATCAGGAGCAGTTCAGGGAGCTCTTTTGTCTTTGGTGTGAGGGCAGTGCCAGCCTTGCCTCTAGAGGGGTTGGAGTGGAGATACAGGTACAGAAGGAAGTGGAGCTGGCTGAGTGCTTGACTGGAGCAAGCACCGGGAAGAGTCCAGGAAGAGTCCAGGATGCAGTTCTTGTTCTTGTGGAACGTTCTTATCCAGAATGAGCTCCAGCTCAGGCACCCCACCTTCTCTGGGCCTCCGTCTCCTTACCCGGGGGTCTCAGGAGTCATCATCCACAAAGCTGCTATTTACAGAACACTCACTGTTAGGGATTTTATGGAAATATGGTTTTGTTTTGTTTTTGAGATGAAACTTTGCTTTTGTTGTCCAGGCTGGAGTGCAATAGCACGATCTCGGCTCAATGCAACCTCCGCCTCTCAGGTTCAAGTGATTCTCCTGCCTCAGCCTCCAGAGTAGCTGGGATTACAGGCGTGCGCCACCACGCCTAGCTAATTTTTGTATTATTAGTAGAGATGGGGTATTACCATGTTGGCTAGGCTGGTCTCGAACTCCTGACTTCAGGTGATCCATCTGCCTTGGCCTCCCAAAGTGCTGGAATTACGGGCATAAGCCACCGTGCCCGGCCGGAAATATGTTTAATTTATACAGCAACCTCAAGGTATGGATGTTCTTGGCCCCACTTAAAGGTACAAACGAAGGCACAGAGAGGCTAGATAACTTGTTCCAGGGCACACAGACAGAAAGTGGCAGAACCAAAATTCCAACTCCTACCTGTCAGCCACCAGAACCCAGGTTACCTATATTCCTCTCACTCCCAGGAGGGCTTCTCGGACTCTGGGTGGCCTAGGAGCAGTGGGAAGGCACCACAGACATTTGTCTCACCTTTAGGCCCATTCTCAAGGCGGCTGAAGTGAGAGGAGCAGGGTTCCAGGTGAGGCAGGCAGGGCTAGGCTGGACAAGGAGCTCCCAGACCTACCCATGAGACATGAAAGACCAGAGTAGGAGTGGGTCAGAGAAGAGAGAATTCACTGTGGCCTGGAGCAAGCAGGAAGGGCTTCCTGGAGGAAGTGGGAATTAGGAATTAGATCAAGAGGTGGAGAGCTGGGATACAGTGAGGACACAAAGTTAAAATGGGGCCTTGAACACAAGGCCAAGGGATTGGGCTTATCACTATTGGAAGCAGGAGCACTGATCCTGGGTAAGAGATCACAGAGAGAGGGCTGGAATGTCCCTGGGCAGGAAGAGAAGAGAGGGCCCCTGCTACCACCACCAGGAGCTGGGGTTCCAATCAAGTAGGGAAGGAAGGCCAAAGAAGAGCCTCCCCAGGAGCCACCTGTCTGCCTGGGGGATCCAGTTATCCCCAAGAGCACACTGGAGCAAGTTGTATTTAAACTCAGATTTACCCCCAATATAAGCAAACCAATTCAGTAACCAGTGATGCTGGACGGGGACAGAACCAGGTGGAGAGCAGGCCCCTCCCTGCCTGCCCTGAACATGGCAGCTGGCCCCCTCAGAGGTGATGATACCTCCCTAGGGCATGCGCTGCAGTGTCCTGTGCCTCCTGGCAGGCAGACACACCCCACCCCAAGACCCCAAAGCTGGCTCATGCTCAGCTGTGTCCCTAGAAAGCTGCCCTGCAGCCCTGACCACTTCCTCTCCTCCCAGGTCTCAGTCCAGGTGACAGGACAGTCCCCCCACCAAGGTACCTCCTGCAGCCAGGTTGTAGGGCCTCCTTTCGGGGAGTCAGAGATGAGGAGGCAGAGGCTCTGGCTACCGTGGCCTCAGGCAGCCAGCTTGTTTGGGAAGCTGCTGGGCTGAACGGAAGTGTGTGCCCACCCCACTCAGTGGGCCGAAGAAGATCAGCAGCCAGACAGGGGCCCTGAAGGAGGGGACTAGTGGCTGATACCCGGGTCAGGTATAGCAGACTGCAGATGCGTGCTATCTCCCCTGTGTCCCTGGGGAGGATGTTTCATTCCCCCCTCCCTGGGTGTGTGTGTGGAACTGGGCGTGTGTCTGCAGTGCCTCTGTCAGTGACCATGAGTGCATGGCACACTGGGGGGTGCTTCATGGGAAAACTGTGTGACAGCACTCTGGGCTCCTCCAGACACAGAGCAGACAAGGCCCAGTTTGGCTAAACCCCAGTGTGATGGTTACTGCTAGGAGGTGGGGACGGTCTTTGATGATGCTGGCTGGGGTGGGGCACAGACTGGGGCCACCAGGTTTTATCTCATCAACACGAAATGACAGAAAAGCCAGCAAGGTGGCTGGCTGGGGAGAAGTTAGAAACCATGAAGAGTTGGGAGGAGAGTCCTGGGAAAGAGGGGACTTGAGGACTCCCTAGGGGCTGCCACCTGCCCGTGCTCATCTTGTCCGTGTTTCTGGGCCTGTGTCTGCCTCTGTCTCTGTCTGTCCTGTGGGCTCTCTATCTCTTTCTACCCAATGGCCACATGAGAACCAAGTGGAAGCTCGGTTCAGCAGGGCCTTGGGGATAATGGGCCCAACTCTTGTCTTCCAAGGCACAGGCTTGGGAGGGGACGGGTCTAGCACTGGGGAGTCCATCCAGAGGGAACACAGCAAGAAAGAAAACCACTTTCCAGGGTCTGCCACCCTCTCCAGGAACCCAGAACTGAAAAGCACACAACACACAGACACACACAGGTGGCCACCTGCACAGCAGAATCAGGCCCAATTGCACAGAGAAGCTGCCAGATGAAACCACCAGCCGACAACACACTTCTGGCTGTGGCAAGTGAGGCCTGGGCTGGAGGTTCCACCACTGAGGGGCTCCCGAGTCTCTCCCTGGTCAACGGGAGCCTATTTTCCTTCAGGGGCTTCTATCAGGCCCAGGGCAGATCAGCAAAGCAGGCAGCTGAGAACTGAACCCAGGAGAAGCAAGGTGGGCAGGTGAAGGCAGGCAGGGCTGAGCTGGCCCTGAGAATGTCCTGTTGTCCCCCCCACAAGCTGCAGGGGAGGCTGGAGGATGGAAAGGGGAGCAGCCTGGGGCACCAGCCAGGAAGGGGGCCCTGGCAGGGTGGTGGCAGTAAGCTCTCTGCAGACCCCCTGGGAAGTTTCAGAGGGTGAATGAACCTCTTTTATGTTCCCCTACCCTCCCCAAGTCCTGCAGAATTGCTCATCTTCCTCCCTTGGCCTCCCTATCTAGACCTGGGGGCCCATGCCCGTGTTTCTTTCTTTCCTTTTCTTTCTTTCTTTTTTCTTTCTTTCTTTCTTTCTTTTTTTTTGAGACAATATCACTCTGTCACCCAGGCTGGAGTGCAGTGGTGTGATCTAGGCTCACTGCAACCTCCACCTCCCAGGTTTAAGCGATCCTCCTGCCTCAGCCCCCAGAGTAGCTGGGATTACAGGTGCCCGCCACCATGTCCAGCAAATTTTTTTTGTGTGTGTGTATTTTTAGTAGATACAGGGTTTTGCCATGTTGGCCAGGCTGGTCTTGAACTCCTAACCTCAAATGATCCACCTGCCTCGGATTCCCAAAGTGCTGGGATTATAGGCGTGAGCCACAACGTGACTGGAAGCCACTGTTTCTTTCCTCCCTGCACTCCCGCATCTTGTGTCTCTGTGTCTCTGTCTCTCAGCCTGTCTCTGGTGGGACCTTGGCAGGGCAAGGAAGGCATGAGAGGGTTGGGGTCAGGTGTGACAGCCTGGGAGGCATCCCTGAGACAGCTGTTGGCCAAGTGTCCACCGTTCCTGCAGCCTTTAGGTGCTCCCAGCACACTTCACAGGGTCTTCAGGGCGTCCCCCCTCACCGCGCCAGCACTGATGTGGTAGCGGAGTCCCGCTGGGCCAGCTAATGAGGTTGGACACAATGTGAGTGACTGGGCTCCCAGGCCCTCCCTGAGGCCACATTCCCCACCATAAACCCGTGGCCGATTTCATCCTCCCAGCCCCTCCACCATCTGTAGCCCTATCCGTTCCTGCGGCTTTTAAAATCCTATTAAATTCCTCATTACTCCTCCGAGCATTATTTTATTTCTAAACAGACACAGACAACGTGTTGTCTGCAAGGGCTTCAAGGGCCTGAAGGCCACCAGCTGTGGAGTGCGGGCCTGGGTGGGGGCAGTGTCCAGTGGCTGCGGTGGGACAGGCTCTGGGGCATGGCTGGGGAGACCCCTAGCCACAACTGCTGACTTTCGGTACTGGGTTTCTCCCTTCCAGACTCTTCTAGCTATTCTCTCCCACACTAGGAAGGCAGTTTAGCGAGTGTGCAGATGAACTGGATGTGCAAGCTGGCCCCGCTTTACAAAAATTCAATATACAGAAGTGTCAATTTTCCAATCTTAGGAGTCAGCGAGTGACCCACCGGACAAAAGCTTCTGGGCGCACAGAAACTTCTCAGAGCTCTGCTGAGGAAGCCCTCGGCCCAGGCAGGAGAGGCTGCAGAGGAACATCCAGAGGGCTGGGACCACAGCACATTGAAAATTAATCTGAAATTACACTGAGTCCATAAGAAACTAAGAGCCTCCTCCCAGGTCCAGCATGTCCTTACCCACTGATTTGGTGTTGGTTTGGACTCTGCCTGGGAGACCCTGGGATGAGCAGAGCTAACCCCACCCCAGCATGGAGGGTGCAGTCTGGGAGAGAAGGCGTCCAGTGACTGAAGGAGAAGGAGTCTGCCCCTCAGAGCTGGAGACCCCCACCCTCACCTACCCACCTGCCTCCACACTTCCTGTCCCACAGAGGCCTCTGAAAGGTGGGTTGTGTGTGGACTCCTCTTGTGGCCCCTGTATATGTGTTTTTGGGGCTACATATCCTTGTTCAAGCCCTGCTCCAGACCCGGACACCCACAGCTCATCACCATGGCCCTTCCATAGCCATGTCCTTGGCCAAGGGTCCTGGGGAGGCATCACAGGAAACTAAGGGGAGTTTGGATTGAGGGATAGTTACCTGCCCATTTGGCCAGGACACAGCACCTCCTAGGCCTGGGAGGTGGGCAGGAGCCCTTGTGTCTACCCTACCCCCACCCTATGAGTCTGCCTCTCACCTAGCTTCCATTTTAAAACATTTTTAAGAAGTAAAACAACTCCACAGCCTCTTTCGGTCTCCTCTCCATGCCTTGGGCTCCTGCTTTGCCTGCCTGTCCTGTCCTATCCCCTACCTGAATTTCTCAAGCTATAGGTGGGCATGTTTTCCCTTGAACACCAACCAGCGCCAAGCGTATGTCCTGACAGATCTTTTGTATACTTGAATCCTAGGTTTATTGGGGGCTGATGTTTAAGAAATGACATTACAACACAAGACGTTTGTATGAGACATAAGACAGCATGGCCAGACAGTCCGTGGTGCTCAGACAGGTGCTGTGCAGGCGGTTTGAAAGATTAGGAAGGGCTGAAGGATTAGATACCTCCTGGCCAGGCCCAGTTGCTTGCCTAGGGTATGGCTTCCTTGATGGTCAGGAAGTTCTGTCACCTATCTGACCACATTCCCTGCCATTTTTGCTTTAGCATTTCCAGCCATTAGGTTCCCTAGATCACAGTGCAGCATTCCTCTGCCCTGGGGTTTTATTCTCAATGATCCCTGTTCCTTCTATTTTTTTTTTTATTTTTTATTTTTTATTTTTTTTTTTGAGACGGAGTCTCGCTCTGTAGCCCAGGCTGGAGTGCAGTGGCATGATCTGGGCTCACTGCAAGTTCCGCCTCCCGGGTTCATGACATTCTCCTGCCTCAGCCTCCCAAGTAGCTGGGACTACAGGCACCCGCCACCACCATGCCCGGCTAATTTTTTGTATTTTTAGTAGAGACGGGGTTTCACCATGTTAGCCAGGATGGTTTCGATCTCCTGACCTCATGATCCTCCCCCCTTGGCCTCCCAAAGCGCTGGGAATACAGGGGTAAGCCACCGCGCCCAGCCGATCCCTGTTCCTTCTGACTTAATTTTTTTTTTTTTTTTTTTTGAGACGGAGTCTCACTCTGTCGCCCAGGCTGGAGTGCAGTGGCACAATCTTGGCTCACTGCAACCTCCGCCTCCCGGGTTCAAGCAATTCTCCTGCCTCAGCCTTCTGAGTAGCTGGGATTACAGGCACGTGCCACCATGCCCTGCTAATTTTTTTGTATTTTTAGTAGAGACAGGGTTTCACCATCTTGGCCAGGCTGATCTTGAACTAGTGACCTTGTGATCCACTCGCTTCAGCCTCCCAAAGTGCTGGGATTACAGGGGTGAGCCACTAGGCCAGCTCTTCTGACGTAAAATTTAAGAGAATCTTTGTCTCCTTTCTTTCTCAAGCCCCTTTGTAAAAATAAGTTTTAAAAAGCCAGGAAGCCTCTCCTATTTACACAACTGGACCCAAACAGCAGCTGTGTGAAGAATTGGTCTTCGTGGTTGGGGAAGGAAGTGGCTGGTGGGGAAGAGTCCCCAGGGAGGGCCCTGCAGAAGTGCCAGCAAAGCAGGCACACATTATAAATACGTCTGTAACTCCTGCCATAGGTGCAAAAATATAATTAACTGCAAACCTGCTGAATTTAAATGGACTTTAGATTTTCAGCTGTGGGAGGGGGTGTTGATTGATCTGCATTTTGTTTTTGAAGTTTTTTTTTAATCCATTTGGAAAGTTAAGTTGAGACTCGCCGCTCCTCGACAAATTCCCTCTGGCCCCGGCTAATTTAGCAAAGGATTGTTTCAGGGGAAATGGGATATTAATCATAGCAAATGGGCTTCTGGATGATATTTAAAAGCTGCCTCATGCCTGTGTGCCCAGCAATAGGAATGACAGAGAGAAGGCACCACGGCCTTCTCGTGTCCCATCCCATCGCCACTCCCATGTCAGTACTGTCTGGCCCAGCCACTATGTGAATGTGGAGGAGGGAGACCCCCACTTCCTTGGGAGATGGGTGAGAGGAGAGAAAGTTCCCAGGCAATCCTCCCAGGGCTAGGTGGTGTCCTCCACACAGCACCAAGTGAGCCCTGGTGTACCGAGTGAGCACTGAGTGAGCCCTGAACATGATGTATCCAGCGCCCTTCTGGCCCCGGCACACCGCATTGGGAACAGCCTGATAAAACACGGAAATGGCGGGGTGTGCAGGGACAGGTGATCATGGGGGAGGGACAGGAAGAGGGATGAGACGGCATGAACCAGAGAGATCAGAAGTGGTAGCACCTGCCTGGCCTTCAGAGGGGAGGAGGATCTGAGCACGGATGAGCTCAAAGAGCAGAGCTTCCCGAGTGGGAAAATAATCCAAACTAAGGCAGGCTTGGAAGACCCCAAGAGGCCAGAATGGGGGGCCTACTTTGGGGGGGAGCAATAATTTCCAGAAGCTGCTTTAAATGGATACATTTAGGTAAAGGGAAGCCATGTAAAGCTTTTGGGCAGGGGAGTTTTGTGATAGAAATGGAGTTTTGGAAGCAGTCGTCTAGGCCTACTGAACTGGATAGAGGGAGGGAGCGAGAGCAGGTGGGGAGCAGGGACCCGGCTGGGCTTCACTGCCCGCCAAGCCCTCTGATCCCAATTCCATCCCCTTCTCACAGTGCTGTCTTGCCCCGAGAGCTGCATCCTCCTATTGCAAAGTGGATGGTGACACCCCCTCGGAGCTGCCACAGGAGAAACATAGTTGGTGAACTGTGGAATCTTCCTTGATGACAGCTGTTGAAGTTGTCATTTTATTTTTATAGTCCAGTCCATGGGAAAAGAGAGGAGGTGGCAGGGGTGATGACCTCTGGCAAGGTTTGATTGACAAGTGCAAATAGAAATCGTACTGCCTGGGGCCACAGCTATATTGAGCATGTGAATTACCAGAATGGAATGGGATAAGGAAGGCTTCCTGGGGGTGGTGATTATGGGAATGACAAGTCTACTGAGAGGACAAATCTGGACTGTGTCACAGGCAAAGGCATGAAAACAGAGACAAGCAAGGCAAATATGTGGCATCCTAGATATTTCAAAGTAATGAAGAATTGGTTTGGCTGAAGAGCAGGGTCCACTTTCTGGAATAGAAAGACCCAGATTTGGTAAACCATGAATCTCATTGCTACTGACATCCCAGGGTGCACACACCTCTGCTCATTCACACACGCACAGTATCTGCTTTTGGGGGACGTCTTCTCTTCTCATCCTCCAGCCCAAGCTTACCAGACCCATCCTGGAGTCTTGTTTCTCTAGTTTGTTCTCCCATCCAGTCTTCCTGGTCATGCCCTGCCTCTGTAGCAGTGTCTGCTTTTTCCCTACCCAGCCCAGGACAAGGCACATGGGGACCAATTACTGCCTGTAGCAGCAGCTGCTAGGGCTCTGGAAGGAAGGTAAATAGAGCCAGTGGGGCCTCAATCCTCTCATTAAGTCACCCCAGAGCCTCCAATAAGAGTGCCTTGAGCCTTACAGCAGCCCTGCACAACTGGCTGAGGAGCACTCCCATTTTATGGAGGGGAAAATGAGAGCTTGGAGAAGAGAGGTGACTTCCTCAACAACACCATATGGCTAGTAATCAGCCTTTGCGCCTCCATCTTTCTGGGCAGTCTTCCAAGCCTTGCTGTCCTCCCTCGGATCTGTGCTGGGGTGCTGACACCTAGAGGAAGTTCTCCCAGCATCAATACCAACCATCATATCCATTAAGGATGAGGATGGGTCCTGCCTCAGTCTTCAGGCTGGGCTCTTTAGCTTCTCATGCCCCCACCCCACATGCCCTTTGGCATGGGTGGGTAGTAGGGGTCCTCAGAGAGGGTCTGAGGCTGGACCCGCCCAGGTCAAAGCCCAGCCAGGGGTCCTCAAAGAGGGTCTGAAGCTGAACCTGCCCAGGTGCAAGCCCAGCCAGCCGCAGGATGAGTCTGTCTGTGCTATTTGAGTGTGGAGGGTCAGCTGGGAGGAGCAGGTAGAGAAACTCCGTGTATGCCCAGGTTGAGAACCAACCTGACCAGTCATGGCCTTGTCTGTCTAGGGCCTGGCAATGACAAAGGCTTTGCAGAAATCTAGAGGTCAGCCAGGACCCTTATCAGGGGAAAATCCATGATCCCAACATCCTAGACACCAAATCCTGGCACTGGGTGACTGGCATAGATGTCTTAGGAGGCTTGAGGCCTGCACACAAATGGCCAGTTGCAAATAACTTTAAATTTCGAGGGACAGTCCTTGCTCCTGGAGAGCTGATGGGCGATGACAGACAGGTACATGGAGAAGATGTCTTCAAGCCTCTTCTGTGCTCTGGGCCCTAGAGAAGCTTACAGTCTGGGGGCAGGGAGATCAGCCGGCAGCATGCTGAGCATCCGATGAGTAGAGGAGACAGCACGTCGTGCATGGCAGAGGGGTGGCCTACGCCCGCTGGAGCAGTCAGGGAAGGCTCTCTGGAGGACAGTGTCTGCTGGAGGGGGTTCCAGGCTGAAAAGCTGCTGAGACCAGGAATGCAGACGCCGTGGCTTAGAGCCTGCCCAGGGCAAAATTAGGAAACCAGTTGGCCAGAGAAGAGGTTTCAGGGAACGCCAGGCAAAGGAGTTTGGGGTGGGGAGGCAGTTCCAGAAGACAATAGGGAGTCTTCGAGACCAGAGAGGGAGTTGGTGGTTGACAGAAGCTGGACTTAGGAAGACAGGTCGCCTGCAGGAAGCACTGGAAAGGGAACTAGAGGGACCAACCAGAGACCAATACAGCCTCCAGCCACGAGGGGTTGGGCGGGGGGCAGGAGAATTAGACTATAGGTTCAGGAGCCCGTCATTGCTATGAAACGTATGCCCCAAAGCCATCCCTGCCCTGCCCAGGACCTGCTGCCTCCAGACCTCCGGGAACACGCATACTTTCAGGCACATGTCTATCCTCAGACAGTCATCTCTGACCCTTCCCGCCTGCCCAGCTCCACGCTGTTGGTCAGAGCCTTCGTCACGGCACACCCCACTGCAATGCTTTGTCCAGCGGGTCCCCACTGGCCTTCCCAGCTCCGAACCCCTTCCCTGCCCTCTGTCTGAGCCTTTATGTCAGTTAACTCCTGTCTCTCACAGAGACTGTGCCCTCCTTGAGGGCAGCCAGGTCTGGCCCTCCACAGAACCTGGCTGGCCACCAGGCCCCACAGCCTCCTTGGGCTTGCACCATGAGGCCCATCTCTACACAGACGTCCTCCCCACCTTCAGGCTCTCTGCTGGTCTAAAAGTAGCCCCATCTGTCTTCTCCCCATCCCTCGGCCCACAGGCATGGGGTGGGCAGTGGGGCCGATGCCACTGACATTGGCATTCTCCTTGCAGCACATTTTAATAATTTAATGGCTATTAGCAGGGCCGCTGTGGTGGGGGGGGAGTGGGGGACGGGGGGAAGATTTATAGAGAGAATTCACTCCAGGTTGGGGTTTTGTCTTCCTCTGTTTTCCTGGCATTTATCATGCATGTTTTAATTTGGATCGGAGAGTTGCTACCATCTGGCCATTATCACAAAGAAATATTCATTTTCGCTGAGTGACACAGGCTCCATTCATCACAGAGCGCGCTGATTGCCCCGCGAGTGTGGGGCTGCGGTTTCTCCTTTATTTGAAATGAACCTTGAGCTACGAACAGGTCCAATTTGCCCAGAGCAGAGGCACAGGGCAGGCGGCTGCCACTGACCCTCACAGCCAGGTGGGCCGGGAGCACCCTGGGGGACAGCCAGGCTGGGAGTGGAGGACAAGCCCCCTTCTGCCGTCACAGCCACCTACCTTCCCTCACCACTCCTGGAGAGGTCTTGGTGGCCCCCTCTGTCTCACCCAAGGCTTCTGACAAGCAGCTCTCCCACCTGCCCCCATGCCTAGAGTGGCCAGACCACAGAGGTGGCAAAAGTGGCTCCTCTGCCCTCTCCCTGGATCCCAGCATTTGAGAAATGCAGCGACGCTGTCCTGTCAAGTGCAGAATTTGCTTCAGCAATCTTGCCCTGACGGAGTATCACTGTAGCAGTGTCATTTCAGGTCAGAGCTGTGTTGGGGACAGAGGGCCCTCCCCATTCTCCTCTCCTTACGTTTTGGTGGCACCATCAGCACTGGGCCCCATGGGAAGAGACGTGTCGGCCTCCAACTGGGACATTTCCTTTTATCCACTCACCGCTCACCATGGCATGCCATCGGGGCCACTGAAGGGCTCTTGTCAGTGATTGGCCGGAGTCCAAGCACAAGGCTGGGACCCCCAGGCGGGGGCAGCACAGAGCACCTCTTGACTGGGCTGGGCCACACCCAAAGCCACTCAGTGAGCAGCCACCCAGCTCTGCCAAGCAGACAGAGGAGAAAATCTCCTTTTACACATTTGAAGTTGGGAGTCAAAGCACTCTGAATGTGTTGGGCCCATTCTGTGTCCCCTGTCCTGGGGCAGAGGTAAGAAGTAAAAATCAACACATCCACAGCAAGTCACCCACGAGCCAGGTGGAGTCACTCACAGGCATGAAGACATCAGCAGAGCAGTGTCCCCGGCCCCAGCATTAGACACGCGAGGAGGGGAGTGACACAGAGTCCAAGACGACTTCACAGGGCGCCTCTGCTTTGCCTGAAGGCAGATCTGGCAGGAGGGCTTCCATCTACAGAAGTCCCTCTGCCCCAGGGCTTGACAGTCAGTCCTCAGGGACTGCCTGACAATCTCTGTCCTAGAAACTGTGGCCACATCCTGACCCTGAGGCCCTGGCCCCCCACCAGGACCCAGGTTTGCTCAAAACCCAGGGGGCTGCGCTGAGTCTAAGGGAAGGCCTGTGCGAGCTTTGATGCCTCTTCCCCATCAGGGCAGAAACCCACTGGGTCCTGTCCTTCTGTCCAGTGCACCAACTCAGCTGTAAGCAGAGTGGGTGCCCCATACCCCACCGATTCCCAGGCCAACGTGATTCTCGGCCTCAGGGTGTTTATAGTTGGTTGGAGCCAAGGGTAAAACCAAGGAAATAATTAGAAGAGAGGGACAGACTTAGAATCAAAGCACTAAGTTGACCATCAGTGAGGGCCATCAGGTTCAATATCAGACACCAACCTACCTTAGTAGTCCCCTGGCATGGGCCAAGGCCTTCCTGTGGGTCAATGTGTTTCTTTTTCCCCCAGACCATGACTTGGGTATCATTGCTCCATTGTATAGATGAGGCCACTGAGGCCCATAAGCTCACTTGCTGGGGTCACCAGCTGGTGGGTGGTGCACTTAGGAAGGAGCCCAGGCCCATCTGATTCTCAGGCCATCTGACTCCCAGCACCACCCCACTGTGGGTCTGGGAAAACCATGGGTGACTTTGTGTAGGGGTCGCATTTCAACTGGAGGGGATAGCAGGGTACAGAGGCCAGCAGAGGCCGGGACGGGAGCTGTTACACTCTAGACAGAGGAACCTGCCTGCCTGTCCTACACCCTAGTTTTCTATCCCAGCACTTGCTGACATAAATTAGCTGTCCACAGTCCGATCCTTCCTCCTCTCTTCCAGCAGACTGGGTGAGTCTCCACTGTGTTGTGGAATGTGGAGCGGAGACATTCGCTAAGAGGGACAAAGGAGGGTGCACGGTGCCCCAAGCCCCCGCGAATGCTGGTGCCACCCCTCCTCCTCTGAAACTCATTCAGTGACACCAGCAGCTCTGAAACATCTGCTCCTCCATCCTGGACCCGCAATTTGAATAAATTACCCCAACGTGGCTGCAGCCTGTTATTAATGGCTCGAGTTTTATAAGATGCTTTAGTTTAATAACACTGTAGCCCAGCGCTGCGCTTCTCCCGGATATTTTTATATTTCACCCCTTTCTCTCCTCCTGCTCCCCTCCACACTGTGGCCACCTCCAAGGCTCTGGGCCACATCCCCACCAGTCCCTTTGCCACCACCATCCCTGAGCCATGCTCCCATCTGGGAACCCTATTCCTGTGGAGGCCAATTGGGACAGCTGCTGGCTCCTGTTTGGGACTTCCAGCCCCCACCTTCTTCCCCTCCCTTCTGGACCCTCAATTTTCTTTGTGGACAGCCTCCCTTTTGCGGAGAGCCACCTCAGGGCTGGTGGAAGGGGGAGCACCACCTAGTTGGGTGCTCTGCCTCTACATTCCCCGAAAGGAAGCCCATAGCGGCAGGGCGGCTGAGGGCAGGGAGACACCACACACTGCTGTCCCCAGGCCTGGTTCTGTGCTCCTCACCCCACCTCTAGGGCTCTGCTGAGCTGAGGGACCCAGCAGAAGCCTAAAAATGAACTGCCTCTCCCCAGGTGGACTGGCAGTGGCCAAGGCTTGAAAGAAGCTGAAGCTGAAGCACATTTCTTTATTCTTGGCTCTTTGTTCTTCATTCTTTGGTGGGTTTGTCCTTGAATTTATGCCCCACACACCTCCTGCATGAAGCCCTCCCAGATTACCTCCACCCATTGCCCCACCATGGGCCCTTTTGGCTGTTCCTACAATCCCAGCTATATCCCTTCCTCACTGCCCTCTGCAGTGTCTTCTCCCCATAGTCTGGAAGCCTGCTGTCTCATGGAACCCCCTGGGGCCTGGTCAGTGTCTCACCCACAGCCAGCCCTTCTAGAATATTTTGAGTCTGATTAATAGCAGGTGCTCATGCATGTGTTTTCAGTGCATTGCTTCCACAAGCCTGTGTGAAGCGTCTGTGTGGGCGATGCTTCCGGCAAAGAATGGATGCCCTCACTGAGGGAGAATGTGAGCCCAGGGTGCGTGGGTTTGTAAGTTGGGGATATAGGGTAGAAAATGGTGAGGTTCAGACAAGTAGCCAGTGTATTCATGTCCCAATCTGTTCAAAAAAATCCAGAGCACAACTGATGGGCAAGAAATGCCAAATGAAGGCTCCTTGCAACGTTGGCCCTGGGTCAGGCAGCAGTGGATATAGGCCTAGGCAGGTGTCTGGCAGTTACCATGGGGCTGGGGCCCAGGGCAGCCTTCTCCTATGATGCTAGCCCCAGGGACTTGTCTCCAGGAGGGGTTGGGATGCCTGCAGCCAGGAGGGCCACAGAATGACAGCGTCTGGAAACAGAAGGAAAGGACATGGGGTGGGGTGGGGAGCAGGTAGAATGTCCCGTCAGACAGGAGGCTAGACCCGCCTCATCAGAGGGTCCTGTGAATCCCCCAAAGCCCACAAGGCTAGCCTGGGAGGGATCTTGGAGGATGCTTCCATGCCAGGGCCAAATTCAACTATGTAGTTCCCTGTTCCTGGGGACCTGGAGAGCCAGCAGTGACCAAGATGTGGCTCTAAAAAGGAGGGTGTGTTGCCTCCCTTTTCTTCTCCCCACCCGCCTCACCTCTGCCCAGCCGAGTTCTGAGGGCTACAGGAGATCCAAGCTCTCCCCGATTCCCGTTTGGTCTGATATTACTGTGGGGACTGCCTTTTGCTAAGAGCCCCACCATTATAACATAATTACTGCTGAAAATGACCTTTAAAATATACTTTAAATTCAAAATGTCTTTAAACCCTTCACTGAGCACCATTTTTCAATTTCAACGACTGTTTTGCTTTTTGTGGGGAAGTGAAGGGTGGGGAGTGGAGGAAGGAGCCCTCCACCAGGATTTCAAATGTTAATCTCTCCCTGTTGCAGAGCAAGCTTTGCATGGGGCCTGGGTAGGTGGGAGGAGAGAACAGAGCCAAATCGCCTTAGCCCTCAATGCCTGTGGGCTCTGGGCCTCCCGGGGGGCCACAGCTCTGCTGCACTTCTGTCGTGCCTCTAGCCAGAGCAAGCCTTCACCCAGGGGGTTCAAAAGAGCCAAAGGAAGTGCTGAGAACAATGGTATTTTCATGCCTGTTCCTTCTCCTCTCTTCCACCATCTTTGCTTCGTTCTTTCTCCCCTCCTACAATGTTCAGTTCCCTGCTTGCTAAGCACCATCCAGGGGTCCTCAATTTCTGCAGGAGGTGGAGCCCCCTTCCCACTCTCCTCTCCCACCCCTCCTCTGTGTCTGGCCTGGCTGGTGCACCCTGTCCCTCAGACAGCCTGTGCTCCTGGCTGCTCCTGGCCACTCTGAAGGAAAAAGTAGACCAGGAAGCAATGCTGTTGGAGGGAGCTGTTGTGACCAGCCACCCTGCCCCCCGCCTCACCCTCTGCCTCCTGAAGGCTCACCCTGCCGGTCTGGGAGAAAGTCTGACTTTCAGAACACACCACACACCCTAATAAAGCTTCAGGCTCACATTCTCCATCCCCTGCAGCACCCAGGAAACTCTGCTGTGCCTCCCACCTGGAAGCCTGGGGAGGCTTCCATCCTCACCCATCCATTTCCCTCCCTCCACCGCCCCACCTCCAGGAAAGCTGTGTTTCCCAGTGTCACCCCAGCGTCTTCAGATGTGGTCACTGATGTGCATCCTCCCTCGTAGGTGTCCTCATGTCTGTCTTCCCTTTGTGCAGCTTGTGTCCTCATCAGAAGGGGCTCCCAGGGGCCATGTTTCTGGCTCATGTTGGGGGCGATAATTCCCATCCAATAAGAGGGGTGCCTGCACCAGTGATCAGGGGACAGAGGCAGTGTGAGGCCTTCTGGCTGCTTAAAGGAAGCATTTTGGGGGCTCAAGTTGTGTGGATACAGACAGGAATCCTATTCTCCCCACATACTGGGGCTTAGCCAACTCCAGCAGCAGGAGAGGACAGGAGAAGGGGAGGGGAGGGGCTCTGATGAGGTGGGGCATTGGACAGGTAACTCCATCCACCTGTGCCAGGAAAGGGTGGCCAGTGGGCATTCTGGACAGTTCTTCCAGTGTATTCTTGGGAGTTTTATTAATATGGCTCAAATTCCCATAAGCATCCAACTTGTTCGCTATGAAAGTCAACATATATATTCCAAAGCCAACTAAAGTGGTTTGCATGCTGTTCAACCCTTCGGATGGCCTGAGTTTTTCGATGTTCCCCAGTTTTGAATGACCCCTGCCCAGAGCAGGCGGGAGGTCTGGACAGTGGTGGTGAGGCCAGCAGAGCAGGGGGAAGGGGAAAAGTGGGTGGCATGGCATGCCAGAGACCTACCTGCTCCATGGACAGGAACTTTCCCACACTGTGTCATATGTATTGTGTGGATAACATCAATTAAGGGCTAGTGACTGAAATCACTTACGATAGTGAAACAGCCACTCAGTGAGCCATTAGCAGAGTGAGGCCTTCTGGCTCTTTAAAGGAGGTACCTTCAGAGCCTTCACACTCTCAGAAGGGTCCAACAGAGAGCGGTGGTTCAGCCTGGGCTCCAGCTCTAAGCACCTCTGCACCTCCAGGCTCATGGAACCTGAGGAAGGGCAGCCCAGAGCAGGAGAACCCCCAGCCTGGAGCAGGGTTGAGCTGGGAGAAACACATGGTCCAGCCCCATGCCTGGCACGAGGCAGCCCCCAGTGCAATCAGATGGAGGGAGACACCTGTGCCCGGGACTTTGTGGTAGCTGTCCTGCTGGGGGAGGGCTACTCCTGGGGCTGCGGGGAGGCAGCCGTCTTTGCCGGGTATGCTGGGCTGGACACTGAGCCATCACAGGGACTCATGCCCCCATCTCTGCCTTCTTT
The DNA here is from genome assembly GCF_028878055.3 of Symphalangus syndactylus. NCBI lineage: Eukaryota > Metazoa > Chordata > Mammalia > Primates > Hylobatidae > Symphalangus > Symphalangus syndactylus. Next base: position 49,409,073 of record NC_072423.2, read on the forward strand.
TAGTGTCCAGTCTGGTGGGGGATAGAAACAAGGAATCAGGCAGGGACAGGAAGCTGTGGCAGCACCTGCAGTGGCCTCTCACTCTAGCTGGGGCAATAGGACCCACCGGGACCCCAGGCAGTCGCACTGACATCCTCTCCAGCCCTCACCTCCCACATACACTCCACCAAGCTTGGCTGCTTTGGTGCCACAGTTTTGCTCATCTGAGCTCTCCTCCATCTCTGCCCACTTGGAGTATCCTCTGTCTCCTGGACAACTGCCCCCCTCCTTTCTATCTGCCTGCCTCCTGCTGTGTCTCCTACCCCACCACTGCATTCTCTACACAGTGGCCCAATCAGAGGCTTTGGTCATCCTCACTTACATGAAAGTCCAAGCCTTTTACCGCTCCCAGCCCTGCTGCCTTAGTGCCTGCCTGAATCTCTTGCTTCAGGCCCCTGGCCTCATGGCTGTTGCTCAAACTTACCTGCTCTGGACTTTTGCACTAGCTGTTCCCTCTGCCAGGCACCCCCAGATTGCACTGCTGCTCACCCTGTCTCAGCTTCTGTGTCCCTCTACCCACGACCTGTCCTGACTTCCAACCTAATGCAGCCCCAGCTCCTCCATCTGTTTCCTTGTTTTATTTTATTCATGGCGTATATCACTACCCTGATTGTTTCTTATTCATTATCCACCCCTTGCCACTTAGAGATGAGCTTCATGCAGACAGAAACTCTTTGTTCTTCTCTGTATCTTGGCAATTTGCATAGTGCCCTGCCCAGAGCAGGAGCTCAGGAAATGAATGGCTGAATGCGCAGGACAGGGACCCACAGGGCAGTGCCATAAGAAAGTGCTGGAGGCCGGGCGCAGTGGCTCACACCTGTAATCCTAGCACTTTGGGAGGCCGAGGCGGGAGGATCACCTGAGGTCAGGAGTTCAAGACCAGCCTGGCCAACATGGTGAAACCCCGTCTCTAATAAAAATACAAAAATTAGCCAGGTGCGGTGACAGGTGCCTGTAATCCCAGCTACTCAGGAGGCTGAGGCAGGAGAATCACTTGGGCCTGGGAGGTGGAGGTTGCAGTGAGCCGAGACCATGCCACTGCACTCCAGCCTGGCCAACGGAGCGAGACTCCGTATCAAAAAAAAAAAAAAAAAGTGCTGGAGCGTGGGATCACATGCAACAAGCAGACACAAGGGAGCGTGGTGTGTTCAGTGAACACCTACAATAGCAGGGATTATGTGAATGCGGCCCCCAGGCCAGGTGTCCAGGGTCAGAAGTGAAGGCGGAAGGCCCCACCTTTAAGGAACCTCAAGAAGCATGGAGTGGGGGCAGTTTCAGGTCTGCCTCATGGGCCAGGGAAGCTGGAGAAGGATTCCTGGAAGGAGAAGCTTGCAATGATCCAGAGAGCTGGAGGGTCTAGATGGTGGGGGTTGTGGCTCTGCACTCCAGGCCCTGGGACAACCTGACCAAGCTGGGGAGGATGGGCACGGGAGCTCTGTTTAGCGCGGGAGAGATGGGGGTGGGGAGCATGCTGGCTGGCTGGACCCTGGAGGGGGAAGGGAGAAGGCACGGGAGCACAGGGCAGGGAATGTGACTCACTCAGCCTGGCCGGTTTCCAGAAAACCCTGTGCAATCAGCCAGAGAAACACATTTGAGAAAACAGAATTGTGAGAGTAACTTTGAGGCCTTGGTTGCCATGGGAACATATCTGTAAATACTTAACTGCAAACATTAAGTGACACACAGGGAAGAGAAAGGCAGCAGTGCTCACGCCGCAGGAGACAGCCGAGCCCGCAGTGCCAGCCTCTCCTGGTTCTCACACCCTCCTCCTGGGGCCTCTGGCCTGGATCCCTTGTCCCTGTGAGCCCGACATTCTGAGTGGGAGGGTTCCACATGGCCCAAGGCTCCCATCCTGTCCCAGTTCTGCCTGGTCCCCATACCAGGCCCCTAGGACCCTCACTCCCAGGAGCATCCCTGCCCAGAGGCGACTGGGCCCTGGCCATCCCATTTTCCTCCCCTCGCTTCTAAGGGATGGGCACAGTGAAACAACATATAAACAACATATAAATCAAGAAAATATTTGCAACAAGTAGGCTTAAGAGACACAAATGTCTTGCCTTCTGGAGCCCCCAGCCTAGCTCATGGTCTGAGCCCTGCCCCTGCTGCAGTGCCTCTCCTGGTCTGCCTCTGTTTAGGGCCCTCCCCCATGGCGCGGTGACTGAGTGGGGGCCTGGGAGGGAATTCACCCCAGGAGCCCTCTCTGCCTGGCCCAGCATTGCCTGCTCGGATCCTGCCTACTTGCTCTTAGCCTTTCTGGGCCACACATCCCTTTGGGGGACTGAAGAAGCATTTCATTCTTCCATTGAATTGTTCCACAGAAGGTTAGCAAGCACAGCCACCTGCCAGGCCCTATGCTAAGTGCTAGGTGACCTCTGCCCTCCTGGGACTTACAAGCTAGGGAAGAAAGCAGAAAGTATACTACAATCCCAAAGGAAAGTGATGACTACAGCATGTTAGCCAGTGTTCCTGGTCAGGACTGGGCCCCGCTTGGCTGGAACGGAACTGGGAGTGAGGGGAGAGTAGCAGGAGAGAAGGGGAGGACCCTATCGGATCTTGTAGACTGTTGTTAAGACTGGATTTTTTTTTTTTTTTTTTTTTTTTGAGATGGAGTCTCGCTCTGTCGCCCAGGCTGGAGTGCAATGGTGCAATCTCGGTTCACAGCAACCTCTGTCTCCCAGGTTTAAGCGATTCTCCTGCCTCAGCCTCCCGAGTAGCTGGGAGGTGTGTGCCACCACACTCAGCTAATTTTTGTATTTTTAGTAGAGACGGGGTTTCGCCACGTTACCCAGCTGGTCTCAAACTCCTGACCCCAAGTGATCCACCCACCTCGGCCTCCCAAAGTGCTGGGATTACAGGTGTGAGCCACCGCACCCAGCCAAAACTGGATTTTATTCAGAGTGGAACAGGGAACCACCAGGGGCCTTGAGCAGAGCAGTGACATGCACTGTCTCATTCTGACTGCTGTGTGGACACAGAGGACAGTCAGGAGGTCACTGCAGTCACACCGGAGAGGTGGACATGGCTGGGACCAGAGTGGTGGCTGTCACGGTGAGAAAAGCTATGATCCTTCTTGGAAGAACCAGCATCTGCAGATCCTTGGGCCATTTTATACACACTCCCGAGATATTCCTGGGCCCCAAGGCTCAGCCATCACTCCTTCCTGCAGCCCTGGGTTGAGATCCCAGCCTCCTGGGCCTCTCACCCTAACTCTAGCAGACACCTTTAATCCTTAGCCCATTTGTGGAGCTGAGGCCAGCAGATCCCTTGAGCCCAGTGCAGACCACAGAAGGAGGACAGTTAATAGTAGAACCATGCACCATTGGTGGCTGCGCCTCTGGCCAAGGGACTCCTGCTTCCCAAACACCCAACAGCCTCTGCTGAATGCCTGGAGAAGGTAGCCTGCTACTTGATGGCCTGAGGGCACGGGGTCTGGCATCTGGGCCTTTACATGGCCCAGGCCCCACCAATGAATCTCACAGAGATTACAATGAGCGAAAGAGGCCAGGCACAGACAACTAGATTAATGTATGAAGTTTTAGAACAGGCAGAACCAAAAAATGGTGAAAGACGTTCAGAGCACTGGGCGCCTGTGAGGAACCTGTCTTTGGGAACCCTGCCTGGAAAGGGTCATGAGGGAACTTCTGGGGAAACGGAAAGGCTCTATATCTTCACAGGGGTGTGAGTGTCCACATTTGTCAAAACTTATTACATTATATCCTTAAGATGTATGCATGTCACTGTTTGTAAATTTTATCTTAAAAAAAATAGACCTAAAAAGGATGACATATCCCAGATAACGCTAGGAGAGTTTGCTGCCTAGGAGGACCTTTCCTTCTGGGGACAGTGGCCCTGCACCTTGTCAAGGGCTCTGAGCCAGCTGCTGCGGGAGGACCGTGCTCCGATGAGGAATGCATGTGGAAGCGTGAGAGTCTGACTGCTTGGATAAAGTGATCTTGCATTTTAAAAGAGAATTCTGAAGACAGCAATGCTTACCCCAAAGAGATGAAGCTCTAATGGTGGGATTCAAGGCCCCTTGGCAGATGGCGGGTAGTGGCCTCCCGGTGCCCTCGCCACCTGCTACATTTCACTGATAGCAGGTGATCTGCTCATAATTGTGAAGGGCCAGGGAGAGGAGAGGGAGGGAAAGAGACCTTATACCCATTCCACCCCTTCCAGTGGCCTTTCCACTGGCCTCCCAGTTCACTGCACCCCCTGATGCCTAGCCTGGCCTTCAATCTCCCCTGCTCCCCTCTTCTCTCCCTGCTCACTGTCAACATCTCCCTAGTTGATTTCTGGTTGTAGGCCTGAGCTGCTTGCAGAGTCTGGCCTCAGTCTGGTGTGTTCCTCACCTGGCCCAGTTAAGGCCTCCGGGTGGGAAAAAGGCTGGAAGGGAGATTCTGCTCCCTGGTTTGGCCCTTGGGGGTGAAGGGGTGTCCTCCCGTTCACTGCTAACTTACCAGCCCCAGAACTGCCACCTAGCCAAGACTGACAGTTCAACAGCTTCCCTTAGGAAACAGGAAGACATAGAATGATGCTGGACCATCGATGGGGCCCACAGGTGCGGCACTGATGTGGGCTGGAGCAACAGGCAGGGCTGTTAGCGTTTCAAGATTGGGGAGGACTGCCATCAGCAGGGGAAGGGTGACAGAGCCAAACTAGGATGCCCACAAGTCCCAAGGTGCCAGAACAAGGCCAGAGTTGCCGGTTGTCCTGGACTAATTATTAATAGTGTTCCCTTTCAAACCAGTGAGGGTCCCAAGGGTCCCAGTTTGGGCAATAAATTATATGGTCACCCAACACATTAAAAACAAACAGGCCAGGCGCAGTGGCTCACACCTGTAATCCCAGTGCTTTGGTAGGCCAAGCCAGGTGGATTGCTTGAGCCCAAGAGTTCAAGGTCAGCCAGGGCAACAGGGCAAAACCCTGTTTCTACAACAAGTACAAAAATTAGGCAGGCATGGTGGCATGCACCTGTAATGCCAGCTGTGGTCTCAGGAGGCTATAGTCTCTCTGTAACACCTGTAGTCTTAGGAGGCTGAGGTGGGAGGATGGCTTGAGCCTGGAAGGCAGAGGCTGCAGTAAGCCGTGAACGTGCCACTGCACTCCAGCCTGGGTGACAGGGCCAGACCCTGTCTCAAAATAAAATATGAAACAAACAAACAAAAAAGATAGTTGAATGGCCATGCCAAGAGGCAGGGATGCACATGGGTGTGCCAAGTCACTGGAATGAGGATTTTTATGGGGGACAAGGAGAAAGGAAGGAGATAGCAGAGAGGAAAGGGACAGGGCCGAGGGTGTCTGCACATGCCGAGGGCTTCAGAGCTCCTCACAGAGCTCCTCTCCAGCTGAGTGGGACACACCAATCTCACACTACCACATCTGCAAGAGAAAGCAAAGACCCACACAAGTGACACCATTGGGCACAGGTCACACAGCCTGCTGATGAACCAGGACAGAACCCAGGCCCTGACCCCCAGTGCAGTTGCTCTTCCTCTCACCGCCAATGCTGGAAAGATCAACTCTAGTTTTCATCTGGGTGCCTCCCTTCGGATGCTGTATGTTGGAGACTCCCCATGCCCACACCAGGATTTCGAATGGGGATGTGAAGTACAGATCATATTCTACCCATTACTAAGTGTTTGATTGTAGGTGAACTTCTTAACCTCTTTATGTGCCTCCATTTCCTCCTCTGTAAAGCAGCAATAACAATAATATTATTTCTGATGACTGGTGCATTGCAAGAGTTCCAAAAATAGAAGTCGTCTTCTCCCCAGATGCCTCCCTGCCTCCAGCATGCTCTGAGCCCTCTTGGCATGGAGTGGTCCCTGACCTGGGCCAGTATGTTTAGACTCATCACCACTTGACACAGATCTGCTGCTGCTGAATTCCAGGATAATTTATGTCTCATTTCAAAAACAAACCCCTTATTTACCTGCAACCCATAATCCTTTCAGCTTGTTAGCCACACCATCCCAATCTGGATTCAAGATCTGCCAAACCTGGGCTTCTCAGGCATCAGCCAGGCCTTCGGCACCAGTGACCACTGGATGACATCTTTGAGGAAAACAATAAGAGGAAAAGGGGACGTTTGCAGCCCTCCTCATTCATTCGGGCAGAGGCAGGGATCTGGGACGAGTCAAGCCAGCATCCAGGAGAGGCCCAGGGACTGGTGCTTTCAGGGAGCCCCCTCCTGGAGGAAGGTGAGGCACAGCTTGGGGAAATGCCACCTCCCTGCTTTCAAGTCAGAGACAGAAAGAGAATTGCAGTTCACCTACGTGGTCCAGAAAGACAAACAACGCATTGCATGTCTTCTTGCCTGAGACCCATCAATTCTATCTGCTTGAAAAGCAGACTATAAACTAGCAGAAAACAGAGAAGTTTACCTTCTGCATTTCTTCCATCTTCTCTAGCAAAGAGGATGGGAAATGTAGATAAACGTCATAAAAAGAGAATTAATATCCAAACAAGTCAAGGAGATCAAATCTGGCCCCATAAATTAGGTTGTATTTCTAGGACAGAGCAAATTGAGCCATGGCCTCAGGTGGACAAATGAAACAGGTATTCCACTGACAGAGCTGCTGCAGGTCACTTGAGACACTGTGGAGACAAGAAATGGACAAAGGTCCAAGTTTTTAAAAGGTGAAGAGGCTGGATTCTAAAAATTAGCAGGCTGGCGATCTTTAAGACAACCTTTGGCCAAGTTCTAGAATAAATTTGTCAAACTGATGGCTTGAGAGCATTTGGGGGAAAATGATGGTGACTTAGGAACCACAATGGTTCACCAGGGTGAGCCACATCAGGGAAGCTGGGTGTCTGTGTTGGTAAGTGGGTGCCCCATGCATAGGAGCAGGGCCTAAGCTGGCATCATGTCACCTACTAGGAGCAGATGGCAAAGTTGACCAGGGTAACTCAGAGCTGGCTGGACAGAAAGGGACGTTCCTAGTGACATCTATGGCCATGGCCCTTGTCTCTGGTACCCTCCTGTTGAACATTTTTATCAAGAATTTCTCAAAGGTGGGAGACTTAGAAGCTGATTTTAAAATGTGCTGATGACCTGAAACTGGTCCGGAGGATGAGATGATGGACAATACATTCAAAATCCAAAGACATCTCCCCAGCAAAGTTCTCATTCTAGACACAGAACCATGGGAGTCCCCTGGCCTGCCCCAACCCTCACCCGCGCCACAGTGGAAGTACAGATATTCAACAGCTTCCCTTCTAAAGCCCCAGAATCCGCACTCCTTTTGGGATGGGGGGGGGTATTGGAAGTTGTGAAATTGTTTATCTGGAAGTTGTCAGTCAGGTGGTTGGTGGGTCAGCTGGTTGGCTAGTTGGTTTGTTAGTTGGTTGGTTTTGGTGATCCCTTCCTCCCTGACCCCCATATGTTTGATGTGGTAAAGAGATAAGCACACTTTGGGGTGCCAGGCTCTTTTGAGAATCTGATGGAAGCTCTGAATCTATTCTCCAGGAGAAATAGCCATAGACACGAAATGGTGCTGACCGTTTCAAAGACTTCACCGTCCCCTCTAGCCCATCAGATAACCTCTTAGGATACCATAGATTTCTAATAGCCAGTCCCTGCTAGGCAACTCACCTGGAAGTCATTGCACCTCAGCATGACTTGGTCTGTCCCTTCCTTCCTGCAGGAATAAGGACAGTGATCTCACAGCCTACAGTGTCTGGAGTGGGTTAAGTTGTCTTCTCCCCAAATTTACATCCACCCAGAACCTGCGAACATGGCCTTGTTTGGAAATAGGGTATTTGCAGATGTAATCAAGTTAAAATGAGTCATACTGGATTCATACTGGCCCTAAATCCAATATGATTGGCATCCTTAGAAGAGGAAAGAAATTTAGACACAGACACAGAACATACAGAGAGAGCACCACGTAGGGATAGAAACGGAGACTGGAGTGATGCAGCTACAACTAAAGAAAGCCAAGAATTGCTGGGAAACAGCAGAAGCTAGGAAGGGGCAAGGAAAGAACCCCCACTGGAGACGTTGGAGATCATGTGGCCCTGTCAAAACCTTGATTTCTGACTTTCAGCCTCCAGAACCGTGAGAAAATAGATCCATGTTGCTCTAAGCCACCCAGTTTGTGGCATTTTGGTATGACAGCCCTGGGAAACTAAGACTGTGCCCGAAGGAGCCTGGGCTGAGGATGCAGGTCCCCAAGGGGTTTCCACGAGCCCAGTGGGCCCACGTCTAGGCTTCCACCCCTCTCTCACCCCAGCCCCCTTTTGTGGGGTCCTGCTGGTCCTTCTATCCACCTGAGCCACTGTCATCAGACAGCCCTGAGTTTTGCCTATGAGAGGGTTACAGGCCACTTGAAGAGAAGTTAAAAATCCCAGCACATCCATCATAATAAGTTTTATTACAGCCTGCCAGTTTAGACTAATGACTAATTTACTGTATAAAATACCAGCAGTGTATTTTTTATTTTGTTAATTAATTATCTCAAACAAAGGTGAAATTTATAAAAGTGCCCACAAACGGTGCACGTTGCAAAATCGCCTTGCAGCAGGAGATGAAATTATTACTAACACAGGATCAAGTTATTACTGTATTGACTTAGTTACTTTATGACTTTGTAATGGATTTCTTCATTATTTTCTCGGGATTGTGGCATTCTGATTGCATTAAAGTCTGTTAATCTATGCAAATATCATTAGGCACCACTAATAACCGCAGCAAGTTTCCTCCATTCCAGGGACTGTGCTAAGTACCTGGCCTGCCCAGGTCACTTCCGGTGGCAGGGAGAAAAGCCAGGCAGGAGGAAGTTCTCCTGGGACACCCCCTCCACCCACAGTCTTCCCAAGGCTGAATGAGTGGGCACTTCTTTGGGGTGGTTTGAGGGCCCCAGGAAGGTCTCCTTGCCCTGAGCCATCTCACATCTGCCCCCACTTGCCCCCAGATGTCACCACAATCCTCCACTTCTTTGGATTAAGGCTTTGGACAGTCTTGTTAAAATGCACCTGTACTGGAATGAAAAACTCATTGACGCAGTATCCACCATTGTGCCTGGAACTGACAAGGTGTTCAGTGGGAGTGTCGTAGTCCATTTGGGCTGCTATAACAAAAATACCATAAACCAGGTAGCTTATCAACAATTGATTTCTCACAGTTCTGGAGGCCAGAATGTCCAAGATTAAGATGCCAGCAGATTCCATGTCTGGTAAGAACATCTCGCTGTAATCGCACGTGGTGGAAAAGAGGTGAACAAACTCCCTCAGGCCTCTTTTTTTTTTATAAGGGTGCTAATCTCATTCACCAGGGCTCTGTCCTGATGATCCAATCACCCCCCCAAAAGCTCCTCCTCTTAATACCATCACCTTGGGGGTTAGAATTTCAGCATGTGAATTTTGGGAGGGCACACACATCCAGACCACAGCAGGGAACATAGGCCTTGCTGTGTTGGGACAAGGAACTGGTCAGTTCCACGAGGGTTAGAAAGAGGCTGAATCTGATTATGAGTATAGTAGAGTTGGCCAAACTCAGATGTTCTAAGGGACAGCTGTGGACCCTGGAGACTTAAGAGGGATGTCCCCAGTGTGGTGGGACAGAGGAGGTTGATGAGTAGAGGGAACCACCCTGTGAGCAGCCACTGAAAGGATTCTACAAATCAAAAGGATTCTAAAAACCCGTGGCCTCATGCCCAGGCCCTCAGGTCAGTCCTGTGGCAGGCCTGATCATCCCATTCTCTAGCTGAGGAGACAGACTAGGTTGAACCCCTGCCCCAATCACAGGGCTGGTGGGAAACCAAATCCAAGCCTCCAGCCGCCAAATCCAAGGTGATTTTCACATTTGTCTTCGTTGAAGGCAGACCCTGACCACACCAGAGTGTGGGGTGGAAAGAGATGCATCTGCACGTCCAGGCTCCCTGCCCAACCTTGAACTTTCTGACATGAACCCTCCTCTTGAGTACATGGGTTACAGTCACTATTCATTCTCACAGTGCTTCCCGAGCTTGTGTTGTGAGGCAGGGATCACACTAGGGCCTCCCAGCAGCGGGAAGACGCACAACTCCCAGCCTCACATCACCAGAAATGCCGACTCATGTCCATAACTGAAAATTGCCAGCTGCGGTGGCTCACACCTGTAATCCCAGCACTTTGGGAGGCCGAGGCGGGCAGATCACCTGAGATCGGGAGTTCGAAACCAGCCTAACCAACATGGAGAAATCCCATCTCTACTAAACATACAAAATTAGCCAGGCATTGTGGCACATGCCTGTAATCCCAGCTACTCAGGAGGCTGAGGCAAGAGAATTGCTTGAACCCAGGAGGCAGAGGTTGCAGTGAGCCAAGATCATGCCATTGTACTCAGCCTGGACAACAAGAGCAAGCAAAACTCCATCTCAAAAAAAACAAAACTGAAAATTGTTGTGGATCATGTTGTAGGGGAGGCTGAAAAGGCTGATGGAGAAAGACAGACAGGAGGAGGAGAAGAGGGGAAGACAGCTCTCAGTCTCGGTCCCCAGGTGATCATTTTCACTCTCTTGGTTATTACTATCTTGGTCGAATCAAAGGATAAATTTGAGGATTAGCCCCAGAGGAGGGCAGAAACTAGGCCCAGGTTGTAGTTTGAGGTGAGTTTACTAACTGTAAGTCTGGGGTGGTCCCTGCTTCCCTCCCACCATGATCCTTTCCTCTAGATAGTTAATGTGTGCTCTTGTGGGTGAGATGCGCTAGGCCTGAATTCAGCTGCGGCACTTTCTCCTGCTCAAGCTCCCGCTGCCCTTCTTGGATCAGCATTTCCAGACTTCTCAAGGTTAAGGAGCCATTTTTAACATCAAGAATTCATCAGTGTCCCCCTTGACAGATGTTTTACTTGGAGTATCCATTGTTTGAGAGAATGCAAAATGACAAAATTCCACCTTGAATTCAGCAATGCTTTTAAATGGATTTGTATTTTTAAAATCACAACAGCATCTAGATGCATTTGAAAAATAGTCACATATACCTGTGGATGAAGCTTTCTGATGCAGTCAGCAGACAAAGCTTGAAGTGCCTGGGACCCATGTTTAGGGGGCTCCACTGCCCTGGGCCATGCAGCTGCTGTGCATGGACAGGGAAGGAGAGTTGGGGCTGGCAGGGAACATTCCCTTCAGCCCAGCCACCTTCTTTGGCCTCCCCAGCTCAGCACCGTCACCACCCACCTCCTAGACACCAGGCTGCCCTCAATTCCCTAGCATCGAGCCCGCTCCCAGCCATGCCCCTCCATGTTGCCTCCTCCACTTCTCTTCCATTCTCAGGCACTCAAGGCATAAAAGCTTATCAGGTCCTTTTGATCACAAAGGACATTTTCTGGCAAAATCAGTCATGTGGAGGTGACCAAGCCACCACACTTCAAAAACTTCCCTGAAGAGGGCAATGCCCAGTCTGCAGGCTTAGAACCCAAAAGATGAAACTCCAGGGCTGTGTAATACTCCATGTCACACAACAGAGAAGGCAGTGCAGCCACCACAGATACCCGGTCCAGCCCCACCTGTGCCACTTACCGCCTGGGGGAGGTTCCTCCAGTTTCTTAGCTTGTCTGAGCCTCAGTTAACTCATCTATCAAACAGGACTCTCATCATATTCTACTGGAGCATGGTAGTGAGAAGTGGACAGGATGTGTGGAGACGGCCAGCTGGCACAGAGCCCACCCTCAGGACATCCAAAGGGCAGCTGACAGTGTCCCTGATAGCAGAGTCTGGCTGTAGGGGAAGGGAGGTGGGGGGACAAGCTGGGGCGTACCAGCTAGCAAGCGGGGGCCTTCCCCTGCTTCCTTCACTCTCAGACCACCTGCTCCCGGCAGAGCAGCCCCACAGTGCTTGTCATCCCCAGAACTCCCTGGAGACTTGTGGGTGGGAGGACCATGTCTTGATTTTCAAAATACAATTCTCCTTGAGCACTTGAGCTGAGTAATGAAGCTCTTTGCATTCTGTCCTCTGAGCTCCCATCCCCAAGTTTCCATCCTTCTCCCCACCCTTCCCTAGAGAGGCAGCGCAGCCTGACCTCAGTGCCCTGTGGCCTCAGCCATGAGGACACTGCAGCATGGCAAACTCTTCCTGCTGCTCCACCGTGTACTGCCCCCTCTGCCAGCCCCCATCCCCTCTCACCCCAGGATCCCCCATCATGGTCTGCCCTCCACAGCTGGGCCACTCAGGCCCTAATTTGGAAGCACTTTTCCTGAAGGATCAAGTCTACTTCCTGCATCTCCTGACACAGTCCCTTGTGCACAGTTTGTTGAATACTGACTGCCGGACTGAGTGGTGAATAGCAGGAGAGGTCCAGGGCAGCCCCAGAGCTGGCATGCAGGTTTCTGAGACAGAAAATTCTCTTGTGCCACTCTGTTAAAGGAATTTCACGGTAACCAAATATTGCCACCCTTAAGAGGCAATATTTCTGTTCTCTGTTCTCTAACAACAGAGAGCAGGCTCCTCTGTTGTTAGCAATGCCAGTCACATACCAACAGATAATATGTTGCCACCCTTCAAAATAGTTTGTTCTCTCAAGAAAGCGAACTCTCCCCCTCACAATCTCATTAGTCATTAAAAAGAATCAAGGCTTGCAGATGGTGCAGCCCTTCCAGGTGCCCAGAGCCGCCTGCCTTCCTGAGCTCAGCAGGGCCTCATGACCATCCTCTGGTAAGCAGGGCAGGGGGATGCCTTCTGCGTGTTAGATGAGAGCTGGAGAGCTGGGCCACCTGGTTCAAAGCCTGGCTCTGCTGTGAGTTAGCTTGGGGATCCCCAGCAAGTTGGTTGCCAAGCATCTCTGTGCCTTCGTTTCCTCATCTGTAGAATGGGGAACAGTGGTGCCCACTTCATAAGGTTAAAGTGCTCTGAGCTGTGCTTGGCCCATGGTGTGTGCTGCCATTATCCTCTCTGAGGGCATGGTCTTTGACCAAGAGAATGAATGCATGGAGCTCTGCATAAACCATGTGGGCCAACACCTGCCATCTCACCGCAGGGCTTAGGAGCAGTGCTCCCTTAGGAGCAGGCACCTATAAGGCAGACATCCCTCCATGCAGGAAGAGAGGACCTCATTGGGTGCAGTGGAGGCTTGAGAGGTCATTTCAGCCTGCCAGTAGGTTCAGGAAAATGTCAAAGAGAATCTTCGGGTGTCCACAGTAAACCAGCCCAATTGCAACCTATATTAACTGCAAACCCACTGGCAAATGTAGAGATGCAGGGACCTGTGTTGAAAGAGAAGCTGGTTCAAGATAGGTCTTGAACAGAGCAGCGTTCCTTGTTATTTTGAGAGTCAGCACCCCAGCAGGTGTGGTTGGTTGTGACTGATTTTCTGACCTTTGCATTTAGACCTCATTACCTGAAGTCCTCAGAAGCATCCTGGCCACCCATCCATCCACATTTACCTATTGCTATTTATGTGTCATCCATCATAAATCTATCTGCTTTCTGCAATCATTTTTCTCTCATCTGTGTATCTATCTATCATCTAACATTTAATCTGGATATCTAGCATCTATTAATCATGTCTACCATCCATCCATCTCTACGTCTATCTGCAGTCCATTATCAGTCATGAGTTAATACACCATGTACTTAAGCATGGGCCCTCTGCGTTCCTTGGGGGTGGGCAGCAGGGAATCCAGGAGGGCCATGGTGGCTGTAACAAAGTGGGATAGAAAGGAACCCGGAGGCCTGAGAAACAGGGGCCTGGGATTCCCCACTCAGAGCAGGGCTGGCTGATGGATGAAGGGGGAAGGGGCACAGGGGAGGAGAGAGGAGGAAGAAGAGGGGGCTTGCAAAGCTCTCAGGGGCTAAGCCGCATGCTGACCTAGAGAAGTCCCCTCACCCTGCCTCCCGAAATTAGTTCAATAGCTTTACAGGGTGACTCCTGAGCAATGGGAAGGATGGCCAGGCTCAGGCAGGTGTCAGGGCATAGAAGGTGGGTGCTGCCATCCGTGCACCAATGGGGCCCAGAATTTTGCAGTCGAAGGGCTCTATCCCAGCAGGCCGGTGGAGGGTCAGGGACGCAGTGCCTGAGGAAAGACGAGCAGCCTGGAGAAGACCAATCCCATCGCATCCCTTCCCTCCCTGGCTGCATGTTGGTATCACCTGAGAAGCTTTAAATAACGAAAATCAGAAATACTGACATCTGGGCGCCCAACCAATCCCTCAAATCCGTATCTCGGGGGTCAACCCGAGTCACCTGGCTTGTCGAAGGCCTCCAGGTGATTTCTATGGCAGCCAGGGCTAAGGACCTCTGTCCCATGAGATCTAAGACACCTGTTGTTCATCCCTGAAGGGCTGTCCTGAGGGCGCAGCCGCAGCTGCTGGTGCTACAGGGCAGGACTTGGGCTCTGGAGGCACATAAGACAACGTTCTTCTGGGCTCCCTCCTGCATCTCGTAGGGAGGCCAGCAGGCCTTCTGCAAGTGATCAGGAAGCATCATTCCTGCAACTGGGTGGTAATGGAGGAGGCTGGGCCAGGTGGCCTCTGAAGACCCACTCCCAACCCAGGGTCGCTAGAGGTTCTCGGCACAGTGTTCAGGTGTGGGGAATGGGCGTGGTGGCTGCAGCCACTGGGTCAGTCTCTCTTGATTCCAGTGTGACTCCTCCCGGGTTAGACAAGTAAGGAAGATGCTGAGGCCTTGCACCTCCCCGGGAAGATGGCCAGTGGGCTGGTAGGCAGCTTCTCTATCGCTGTCCATCCACAGAAAGCCAAGCCCCACCGTCGATATTAAAAATGGGCTGTGGGTCACAGGGGCAGGGGGTTTGCATGGCCGCCCCCGGCGCCAAGTTTTTCACTGTGTCTCTGGTGATGGCGGGAGGCACCGAGGAGACTCATGCCCACTCACCCTCTCTGTGCGACTGTGGAAAGTTGGATCACAACTGGGAGGATTTGAGGCCCCATGAGGGTCAGCCTGTGGCTAATGTTGGAAGGCCTGTGGCCAGGTGGTCTGCAGATGGCGACCACCGCCCCGCACACAGCCTTATCACTGTGCAGCTCTGCGCCCAGCTAACGAGCCCCCACTCTGTGGTTAATAGAGACAAACAGCTTTAAGTGAGTCTTTTATTTCTTCCCCAGCATTTGTGGCCACCTGGAGTAGATTCTTTGCCCTGTCAATGAGATGCTTTTAACACCATTCCTTGGTCTCTCCTCTTCTTGCCCCTCCTGCCCTGTAGACCACCCTGCCCTCCTCCTCCCCTGCAGAAACCTCCCCCAGCCCATGCTGGAATAGCCCTGCTTTGTCTGTCTCCTTGAAAGCCGAGGACAAACTGGCCATAATTTATGCTCCCGCGTGATATAAAGGAAAAAAAAGGCCCCATTATGTTATAAATTATCCTGCGATGGGTGAAATGCAGGAGAGTGTGCCAGACGCCAGCGGAAACCCCATTAGACAACAGAGTTCGGCTGCGAAAAGTCCCCACAGAACTCCAGGGCCGTCTGTCGTGTGCCGTGTGCCTGGTAAGGATAATGTAGCAGATCAAATGTATAATCAGTTACCTGGAGAGACGGCTGCGCGCCACCACCCCAGCAAAAGGTGACTTCTACATAGAGCCACTGTGGTGTCCCAGGCTCCTGCTGAAAGGCCTGAATCAAACTCATAGGGCAAGGGTCCAAAGGCCAGAGAGGGAGGCAGTAAGGGGGCAGGTGGGGACAGTTCCCAGACCCCTCACGTGTACTGAATCCCAAGGCTCAGCTTCTCCTGACTCAGGGTCCCTAGGCCAGCTCATCTCCTCTCAGAGCGCAAGAGATGAGAGTGAAGGAGCCATTCCTGGCCCCGCAGAGGGTAGCAACAGACCCCAAGTTCTGGCTCTGGTTCTGCAAACATACTGCAAGCCCCTCAAAGGCACCCCTACAAACCCCTTTCTCAGGTGCCACACCCCTGCCCAGAACAGGCCCCAGGGGCCAGGGAGGGGCTTCGGGCATAGAGGGGGTAGTGCAGTTAGAGGAGATTCTGCCAGCAGGGCAGACTTCCTGTGTGATGATGAGAGAGGACATTTTCAGCCCACATTCAAGGGAGGGGAAGGCCAGAGGACTCAAAAGGAAAAACTACCTCCTCGAGCACCTAGGGGACTTCAAGACAGGCACGCTGTGATCAGAGGGAAGGGCAGGACTGGGGAGGGATTGTGAGGCCTAACTGGGACCCTGGGCAATGGGGAATCCCATGAGCCCACTCCCTTGCAGCTAGCAGCAGGCTATGGGTGCCCCACCCACTCACCCCTTGGGGCTCTCAACCAAAGCCCTAGCCCTCAAAAAGCAATGTGGTTATTGGGCATTTTGCCAGCGGTCTGTGCAGAGATGGAGGGGTGGAGAGGGAAGAGAGGGAGTGGGAACTCCAGGCGGTACCCTCTTCTGCCCGGGGGGAAAAGGAAGACCCCCAAAGCTCAGCTCGGTCCAGACCACCTGGGGCTGAGTCCTGCCTTCACCAGTGACTGGGTGTGAGTTCTTGGGAAAGATATTTA
This sequence comes from Symphalangus syndactylus, assembly GCF_028878055.3. Taxonomy (NCBI): domain Eukaryota; kingdom Metazoa; phylum Chordata; class Mammalia; order Primates; family Hylobatidae; genus Symphalangus; species Symphalangus syndactylus. The sequence goes on from NC_072423.2 coordinate 49,425,532, forward strand.
ACTTCTCTATGCCTCAGTTTCTTCATCTGAACAGTGGAAATAATCAAATACCTGCCATACCTGTAAAGTGCTGCTCTCAGTGTCTGGATCATAGTAACTGGGGGCAAAATGAGAACCATTGTGATTCTTCTTGTTGCTCTTACAGCCACCACCTGGAGGACTGAGTCAGAGCCACAGCCAGGGGCAGGGCATCTCAAGCCTGGGGGAGGGAGGTGGAGTTGACAGGGCTGAGCAGCGCTGGCTGGGGCGGTAGGGGTTCTGTGATGTGGGAGTTGGGTCCTGCAGGCTCTTGTCATGTAGGGCCTGGGTGACATTGTGTTGGGCCATAGGAGCAGCCATGGGTGCCGTGGATGAGGAACCAGATGGAGCCAAGGGAGGGCATGGTGCCCTGTGAGGCCAGGCGCAGGCGAGAAGAATGGGCCCAGGGTTGGAGGCCCGGGCCAGGCTTCCAGAGGTCAGAGGAGAGGGGCCAGGCCTTTCACCTTGGGGAGGTGCTTAGATCAGGGTGGGTGGGAGAGGAGGAAGGGGTGTGTGTGTGTGTATGTGCATTGGGGTGTGTGTCTGTGTGTGTTATGTGTGTATGTTGAGGTGTGTGTTGGTGTATCTGTGTGTATGTGTATGTGCATCTGTGTGTGTATGTTGGTGTGTATCTGCACATATGTGTTTGTGTATGTGTTGGAGTGTATGCGCATGTGTGTGTGTATATGTTTATCTACGTGTTGAGGGGTGGGCGCTGGTGTGCATATTGGTGTGTGTATGTTAGTGTGTGTGTCTATGTATGTGTTGGGGTGTGTGTCTTTGTGTGTTGGTGTGTGTGTGTTGGGTGTGTGTGCATGTTGGGTGGTTGGGTTTGTGTGTTGGGATGTGAGTTGGGTGTGTGTCTATGTATGTTGGGGTATGTATGTGTATATGTGTGTATGTTGGGTGTGTGTGTGTGTGTTGGAGTGTGTAGTTATGTATTGATGTGTGTGTACGTGTATGTGTGTGTGTTGGGTGTGTGGGGGTGTTGGTTGTGTGTGTTGGGGTGTGTGTCTATTTGGTGTATGTGTTTGTATGTGTGTTAGGGTATATGTTGCTGTATGTGTGTATGTTGGGGTATATGCATTGGTGTGTATTGGTGTGTGTATTTGTGTGTGTCTGTGTGTGTATGTTGGGGTAATGCATTGCTGTGTATGTGCGTGTGTTGGCATATATGCTTTGGTGTATGTTGGGGTGTGTGTGTATGTTGGGGTATATGTGTTGGTGCACGTATTGGTGTGTGTGTGTGTTTTGGGGTATATGGGTGGTGTGTGTATTGGGGGTGTGTGTATGTTGGAGTATATGTGTGGTGTGTATGTTGGGGGTGTGTGTATGTTGGGGTATACGTGTGGTGCGTGTATTGGGGGTGTGTGTGTATGTTGGGGTATATGTGTGGTGCATGTATTGGGGGTGTGTATGTTGGGGTGTGTGTGTGTGTTGTGGTATATGTGTGGTGCATATATTGGTGTGTGTGTGTGTGTGTTGGGGTATATGCGTGGTGAGTGTATTGGTGTGTGTGAGAGTGTGTGTGTTGGGGTATGTGTGTGGTGCATGTATTGGTGTGTGTGTGTTGGTGTATGTGTGGTGCGTGTATTGGTGTGTGTGAGAGGGTGTGTGTTGGGGTATGTGTGTGGTGCATGTATTGGTGTGTGTGTGTTGGTGTATGTGTGGTGAGTGTGTTGGTGTGTGTGAGAGTGTGTGTGTTGGCGTATGTGTGTGGTGCATGTATTGGTGTGTGTGTGTTGGTGTATGTGTGGTGCGTGTATTGGTGTGTGTGTGTATGTTGGGGTATATGTGTGGTGCGTGTATTGGGGTGTGTATGTTGGAGTGTGTGTGTGCGTGTTGTGGTATATGTGTGGTGCGTGTATTGGTGTGTGTATGTGTGTGTTGGGGTATATGTGTGGTCCATGTATTGGTGTGTGTGTGTGTGTTGGGGTATATGCCTGTTGAGTGTATTGGTGTGTGAGAGTGTGTGTATTGGGGTATATGTGTGGTGCATGTATTGGTGTGCGTGTGTGTGTTGGGGTATATGTGTGGTGTGTGTATTGTGTGTGTGTGTGTGTTGGGGTATATGTGTGGTGAGTGTATTGAGGGTGTGTGTGTGTGTTGGGGTATATGCATGGTGCGTGTATTGGTGTGTGTGTGAGTTGGGGTATATGTGTGGTGTGTGTATTGCGGGGTCTGTGTGTGTGTATGTTGGGGTATATGCGTGGTGCATGTATTGATGTGTGTGTGTGTATGTGTGTGTTGGGGTATATGTGTGGTGCGTGTGCTGGGCTGTGTGTGTGTGTTGGGGTATATGTGTGGGGCGTGTATTGGTGTGTGTGTGTTGGGGTATATGTGTGGTGCATGTTTGGGGTGTGTGCGCATTGGGGTGTATGTGTGGTGCATGTATTGGTGTATGTGTGTATGTTGGGGTATATGTATGGTGCATGTACTGGTATGTGTGTGTGTGTGTGTGTGTGTGTGTGTGTGGTGTTGTGTGTGATGTGTGTGTGATGTTGTGTGTGTTGTGTGTGATGCATGTACTGGTGTGTGTGGTGTGTGTGTGATGTGTGTGTTGCTGCTCCCTCCTACCACACACCCTTTCACACTCCCTGCTTTTGCACGTGCTGTTCCCTGGCCCGCAATGCCCGCCCCTTGCCTCTCCCACAATGCAAACCCTGCCCATGGATCATTCAGGGTCCAGCGCAGGCCTTTTAGGTCTTTCTCAGCCCCTCATACCTACAGGGCTCATCACTCCATGCTCTGTGCCCGCAGTATGTCCAGTGCCCACTCATCTCCAGGGAACACTCAGTTCCTACCTTCTGAGGATTCCTGAAGGTCAGCTCCTTGTCCCTTGCACCCATCACCATGCCAGGTTTATAGCAGCCCCATCCCCAACGCTCATTGAGCAAATAGATTCATTTATTCATGGCAATGTGTATTTATTGAGCGTCTACTACATGCCCGGCCATTTAAGAATTGGACCTTGCTGCATGAATGAATGAACATGGACATCTCATTCATGGAGGAGAGAGGTCTGGGGGCATGGAGTGTGGGTGGCTGTGTAGCCCCTTACATGATATTACCAGACTTGGCTTGGTCTCAGAGTGAGGGGGAGCCACCACAGGGTTTCAGCAGGGGAGAGACAGGGTCTGCCCTGGATTTTAACGCCCCCCTCTGCTGTTTTGTGGAGAGCAGACAGCAGGGGCTTGGTGGGTGTCAGCACTGAGGAGGTGACCATTGTGCCTGGGTGGCTCCAACCTCAGGGGAGAAGGAGGAGGGATGGCGGACCCTGAAATATCTGGAAGGCAGCGCTGGCGAAGGAGTGCAAGTGACGGGGACTCCCGTCTCCTGCCTCTTCCACTCCAACATCAAACAGCACCAGGCCTGGAGGGAGCCAAGCAGATCAAGGCCAGCACTGCCTCCTTGGGGGCGGGGCAGAGCGAGTGAGGGTCTTCATTTGCATCCCATTGCAGGCCCCCAAACACGTCCTGATCCCAGCAGCCTTTGATCTGGTTTGATGTCTCCTTCAGCCTTCTTCCCAAGCAGGAAGGCTTTCATCCTCAGAGGCGGCTCCCAGCCCAGCTGGCTTTAGCACAGTGTGGTGGAGGGAAGGGGAGTGCATAGCTCTCCACTGGCTCAGGCTCAGAGCCCTCCTGAGACCTGGCCCGTGGTGACCCTGTGTCCCAAGTGAAGGAACTGGCTCTTGGGAGGATGGCCAGCCTGGTCACATAGCTGCAGGTTCTTGACTCCAGTGTGGACAGTGGTGCTGGAAACTGTCTGCGCTGACCTGATCAGGGGTAATTGCTGGGTTCTCAGCCTTCAAGGATGGGAGTGCAGATCCCTGTCCCTATCCACTGCATCCCTACTTAGAAGGCAGTTCTGCTGCTGTATGCTGCCCCCTGGGGCAGTGAGGTGGCTCTACAAGGGCTGGCAAAGGGGAAGAACAGGAAGCCTCTGGGTTTTCGGGTAGAGTAGTCAGGCAACCGTGAAAACTGCACAGATGTAGATTCAGATGAGTCGCTCATCCCTTAGGAACCATGGGTGCTTGACAGATCTGGTTTGGGAGACTTCATGGAAATGGCATGTAGGGATGCTCAGTACCGTTGGGGGAAATGTCTGTTTTTGCACAACCCATGTAGACCTCCTGGTGGAGGCTGGAGAGCATCTCAGTGGTTCTCAAAATGCTGCTGGCTTCTCTGACTGACCTGGGCTGGCGCGACTTTGCTCAGTTTGATGTCCCTGGTGGTCCTCTCTACACTCCCAGTGGTGGGAGTGGGCATCACCCTCCTGCCAGCTGGGGTCCCCATGGGTGAGCAGTACTAATGGTTACAACATTCACAATAACTGGCACTTATTGAGCCTTTTCTCTGTGCCACACATGTGCTAAAAACCTCATTTAATTCCAGACCTGCCTGGGGGGTTCTATGCCTAGCCGGAGCCTGCACAGCCAAAATGTGGTGGAGCCAGGATTTGACAAACAGCCTCAGTTAGTATCTGGAGGACACCATTGGCCTGGCCCTCCTGTTGAGTCAAGTGTGTCTCCCCGTCCCTTGCTACTGAAGGTCCTCCCTGATCCACAGGTAAAGTTAGAGATGGGGGCATGTCCTTCACCCTCAGAGTCACTGCCTGCGGGCCCAAAGAGAGTAGAAGACCCTGGGATCCAGGAGGCACCCTGGGGGGCCACTGCATGGGATGACCCTGGGCTCCAGCCTCTGCCTGGCAGCTGAGGAGCAGATTCATGGGGTGCTCTGGTCTCTGGGCTCTTGCCCAGTCATCACTCCCCAAGACCAAAGACTCCAAAGCAGGAAAGAGGCCTCCAGCTCAGTCATCGTGAATATCTGGCATTTTCTCTGCACCCCCAAACTGCTGCCTTTGAGCCTCCAGGTCTCCTAGCAGCCTCTCTGCCCAACCCACCAGCCACTAGACCTCAAAGCCATGTACTCCCCACCCTGGTCCCTGACCCCAGCGTTCTCCCCAGCTCAGTACCCCACAACCTTCCCTCAGCAGCTGGAGGGAAGAGAATAGTAAAAATCTACTGTGGTAGTAAAAGGCATTAACCATCTGAACACTCGCCCACAGTGCCCCTGCAACCGTCTATCCTTAAGCAAGAAATATTGTTTAATGCTGATGGTAATGAGTGAATCAAATTGTGAAAATTAAACTGGAATTTGAGCATTAGTGCCAGGATGCTGGCATTTTGCGAGTCAAGTGGTACTGCTGTTACCTCCCTCCTCACCACTCAGGGGCCCACTCACCCTGCCCGGCCAGCAAGATGCTTCCCACGTGGCTAGCGTGGGGCAGCAGAGAAGGCACAGCCCTGAAACATCCCCCGTAGGGGGTTGGGCTAATCTTGAGGTTCCACTGAGGGTGCCCTGGGCTCTCCTTCTAAAATACAAATCCTTTCAGCCCGAGCCCCATCCTTCCCTGACACCCTGAATAGAGTGAGCTTAGGATTTTTTATCTCCCTCATGGAGGGACCCATGGGAGGATGCAAGAGATTCTGGCAGCCAGATTCCATTGTCTTTTCGTTAGCACCTATCACTTCCCCGGGTGTCACCCAGTGCTTTTTACAGGTTGTGAACCAGAGCTCAGGGTTAGACTGGGGTTTAAGGAAAATTAAAAAGAGTCCTGAAGTCAGAGGAATGGGTGATGTATGCATTGGTGGAAAGGAGAGCAGGCAGGAGGCAGGTGAAGAAGCAAAGTCAAGCTTCCTCAGGGTCCCCTTCTTGCAAAGCTGCCACAGGCAGGGACCACTTGGAACAGGTGAAAAGGGCAGCCAAAGGCGTCCCTCCACCTCTCCGCCTTTGCTCAAATTCTTGTGTGGGCCTGTAGTCCCTGCATATGTCCCATGCACTTCATAATCCAGCCCACCTCCTCCTGGAAGCCATCAGGGTGTAGCTAGTTCCTCCTCCCCCTTCTAGCTTCTTCTGGCCTTTATCCCAGAGTTACTGGATGTATCTATCAGGCCTTTGTTCTCTCATGAGGGGCTCCAATGCAGAGGCTCTGGGCCTATAGACCAAGGACTCTGGACTCTCCAGGAATCTCAGAGCCATGCACAACTCTTTCTCCCCAACCCCTTAAAAGAGAAAACCCAGAAGCGCTCCCAAAACTCATCTCAGATCCTCTGTTCTAACAATTCCCAGGCACACAGTGAGTGCTCAATCAATGCTTGCTGAAGGGGCAGCCAGAGGGGAGACGCAAAATATGTCAGGGGTTTTGTCCAGCCCCTCCTGAGGTGGCTGTAAGCACCTTCACCTGACACAGAACTGGGAGCTTCTCCTGTCCACAATTTCATCGTCTTCCCCCAGCCCCAGCTCCTGCACAGGTGGGGTGGTGAGTACAGACTCTGCCTACCCCCCTATGGTGGTTAGACATCTGGGAACAAAGAGCCAAGCTGCCCTCTCTGGGCCCAAGCAGGGCTGGGATGAGCACCCACCTCCTGTTGCCCAGCCCTCTGGGGAGTCACACTCCTGTTCCACAGAACCCCAGATGCTCCCTCACACCTGCAGGCACAGACACGATTTAGAAGAACAGATGGCAGCAGCAAGGGCTTTGTGATCATGAAGTCAGGGGACCCCATGAGGCTGGGTTGAGTCTAGGCTCCAGCTATGGGCAACCTCCTGTGCATCCTGGGGCTCCTTCTCTGCCCCAGGCTCCTCATCTGAAAAAGCATGAAACCCTTGGTGTTATCCAGGGCCCTGCCCAGCTCTGCCACTCTATGGCCTTGTTCTTCCAGGTGCAGGGACAGCAGTTCTTGGGGCCACAGTGTGCCAGCACTGCTGGCCTTTGTCTTGTTTGGGGACTTGTGTATTGTGGATGGCCTGTCTCTCCACCAAGATGCCAGCTCCAACGAGCAGCTTCATCTCTCTTGTTTACCACTGTAGAAACAATGCTTGGAACAGTGTCCGGCACAGAGAAGGTGCCCAGTGAACAGCTGTTGAGAGACTGTAGAACATGCTTGCTCCCCTTGCTCTGCCCCTTGACCAGGTGGAACCCATGAGGCCTCAGTCTCCTCAGCTCAGGTCAGCGGATTTTGTTGTGCTCAGTTTCCAACTCCCAGGGCTGAGCCCCTGACCTGAGCTAGGCTCTGTCAAGAGAATTCTGGGCTCCTAATGCCAGCCTCCAGTTGCTCACCACATCTCTGGGCCCCCGGGGGGTCTCAGCGACCTCTCACTCATTCTTCAGCCCATCCCCTCACTAACTCTGAGGCCACTCCTTGCCTCAACACCTTGGCCCAGCCCAGCAGCACCCGCCTGAATGTGTCTTCAGAGGGGCAGCCCCCCAATAACCCGACTATGGGAAGCAACAGGCTCAGGGCTGAGGGCTTACCAGAACATGGGTACCACCAGAGCCTCTCCATTACCAGGGGTCCCAGCTTAGGCAACTGGGCAGCAGCCAGGGCCTGCTCTGCCTGTACCAGGAGTCAGGGGCTGTGTGGATGGAGGAGGATGGGCACGGGCTGGGGAAACAGTCATTCTCCAAGACTCTTGCGAAATTGGCATCAGACCCAAGATGCCAGCGAAATGGTACCGTTGGTTATCTGATGCAGCTTGAGACAGTGCCTCAGGAAAGTAGATACAAAGGAGGTGGGCAGAGTGGGTAGGAGACAGGGAGATGTTGTCAATCTCAGCTGGTCAGCCACAGCCTCAGGATCTAGTCCAACCTGTTGCTTCAAGTGTGTTCCCCATCATGAGATGTGGGTCCTCTGACTTCTCCTCTCTCCCTCTTTGACCTCTGCCCTCTCACATTAGGGGTGACCTTCCAGGCGAAACCAAGGCAGGGCAAACAAAGGGAAAACAGCACTGCATTTCCTCTTCCTCTTGCATGGAGAAATCTAAGTAGGGGCCATCACCATGGTAATTACCTCTTGGCAGGTGCTGGGACCCTAGCCACCACCATGACAGGAGCATCTAATCATATCCATTTCATAGATCCCAAAACTCAGGTGTGGAGCAGGAGAACGGGAGTGGGAGTCAGTGGGCCTGGCCCAGAAGGAAGTCCACTCCCGAACTCAAAGTCCCTCCAGCCCCTGGTCTGAGAGACAAGCCTTAGAATCACTTGCAAAAGTCACAATACCCAACTGGAGGACGGTGCAAACTGAACACATTTGAGGATCCTGGAAGTAGACATTTGAGTTGGGTGCAGTCAATCCATGACTACCTAGAGGAAGTGAGTCTGAAGCTGGGTTTCTTTGGTGTCTTGCAGCCCTCCAGAAAGGTAAGGGTGGCTGTAGTTTCCCTGGGGAAATCCAGATGGGGAGGAAGAGGGGGAGCCTGGCAGCTTATATGTTTAGAAAGGCCTCGAGAAGGAGGCGCTTAACTGAGAACTGCACAGTAAAGGGAAATTTCAGGGGAGGGGAACGAGGAATTAGGAAAAACAAAAACAAAAAAACCCCAAAACCGGCAAAAAAGGAAGTGGCTGGATAGAAAGGCACATGTGGATGAATTTTAATGCAATCAGAAAGCTGTCATAGCAATAATAAAGGAATGCATTCAGACGTCAGGAGAGGCGAAGGCGAGGAGCTGCAGTCTCCGCATGTAAATCGAGCTTGGGCAGAGGAGGTGCCTTCCCTTTCTTTCCTTTTTCTGTCCAAGTGAGGAAGTGGAATTTTTAGCAAGAGGGCCAGGGATTAGCAGGGGCGGGGTTCCATTTCTAAGTCTTTCTGGAAACCCTATTCGATTGAGCCTTTAAAAGGCACTAAAGGTTGAGGGGGAGGTAGGGGGAACGCTGGGGGCTGTGCCTGGAGAGAAGAGTTTTAATTACTCCACAAAAGAAGGAAAAGCGCCCATTTCACTTCCAGTAAATTGCTGTTGCTGCTTCCAGGAGTGAAACATAAGGGCTCCCCAGTCTTTCCTCTGTCTCTGTCATCTTTCCCCCCTGCCCTCTTCTCCCAGCCCTTTGCCTCTAATTCTCTTGTCTATGTTTCCTGCCATTTTCTCTCCCCCGCTCCCTTTCTGCGCTGAACTCTATCTCCTCCCATCCCACTTCAGCTTTTCTCTTCCACTCTCCCTCTCTCTCTTCCTTCTCCTTGTTCCCCAGAGCCTGGAGTAAGTAGGGGAGGGCTGCACGCAGAACCCTGGAGATGGGGTGGGGGTGTGCCCCAAAGTCTTGCCAAGCCAAAGGAGCCAGAAGAGCAGCTTGAGGCAGATAGTGGGGCCGGGGCTCTGGGGTCCAGAGCTTTAGCTGAGGCCCACCCTGTTGGAGGGCCAGCTAGTGTTTTTTGACCCACAGCTGGTAACAGGGACCAGCAACTGTGCCCTACAGGTTATGGGAGGAGCTGGGACCCGGCATCACATCATCATTGAGAACTGGCCCAGTGCTGAGTGCATCTGGACTGAGGAGTACCAGCAGGGCAGAAGGCAGGAGGACTCTGCAGGTGGCTTGTGGAGCACAGGGGCCTGGAAGCTTCCTCTGCTTTGCTTCAGAACCCGGGACAGACCCTCAGCTCTAAGTGAACTCTCCTGACAATTTGGGCAAGATGGGGGTTCTCTGGGAGAGAAGGTACCAACCACCTTGAATACAGAAGGACACAGGGTCCCTGAGTGCCCATGTGTTCAGAGGAAACCATGAACACATGGCCATTTGCAGTTTTGGGGTCTGCATTTCTGCAGCTTTGGCTGTGTGTCAATCATGTAATCATCCACAAACATCTAGCGAGTGCCTGCTGAGTGCAGCCACCCCTGGGACTCTGTTCCAGTTCCTATGGCTGCATACCAATTTAGCCCGAAACTGAGTGGTGTAAAACAACCGTTTATTTTGCTCATGGATTCCGTGGGTCAGGAATTCACAGGGCACAGCATGGAAGGCCTGTCTCTGCTCCAGGATGTCTGGGCCTCAGCTGGAAAATTCAAAGGCTGGGAGCTGGAATTATCTGAGGTCTCATTCATTCACATGTCTGGTGGTTGATGTTGGCTGTCAGCTGGGGCCTCAGTTCCTTTCCATGGGGACTCTTCTGCATGGGCTAATTGGGGGTTCACAGCATGGTGGCTGGCTTCCACAGAGCTAACACTCCCCCCCAAAAGAGAGGCAAGTGGAAGCTAATCTCTTTTATGACCCAACCTCAGAAGTCACCTGGCATCACTTCTGCCATTCTTTATTTGTTAGAGCAGTCAAGGGGAAGGAATACGCCCCCCAACTCTCAGTGAAAGGAGTGGTAGTCACACTGAAGTAGCAGCTTGTGGGCTGGGGGTGCCTTCTGCTGTCATTCACCAGCTGCTGCAGGTGGATACAGCCCCGTGTGTGCATGCCTTGTCTCCCCGGGCACACAGCGTGGGGTCAACAAAGCACTTGATACTCATCCCAGGTGTGTGGGGGCTGCTGAGGCATCTTCAGGAACAGGCACCCCCAAAGTGCCCAGGGTCGAATTTTGCAGCGTGAAGAAATAGGAAGAGCCAGACCGAGGAGGGCGCATCCAGATGGAAGAAAAAATATGTAGGATACCAAGGAGGTGTGCCCTGGGATGGCACAGGGCGGGCAGTCATTCATTCTTTATTCACCTCATCACTGAATGGAGGGCCTCCTGTGCTCCATGCACTGCTGCTTCAGCAGAGAGGCCTGATCTCTTTCCCCAGTGAGCATCCCAGGGAATGGGTGGGAAAGGAGAGCTATACGGAAACCCACAAAGTAGTCATTGTCCTTTGACATTCTGGCCACAGGGATGGGGGCCTGAGACAGAGTAAGGGAGGGGTAAGAAGAGGCATGGGTGAGGAGGCAATACTCAAACTGAGACCTAGAAGAAGAGGACTGGACCTTGTGATAAGTGCGCTCCAGGCAGGGGCACAGCATCTGCAAAGGCCGACGTCAGAGCCGCCAGTTGTGATTCATTTTGGAGCCTGTAGAGGATAGCGCGTGAGACGAGGGAGGAGAGGAACGCAGGCTGCCCGTGTGCTCTAGTGAGGGGCCAGCCCAGGGGCTCTGCTCCTCAGGGTGCAGCCTGCCCTGCAGGCGGAGGAGGCCGAGTCGCTGCGATCCAGCTCCCGCCTGCCACAGCTCTCTCCGCACCTGTCCTGCGGCTGTGCGCTCCTACCCCACCCACTTCTCTCCCTCGCCCTTCCCGCTCCGACTAAGCCCCGCCCCCGTCCCCCTCCCCCGCACCTCTCCCCCGCCGGCCCCGAGCCCCAGCCCCGCCTCCCTGGCTCCTCCCTTTCCCTGCCGCCCTCCCCCTCCGGCCGTGCCCTGCTCCCGCGCAACCCGGTCCCTGGCCCGGGTAAGCATCTCCTAATTTTGTTCTAGAAGATAGAAAACTCTTCGTGGGCATGCTCAACAAGCAACAGTCCGAGGACGACGTGCGCCGCCTTTTCGAGGCCTTTGGGAACATCGAGGAGTGCACCATCCTGCGCGGGCCCGACGGCAACAGCAAGGGTGCGCGGGGCGGGGCCGGGAGGGATGCCCCGGAAGGAGGGGCGAGGCGGAGGGAGACCTGAGGGCTCCTCTGAGTCTCCGGGTCCGTCGCCGTCTGTCTCTGGGCTTCTTGGTGTCTTTTTCTCAATCTCTGCCTCACCCGTCTGCGTTCACCTGGGATGCGCCCTCTCCTCCCGGCCCCCCCCGGCCCTGCTTCTGGGTCCCAGCTCGGCCTCTCGCGTCCCCGCAGGGTGCGCCTTTGTGAAGTACTCCTCCCACGCCGAGGCACAGGCCGCCATCAACGCGCTACACGGCAGCCAGACCATGCCGGTGAGTGCTGGCCCCTTGGGGCGGGGGCGAGGGCAGCGGTGGGCCAAGACCCCAGCACCCGCCACGCTCCGCCGGCTGTCCAGTCTCCCCAAGAGACAGGAAAGCATGACCCTTATCCCCGGGCCTCAGACAAGGACGCGGAAGCCCAGAGATGTTAAGGAACTGGCCTGAGATTACCCAGGTAGATAATGCCCGCGGTGGGGTTCACACCTCATTCCCCTGGGCGAGCGCCAATGCCGCCCCCTCCAAAGCGCCCCGAGGAGCGGGCGGGGTGGGCGCAGGCCAGAGGCACCGACAGCTGCGGGCGGAGGCTCTGGAGCAGGTGGGTCTCACGCGCCGCCCCGGCCACAGGGAGCCTCGTCCAGTCTGGTGGTCAAGTTCGCCGACACCGACAAGGAGCGCACGATGCGGCGAATGCAGCAGATGGCTGGCCAGATGGGCATGTTCAACCCCATGGCCATCCCGTTCGGGGCCTACGGCGCCTACGCTCAGGCAGTAAGTGGCAGCGTGCAGGGGCAGCGGTTCTCAAGCTCACTCCCCTGGGAGCCTCAGAGAGCGGGACATGAAACCGAAAATACTACTCTATCCCTTGCCCTCTCCCTCCAGAGTGAGGAAGGGCCAGGAATGAACCCATGAACCTGGGGGGTGTAACTTCAGAAGGGTTTGAAAGAAGGCTGGCCCAGTTGGGGTGGCTGCCAGGAGAAGGTGGGCTGCTGTCTTGGTTCTAAGGGGCAGAGCTGAGAGAGGCCCCACAGAAAGGTGGGTTACCCCGAGCCTTTTCCCCTCAGCCAGATCAACGTTGAACCCCAGGAAGCACAGATGAGAGGGGGAGGTTAAGGTCATTGGTTGCAAACCACCCCTACTCCATGGAACGGTGACTTCAGGCCTTCTGGTCTGTCCTGGCAGGGCTCCTGTGAGGCGCCCTAAAGCCCTACACACCCACACTTCTGATATCCCCTCAGGCCTCTGGCCCACCTACTTCTTTCTTCCACATGGGGGCCCACTCTGTCAGCCTCTCCCGGAGCTGCCTCCAGACTGGTAACCACAGCCCCTATGTGGGTGGCACTGAGGCAGTCCACGGTTCTGGGTCTGAAAATGCAGGCTTACCTCACTTCTGCAGCACTGTCCGCCTTGGCCACATTCCGCAGCCTCCCCTGTCCGCACTCACCTTTGTGATAACACTAGGGGTGCCTGGGGTTCTATTCATAATTCTCCTGTCACTTCTACCAACAGACTCCAAATTAAAACCATTCTGGACAGAAACCTGTGCTAAGTAAGTTCTGCAGAGGCTCATCCAGCATGTCTCTAGTGCTTTGGATGTCACTTCCCCATGAATGATAGGCTGTACACAGGGCTGACTAGCACCCACAGAGCCAGTCTCCTCCCCTGCCCCTAGCAACAACTTTTGAGTTCCAAAGACCCTAGCATTACTTTTAAATACAGTCATCTCTCAGGGCGGTGGACTCTAATAGCGTTGAGATACAGGGCAAGAATGGGAGAGGCATCAGGGCTTTCTGGAGTGGCAGCTGGCAGCTTCTGGGGCTCAGAGCCTGGGAGGTTGGTCTCCAGGAGCTGAGGCCCCTGTCGGGGAGGGATGCCCCCTGGAAGCACGTGATATTTTTTCCACTCCCTCTGCCCCAGCTGATGCAGCAGCAAGCGGCCCTGATGGCATCAGTCGCGCAGGGCGGCTACCTGAACCCCATGGCTGCCTTCGCTGCCGCCCAGATGCAGCAGATGGCGGCCCTCAACATGAATGGCCTGGCAGCCGCACCTATGACCCCAACCTCAGGTGAGCTGGCAGGTGCCAACACAGGGTCTGGCCTGGTGGGAGAACAGCTGGCCCCAGGCTGGGACCTAATTTCGGCTACCAGCAGACCATTCTGTGGCAAAAGCACATAGTGTCTGGGCCCAAGAGGCCTTGTCTTCTGGCAGTTTGTTTCAAAAATGTTCTAATCCATGGGGATCCAAGGGAAGATGAGATATGGGACCCATGCAGTCTACCGTGTGATTTCAGGGTGGGGCGGATTTCTCTCAAGCTGTTTAACCTTATCAGGAAACAATATATCTTGATCTCTACTAACGAGAGACCTGGAAAGAAATTGACATGAAGACATCTCCCTGTGGTGTCTATGACGAAAAGAGCCTTGGCCATTCTGTGGCCTTGTTCAGCCCCTGGCCCAAGCTCAGAAGGAACTCATTTGGGTGTCGTCTTTTTTATTTTTATTTTTTTCATTTCCCTTTAACCCAACCTAGACTCACTGGCTTTTTCTAAGTCCACTATGCAACAAGCTAGAGAGAACCACAAGAGTTATCAAGGGACAGGAGTTTGGAAAGAACCCAGCTCACAAATCATGTTTTTGATTGAATCTTGGCTATTGTCCAGTCCAGTGAGTCTCAGCTGTTGCAGTTATGCCCCCAAATCCCCAGGACATCTGGCAATGTCTGGAGACATTTTTGATTGTCACAACTGGGAGTGGGGATTGCTATGAAATCTAGTGGGTAGAGGCCAGGGATATTGCTGTACATCCTACAGTGCACAGGACAGCCACCACAAGGAACTATCTGGCCCCAGATGGTAATAGTGTCAAAGTTGGGAAACACTAGTCTAGTCCTAAGGGCTGGTCCTGCACCCCAGGCTCTCATTCACTGAGCTTCATTGGCTCTCTGTGCCCAGGCCACAGCAGCAACTTTCCTAACATCCAAGAGCTGTTCCTTTCCCAGATGAAAGCCAAAAAGACTGTGCCATCTCTGGGCTCAACTTGAATACTACCCTTCACCTCTGATCCCCAACTTCAAGGGATACACATGAGCCCAGGCAGTGGCCAGCCTCAGGTCCACATTCTCAGAGGCACCCTGCTTCCTGCATGAGAGGAAGGCCCTTTCCACCCTCTGGGCTTTCAGTACAATCACCATAATATCCACATCTCAGGTTCCACCTTCCTGGCATAGAGAGGACACAGGGTATTGTCATTTGACCCCAACTTTATTCTCACCATCATGACCACTACTATTGCTTCAACTGGAGGAGGCCAAGGTGTCTACTTTGTGTATGAGCTAGAGCTGAGTCTGGGCTCTATAATAACCTCTCTGCCTCAGTACAAGAGAATGCCAGAATTAAGACCTACTCCATCTGAGCAGAAAAACTTCCTGGAGAGGCATATCAGCCCTCCAATGACCAAGTAAAGACCATCTCATCCAGCCTTAGCTGAAGAGAGTAAGAGCACTGAAAAAGACTTAAGGAGGGCCAGGTACGGTGGCTTATGCCTGTAATCCCAGCATTTTGGGAGGCCGAGGAGGGTGGACCACTTGAGGTCAGGAGTTCAAGACCAGCTTGGCCTACATGGCAAAACCCCAACCCTACTAAAAAATGCAAAAATTAGCCGGGCCTGGTGGTGCATGCTGGTAGTCCCAGCTACTTGGGAGGCTGAGGCAGGAGAATTGTTTGAACCCAGGAGGCGGAGGTTGCAGTGAGCTGAGATTGCACCACTGTACTCCAGCAACCTGGGCAACAGAGCAAGAAAAAAAAAAGGACTGAAGGAAGACCAAGTGTGGTTACAGTCAAGGGCATTGAGAGTAGTCTATGTGCTGTCTAAGGACAAGCCATCAGGGTCAGAGAAATCATATTTGGGCAGGTGGAATTTGGACTCTGCCTTGAAGGATAGATACAATTGGGATAGGTGAAGTCACTTCATATAGGGAGATAAGCCAAGGCATGGGTCATAGATAAGATTGAGCTGGTATGTGAGGTCCAAGTCTATCCACAGGTCCTTGGAAACAGTTGAGTGAAGCTTTATGGGTGGGCCTTCCTCACCTTTGTTCTGCTTGCCTCCCCTCCTCCTCCACCCTTCCATATGCCTGGAACCAGGTGGCAGCACCCCTCCGGGCATCACTGCACCAGCCGTGCCTAGCATCCCATCCCCCATTGGGGTGAATGGCTTCACCGGCCTCCCCCCACAGGCCAATGGGCAACCTGCTGCGGAAGCTGTGTTCGCCAATGGCATCCACCCCTACCCAGGTAAGCACATCTGTTAGCACTTATTTCCCTATGCAGCACATTCTTTATCCATGCTGTCCCTGCCCTTGCTGTTATAACAAGATGTGGCTCCTGCCCTCTGTCCATTTCTTGATGAAAACCCAACTGTGATCAGAGAGGGCCAGCCTCCCGTCTTCCTTCAGGGAACCCGTGATGGAAAAAATGAGACCAAAATCCTGCCCTTGGGGATGTGTCATTCTGATCTGGGAGACAGATCCCCATTCCAGGTGCTCCCTTAGGGAAGAAAGGAGACTGGGTGCAGTTGTACAACCATGTAGAGAGGCCAGTAAGTGCAAAATAATTGAATGTGAATTTAACCTATAAGAAGTAAGGGGATAGAAACTAGAAGAACAATCAGGTTAGTGTTAAGTAGGAAAAGACTCTTCGGGAAGGAGTGGAGGGAGGTATAACGATTGGCAGTCTGTCTAGTAGAGACCAGTCCGTCCCTTGGTGCACACAAAAGCGCGATCATGGTGCACGCAAAAGCGTGATCAGCACCCTGGACAGCTCAGCACCACAGACATCCTAGCACCTTGGACAGCTCCTAGACTATGTTCAAAAAGTCTGGCACACAGAAAGATCCAGGAGGCCTGCTCCTGATTAACTTTGTTCCTCAAACTTAGTCGTCCTCACAGGATGAGAGTGTCCAGTTGGCCTGAAGCAGCTCTTCTCTCTGGTCTGGAGAATGGGCTGCTATCAGGGCAGGGAAGCTGGGCCCAAAGCCCTCTAGTAAACTACAAGGGCAATGTGCTCCAGATGTGGAGTGCTGCCCCACTTCCTGGAGGGCAGAGGATGAGGTTAGAGTCCCCATAAGTATCAGTAAGTACTCAGTTTGTGCTGGGAAAGGGGGGCCCAAGAAGGAGAGCAGGACATGGACCTATCACCTGGGAGGTCAGAGTCCACTGGGAACACAATCTAAGTCTGCAGAATGATGAGACAATACGGCAGAGTTAAGTTTGATCATGAGTGAGTGTTCTCAGACTTGAAATGCTAAAGATCCCAATGAATGGAGAGTTCTGCAGGCTAAAGAAGCCCAAAAGAGCCTTCCCAAGGAGGAAACTACCATCGAGCATTAACAGATGGGCAGGAATTGGAGAGGTGAAGATGAACAGGGAACACCCTCCTTTGGAGGGACCTGCTGGCAAGAGTGGAGGTGATAAGGAGATAGGTACACAGGGCAGGCAGGCCAGCCCAAGTTGGATTGGCAGCAGGGGCTGGGTACTGTTCCCCACTCTGAGTGCCCATCAGAATCCACTGTGGGGCTTTATACAACCACATAAGCCCAGACATTCTCATTTTCCTGTCTAGAGTACAGACCAGGCATTTGTAGTATATAAAAGCAGCAGAGTGCAAGGTCACTGTACTAGAGGGAAATAGAGGAGAATTTCCTGACTTTGAACTTGGAGTTGTCCTTGATCCCATTCCCCATTCCAGAGCTTGCCCCGTAATGTATCCCTCAGTCCACCAAAAAGAGGCCAGAGGAGTCTAGAGAGTGAAGTGATGAGGCTCTAATGATCTGGAGTGTTGTTTAAGGATGATGACCCCAAGCTGGTAGGGTGGCAGGGTGGGGCTATGCAAGCTAAGGGTGGAAGAGATCCCACCAGTCTAAGGCTCATGGGCTGGGAGATGGCATCCCCAGCACATCTGGGTGGCTTCATTTCCCACCCCTTCCTGCCCACAAGCCCATCTGGATCTCTGGATCCTGATAAACCTGCTCCTTCCCAACCCCCCTGGCATCTGTGAGCTATTTCCCTCATGGAATTTGGTAATGTTTCTTCCCCTATTTGTAACAATCTGCCACATCTCATAAACAATTCCCTGCCAGAGCAAGAGGGAGGGAGGGATGGAGGGAAGGAAAGGAAAAAAGTAGTACATTAAAAAAATTAATTTACCATCTTTAAATGCAGAGTTTGGACCCGCCGTAATGAGCGAGATCCTTCAAAATATTCACTCTTTGGCAGTTACTAATGAGGTCGTTAGGCAGAGAAGTAGAGAAAGGTCTCATAAATGCTTTTCTCTGCTTCCCAGCCCCAGGTAGCTTTTCTGATCTCCCCTCTTGGGTTCTTGCTGGATACACACAGTGTGGCCTTTACTGTCACATAAACACCCTTGAAGGGGTGGCTCTTGCAAACATTAAAGATTGTTCATTCATTCTTGTCATCATACTCTTTGCCAGATGCTTATGACGTTCCTGGCACTGTGCTGGCAGCTGCCATGCAAATCGTGCAGGTTATATTTTGCATGAGGGTGCCAAACTGTATGTCCAAAGGAAGGGGCACTCTTTTCTAATTTGCATAAAGACACTGCATGGCTGAATAGCTGGAAAGACCAAGAGCACAATCTGGATGTGGTTCTCCTTCCATAGAGCTTAGAGGCTGGCAGAGGACAGGGGCAGAGGGAAGGCAGAGAGGAGACCACCCTCCCAAGCACATCACACTGAAGAGCCCTCAGCGCCAGTCTCTACCACGGGGGAAATAGAGGGACAGGATGTGGGACTGGGACAGCCCCAGGCAGGAAGGAGCCTGCATTGTGGCTCATCTTCAGCTCCCCCTATCTGAGCAGAGCCCCTGCCGCATCCTGCTCCTGGGGGCTATGGAACCTACTGTCCCACTGTCTCTAGGGACCTCTGCCCCAGGCTTTTCCCTGGGCACCCCTCAGGCCCAGGTGCTCTTTTGCTTTCTTTCTTTTCTTTTGAGACAGAGTTTCGCTCTTGTTGCCCAGGCTGGAGTGCAATGGCATGATCTCAGTTCACTGCAACCTCCGCCTCCCATGTTCAAGTGATTCTCCTGCCTCAGCCTCCTGAGTAGCTGGGATTACAGGTGCCCACCACCATGCCCGCTAATTTTTTTGTATTTTTAGTAGAGACGGGTTTTCACCATGTTGGCCAGGCTGGTCTCAAACTCCTGACCTCAGGTGATCCACCCACCTCGGTCTCCCAAAGTGTTGGGATTCCAGGCATGAGCCACCGTGCCCAGCCCAGGTGCTCTTTTTCTAATGGAGGTTTACTGAGATACTCAGGGAAACGTGCTCAGGCAGGAATTTGGGGCACTCTCCCTAGACTAAAGGTCCCAAAGCCTGGCATAGCCAGTTAGCTTAGCTGGCCTGAGTTGACAGGCGGATAAGCCCAGATAGTTTCTTCCTGCCACCTCGTGTTATCCAGTTTTCCCTCAAGCATCCTAGGGCTCCATCCTCCCTCTGGGCAGTCCCTGCCTCTACCACCTCTCTGGGCTTCCAAGGCCAGCCCACTCCCACATTAGTCACCACCAGCCTTGGTCGCCAAAACCAGTGCCTACCACTGGCCCATGCTTCAGGCTTTTGCCTACAGCTTCTGCAGAGACAGCAAAGGCAACAGAAAGGAACCAAGCCTTTCTCTCGGCCCAGCTTCCCTGAGTTTCTTGCCAAAGTATCTGTACAGGGGACCTCTCTTCCCACTGGGCAGGAGACATCCCAGGGTCACAGTGTCGGAAGACAGGAGGAAGGTCCTTCGTCTTCCCGTTCCTCGGTTCTGCGGGCAGCACCCCTCTCCCAGTTTGCTGGGAAGACCCTATTTGTGTAGCTGGTCCCTGCTGAGAGGAGCTTAGCCATGGGCTGGGGGTGGAAGACCTCCATGCCTCGTGCAGCTTCCCTGACAGTGAGGGCGTGTCCCTCTGTTGAGCAGGCACAGTGGCCCAGGAGGACAAAGTGGTAGTGTGAGGCCTTCTTGCCCTTTCTTTCACCCACTGGGGACTGTGAGCCCCCTCCCCTTTCCCCACAGCCCTTCTGCAGGCCTGGGCCCCTTGTGTGTGCCCCCCACCAGCATCTCAGTGTTGAGGCTTCCTTGGCATCTGCTCCCCAACCCTCCACAGTGCTCTGCATGAGCCCCCATCTTACCCCAACCCTAGGCCAACTGCAGCCTGCATCCCCCAGCCAGGATGGGCAACTGTCTACCTGCCAAGAGCCCTGGGCTAGGGAAGGTGACCCCCAGAGAGTCCAGGCACTCAGGGTTTCTGTCTCAGATGCCCTGCCCCAGGGCAGAGCCTGCAGTAGCCAGAAAAGGCAGTGCAGCTACATCATTGTCCTCATGGGCATGAGGGGAAGGGCCAGTATGGTGGGCATTGCTGACCTCTGTCCCCTTGGCTCCCTACAGCACAGAGCCCCACCGCCGCGGACCCCCTGCAGCAGGCCTACGCCGGAGTGCAGCAGTATGCAGGTCGTTAGTATCCACGCGTCCCCACGGCTCCTTCCCCAGCTCTGTTTATCTCTCCACGCCTGTGACACCAGTGCCCCCTCAGACCTGGGGCCAGCACTGCATGGGGTGGGGAGAGAGAGTGGAAAGAGGGACGGCTGTGCTGGCAGAGACCCTCCAGGCTGCCTTCTTGTCAGCGGGCCACAGAAAGTGCCCCTGCAGTGGGGTTGGGCAGAACTTCAGGCAAGTGGGCAGGCCAGGTGGAAGTTTCGCCATTGCTGGGCAGTTACCTGTCTTTGAGGCCAGATTTCCCTTCCCCATGGAGCTTCCAGGGCCACTTTGCCGCACCGCAGGCAAGGCACCGCAGGCAAGGCTGGATCTGGGTGCTGACACCAGCACCGCAGACAAGGCTGGACCTGGGTGCTGCCCACCATGGGCCACAGTCACTGGCCCAGGAAGCACAGATGCCTGGTTTGAGAGAAGGAGGGCCTCTAGAAGAGATGCCATTTCCCCATTCCCTTCCTCACACTGGCAGCAGGATGGGGCCCCAGCAGGTGTGACAGGGAGCAGAGGAGGAGAGGTGGGAAGGGACAGCCCTGAGTGAGCAGAGGGCCTGGGGTCACTGAGCCCAAGCCGAGCTGTCAGCCAGGCTTTTCTCTTTCTGTCACCCCTGGACTACACAGCACCCCATCATCATCCCTGCCTAGCCTGTGTCCTACTGCCTGACCTGATCAGGGTCTCTCTTCCCTGTGCTTAGAAGAGCCAGTGCTGTCTCCCATGAGTGCAGTGGGGCTACCTGGCAAGGGGTGAGGGGACTGAGGTGAAGCTGGCCTGGCACATTTGGAGCCCAGAGGAGGTGCTGTCACCTCTTGGGTCCCCTGAGCTCTGACTTCAGGCTCTGCTGCTATGGGAGCCAGGCCAGGCAGAGGAGGGAGCCAGCCACTCCTGTCCTACCTGGGGCCCTTTCCAGTTGGACAATCAGGTTTATCCAACTCAGTCCTCTGCCCCTGGGGACTACTCCCTGGCAGCCTTCCCAGAAGCCAAGTCCACACCTCAGGTGGCCCCCGACCTCCCACACAGGTGCCATTTGAGTGGGAGTGAGGGCCTTCCAGCTGGAGTCAGCTGTGGCTCAGAGAAGTGGAAAATCCTTCCTGTGGATTCCAGGTGGTCTGGGGTAATCCTGTCCAGGCCATTTTGGTGTTTTTAATTATCCATGATTGTGTGTTATGCACACATGTGGTTTATCCACTATTTCAAATTCAACTTGCCTCCCCCAAAACATACACACACACGTGCATGTGTGCATGTAATGTATGCACACATGCACTAACATCATGTACACAAGTGTGTGCACACACACATGTACACACATGTACACACACCCACACACGTGCATGCACACATGTAATGTACACACACATGCACCCACACACATGCATATATGCATGTATGTACACACACGTACACCCACACTTGCATGTGCACATGTAATGTACACACACACATACACACACATCCCCACACGTACATGCATGTATGCATGTAATGTACACACACGCACACACACACGTACACACACCCACACACGCATTTCCACTCTTCACCTCGCAACTCCTCTGTTAGTCTGGGAACTGAAAGCTGGCTTTGTCCTAAGTGGCTGAGTGGCAGGGCGCTTTTTGGCTGATCTGCTTTTACTGCCTGCACTGAAATCTCTCTCTTTCTTCCTGCTTCCACTCTCTGCCTTGTCGCCGGCTCTTGCTTCTTGTCTTGGGCCTCCAGCAGCCGCCTACCCTGCTGCCTATGGTCAGATAAGCCAGGCCTTTCCTCAGCCGCCTCCAATGATCCCCCAGCAGCAGAGAGAAGGTGAGTCTGCAGGCCAGCTCCTGGGCCCCTCCCTCCCCCTGTTGTCCCCAGAGAGACTGCTCACCTGGGCCTTGGGCTGGGGTGTGCATTGGAAAAGTGACCACATTTGTGTGCTGTGTTGAGGTGGGCAAGGGAAGACAGCAGTGCTGTGAGGAGTGGTGCTCTCCAACTTAAGGTTAGAGGTCCGCTTCTTGTGGGCAGCTCTGTACACCAGAGTGGTGTCTGGCCCAGGGGCAGGGGCCTGGTCAGAATGCCCTGAGGGCTGGCAGGTCCCACACGAGGCGCTTTTCCTACTCCCCTCAATCATTGCTGCTGGCCTGACACAGAGCTCACATATCGAAACCTTGGTCTATGAGAACCCCTTCTGAACGGTTGGGTTTGTGTTTCTTCCATGGCAAGCCCTTGAACCACCCCTTAAACAGAACCTAGCAGAGGTTAAGCCTGTGTGTACCAGTGTAGGCCTTGTCCTTGACCCAGGGAGCTTCTGGTCTTCCAGAGGAGATAGAGGCCCATCCTTGGGGTCTTCATTGGAGGGCCCACCACTGTGTTCCCAGAGAGAATAGCTGGGAGATGAGACTCCAACAACATGGTGGTTTGCAGAACCAGCTCTGATAGCTGTGCACACTGAGGAAAAGATGGTAATCAGGCTGAGAGGGTCAGGAAGGGAAGCCCCAGAGGAGGTGGGGTCTAAGAATCCCCCTCCTCTGGTGGGCAGGATTTGGCCAGTGGGGAGGGTGGGGAGAAGTAGGAGTGCTCATGGCTGAGGGGAATGAGAGAGGGAGATGAGTTTATCACCCACAGAAGCTGTGCCCTCTGGGTGACCAGGAGAGGCAGGTGGAGCTCCCAGGGCAGGACTGTGTGGGCAGGATGAGAAGAGATGAGAATGCCCCAGTGCAGGCCTAGTGGAAGAAGGGGGTGATCCTGGAAGGCTGTGTCCCTAGGCCCTGGTGTGAACAGGGCAGGACAGCAAGATCTTTGGGTCAGATGCCAGGGACCTCAGAATGCCAGTCAGTGTCTTCCCATCCCAGTGCCTAGGTACCCACATAAGCAGGAAGACAGGAGGCTGGATGAACAGGCCCACCCTCTGGGACTCTGTGGGCCTGCCACAGAGAGCTCAGCTTGAGCGGGCAGGACACTAACAAGGTCCCGTCCTCTCTACCCCTATGGAAATAGTCACTGGGTAGTGAGGCACCAAATCTGCCCCTGCAGCCGTGTGGTCAGAGCCTTCTGGTGGCCTCCAAAAGCCTGACTCATAGCCCCTGCAGCACAGCGTCCTGGAGCCCTCCGATGTAGGTTAGTCCTGGAAAGAGCCTCAAGAGTCTGCTGGTCCAACATCATTTGACAGGCCCCGGTGCCAGACAAGTCCCTCAGACCCCAAACAGGTGCCACAGCCTGCCTGGCTGAGAGCCTGGCCTTCAGAGAAAACCCTTTCGGGTAGGACTCTGGCACCTCCTTCCCCTGTGAATCTGAACAAATCACTCCATCCCCTCAGCCTCAGTGTCCTCACAGCAAAGTAAGGAGAGTGGGGAGCGTTCTCTGGAGGGGTGTGAGGACCAAGCCGGCTAAGTCTGCCCCCAAACTCCATTCTGCAAGTGTCTGTGCACACTGCCCTTCCTTTACCAAGCTACCACCCCTTCCAAGGCTGTGCATGAGGCATACCGCCCCAGCTTACACCCAGCAGGCAACTTCTGGGATCAGGGGCATCAGGGCTTCCCATGCCCAGGAAAGCCAAGTTACAGGAACCCAGAGGGGTGCACAGGAAGTCCCAGCCCATACCCTGCCTCACGCTGCTGCAGCTGAGGGACACTGGGCTACCACTGGTGAAGTGGGGGTGGGGGTGGTCCCCTCATCAGGCTGCAGCCCTGGGCCTGCCCTGCCCTTGCCTTCCCCACAGTCCAAGCCTTCATCAGTCAGACCAGGGCCACAAGGGGTGGGGTCCAGGACTCCCCATGTTGCCTGCTCCAGGTCCAGAACAGAGAGCTGTGCCTGCAGGCCCTGATATCTTTTCTCCCACTGATGCCATTGTCAGCTCCCCCAATCACTCTGGCCTATTGGCTCAGGGGTCTCTAAATCCTGCCCCACCCCTCACACAGCTATAGGTCAATGGCACCCTGCCCAACACACATGACAGCCCCTACTGCAGGCCTTAAACTGAGGCCCCCATGGGCCCTCCTGCCCCTCTCCTACCCTACACTCTGCACCATCCCATGTGCGTAGCTCTGTACTCCTCTTCATCTCTGAGCAGCTGCAGTTCCTGCCCCCCTACACACACCCTGTTCCCTAGTCTAGGCCCTCTGTGGCCAATCCTGGCTCCAGCCTCTCCTTGGGGTGGCAGGATCTGCTGCTATTGTCCCCATTCTCCCAAGCCATGGTGCATGGGTTGAGCCACCCCAGGGATGCAGGGCATGGGGAAGAGTAATGCACGATACCAACAGAGCCGCACAGCATGGGTGGGTAACAGCGTGGCACTGGGAGTGGTTTGTCAGGAAGGCTTCTGTGGGTCTGGAAGGATGAGCAGAGGTTGGCAGCACATAGAGCTGGGGAGGCAGGAGGTCTAGGCAGGGGGAACAGCAGGAGCAAAAGTGCAGCTGCTGCAGAGTCCAAGGTGAGCATGGGGCCAGGGAGAGACAGGCGCAAGGTGGGCTGGAGCCCGGCCAAAGCCGTGTCCCACAGAGTTGTCCGAGTCATTCACAAGAAAGAAGGCTGTGTTCTTCCAGCCCTGCCAAGAGTTGGCTTCTTTACGTCATGGTCCCCTCCCCATGTGGAATGTCATGGAAATACCAGGATATTCTGGTGGCAGGGGAGGACCCTTCTGCCACCTCCTCATCTTTGAGCTGAGCCTGAAAACACACAGATGCCTGAATTCCCCAAGGGCCATCTGCCCCATAGATGGGATGAGGTTGCCCTCAGGGATGGCTGCTGCAGCGGCTCTGCCAGGGCTGCAAGGTGGTCAGGGGTAGCCGCTTTCTGTCTCTGCAGCTCCGCTTCACCATTTCTCAGAAGGCTGGGCTGGACCACATTGGTCTCTAAAGTCCTGCCAGCTCTGCCATCTGCATGTTCTGTAATCTGTGAATGAGGGAGTGCAGAAGGGCTTGGCGGTAGCTGGAGTTAGACAGCGTGTGGGCTCACTGTCCAGGGGAAGGGACTAGAGCTGCTGCCCTGGCTTCTTCGTAGGCCTGGGCTAGAGAGTCATTCCTGGGGCTCCGCCACACACCACGCATGTGGGATTGAGCCTGTGGGCCCTGTCTGTGAAGGCTCCTTATCTCTAAGGAGAACAGATGTAGCTTCCACATAAAGCAGCTTGCAGAACTTGAACTCGGAGCCAGGGCCCCAAATCAAGGCAGGTGTCAGCATGGGCTGGAGCAGTCAGGGCCTGGAAGAGTGAGGATGGAAGGAGGAAGGAAGGTGTGTGGGGGGCTGGAGGGGGCCAGGCAGGAGGACACAAGAAGGAGCATGCCCCTGGGAGCAGCCAGTCTGGTTGGAGAGAAAAACCTCCAGACATAAAAGAGAAAGAGCCCCACCCTAGAGGATGAAGTGTGGATTCGGGCATGAGCAGGGAGAGGCTGGAGGTTCTTTCAGAGAGGGAGGGTATGGGGAGCTGGGGGCCATCCAGGGCACATTCACAGGGCATGGTTGGAGGGGACAGGGTGAGGGGAGGGCCATCAGAGCTCGGGGGTATCCAGCACCAGGAACCCCTGCAAGGGGGTGAGGGAGCACGTTTGTACCCGGTTCTGAATGCGCCGTCCCCCAACAGGATGCCTGGGAGCCAGCAGTCCAGGGAGGGGAGGCCGAAGGGCTGGGGTGGGCAGAGGGCACAGGGCGAGCACCAAGGAGGGAGGAGGCCAGTGGCTCCTTGGGTAGCTTTAGGGGTTGGGGAAATTTTTGTTCTAGGCTGTGGACCTCGAGGGAGTAGAGATAGATGGAGAAAAGGAGGAGAGTGGAAGGTAGAGGAGCAGAAGAGAAGGTGCAGAGTCTCTAAATCGAACCTTTACTCCAGAACTGGGTTCTCTGGCAGCCTCACGGCTCCCAGAGAACAAGGACAGCTGGCTCTGGCTGTGAAAGCCATGCAGCGGCCCATGTTGGTGCCTTACTGTTCAGCTCATGCCTAGGTTTCCAGCAGCCTCTGGTCAGAACCTTGCTTCTTACACAACGCTAGGTGCAGCTGGTTCCTTCCCATTCCCACCACAGCTTGGACACCATCATTGAAATGACCACAAGTCACTTTAAAAGATGAAATTATATGTGGCATATGCTATCTAAGACACATCTTGGAACGATTTCAGTTTCAAAGAGTTAAAATTGAGCATTTTGACTATTTCAAAAGGAACAGGTAAATAGTTATTGGGAATTTTAGAAAGCTAAAGCCCTGCATAGTGTTCAGGGGGTCTGGGATATTGAGATTTTTAGTAGCAAGAGGGAGAGAACTCACACTATGGAGACAGGCAGGCTGGGCTCATGTCCTGGCTCCAGGCCCCTCCCAGCTGTGCGTGTTTTGGCAGGTGACTTAACCTCTCTGGGCCTCACTTCCTCATCTGTGAAGTGGCAATGATGATAATAACGTCACAAGGTTGCTGTAAGGATTAAGTGAGTTAGAGTCATGTAAAGTGCTCAGAACAGCCTGACACATAGTTTGTGCTGCTGAAGTCGCAGGGCTGTTACTGTGGTAACGAAATGAAGAACCTTCATGTCATGAGGCTGGAGGGTTCCCTGGCTAATCATAGAGCCTCGGTTGCAGCCCTTCCTATGCACCTACACAGGAGGAGGCAGGATAAATCTTGGTTTCCTGGGTGTGTGGAACTGGGCAGGACAGTTGGGCCATCAGGGGCAGATGAGAAAGAGAGGCTGCAGGCCAGGGGGAGGATGGGCACCCCAATCCCAGAGTCTGAGCCTGGCCTGTGAGAGGGGAAAGTGGGGTGTCTCCCCAGCACAGGACACGGCTGCCCCAGGTGATGCCCTGGTCCCCCCAGAGCAGGAGCTGGGCAGGAGGGAGGCCTCCCAGATCTCCTGGGCCTTCCCTATCTTCAGCACCTGGTTTCCAGAGACACAGCAGTAGGTCGACTCTGCCTCTGGAGCCCTAGGGTTTCCAAGCCTCTGCTATGGATCCATTTTATAGAAAAGGCGACTGAGGCACAGCGAGGTTCAGTGACTTGCCCAAGGGCAGAGCAGAGACTGGAGCTCAGACCCGGGGCTCAGCATCCCTGCCTCTTCCAGGGCGCCCTTGGATCTGGAATGAGACCCCCCCCTCCTAACCTTGCCCCCACCCCTCCCTGCTGCGCTGCCTAACTCGCTCACCTCTCCTCTGTCTCTCTCTTCCCCCACCCCGCCATCCCTCCTCCCCCGCCCACCCCCTCCCCTCACCGCAGGGCCCGAGGGCTGTAACCTGTTCATCTACCATCTGCCCCAGGAGTTTGGGGACGCTGAGCTGATGCAGATGTTCCTCCCTTTCGGTAATGTCATCTCCTCGAAAGTGTTTGTGGATCGGGCGACTAACCAAAGTAAATGCTTTGGTGGGTAAAGATAACAAACCAATTAGCTTCACCTAGGACAGGGCGGTGCTCGCACCAACCTACCGGTGTCCGACTGCTTTTAACCTGCTCCTTCACATTGCCCCCGCCCCAGCTGCTCCATGGCCCTCGCCAGCCTCATCTCACCCTTCTCTCTCCCACTACTCCTTTTGCTTCTTGGCTTTCCCTACCCACCCAACCTGGCTCCCCATCTCCCACTCCCAGTCCAAGAAATGGGTTTCCTCTTCCAGCCAAATTCCAACTGACTGAGAAGGGAAAGGGGCCACCTTGACAGGGGTAGGAGGGGCAGCAGGCAGAGCCCAGCCACACCCATTGCCCCAGTAGCCCCTCTCCTCTCATGGTGAGAGTGGCCTGGCCTGAGCCCGAGGCTAAATCAGAGCGTGACACCTGGGCAGGGCAGTCACCTAGCCAGGCCCCTCTCCTGCCCACCCCTTCGCCTCCTGTCTCCAGCTCTCTGTCCTGCCCCAACTTCTTCTCTGTCTACCCTGCTTTTTGCTCCCCTCCTGCCCTCCCCACTCACCTGCCTCAGGCCACCAGAGCTGGGCATTGTTGAGGAGTCAGGAAGAGGAGACTGGTCCCTGCCCTCAGGAAGCCTAAGCGCTGAGCTTAGATGAAAATTATGTTTATGGCAGTGAAAACTGCGAGTCACCTAATAATGAAGTGACAAGAAAGGTAGATGGCTGTAAATACACAAAAAGGAAGGGAGGGAACTCCAGGTGGGGAGAATTGGATGAGGAAGGCATGGGGCTGGGATGAGATGAGCCAGAGGACAGTGAGAGCGAGACCAGGCGCGGGGGTGTGATGTCTGTGCTGGGGGGTTTCCACTATGCAGAGGGGGATGTTTCACGGGGTGTGGTAGGCAGTGGAAATGGTGGGAGGTCCTTGAGCTGAGAGTAATAAAAATACAGTTTGCAGGAAATGTTCCCAGGGCATGGTGTTAGATGGGAGAGGGAAAACTCGAAAGCATCCAGAAGTATGGCTGTCAGATAAAATATAGGATGGCCAGTTAAATTTGAATTTCAGATAGACAAAGGATACATTTTTAGTATAAGTATGTACTTACAGTAAAAAGTATTTATTGTTGATGTGAAGCTTAAATGTAACTGGCATCCCATGTTTTTATTTGCTAAGTCTGGCAAACCTATCCAGGAAGTGTCAGATCTCTTCCTGGAATTTCACATCACCCTCTCTCCTCCCCTCCTCCTTGTTGCCCTCCGACCTCCTCATCCTTCTCCATCAGCCCTTCCTTCTGGGCCAGACCCTTTCATAAGTCATGAGGACTGAAGAGACCAGTCCCCAGAGAGCCACATATGGAACCAGAGCTGAGTCTGCCAGAAACTCAGTATCTCCAGGCTGACCCCCAGATTCTGGGGCTGGGAGGAGAGAGTAGGAGGCTGAGTTGCGGGGAACCCAGGTTACAGCTTGGGGGTGGTGGAGGGGAGAGGAGACAGGAGTGCAGCATCAGGAAGCACATGTTAAGGAGTTTCCAGTCTGGAGTCCAACCTTCTGGAATCATGAAGGGCTTGAGGATTTGGAGCATGTTCCCCAAAGTAGTCAAGATCTTTGCACCATTGTCCCTTCCCCTCTGGAGCTGCCACAGGAAACTTGTGGTCTTTCAATGGCATGGAGTTGCCCCAGCAGCTCATTTCTCTCTGGGTGTGGAAAAACAAAGCAAAAGCAAAAGACAGAGTTGCAGCCCTCCACTCTTTGATATTTCTCCTTATGAATTACAGTTATGTATATAAAAACAACAAGCTGGAAATCAGTTGCATCTGCTCTTTAAGTAAGTC
The DNA here is from genome assembly GCF_028878055.3 of Symphalangus syndactylus. Classification (NCBI taxonomy): domain Eukaryota; kingdom Metazoa; phylum Chordata; class Mammalia; order Primates; family Hylobatidae; genus Symphalangus; species Symphalangus syndactylus. The sequence goes on from NC_072423.2 coordinate 49,454,584, forward strand.
CCAAATGTTATGTAAATGAGAAGAGCGCTGCTGACAGTCCAGGAAGCTCTGGGCGCCTCTGCTGGAACAGGTTTAGTCTCCAGCCATAGCTGGGCTTGGCACATTTGCACCGTCCCGGGTGTGGGTGCAGTCCGGCTTTCCAAAGGCACTTCCTTGCAGTCTGCTCTAAGCACTACACTCTTTATGGTGTTAGCCCACTTAAATTAGCCAGGACTACATTTTTTTTTTCTTCCTGCTTTTTAAAGAAACATTCTCTGTATACCTCTAATCTAGCTCTCCTCTCTTGAACAAATTTCTGATGTCAAGCATACCAGCCCTGAAAAAAGGACAGACTCCTGAGATGCTGGTCCAGCCCGGCTGTTCCTGGTGAAGCCACTTGGGTTCTCTCTCTCACCAGGCAGCTGAGCTTTCTGCCAATATCCCAGGGGCCTTTAAAGTGAAACCTAGGCTGGACGCAGTGGCTCATGCCTATAATCTCAGCACTTTGGGAGGCTGAGGCGGGCAGATCACTTGAGGTCAGGAATTCGAGACCAGCCTGGCTAACATGGTGAAACTCCATCTCTACTAAAAATACAAAAATTAACTGGGTGTGGTGGCGTGCGCCTATAGTCCCACCTACTCAGGAGGTGGAGGCAGGAGAACTGCTTGAACCCAGGAAGGGAGGTTGCTGTTAGCCGAGATCACACCACTGCACTCCAGCCTGGCGACATAGCAATACTCCGTCTCAAAAATAAATAACAAAATAAATAAATAAAAATAAAATAAAGTGATACCTAACTTCAGCATTCCCTCATGGGCAAGTCATTTAGCCCTGTGAGCCTCACTCTCTTCCTTTGTGAAAAGGGGATTTTAATCATCGCCCCAGGGATGCTGTGAGGGAGCTTATCCAGGGCAGAACCTCAGGAAGTGCTAGGTCCCCTTTGTTCTTAAAGTGCAATTTTTGCTGTAAAAGTGGCCCTGTGTTAAAGTGAACTCCTCAAAGGCCACACTCACTCTTTATAAGCACACATGTAAATTTATGAGCAGAGTCTTCCAGATACCTTCATGAGGGCATGTCTAGCACAAATGTTCCTATGTTGGAAGGAGGGCTGGGGGAATACCATAGGGGGATTCTACCTGCGGGCCTTCCCACAGGGCCTGGGAGCAGAAACCTTCTGAGGGTAGGAGGAGGGCAGGAGAGGTAGCTCTGGAAGAAGGAAGACAGTCCTGGAACCATGAACTTGGGAGACAGTGCCCAGAGCCCTGCCACAGGGGCCTCCAGTCTGCAGGGGAGGGACCCTGCTCAGACTGCTAGCCAGTTAATAACAATTCAAGGGAAGAAAAATTCCCTTGACCCTGGACTCCTTCTCAACTCTTGGGCTTCCGGGGACCTCTAAACTCTTCCAGGAAGGCTAGGCTTCTGCCCTCCTCCAGAACTTCCTCTCTGCCCTCCCCACACAGTGGTTCTGCCTGCCACTACACTTGTACCCTAGACAGCTCCTCCAGCCCTTTTTTTTACCTTCTTTCCCCTCCCATCTTTGAGCTCAGGTGGATGATGAGAAGAATGAGGGGCAGCATGTCCCCCATAGTCAGGCTACCTTGTCCTGGCAGGAACAGGCTTTTGTCCAGCCACCTTCCTTATTCTGGGGAAAGCAGTATCAACACACAATTCACATATTTGAAAACTGCTCTGGTTTACTAAGGACTTGACTTTTACTTGACGTGACTTGACTTTAGTGATTAGACATACAGGTCAGGGGAGGTGGGGACGGGCCAGGAGGGGCTGAGGGGAGCTGGTGGAAATATGGCTGGAGGCGAATCTTGTATGGATCAGCTGAAATTCTCCCTATTTATTCTGGTATCTATATTTATACAGAGGTTAGTTTTGTTGCTCTGGGCCCAGCTCTGACCAATTGTTGCACTTGTTCGGCTGCAGGAGCAAACTTGAGCAAGGCAGGAAGGAGAGGAGAGAAAGAAAGACGATGGAGGCAGCATCTGGGGCAGAGAGAAAGAGGGAAAAAGAGCCGGCAGGTAGGGAGAGTGAGGAAGGGCTCTCTTTCTTGGAGAGAAGTCCCAAGGCAGGCCCGAGGTACCACAGACAATTAACTGAGAAGACGGCTTCTACTTCACTCCTGGGTGGCTGTGCATCTCTGTCTTACACCAATGGCCATTTGGGGACCAGTGCGCAGCGGGCACGTTCATGGGAACGCCTCGGTGTCTCGCCAAGCTTTCATATATTTTGCAGGATCTAAGTCCTTTTTACAGGAGAAAAGGCCTCTAAAGTCGAATAAATTCAAGGAAATACTAGATTAAACAAAGCTATAAAGGTTCATTTACTACAACTTGGTGACGGAGGGGACGTTATTTGTTGATATGCTGGACTGGCCCAGTGGGCCTGGCTCTAAACCTCCTGACCACACAAGCCCTTTCTCGAGGAGCACCTATTAGGGCCAGTTTGGGAAATGCTGATGTAAAATGTTGTCTGTATAAGGAGATGCATTCAGAGTTCCCCAAAAGTGACTTCTGACCTCATTTTGGGAACATGACCTGTGCCCATCTGGGACCTGCGCGGTTGGGCCTGGGAGCTGCAAGGTTCTGCATCCCATCTGGGCACAGGAGTGAACGCGTGGGAAGCGCTTCTGCACGGAGGGCTGTGGCCTGATTTGCACTGATGGTCTTGTGACTTGTTATGGACATATCAGCTGGTGCGTGCTTAGTCCACGGCGCAGGGCGTGGAGAAGAGAGGTGCCGGGGCGAGGTGACGCCCAGGGCCCACCCGGAGCCTGGCGGGGCGGGCAGGGCCGGGAGTGGGGGCGGAGGGGCCGCGAGGGCTCAGCCTCTGGGCCTCCCCCGACGGCCGGGCACCTGCGCTGGCGAGGGGGGCGGCCGGGCCGGCGGTGGAGAAGTTTCTCGGCGGCGCCTCCCTCCCGGCCCCTCGCACTCGTCTCTCTCCCCAGGCCGGCACCCTGTGCCCGCGCGCTGCCAGGCCCCCTCCTGTCAGGGAGGACAGTGTCCAATAAACTCCACCCGCAGGTGTGTCCGCCCTCTCCCGCCGAGGCGAGGGCTGAGGTGCCGGGGCCGGCGGGGGTGGGGGGCGGGCGCCTCTCCGAGCGCCGCCCGGCCGCGGACCTCACTTGGGGAGTGGGCGCCGGGCGAGTGACGCGGCCAGAGACGAGGCGCAGGTCAGCGAGCCGGGTCCCCGCCAGCGCCCGCCCCGGGAGGGGCCTAGCAAGCGCGCGCGGGCTGGAGGGGGGCGGGCACCGGGGCGGGGCCGGGGGCGGGGCCCGATGGGGAAGAGCCTCAGGCCCGCCCCGCCCCCCTGTCCCCCGACCCCTCCCCGCCGGCAGCGCCCCGGGCGGCCCCGTGGAAACCCAGGCCCTCGTCCCTCGTGTCTCGCCAGGCTTCGTGAGCTTCGACAATCCAGCCAGCGCGCAGACCGCCATCCAGGCCATGAACGGCTTCCAGATCGGCATGAAGAGGCTCAAGGTGCAGCTGAAGCGGCCCAAAGACGCCAATCGCCCGTACTGAGCGCCGGCGGGAGCGTCCCCCGGGGGAGACCAGGACTCGCACAGGTAACGAGGGGCGGCCGGGGCGCGGGGACGGGGGTTGGGAGGGAACCAGACGGACCCGCCGCCTCCTCCGGCCTTCGTGGGCCGGACCCTCACTGGTGCCTTGGACCCGCTGCGCCCGGCTCAACCTGCTCCTCGCCCTGCGCCTCGGGCCAGGCGCAGAGCTGCAGTCACCCCGGCAGAAATGGGCCTGGCCATTTCCCTGTGGCAGGGCCACCAGGGGCAGGAGTGAGGGAGCCACTCCGGGCGGGTGAGGCGAGCCCTGGGCCTGCGCCTCCGGGTCTACATTGGCAGTCCTGTTGGCCAGAGAACCCTGGGGTGAACAGGTGGCAAGCTCAGGCTGAGAGAGGTTGGGGGCAGAACAGGCTCTACCCAGGAGAGCTGCAGCCGCCCGCGGGGCCTGCTCCCAGACCCCGGGCTCTCTCCTTCCCAGTTCTCCCAGGAGGGCTGGTAGCCTTTAGACACTTGACCCCTGCAGCCGTGCCTTTCCCCATAGCTCAGTGAAGAGAGGAAGGACAGGATCTTTCAAAGGGAACTTTACTAAGAAACAAAGCAGGATGGGAGGAAAGCTGAGGAGGGTGATGGTATAGCACTGAGATCCCGGGCCCTGCCTGCCCCACATGGGTCATGATGAGCGGTAGTTGTTACCTTTTCTGCTGGGCTGGGTCCTGCCTAGGAGCTGAAGACACAGTCAGCCACGCCTCTTCCAGCCCACGTGTTCCCCTGAGCAAAGTGCTTCCTGCAGAAAGAATGGGGGGAGATACCCCAGGACATCAAAAGTCAACCTTCAGAATGGTTTCCCCCAGTGCTGTGGCTCTTGCAGCCTCGGCTTCTTCACAGAGCAGAGGTGAAGGCTCCCTTCGGGCCTTTCCAGCTCAGCACCCTGCTGCCCTATGGCCGCCTGTCCCCACACATGTTCCTCCATTTATTCAGCAGTATTGTGTGTCAGCTACTGTGTTAGGCACTTGGGGTTCAGCAGTGAGCAAGACAGAAGGTGGAGACAGACAGTAAACAATGACATGTGATCAAAGAATATGATCTAGTATGTCGAGATTGTTGGCCTACAGTTAAACCACATGGTCAGTGTAGATCTCATTGAGGAAGTGAATTGGAGCATAGAAGGTGAGGGGAGCAGCCATGCCCCTGCTTCTGAGGGAACAGTCAGTATGGAGGCTGCAAGCTGGGGCTGCAGAGTGGGGTAGGAACAGCAGGAGACTGGGTTGCTGGGAGAGTGAGGAGGGCCACCTGGTGTGGGGCCTTGAAGGCCACTGCGTGGACTTTGGTCTCTTCTCTGAAATAGGAGATGGAGAGAGCATTGGAGAGTTCTGAATAGAAGAGTGATGGGTAACTTGCATTTCAGTGGGGTTACCCTGGCTTCTGTGTTGATAATAGCTTGTAGGGGGCCAAAGTATAGGTCTACTGCACTGACCACTCAGTCCAGTGTCACAGCAGTTGATGAGATGTGAAGGAATTAATTTCTAGATGTATTTTGTAAGAGGAGCCAAGGATGAGTCCCAGGCTTTTGGCCCAAGTCACTGGAAGAACAGAGGGATTGGGAGAAAGATTAGGCATGTGAGAATTACACATTTGAGTTTCAGAGTCCAGAGTTTGGGAGGGAGGTCTTCAGCTTCCCAGTCTCCCCTCAAATCTTCCACCCAGTGCTGGGGTACAGACACCAGCAGAACACCCTTCCTCCACCCAGAAGTAGCAACTCTCACCCTCAGAGAGCAGGGGCCTTCTCTCTGGGGGGGAGTACTTGTGCTTCCGCTCTCTGCAATCCTGGAAAAGCAAAACCAGTCTTTCCTGCCTCCTGGTTTCCCATCCTTGCCGATTTCTGGCTTGTTTCCCATCCTTGCCCATTTCTGGCTTGTGTCCAGATGCAAACACACATGTTATTCAGAGTTTGGGCACCTTCTTGTGCCAGGCACTGGGCTCAGTGCGGGGGATGCAAGGATGAATGAGTCACCATCCCTGCCCTCAAGGAGCTTCTGGCTCTGTGCACACACAGACACCAGGAGGCAGCTTGCAGATGGGGGCATTTCCATAGGAATGGAGGGATGGTTTCGTGAAAGCAGCTTTTTCTGTATATAGGATACTTTTTCTTAAATCAGCATAGCTCTGCCATTAAGGTGTGACCTGGGTTAGGGTGCTTGTCCTCTTTGGGCTTCTTTTTTCTCATTAATGAGACTAAGGTGTTAGAGTCAACTAGAGGATTTGGGGGTATGGGGATATGAATCAGGCAGGGTCATGCCCCGAGATTCCAAGGGGCACCCCTGAAAGTAGTTTGTCTTAGCCTCCTTGGCTCAAACCAGGATAAAACCTCTAGGTTAGAAGAATTCCCAGATGAAGGAGTGAGAAGGCAGGTTTATTGTTTGGGATATAAGGTCAGAAGTGCCCACAGGGTTGAACCAGCTGGCATTCAGAGTTGGGGTGGGGGCTTGGGAGGAGTGGTTTAAAACACAGAGTGGGTTCTTCCACCAGGCATGCAAAGGGCAGAAAGATTAGAACCCTAGACTTTCACACAGTGCTTACCACGCACCAGGCACTGCTCTGAGAAGTAACAACTAGGAGATGTAACTACATAGCTACAACTACCTATAAGGTAGGTAGTGTTAGTATTTCCATTTCGCAGATGGGGCACAGAGAGATTAAGTAGCTTGCCCATCAGCTAGTGAGTCGCAGAGCCAAGTTTTGAAGCCAGGGAGCCTACTCCTCTTCAAGTGAGGAGAATGAGAAGCTCCACCCTACCCTCACCCCAACCTATCACCCCAGAGTATCCTGAATGTCTTGAGGGAGCACATATGACACCTCACTTTTCTGGGGTCAGCCATCTAACCACCTCCTTTCTACTAAGCAGTCCTTTAAAAAACTACTATGTGACATAACTCCTACAGTAAAGTTGACATTTAATTTTCATTTAGACAGTATTTTAACAAATGGTGCTGTCAGGCTTCCCAGCCCAAGACTGTTGGAAGCTCTAATAGAAGGAGGTTGCTAAGAAGAGATAGGGAGCTTCTCAAGGCAGCCTTGGGGACTGCAATGAGAAGTGGCTGCCCCTGGACTGACAGCGAGGGAGGAAAAGGCACAAAAAAGCAGCTAAAATACTGCCTGGTATCACAGGCTAGTAAAGGGTATTCATTCGTGCTGAGGCCTAAGCTGCAGCCCCAGGTGCTCAGAAGGGCAGGAAGCCTGAGCAGGGGCCGAGGGACCAGCCATAGCTGGGAGCAAAGTGGGAGGTGGAAGGGCGGACCTCAGGGCTAGGGCAGCTGCTCCATGGTGGTACAGGCTTTCTAAGGCCAAGTCAGAAGAGAGTGGGGGCAGACCAGGGGGAGGGAGAGGGGCCCAGGCAGGGCAGCTGTGGGGAGTACAGTTGGGCTTTGGTTCCATGAAGGAAGGTCCTGAGTGGGGTGGGATCAGGGTTGGAGTCAGTGACTCTCCTTCCTGGCTGGTTTTCTGCTTCCCCACTGCCCTACCCCTCTGGCGGCTTGGGTTTGTTGTCTTGTGCTAAGACTGGAGTTTCTCTAAGCAATCTTTGCCAGGAAACTAAATAAGGAAGGAAGCAAAGGCAGGAGGAGTACGCAAAAACATGCATGTGGCCAGGTCCACAGCCAGCCGGCAGAACACACCCAGCCTGGCCCCACCCAGCTCAGAGATTGGCCTCTGAGCCCCTTGTTCTGCCACCGCTTACCAGACACACTGGGCCCCAGCAGCAGGCCAGGTTCTCAGACTCCTAGCACTCCAGTTCTATGGCTGGAGAGTGCACCAAGCATCTTGTCCTGACCCCAGTGAGTCCTGTGACTCTGGCTCTGAGTATGCTTTTGGAGAGTGTCGGGTCCAGGCTTTGCAGGCACAGGTGCTTTGGGTCTGACCTATACAGGGCCAGGCTGTGGCTTTCGGCCTGGCCCTCCTTTGCTTGAGTCCAGCTGATTTTAGGACATGAGATCTGAATTGGTTCAGCCTGGCCATAATTTCCTCACCCAGCTCGGTGAGTTGGACTTCACCATGCTGGTCAGTGATCCCACAGCCATACCTAGGGCTGTGCTCTGTGAGCCTCCACCCCGAGAGTGGTCGGGAAGGGGTCACCCTGCAGGAAGAAGAGGAGCTGCTTCCTAATGAAGACAGTAGCCAGCTGAGCCCATGGAGTCTTGGGGGCTCCTCAGGGACTGTGTGAGGGTGTGTTATGTGTCCAGGGCCACGCATGTGTAAGAGATGAGGGTGTGTGTGAGGAAGTTCCCTAGACTGAGCTTTAGGGACAGGGGCTGTGTGCTATTCAGGTTTATGCTGCAGTACACAGGACAGTGCCTGGCCCTGACAAGCAGTTGCACTCTAAAGCTGGGAGAGGAGCAGGCAGAGTGGGAAGGAGTGAACGCCCATGAGGGGCTCAGGGCTGGAATGGAGGGAGAAAGAGGGGAGTCCCAGGGAGTCCCTGAGTTGCAGTTGCCACAGCCCCCATCTGATGGCAATACCCTCCTTAGTTCCTTAGGCCTCTTGTCCCGTGCCAATGGGACTTGCCCATTGGCCATCCTGGGTGCGCCTAAGGGCTTCTGGGAGGAGTTGGAAGTGGCATTTCAGGACTTGGTGGGCATGGGACGGTCCCTGATCTGGGGGAAGGAGATGCAATGTTGGAAGAACAAAGAACCCAGCCCTGGTGGGCAGGCAGGCTGGGGTCTGCAGAGGAGTCGTCTGGGGTGCTTCTGTGAAGGCTGAGCTGGAGGCCGGGCTTGGGCTCAGCTTCTTTGCCCCTCATCCACAGTGATATTTTAAGATCCCAGGCCTCCCTTCCTCCCTCCCTGAAGGAAAGCATAAAGCTGAGAGTGGAAGTCCGCTGTATGTAGAAGCCTGTAGACTGGAAAGCCTGCAGATCAACCTAGCACATAGGCCTTGGCCCAGGCCTGAGTGCCACAGGAGAGGAGGGCCTCCAGTGCAAGTTCAAGATAACTATGGGGAGGGGTGGAGCTAGGGACCCCAAATCCCAGGTGCAGCAGAGGACTATGAAGTGGTGAGGGGTGGAGAAGTCAACCGAAAGTTGAATCATCTGATGACTCCTGGTAGGGAAGAGAACTCATTCTCAACCACTTAGGGCTCCACCAGGAAAGACAGCCGAAGGTTGGGGCCTTGTGGTGGGTCAGGCTGGAAAGCTGTTCATGGAGGGGTGTGGGGTGAGGGGGTGGGAAAAGAGGATGGGGTAGGGAGCAGGGGAAGTCAGCAGAGCAAGAGTGGGAGCAGCAGAGGCTAGAGGTGCTCACCTTTGTGCCCCCTGCAGGGGACCCTCCAGCCTTGCACGTGGCCCCCTGCAGGGCACTCTCCAGCCTTCCATGTGACGATTTTATGGGTCAGGGCTGCAGAACCTTCGAAGGGCTTCATGTGCCTAGATGCAGCCTCAGTTTGGTTACACAGGCCACTTGGGAGCAAGGCAAAGAGTGTGAGCAAAGAAACAGGGTAAGGCAAATGCAAGATGAACTCAGTAGTGCCAAGGCATGTTTCTAGAATTCCAAGAACATTGATGAATTTTACCCTAAATCTCAAAATGAACCCTCCTCAGGTTCTGAGGAAAGTAATTTGAGGTGGAGCTGAAGCCGGGGAGGGCCATAACCTCCACAGTGGGTGCCCTTGCAGCCTTCTCTAGGATGGTGGCCAGGGTGGGTCCACAGGGTGGGAGGGCCGAACTGCTGCCAGCCTGGGTGGTACTATGGCAGCAAAGCGTTTTGTAGATGGACCCCGTGGACACAGCAGTTACCACAGCAAGCCTCTGACCTACCCAGCTGACCAGGGCCACTTGACAGACATCCCCTGCTGGCCCACAGGCTGCAGTCACAGAAAGCTGAGGAGGGGGGGAGCGCCAGCCCTGGGGGAGAGAAAGAATCAAGGGTGATGAAAACCAGAGCGCCTGCTCCCTGAGATTGCTTGCTGGCCAAGGTGGTTTGAGGGGCTGTTTTATTTTTTTCTGGCCCCCTTGCCAAACCGCCCATGCCCCCCTCCCCAACGCATGATGGATGCCCTTAGTGGCCCTGTGTGAGGTTCTGCTTCTGTTCACAGTGTATCATGTGTCTGCATAAACAACCGTGTGTATGTGTGTATGTGTGTGCGTGTGTGTGTGTGCGTGTGTGTGTGTGTTGATGTGCCCATGTTTGTCTGCTGGCTTCCTCCATCCTTTGAGTTCTTTTCAGTTCTCTTATGATTTGACTGCTGTTCTCTCATCAGAGCTTCTAGATTGATGCTGTGGTCTGGTGCTGTATAAATATATTTTCTTTTTAATTTTGTTTTAACTTCTTCCTTGCCCTCCTTCACCCGAATCCCAGCCCTCCCTGCCCTCCCACACTCCCCAACCCCACCTGCCCTGCCCCACCTCTTCCTTCCCCCACCCACACTCTCGTCCTCTCTCTCTCTCTCTACATATATAAATATATATATAAATCTTTTCTTCTTTTGTCATTCAATCAAATTCCAACAACCCAACCAGGGCCAGTCAAATCCACCACAGTCTCGCGCTGAGCTAGGAATAAAGTTCACGTAATCACATGAGAGTGGAGAAAAGTCCCCCATCCGTAAGTTCAAATCAACTCAAAGTTCACAGTGTGACATGATGGCGTCATGTAACAAGGCTAAGAATCGGTTGCATGACAATTGCCGTCAAGTTTCGTGGAGGTGCTGTGATTGGAGCGTTTTTCTTGGATGTTGTATCAGTTGATGATTGGCCAGTCATGATCACACGTGCATTTTCTTGACTTTTGTGCTGCCACAATCTTTTTTGCTGTGCTCATTTTCGTTTCGTTCTTGGTGCTTGCAGTGGTTTTACTTTCTGTTGTTTGGTTTTTCTTGTTCAGCGTTTTTTTATGCTTCTCTAGATGTCACGTAGAGAAAAAAACAAAACAAAAGAACAAAAAATAGTCAAAATAAAGATGAATTCCTGAATTATCAAACATGGGATCATTTACCTGTGCAAACCATTATTTTTTTCTTAAAAATAAGGAAAACATCTTAAAAATATCTATGCGTGGTTGATTTACTTGCACTTGAAAATATTGTGATTTTATTTTTTTCTAGAAATTTGGGGGCCTTTTTCAATTGACACTTTCCTAGGTCTGGTCTTTTTCCAGTTAGGCTATTTTCAATCTCACTTCAAAGGGAAAAAAAAAAAAACAAAAACAAAAAACAAAAACAAAATATCTACAGTAACAGAATGATAAAAAAAAAATTCTAAACCAAAAAACTAGAGTACAAAGCCAGAGGCCTCTGCAAGAGAGCCCAGTAACAATTGTAAGGTTTGTATTGTAACCACTTCTGCTAAATTAAATGTGGGGAGGGGAGGCTGGGGACTGGGGGCTCGGGAGGGTTTTTTTGGTTGGTTTGGAAGAAACAGTACTAACAAAAGCAAAATGCACCTTTTTGTTTACAACTGAAAAAGGGTCCTTGACAAGTGTTTTTTAATTTTATTATTATTTTATTTGGTGTTGTAATTGTTTAGACTGCTGTGTACGGTTTGCTGTTTGTTGAATCAACAGTGTGAAAAACCTGCCAGCATGGATTGATATACGCATGACGTTGTCCCCTCAAGTGGGGGCTTTGCAGTTCTAACTTTCTTGATGTAACCAGTCACCCCCATGTATAAGTGGAAGCTGCTTGCTAGAATGGAGATGAGTCTCATTTGTTAAGTCACAATGATTAAGCATTCGCCTTCTGATTCTAGTCAGATCATGATTTTTTTAAAGCAAAACAAAACACCAAAAAGCCACCATTCAAAACAAAATCAAGCACTGTCTGAGTTAATTTATTTAAGTTTGATAATTAAATCTCTTCTGACCTTTTTTTAGGTTTTCCCGTCCACTCCCTTGAAGTTCTGAATTCCTCTAAATTCCCTGGCATGTATGAGAAAAGTATTATGTGTGTGTATGTGTGTATATATGCATATACATACACACATATCCATGTATATCCACATATGTGCAGGTGAATATATTCTACACATATATCCAGATATACATATATATACACAGCCTCGCAAATAGTTACTGACCCCGGGAAAGAAGTGGTTGGCTGGAAGCTGGGCAAGGATTCTACAAAATTTGAGTCACGGATGTGTCTTCCTTCTTTCCCTTGAGCTGGGAGGAGTGGGCTGGGCTGCTAGATTTTTCCTATCTTGTTTGCTAGGCTTCTGTATACATATTGTATCTGGGCTAGATCCCTCAGAGACAAGTTTAATTATGAATTCATATCCCGCAGTCCCAAATTCTCCCCTTAGATGTAGCTACCCCCAATCCAGAATGCTAAAGTAACCCAAATCAAGAACCTTCTCCCAACAACGAAACCTCAGCTACAACCATCACCACTAGACCTCCCAGTGGTTTCTACTCTGAATAGAAGAGTATATTTCTTTTTAATGTATCATGATCATGACTAATTCTCATACTGGTCTCTCTTCCTTCCCTCCCACCATCCCCTAGAGCTCCCATCCTAGCCCCTGAGGCAGGTTCCTATTGGTGTTTGGATGCTGTTTGTGTTTTCCCTCTTGGCTTAATCAGCCCTGATTTTCTTCATTTTAGGGCAGGATGCTGAACGGGCTACATTAAAAAACAAACCTCTCTCTATATATATTTATAAATGAGAACTGTTGGATGACACCTTTGACATATCAGCCTATATCAATCAAGCTGAAGACTCCAGACACTGTCTGTGTGACTGTAACATTTCTTCAACGAAAGTATAGCGTCTATGGAGTTCAGAGGGCACGTGTTTGGGGGAAAAATATATATGACATAAAGAAGAAGAAGATGAAGAAAAATGAGAAAAAAAAAACACACAAAAGGCAACTTTAAAACAATCACGAGACCAGATGGGGAGGCTGAAGGGCTGGGAACTGGGAGGAGACGCTGCTTACCGATCCCGGGGCTTTTCCAGCCCACGGGCGCCTGAGGCAGGCTGGGGCAAGTGGTGCGTGGGGCCTGGTCCCCAAGGGGCGGCTGAGAGGCCGCCACTGAGCATCTCTATCTGTCATTCCTTTAGCTATTTAGGGACCAAAGGACCAAACTTTTTATTGCAGATGTGTAGCTCTATGTCAAATAGAGGGGGAAAGGAGGACCCCCTCCTTCCTGCCTCATGGCTGTTCTTGAAACAGCTTAGAGCGATTCTATGAAAAAATGTAACAAAAAATTAAAAAAACAAAAAACAACAAAAAAACAACAAAAAAAGGAAAAATAACGCTTCAATGCTTTTAAAACAGCAAGATAATAGTTCTTTGATACTTTGAGAGGCGCTTTGATGACCCTCATCCAAGTCTATGACACTTTCCTATGGTTTTCTGTATTCTATGTCTGGATGGAGCTGTTAAAAGATGAACAAATTGGTGGATATTTGGGGAAAGCAACACAAATCTTAAAACTCACCCGTGAAGTGTGAGAAAACAAGGAGGGGAACAAATGGGACTTACCAAGCAAGGTCATTGTTGTGAAAAGTCTGTAAATGCTTCTAACTCTTCCCCCTCTTAAAATCATAATAGTTGTACAGAATTTTAAAAAGGAAAAGTTTAAAATACCTATATAATAGAAGAAAAATTAGAGGAAAGCAAAAAATAAAAAAAAAGGAAAAAAAAAACCTATAGAAGTTAGCATTACTGCTAAAATCCCAGATGTTGTAGGACTGTACTTTTGTAGAGTTTAGACAGAGCATCAATCCCTTCTCCCGGCGAGTGCTGTCGGATGCCGTTGTCTCTGAGGGCCAGGCCGAACTCGCCCCACACCTGCGGGCGCCTGGCTGCCCGACGCCGGTGGAGGCCATGCCATCGGCCAGAAGGGTCGCGTCGCGTCGCCCAGGTCGCCGCCGCCGCCGTCCTCGCCTCTCGCTTCCCTCTGGGAGCTGCGTGCGCTTCACTCACCTTCCGCTTCACTCGCCTTCCACGCTTGCTCCAGAGACTTTCCGGGCAAGGGAGAACTGGGAACTTTCATCTTAAAACAACTAGACAACACACACACACACACAAAACCTTAAAAAAGAGAGAGAAAAATAAACAATCTTTGAAGAATTTCTGAAACTGTTTACAAGGAATTTTGAAAAACAGGGATGTTTAAATGATGCCGGCTCTGTTTTTCTGTAAATAAATTTGCATATTTTGTAGGACTTTTAATTGTAATGATAGAGAAAAAAACAAGGAAAACTATTTAATGAAAGCACGATATTTATCTTTGGTAAATGACTTTAGAGCAGTTAAAGACATTGCTTAAAAAACTCAGAATCAGAAAAAACACTGAATTATTTAAGAACACATATATTTTAAAGTATAACATATTTATTATAATTTATTTGCACCCTTGGGAAGATTGCTTTGGCATTCTGCCTTGATTCCTTCTCACTGATGTCCAGGTCATCTGGAGGCCGGGGGTTCTCAGACCTACCATTGTTTCCCTTTAGAAGAACAAATTTCCAGTTCCTCTAGGGCCTCCTGCCTTTCCTTTCTTTCTGTCAATTTTGTTGTTGTTGTTGTTTTTCATTTTCCTTTTTTCTCTTGACTCCTCCTTTTAGGATGTCCAGATGTAAAAAAAAAAAAAAAAAAAAAAAAAAAACGAAAAAAAAAGAAAAAAAAAAGAAAACAGCTGCAGTTCAGTACAACTGCTCTTTTCACACTCAACTCCCTAAAACTCCTTGTAACCTTCTGTAACTATTGGATGACGCTTTCTCCAGCTTAGCCCTAAATAAAGCACAGTTTAAAAAAAGATTTCTTCATTGGTCTGTGCCTCTCGGACTCTGACCAGCTGTGCCTCACAGCCCCAAGGCTTGCCCACTGGAAGTAGCTTTGGTCCTCTTTATGGAATCTGTGACACAGGCCCTCATTCTGAGCCTCAGCATGTGAGGCTTTTTCTGGGAGGTGATGGGAACAATAAAAGGAGGTCCTTTTCCACTCTAGGAAGAATCTCTCTGGACTGGTGTGTGTCTCTGAAAGTCCCCATTGCAAATTCATTCTTCTGGGTTCCTGGCAGAGGTGGCCACAGTGTCCAAGCAGAACAGAAAGGAGGCCACCGAGGCCACCAGACCTGAAGGCCGAGCAAGTGTTGGGTTGGGGGGAAGTTATGTGACATCTTAGGGAAGGAGGCAGTGGAGGGAAGAGGCCACAATAAAGGAAGAAGGATGAGGATGCAACTCCAAATTTACCAGCAAGCATCTTGCTCTTGGCCCCATACCTCCCGCTGCTTTGGCAGTTTGCAGGGATAGAGAAAACAGGATTCTGGGCCCTTAGTCAGGGTCCTGGCGGGGGCAGGGGTGTAGAAGGAAGAGTTGGGGTCCTCCCCTGGGGGGTTTCCTGGCATGCTGCCTGTCCTACACTTAGATACGAGCTGGAGAGAGGTGTCCAGACCCTGAATGCCAGGGTGGGAGGGAAGAGCATTCTGAAGGAGGAAGGACACCACACAGGACTTGGAGAGGGGCAACAGGCCTCTGGAGAGGAGAGCCCAGACAGCTGCACACCAGCTGCATGCCTTCACCCAGTCCTGGCCTGGGACAGACCTTCTTCTCAATCTTCACTCTCCCACCTCCTTCCCTTCTTCTGCCCTTAGCCCTGCAGTCTGGTCTAGGAATGGGTGACTCTTTCCCAGGGCCCCCACCTCTCTCCACTGCTGAGACAGGAGGGCTGCCACATGAGGGGCAGGGAACCTGCAAGCCTTCAGATGCCTGGAGGAGAGAAGACAAGCCCCTGGAAACAAGGGTCATTGACTGTCTGTCAGTCTGTGCCCCCCTGTGGGAGATGGGGAAATGGCTTTGGTCCCCACCTGTCTCCTCTGAAGGAGGGTATGGAGAGTAGAGCTCAGAGCCCCAGCTACAGAGCAGTGCCTGGACCCCATGCTCCATCCTCTCCTCCCATCTCTCTTCTCAGGGCCAGGGGCCAAGTCTGTGCTTCTGATGCTGGCCTGTGATGCATTAGGCTGGAAAGAAAGATCTCCATGTATCAGCAAATAAGGGAAGGCCTTCAAGCCTTGACCTAAATCTGGACATGGTTCCAAGAGAGAGGGACTGAGGAGACCCCGAATGTCCCCTAAACCCCCCTTTGCTGCTCAACAGGGCTGCAAGTCCAAGTGACAGCCTGCTGTGTCCATTCTAGGGAGCTGCACTTCTTGGAAGAATTAGCTTCAAGGGGCTGGATGTCAGACTGGGTATTATTCTGCCCTGAGAAGAATGGAAGGTGTTTTCTAAGAAATTCTCTGGGGAGTGGGGAGGTGTCTTTAGGTTTTGAGCCTCAGACTAGTCAACATGGTGATTTCTATTGCATAACTGCAGCTGAAAGAGGACAACCTCAACCCCCAGCGCCCCCTCTTACTCTTTCAGACCCCAGGAAGCCTCCCGGAGATCCCCAAGTGACCTACCCAGACCTCTCCTGTTTGTGTCCACCTCCCCACTGTGTACCCTTGTCTCTGGGACATAGCCCTCCCCTCCCTCCACTTAAGGTGTTGTGGCTAAGGGCTGTAGGCACCCTGGGAGCTGTCACCAGAGAGATGGGCTGTGAAGCCAGCCAGGCAATTTAATCCTCTTCCGGGTATGGCTGACTGAGAGGGGAGCTGAAAACACTGGAGCCAGATATGAACATTCCAGTTCTATAAAAGAAACCTTCAATGTAAAAACCACACACCAGGTGACTGATACATGCATAGCACACTTAAGAGAGAATACAATTTATTAACCTCTGGGGAAAAGAGATTCCTTCAAAACTTGCTGGAAACTATTAGATCACTTTGCACATGATTACGGAGAGCTCAGGGATCCCTGCAACTCATCCATCACTCCCTGGTTAAGAACTCCTGATTTGCAATGTTAGTTAAGAGAACCCAAGACAAAATTCTTGTTAATTTCTGCTTCTATTCTATGGCTTTTATTCCTTTGCTGTTATCCTATCTGCAGTGTGTGGCTTCTTCATAGCACCCCTATTTGTAAAAGACCTTTTGCTTATTATTAGAAACTTTTTATTTCAAGCACAATAAACAAGAGTAGAGACACTTGCATAAGGAATCCCCATGTACTCACTACCTAGCTTCAGCATACCTCAACTCACAGTTTGACAAAAACCTCAGGTATCAAGTCATTTCATTGCTAAATGCCTCCACTTCCCCTTAATGTTTTCCATGCTGCATTGATGTCTGCCAGCTGGCTCTGGCCTGTTGGGCATCTGTAACCTTGCTGTGGCAGCCCCTGGGGAACTTGGCCTTCATAGCCTCACCACTGCCTTATCCTGGGGTGGAACTGGCTCCTGGTGGGAGCCCCAGTCCCCTCTCCAGCACCTCCCCAGGGCAACTGCACCTGTTCCCAGCAGCACTTTCAAAGGCCTTCCAGCTCTTCCTCCAAAGCTTTGTAGTCACAGCTTCTCTCTCTTTTCTCTTTCTTCTCCTCCTTCTATCCTCCTATCTCTGTGATGCTAGTATGAAAAAGTTATGTTTATTGAGACTTTTCATTTAATGCTGCCATCTCCCTCTGTGTTTTTCTAAAGATCTGACCTTTTTCCTGTTCTGAGCAGGATTATATCCCCGTCCCTCACACTAAGCACTGGTAGAGAGAAACACAAGATGTACTAGAGCTTCCCCACTCATGCAAGCACTGCCAGGGCCTCCATCCTCCAGGACTGCTGCTGGTCATCTGGGCAAAGCTGCAGATCCCCATCGCACAGGGTCTGCAGGGCTAGTGTTTGAATTACAGTGGGTAAAACACAGATAAACATTCCCCACCTTGCTTGACCACTTGTTAAAGTGGAAAAGGGACATGTGGCAGTGAGCTTAGGAAGCCCAGCCCAAAGTGACAGCATCAGACTTGGCTGTGAATGCCATTTGACTATTTACCCAAATGGAACCCACCCCCAAATAAAAATTATTAGCTACCATTGATGTACTACCTTCAACAGACTAGTGAGTTCTGGAAGTTGGATATTCAGTCAGTATTGATTCATTCCTGCATTAATGAGTGAATAAGGAAGGAAGGAATGGACAAATTACGGACAACTGAAGGCATGTCCCAACAAGGCAGGTGTTCTGGAAATGCTCTTTAAGTAGTGGTAGCACGTGGAATAAGTGTATAGTCAACACACCCTCCCATCCCAAGATAAATGCTTGCAAGTATAAGATTTTTATTTTAACTTTCTAGTTTCCTCCCCCTACTGACCCTCCCTCTATTTCTCTCCTCAAGTTCTCCCCTTGGTTACCCCCCAGTCTCTGGTCCCCAACACTACCAGGTGCCCCGGGACTTGCTAGTGACAGAGTGGAAGCCTGGAGAGCCAGCATCAGCTCCCCAGGGCCCTCTATATCACCCTTTCTCCCTCTTCCTGCCAGCCTGTTTGCCTCTTCAGGAAACTCTGAGCATCTCCATCTCTGTTTCTGCCCTTTGTGAAGCTCTAACCAGGACTTTCCCAGACTAGCAGAGGAGATGGAAAGATTAGGGTATTAGAGTGAAAAAGGCATGGACTTTGACTTCAGACCAGGATTCAAATCACAGTTCTCTCTAATACCTTCTGTGTCACTTTGGAAACATTACTTAACCTCTCTGAGCCTCAATTTCCTTATCTCTAAAATGGGGATAATACTACCCCCAAGAGTGTTGAGAAGTGAACAAGAGACAGCCACATTCAGCTACATTCCACCCCAAGGATTATCAGAGTGGCAAATTTCTTACAGCATAGATACTCAGAATGAATGGCTCAGGCTGCGATCCCATCCTCCTTCCCTTTTCTTAATTCCATTCTATTGACAATCCACCTCCCAACACAAGCAAACTTGAACATGACACAAGACCATTTGAGGTCATTTTTTTGTGAAGTCCAGTCAGCATATGCCACTCCCAGAGAATTCCTGTCATGCTGAGGTGCACACACCTCTGCCTCTCACTGCTTTTTTCCAGGGACCCCAATTAGCTGACACTCCTGTGCCTCTGCTGCTCTCTTTGCCCTTTCCTTTCCCGAGAGCATTCCCAATACAACTGTGACTGCCGCTGTCTGCAGCCTTCCTCCTCTGGGCTCACATGGCCTCAGGCTGCATACTAATTTGGTCTTTGCATTTTAAAAAAATTTATCTATTTTTTTGAATAATGTATTCATATATTTCAAAATTCAAAACACAGGAAAAAGGAAACAATGAAGTTCTTCCCACCCCTGAATCCAGTCATCCATTTCTCTCCCTAGCAGCAGCCTGTGTTGTCAGTTCTTGTTTACCTTGCTCTTTAAGTGTGTGTGCATGGAGTGTACAGGTGGAAGGAACTGAGCTGTCATCCTCATTTTCAGTGAGGAGACCCAGAGCCAGGCAGTGATGTGCCCAGGCTCCTGTAGCTGCCCCATGTGACTCCCAGGAGGTGAGCCTAGGCCTTGGGATGCTCGGGACCCACTGACTGAGCAGAGGCATCGGGGCCATCCAGTTCCACTCATCATTTGGGCATCATTCATTGAGGCACGGGTGTAGCTGTCAGTCACTTATGGGGTGCTGCTCTGTACTAGCCACTGCATTAAGAACTGCTTAGTTATAATCTCATCGAATTCTCACAATAATTCTATGATGCAGATGATATTACCCTAATTTACAGATGCAAAAACTGAGGCTCAGAGAGGTTAAGTCCCTCACCTAAATTACCCAGAATCAGCATTCAAGTCCAGGTCTATCTGCATGGCTGTGCCCTTGATCTCTACATCACATCTCCCTCAGTTGTAAACTCTCTGCACAGTTAATCCCCTCCAGCCCTTCTCTCATGTCTCCTACTCCCTTCTTTCTTCTGATTTTTTTTCTCAACAACCGCAATTTCACCTGTAAGAAATGACAGCATCTATATTGATCTAGGTACCAATTCTTTTCTTCCCTTCTCTCCTTGATTATCTTCTCTCCTTGATAGAGCTGGAGTTCTTAAAGGTGAGTAACAAATTAGTAAACATATTGCTAATGGGTACATAAGTCCCCTCCTTGGTAGCACTTGCTGGTTGTAGGGACAGACAGGAGCTTTTATTATTAACAAGGAGAGAAAATTAAATTGAAATAAATATAATATTTATTAACATTTTATGGAGCTACCTGAAGTTCAAAAGCCTTTTGAGCTGTGTCAGCCATTTCCCCCAGTACACTTAACACCGGAGAAAATGATAAGCAAATTCTTAAGATCAGTGCAAACTGTGGGTGCTCAACTGGGTTTGCATTGATCTTAAGAATTTGCTTATAAAAAAATTAAGCTTATTGCTGGGCATGGTGGCTCATGCCTGTAATCCCAGCATTTTGGGAGGCCGAGGCGGGAGGATCACGAGGTCAGGAGATCGAGACCATCCTGGCCAACACGGTGAAACCCCGTCTCTACTAAAATACAAAATATTAGCTGGGCCTGGTGGCGCATGCCAGTAGTCCCAGCTACTCAGGAGGCTGAGGCAGGAGAATCGCTTGAACCTGGGAGGCGGAGCTTGCAGTGAGCCGAGATTGCGCCACTGCACTCCAGCCTGGCGACAGAGTGAGACTCCGTCTCAAAAAAAAAAAAAAAAAAAAAAATTAAACTTTTTAAAATAAAAGGGAAAATTCAGCCATTTGTGAAGGCCCCATACTTCACTAATTGAGGCACGAAGATGCCTCTTGTCTTCAGGGTCTCCAACATGATTCACTGTTGCTATTGCTACTCTGTCCTTACCTATTCCTGGGGCCCAGCTCAGGGAGCCATGGGCATTGGGATGGCAGGAAGTCCAGAGGGCTCAGGAGCTGTCAACCTTGTTTCCCTTCCATTTCCTGCTCTCTTCATGGGAACCAAGGAGGGGCTTCAGGAGCAGGACAACTGTGGGTCATTTTCGCCCTGCATGGGCAGGATGTGGGCTTCTACTAAGGAGATCCAACACACATGCCCCAAGCTTCTCACTGCACTCCAGTCCTACACAGGGTCTCAGATCCCATTGTTAGGCCTTTTTCTTTGGGTTAGACCTGGGCCTCATTAGTTCTGCTTTTAAAATGAAAACTACCTGGGCATGGGGAGTAATTTGTTCCCTAACCTGCTGAACCAATATTTATAGTGTACCGACTGAGCACAGCACTGCACTAAGGATTAGAGGTGAAGAGATGAAGATAGCACACACTGGGCACCTTCCAGGCCCAATGTGAGGTATGTTATGGGTATTATCTCTAATCCTGTAATTCTGCAAGGTCCTATCACCCTACCTTACAGATGAACAAACAGGCTTGGATAAGGTAGGTAACTTGCCCCAAACCACACTGTAAGAAAGTAATGGAGCCAGGATTCAAAATCAGCTGCACTAATTCCCCCATGAGGTTCCTTGACAAGCAAAAGACAACTGCACACCAGCGTGTGGGAACTATGTTGGGGGCCCAGGACAGCCCAGAGGACGGAAGGCAAGTGGCCCTGTCTGGGAAAGTGGAGACACCTGGGCCAGGTTTTGTAGGGTGAGCAGGTGTTACATGGACTCCATGGGAGGGGTCATGAAGGCACAAAGGACCCCAGACCATCTGAAGAACTGCAAGATGTCTTAGGTAGGCTGGGGGAAGACACAGGCCTTGTTTCAAAACAATCTACTTACTTATCATCTAGACACTGTCCTGGCTACTTCAGGGACACCATTCCAGTCAATCTTTGCAGCAATCCTGGGCCCTATTTTACAGATGAGCTTATATGCTGTATGAAAGTCACGTGAACCCCAGAACTGGGATTTGAACCCAGGTCTGCCTTATGGCAGACGCCGTGTATGTAATCTTCATATTACACTGGAAAAAGCTACCTATTCAAGGCACATGCATAATGGCTCCTGCCTCAAAAGCCTCTTTGCTGACTGTGTTTCCAAGCCTCAAACAGAGACACACAGCCTATCCACAGGGCAGAAAAGTGGAGTCAGGCCTGTCTTGGAAAGGCTCAGACCTCTCTGGCCTCAGATGCCTCCTCTGCAAAGTGAGCAGGCAGCCTGGGTCTCAGGGATTTGGCCCAACTTCAGTGTGCCTGAAGCTCTCTGCAAGCGCTGGGAAAGGGCACTGGAGAAGAAAAGTCAGAGGAGATGCGTGACTGTGAGTACCCTCATCCTTGCTCTGGGCATGACAGTCATCCTGGAATGAGGGAGCTTGGCACAGGGTTTTATCCTCCACTGTATTCTGCTCTTGATTCTGGGCAGGAGCCAGCTCCTGCCTTGCCCTCAGTGCTGAGTGACCTTAAGAATCTCTGGGCTCAAAGCATCCCCTTAGAGAGTATTATATGTCTTCAGCATTGACTTCAATATCTGGCATGGAGTAGTTGCTCACCAGTGTTTGCTGAATGCATGAGAAGAGGTGGGGAGTGGAAGCAGGGATGCCTTCCACAGGCCTCTTCTGAAGCACCCTGGGCCTGGCCCACTCATTGCAGGGTCCCTCTGCCCCATGTTGCCCTAACTCTGAACAGGGATCAAAAGAAAGCCTGGTGGTTTAGGTCTTCCCAGTACTCTGGGAGCTCCTGGCATGACAGGCATTCGGGGCAGGGTCTCACTGGGGCCCTCAAATATGGCATATGGACACAGATTCTCATGTCATTCCAGATTTCTGGCCATCCAAATTCTCCCTGTCCTTAAGTCCTAGTCCAGGGTCCACCTACTCCAGGGGGTCTACTGGAAACAGAAAACCTGTTTTCTGACTTTCTAGTGCCCTGAGTGGGAACCACTTCACTGGGCTCTTGTTCCCATGCTGTTGTGTGTTGCTTTGTATGTAGTTCTTGCCCTAGCTAATGGCCCTGAGGATCAGAAGTAAATGGTCTCTGTTTCCAGTCTCTCTCCTAGCAGTGGGCTGGTCAAAGAGAGTAGGCAGGGGCAAAGTAGAAGACTAAGGATTTAACTGCAATGTGCTGAAACATCAATGGGTGATAAAACAAGTAGGTAAAAAAAAAAAGGTATGAGAAACAATATTTACATAGCCTCAAAGTATACCCCCACAAGATACTTATACATTACAAAGGGAAAGTTAGTAATTTTATTATACAAGGAGAAACCTGGCAGATACCACCTTAACCAGGTGATCAAAGTTAGTATCATCTGGAATGTAACCTGTAACAAATGCTATCATGGGCCTCCTGGTCAGATGTGTTCAAAAGTAGACAGTATCACTTATTCTTGCTGAGAATGCATAACCAGAATCTAATCATAAGGAAACAAGACAAACCCAAAATGTTCTATGAAGTAAATGGCTTGTGCTCATTTAAAGAGACAAGACAACTAAATGCAACTTGTGATTCTGGGCCAGAATTTCTTTCTTTTTTTTGTTTTTGTTTTTGGTTACAGAGGATATTAGTTCAACAACTGGCAACATTTAAATAAGATCAGGTACTGTGTCAGCATTGATTTCTTAATTTTGATTATCTGTACTGTGGTTATGTAAGAGGCTGTCCTTGTTTAGGAAATATATGCTGAACTTTTTGGGGAAATAAGGGTATTAGGTCAGCAATTTACTCTCAAATGTTTCCAGAAAAAAAGTAATAATACAGTGTTTATATGTGTGTGAGAGAGTGTATGATAAAGCAAACAAGTTAAATGTTAACACTTGGGGAATATGAGTAAAGGGTATAAAAGAATTATTTGTGTTATTTCTAAAACTTCTCTGTATGTCTGACTTCAAAATAAAATGTATGAAAAAAAAATGGCTGGTTTGAACATTAGCTGGGTTAGCCTGGGGAAAGCGGTCAGCCATGTGGACTGGGCATTGCAGAGAACAATCCCCACCCGCTTGCTTCCTCAGACAATGTGCTGGGTAACATGAAAGGAGAAACCCCCAAACACAGACATGGGAAGCTTGCAACCTCAGCAGTCCCAGCAGCATGATAGGCCACCATGGTTTCTCCTCCAGCCCATTAAAAAAACACTAGCCATGGCTCAGAAACAATTGGGGATGCCCTTCCCACTCCATCCCAGGGGCAGCCTGACTGGCAAAACAAGAAAATAATATCACTAGTTGTTCAGTTCTGAAGAAAGGGACAGATTTGGAAATACTAGAGGTGGAGGATGGAGGCTGGGATGGAGAGTATGAGAAAGAAGGGCAGGAGTTACCCATAGGCACCCCTCATGGAGGCAGATGGCCATGTGGACCACAACTGAGGTCCCAACCCTGGAACGGCTCTCAGCTCTGCCTGATGCTGACACTCCTCAAGGCTGAGATCTGGAGAGCCAGGGCCATTGAGGCAGAGGTGTCTTAAGAAGCCAGGACCTTGCATGAGGGACAAAGTTCTAGGCTGATGGGAGAAACAGAGTTAAATGACATTCTCAAACCAGGGCAAGTGTGGCAGTGGGGTGCCCTGATGGAGGCACTGCCTGAGGTGGTGACATGCGCAGGAGGCAGCGATGGTTGGGAGCTGGCAGGCCCAGCTTCCCAGCTCTGCCTGGCTATCATGGAATCCCCTACTCTCCATGCTTCAGAGGGGCCCACTGCCTCTTGCCAGCCTCCAGATAAATTACAGACACCTGATATGTATTAAGAGGTTTGCAGTTGTTTACTCAGCAGGTGCATTAGCATCCTTTCATCAGATCCCCACAGATACTGTGCCAGGCAAGGCAGGCAGGCATACATGTGCTATGTTTTGCAGACAGAGGCACTGAGTGGTGAAGGGACTTGTGCAATGTCACACAGCTACAGAGCAATAACTTAAACCCAAGCCTCTGATGGAACACTAAGTAAACTGTTGCCAAGGATTGCAGTCTATGCAGGTCTCATGGGCCTATGCAAGCATGAGCCTTGCTGCTCCTCCAAGTGTAAACGTCAAGCCTAGCATTCAAGGCTGTCCATGAGCTCACTACCTTGGGGTTCTTTCCTCCATGCCTTTGAACACAGTGCTCCTCTGCCTGGGAAAATTCTGATTGAAGACCCTGACCCAGACGTTACTATTCAGGGCTCTGTGACTGCACTGACCTCAAGGAACTCTTAACTGCAGCTCAACTTGACCTTCTGCCTCACTGCCCTGTCCTCTGTGGGAAGTCCGGAGCTATGTTGCTGAACTTTCACTAGCACATAGTGGACAGTCAGAAAATGCTTCAGAATTCACCCAAGACCAGTGATTCCTGAATTTTTTTGGATCACAGATCCCTTTGAGAATCTGGTAGAAGGTATGAATCTTCTGATCCAGGTGAGCTCTCAGGTGAAGAGTGAGGTGAGGAGAGGGTGCTATATGCAGGGCAGCTCTCTGCCCAGACTGATGTTCCTGGCAGGGCTTTGATATCATGCGGAAAGACAGCTTCTCCTTCTAACAGAGCCTCACTTCCACACCTGCCCCTGGACAGGACAGCGCAGAGGGCAACTAGGATGCCCCATTTCTGTGTACAAAGGCTGTCCCTAAGCTCAGGTGGGAGACTGAGGGGATGTAACCCCTCAATGCCTGTCCCTTCCATCTGGCTAAGAAGCAAGCAGAGAGGCAGGGAGAAGTTCTGCTTGTGATCACTGCTCCCAAGTCCCTTCTCAGACTCATCCCTGCTCAACTGCTTTTTTTTCCCCTCCAACACAGTAAATCTCCTTCTATTATTCTCCAACTTGTAGTGAGCTGTGTCATTTTGAGAAGAAATACATAATGGTATATTAGAAGAATCATGGATCTTCTCATTCATGCTTAGAAAAAATTTATTACAATGTGGGAAAGTCTGAATAGCATGAATTTATTATAATGATTTAACACTTCTAGCACTCGAGTTAAAAATGCCCTTCCATAAATAACTGTCCCTGGAAAACATAGCAAATTTACACAGTTTACCGTTTCCCAATGTTATATAAATCCAACAAGTTTAAATCACCTGCAGCTGAGAGGAGAACACAGGAAACCAGAGCTGTGAAGTTCATCCCATCCCAATGGGCAGCAGTGAGGAGTGAGAGCCAGTCTCCCTTCCTCCGGCTCCCTCATCTCAGCACGGGACTGGCCAATCTCAGCACTCAAAGAATGGGAAGAAGAACAGGGTGGGGCAGTACCTGGAAGAATCAAGGAGGGCAAACACTACAGTCTTATAGCTGCAGAACAGGTGAAGGGCACGGGCCTAGGGCATCCTGGCAGACATCAGGCCATGGGCCATTGTTTGTGTGCTGGTGCCAAGGAGGTGTCAGTTAAGGCTGCTCAGCTGTGGCCTGCAAGGAAGAAGGGAGGGAGAGGCCAGCTCTGATGTCCTGGTCAGATCTTGAACAGGGCCTGTCCTCTGGCCAACCACCTTTTCTACTTTCTCACAAACACCAACACTGCTTTCTACTCCTGGGCCTTCTGGTTCCTCCATGTTCCAAGGACCTCCCTCTTGGTACTCCCTCTGGCTCCACAGGACACCCTGCCTCACCCTACTTTCATGGACACTGTGGCCTCATCATTCTTGTTTTCACCTGGGCTAGTTTCCAGATCTAGGTCAGCATTCCAGGCACCAAACCTGTAAGGCAGAAATGGTCACTTCTCATCTTAACAAATATTTTTATGCATTATTATATCTGAGGCTTAGAGAATACAGGCAACTTGCCTAAATCTACACAGCTCACAAGTGGTAAGGCTGCATTCCCCAAAGTGAATATATGTTCCCTTTGAACACTTTACATTCTAATAGGGCAGACAAACAGTGCACAGAGCAATATGGGACAGATTGAGGTGGGCTATAACAAAGGCTCTACAGAGTACTATGGGAGCCAAGAGTATATAATGATGCCTGAGAGATTAGGAAACCTCCATGGAAGTGATGATAACTGAGCAAGGTCTGGAAAGATTCACCCAAGATAGAGGGACCTGGAAAAGTCACATAGGCAGGAAACAGCAACGTGTCCTTGGGAGATGGCCAAGAGTTGTGAGCTGCAGAGGGGAGGAGGGGCAAGATGCTGACAGTTCCGGTGTGCCACTCTACGGGGTACACTCCTTTCCTGTAACCAGTGGGGAACTTGTGTACTTTTAAGCACTGAAGTTACAAATCTTAGATTTGTAAGAAAGAAAATGCTAGTGAAGCCAGGCGCGGTGGCTCACGCTTGTAATCCCAGCACTTTGGGAGGCCGAGGCGGGCGGATCACGAGGTCAGGAGATCGAGACCATGGTGAAACCCCGTCTCTACTAAAAATACAAAAAATTAGCCGGGCGTGGTGGCGGGCGCCTGTAGTCCCAGCTACTCAGAGAGGCTGAGGCAGGAGAATGGCGTGAACCCGGGAGGCGGAGCTTGCAGTGAGCCGAGATTGTGCCACTGCACTCCAGCCTGGGTGAGAGAGCGAGACTCCGTCTCAAAAAAAAAAAAAAAAAAGAAAATGCTAGTGAATGTGGAAGATAGGACTGAAGAGGTAGCAATGGAGGTGTCTCCTAGCCCCACCCTCCTCAGTCCTCTGAGTATGGCCCTTACTTTCTACTTTCTCTAGAGAGCTGCAAGAAGGCTGGAGTAGTCTAAAGGGTACTGGACTTTGGGGCCACAGAATTGTTAAATTTTCTTCCTCCCTCCTATGTGCCTACCCATCCACCTATTTGATAAATAATGTTTGGGAGCCTATAACGTGCCAGGAACCATGCTGAATTCTGAGGAATTAGTGATGAGTAAGACTGATATCTTCTTCTGGCCATCCTGGGGCTTACGGACTAAAGGAGAAATCAGAAAAGTAAATAGGCCATTCCAGCACAGTAAGTATTGTGATAAAAAAAGATGTACAGAGGGCTGAGAAAGCTCCTAAGGTCAGGAAAAGGATATTACAGTGCCTTTAGAAACTACTGGAAGCTCAGTGTGGCTGAAGCACAGAAGTCAAGAGGAATGGAGTGGGAAAAGAAGGGGCTAGAGGTCTAAAGGCTGCAGTGGGACATATCACCAAGAGCCTTGTGCAGTGTGTGCAGAAGTACAAACACAGAGGGCAGTGGGAAACTAATGCTTTAAGCCAGGTTGTGACATGATATAATGACCTGGTAGCTTTATGGGGAATAATAGGTTACCCTTACTGAGTGCTTATTATATTCTATGTTGAACACTCTACCTGCGTTAGCTCATTTAACCTTCAGAATAACATCATGAGGTAGGTTCTGCTATGATCCCCATTCAAAGACAAGTGAGGCAGAGAGAGTCACATGTTCTAGCATGAATCCAGGCCACATGGCAGGAAGACCAATAAAGAAACTGTTGGACTAGAGAAGCATCAGCAAAGATAGAGAGAAGTGGGTAAGTTTGAAAATAGGAAGTGGACTTGACACTTTTTTTTTTTTTTTTTTTTTTTTTGAGACGGAGTCTTGCTCTGTCGTCCAGGCTGGAGTGCAGTGGCATGATCTTGGCTCACTGTAACCTCCGCCTCCCAGGTTCAAGTGATTCTCTTGCCTCAGCCTCCTGAGTAGCCGAGACTACAGGCATGTGCCACCACGCTGAGGTAATTTTTTGTATTTTTACAAATACAAAATACAGAGACGGGGTTTCACCGTGTTAGCCAGGATGGTCTCGATCTCCTGACCTCATGATCCAGCTGTCTCGGCCTCCCAAAGTCTGGGATTACAGGTGTAAGCCACCGCGCCCGGACGGACTTGATACTTCTTGAAGATTGACTAGAAATAGGAAAGAGAGGGGAAGAAGTAAAAAATGACCCTCCTGCCCCAGTTTCTGAGTTTGAATTCTATTTCTGACTAGTTGATGACCTTGGCAAGTTTTGCTAAACTTCATTTTCATTATTGGTGCAAAAAATCACCCTCAAGTTTTAGGTGTGCATAGATGTATACCTGGCCTCATTACATAAAGGATATGATGTAGCTTACAAGAATAACCCATATAATGGGATGATTTTGAAAACTATGAAAAAAGGCCTCATCTCATAAGGATTGAATAAAATGGTGCACAGGGCCCAGCCAAGGGTCTAGTGCACAGTTAAGTGCTTCAGGAGTTTTCGATGCTTGCCTGGCACCCACCGGCCTCCACTCTACATGCCCAACATTCTAGATTCCTCTCCTCCTCCCACACAGTCTGGGTTTTCATCCTTCTTTCCTAACTCTATCACTTCCAGGTCATTACCCCACAAAGACATACAGGCTTACCTCAGAGATAATGTGGGGCTAGTTCCAGATCACCACTATAAAGCATATATCACAACAAAGGGAGTCACACAAATTTTTTGTTTCCCAGTGCATATAAAAGTTATGTTCACACAACTGTAGTCCACTGTAGTGTGCCATAGTCCACTAAGTGTGCAACTGTATTATGACTAAAAACAATCAACACGTATTAACTTAAAATCCTTTATTGCTAAGGATCATCTGAGCCTTCAGTGGGTTGTAATCTTTTTTTTTCTTTTTTTTTCTGAGATGGAATCTTGCTCTGTCTCCCAGGCTAGAGTGCAATGGCGCAATCTCAGTTCACTGCAACCTCCGCCTCCCAGGTTCAAGAGATTCTCCTGCCTCAGCCTCCTGAGTAGCTGGGATTACAGGTGCCTGCCACCACGCCCAGCTGATTTTTGTATTTTTTAGTAGAGACGGGGTTTCGCCATGTTGGCCAGGCTGGTCTTGAACTCCTGACTTCAGGTTATCCACCCGCCTCGGCCTCCCAAAATGTGGGATTACAGGCGTGAGCCACCATGCCAGGCTGGGGGTTGTAATCTTTTTTTGCCCATGGAGAGTCTTGCCTTGATGTTGATGGCTACTGACTGATCAGTGTGGGTTGCTGATCAGTGTGGCTGTAGCAATTTCTTAAAATAAGACAACAACGAAGTGTGGCACATAATTGACCCTTCCTCTCATGAAAATTTCTCTGTAGCATGTGATGCTATTGGATAGCATTTTACCCACTGTAGAACATCTTTCAAAATTGGAGTCAATTCCCTCAAACCCTGACGCTGCTTTATTAAATAAATTTATATAATATTCTAAGTCCTTTGTTGTCATTTCAATTATGTTCATAGCGTCTTCACCAGAAGTAGATTCTATCTCAAGAAACCACTTTCTTTGCTCATCCAGAAGAACCAGCTCCTCATCCGTTCAAGTTTATCATGAGATTGCAGCAATTCAGTCACATCTTTAGCTTCACTTCTAATTCTAGTTCTCTTGCTATTTCCACCACATCTGCAGTGACTTCCTTCATTAAAGTCTTGAATCCCTCAAAGTCATCCATGAGGGTTAGAATCAACTTCTTCCAAACTCCTGTTAATCTTGATATTTTGACCTCCTCCCATGAATCACAAATGTTCTTAATGGCATCTAGGATGGTGAATCCTTTCCAGAAGGTTTTCGATTTACTTGGCACAAATCCATCAGATAAATCATTATCTATGGTAGCAATAGCCTCAAAAATGTATTTCTCAAACAATAAGATGTGGAAAGTTGAAATTACTCCTTGATCCATGGGCTGCAGAATGGATGATGTGTTAGGAGGCATGAAAACAACATTCTTCTTGTAAATATTAATCAAAGGTCTTGGGTGACGAAGTATATTGTAACAACAGTTATATTTTGAAAGAAATCTTTTTCTCTGAGCAGTAGGCCTCAACACTGTGCTTAAAATATTCAGTAAACCATGCCGTAAACAGATGTGCTGCTATACAAGTTTTGTTGTTCCTTTTATAGAGCATGGGCAGAGTAGATTTAGCATCATTCTGAATAGCCCTTGGATTTTCGGAATTGTAAATGAGCATTGGCTTTAACTTAAAGTCACTAACTACATTAGCCCCTAAAAAGAGAGTCAGCCTATCCTCTGAAGCTTTGAAGCCAGGCATTGACTTCTCCTCTCTAGTTACAGAAGTCCTCAATGGCATCTTCTTCCAATAGAAGGCTGTTTCATTTACATTGAAAATCCATTGTTTAGTGTAGCTACCTTCATCAATGATCCTAGGTAGATCTTCTGGATAAATAACTTGCCGTAACTTCTACATCAGCACTTGCTGTTTCACATTATACTTTTACATTATGGAGATGGTCTCTTTCCTTAAACCTCTGCTAGCTGCAAGCTTTTCATCTACAACTTCCTCATCTCTCTCAGCCTTCACAGAATTGAAAAGAGTCAGCGCTTTGCTCTGGATTAGGCTTTAGTTTAAGGGAGTGTCCATACAAAAAGTTTTGCATGGGCCTGGGTGTGGTGGCTCATGCCTGTAATCCCAGCACTTTGAGAGGCCGAGGCAGGTGGATCACCTGAGGTCGGGAGTTCAAGACCAGCCTGACCAACATGCGGAAACCCCATCTCTACTAAAAATACAAAATTAGTTGGGCGTGGTGGCACATGCCTGTAATACCAGCTACTGGTGAGGCTGAGGCAGAAGAATTGCTTGAACCCGGGAGGCGGAGGTTGCGGTGAGCTGAGATTGTACCATTGCACTCCAGCCTAGGCAACAAGAACGAAACTGTCAAAAAAAAAAAAAAAAGTTTTGCATGGATCTTCATGGCAGCATTCTTCATAATAACAAAAAAAAAAAAGGGGGGGGAACAACCCAAATGTCCATCAACTGATGAATGGATAAACAAAAATGTCATATATTCATATGATACAGTATTATTTGGCAATCAAAAGGAACCATGTATATGTGACCGCATAAATGAACCTTGAAAATATTATGCTGTGAAAGCCAGTCACAGAAGACCACATAGAATATGATTTCATTAATATGACATGTCCAGATATGCAAATATATAGAGATAGCAAGTCAATTAATGGTAGGCTAGGGCTGGCAGTATGGAGGGTGACTGCTAAAGGGTATGGGTTTCTCTTCAGGGTGATGAAAATGTTCTAAAATTGATTGTGGTGATGGAGGCAACTCTGTGAATATACTAAAGACTACTGAACTGTACACTTTAAATAGGTAGACTGTACAGTATTTGAGTAATATCTCATAAAGCTATTATTAAAAAAAATTAAAAAAAGGGCTTTGGTTGCTGATTGGCCAGGAGTGCTGAAAAGTCAAGAGTGAAAACTTGACTTTGACTCGTCTCTCTTTAAACTGGGCTTGGGTGAAAGCCAGTTTGTGAGGTGTTAAGGGGCAATGAATCCAAGACTGCTCCCTTTAGAAGTCTTGCTGCAAAAGGAAAGAGAGAACCACAGTGGTGGAAAGAAGGGATGATAAAGTTAGCTGAAAGTCTGGGCTATTCACGGGGTTATTTTTTTCAAATTAGGGGGGATCTTACACTTGACTGAAGTCCCTTGATTCCCAGACTGGGTCTCCAGATTCCTAAACACCCAAATGGTGTTACCAGTAGTCCATGAGCAATTTTCATTTTCAGTTTGGGAGCTGTTTGAGTAATGAATTCTGTTCCTGCTACCTGTGCCTCTGAGGGGCAGGTGCGAAGTCTCCATATTCAGGTGCAAGTGCCAGCCTGGCTTGGGGAACAGGGGGCAGGACAGGGTCTCTGTCTGAGTTGAATCCACAGGTGTGATCTCAGAATTGAGCATTTTAGGCACTGAAGCCCTCACATACATTCTTCCAGCAACTAAAGGCAACTAGGCAGGGCTATTTTTCTTGTCTTAAAGTGCTGTGATATTTCTTCCTTGCTGAGCAGCTATGGGGGTAGGCACAGAGAAGGGACTTCCAGGTGCACAGAGACTGAATGTTCTGTTCCAACAAGCACACAATCCAGAGGCGGCTTGGTGTTCACGTGATGTGAGTGAGCAGGAGCCACAGCAGAAAAACCTACTGGGATGTGACAAACCATTTCCTTTCTCTCAGTCGACGACAGGCTCCTGCTGTTTTAACAAGTACTGAGGAAAATAACATTTTGATAACCTGCGGCTCTGCACTTGCTTTCAAGCTATGCCTCACTGATCTGATGAGGGATGTTCAAGGGACAATTCAATATCAAACCCACATGGGGAAAATAGCCATAGAGATGATTTATTAATTTAAAATCTCATACGTACATAAACATTTGCTCACATTCAAAATACACTCTGAGCGGAGGATAAATCGTGAGTTGGAAGGAGTCCACCACAGCCTCCATCTCTCTTAGCAGACTTCATCCAGCTCTGCCCCATCAGGCCTCTCCTCTCCCCTGATTCTCTGGCCAGAAGATCTCTATTATGAACTTGGTCCTGGAAGCAGGGACAAGGGAAGAGTAGCTCTGAGGGAGCAGAAAGAGTCCCTCCCTCCCCATGACATTTGGGGTGCTCTAGAAAAGTCCCCATCCTGGGGATCAGGTTTGGATAAACACAAGTTTGCCTCCTAGAAAGCAGACTGTTAGCAAAAGCTTTTCTGTGATTCACTTTGGTTCTCTATATCAAGCACTGTGGGCCTTACTTAGGGAGTTCAAAGTACGTGCTGTGTCCTTTTCCATTTTGTAAACATTGATTGTTTTTTCTCTCACAGGAGGTGGGCAGCAGGGTGGGCAATGCTGAGGCACTATCCAAAACGCCCTCGGCATGTGTCCAGTCTTGCTCTGAGGAAGTGTCTAGAGGCTGGACGAGCAAATCCCAACCAGTCAAGGGTGAGAGACTTGAGAGGGAGGAAAGGCAGATTCCTTTGCGCCAGATCCTTTCTCTTGGGATAGTCTGCAACAGCTTTGAGGCTCTGTAACAACCTTTCATTCATATGTATGTATATATTTCAAAGTAAATTTAAATAGATTAAAATGTTAACATGTACTATTCAATTAATAATGAAGACATTATATACAAATTTACATCCTATTGCCCTTGCACCAACACCAACAAAATGTCCGTAAGTTAGAAAAAGGCAACTGGTGATGAGTTTTGCATGTGAAAAATGTATTGGCTGATATTCTGCTGAAAGCCCATCTCTGCTTTTCCAAATTGGCCATTCATGGAGAGGCAAAGAAGCAATAAAACTCTACTCTGCGGCTGTGACCCCAAAAAAGCCTTTAGTTTAGACTCCGTTTACGATTCTTCTAAAGGCAAACAAGCTTCTTCAAGAAACTGTGATCCTTTTCTTGATCCTCTGGCATCCTCTCACTCCAGAGTTCTAAAGACGCTGGAGTGTGGAATGGGTGACTGTGGGCATGGGAGTAGTCTACGAGAGTCAAGTACACTTAAGCTAGTCATGACACAGGGGGCAAGGAAAAGAAAGTTCTGGCAACCTAACTTTAACTGAAAAAATGGCTGAGGGCTCTTAGTTTGCCATCCACCCATTTCTGCCATGCCACAGAAAGCTCCACACTCCAAAGGCTTTTTGATATGGGATGAAACCGATTTGGTTACTCTCAGAGGTGAACTTTATAAGGAAATTTTAATCTGTAATGATTTTCCAACTTTTTAAGGGAATGACTATAACTAGTTAGTCTTGACTTTATATTTATTTCAGAAGAAAAATATAATATTGGTGGGCTCCATTCTTTTCTACTCCAAAGAATAAAAAATCCCAAGTGAGAGAAGGCTGAGCGCCAGGCTCAGCCTGAAGAGACATGAGCTTTGGATCTATCTGGATAAGGAGGCTGCTCAACAAAGCTTTTCTAGATTGAAATAATCTAGTTTTAATTAAAACAATAATTCAGGGAAGCCACACAGACTCGCTGCATGCAGGCTGTCCTGGGTGGTATGACTTTGTCTACCAACACTGACTAAGTCTTTCTCCCAGTTTAGTTGGGGTTGGTAAAAAGGAGAGAAAAAAAGCCACACCCTCCAGATCAAATAAAATTCCCAAGTAATACACATCTGGGAACACACCCTCCCCTTGCTTTCAATGACTTGGAGAGTTTTGAACTCTGGCTAAACCAGGCTGATCATCCCCATTAGCTTGAGAAGCTACTAGGGACCACTACAAGCTGAAGGACCCATCTCAAGAGCTCTGTGGGAGAAAAGACAGCAGACAGGATGAGGTCTGCACTGTATAACTTCCATAGGCTTTCTCTGGGTCAAAACGAGGCCCAGTGAGAAAAAGTAGGGAGACCCTGCTTGGGTGGTGGAACATACTCTGGCAAGTAGAGATGGTTCTTTGGGACCATGAGCAGAGCACCTGCGAGGCCTGGTCAGCTCGTATCCTTTAATCCTCATGGAGGAAAAGGGAGGGCCAGAGGAAGTCCATCAGCTTGCAGCAGCTGGTATCACTCTCTCTCTAGTGGCATTTTACCTAGACATAACCATGGGAAGTTCACAGGAGCGCATGTGATGGGGGGTGGGGGGTGGGGTGAATAAGCTGAACACTTGGGTCAATAAAAATACCTAGAGATTGTTCTTATTCATTCTGGAATATTGGAGGGGTGGTCACCTGAACATTGGTAGAAGAGTGCTTCAGGCTTGTGCCTCCACTGAATTTCCCCAGGGCTAAGCACTCCCTGATGTGATTTAGTGCTGCTTGCTCCCAAGGATTGGCTGGGTCTCACCCTCTAGCCCATTGAGCTCTTTGGTTATAGGATGGGCAGCTGCCAGGCTGATGGCTACTGAGACTGACTCACAATTGGCTCTCAGTGTTGTTTGTGATGGCAGGGGCACCAACTCCAACTTCAGAATTAAAGGACCACTTACAGAGATGTAGTAGTGAGAGAACAGGATGAGAAAGATGAGAGAGTCTGCCTTTCTGTAACTGCTTATGTTTCAAAGGGGTTACTTTTAAATTAGAGGGATTTTTCAGTGGAAAGGTTTTTCTTGTATATAAAAGTGAGTCAGCCTTTTCTAGCAGAAGTTTGAGAAGGAAACACTCTTGAAATGAGGCTGAATATGCAATGGTTTCCACCACACAGAAAGTATCCTATGTTAATTTTCTAATCTGTTTAGCATATACAAGATACCATTTTCCATTCCTACCCCCTTAGTGTGTTATCGAATGCCTGGTCTGATTGAAAACACCCTGGGTTGTTAGAATGATTTCTGTATTCAATATGTAACAGGATGCTAGTGAGCCAGGTCCCCGTGAAAGGAGAGACACAATTACTTTGCGATGAAATAATTTAAAATCCTAAGAAAATTTTGCAATATGTCAAATGAAAAATATATCTTCCAGAATCTGATTCTCCTCCAGCTCTTCAGGGGTTCTGTGCATCCCCATCTTCTTCCGGGTCGATTTTGGAGGACTGAGTTGGAAAGTACCATGATTCCAGGCCCCAGCTTCTCTGGAGGGATAGCGCTGAGGTGTGGGTGCAGAGTTTGGGCTCAGAGACTGAACCAAATCCAACAAAGATGTCTCATACCTGTAAGACATATAACCCAGACAGGAAAGGATCAGATTATTAGAAAATGAGAATCCAAGAAGCCCAGCAGAAATGGGCTGTCCAGGGCAAGAATCAGATCACAGATCACATCGTGCGTAAGATGCTGCTTAAGGGAACTTTTGTGAAGGTAAACACCATAAGGACTTGAAGAACCTAGGCCCTGCTGCCTGTCCATAAGCTCTTCTCTTTTGCTGACCTCTAACATTCCTTTATAACTTATGAAGAGAGATCGTAGAGTGGGAAGAGTAATCACGATAACAGTAATGATATTAACAGTGACATTTACTGCAGGCTTACTGCCAGGCACTGCTCCTAACACTACAAATATTTGACCTTCCTATAATCCTCTAATGAACCCTAGGAAGTAGGTACTATACTACTCTCATCTCCATTATAAACATGTGGAAATTAAAGCTCAGGGAAGTAACTCATCTAACAGAAAGCAATTACACAGCAGAGTCTAGAATTGAACCCAGGTAGTTTGTCTCCAGCACTCTCATCCAGGACACTAAAGCTGCCTGTCGAAATCTTCACAGACAGACAGGCTTGGTTCAAATCTCTGTTCTATCATTTGCAAGCTGTGTAATATTGGGGAAGTTATTCAGTCTCTCAGTTCAGTCTTTTCATGTGTAAGAGGCTAGCAAAACTCCAGTTAGGATTAAATGAATTCATTGATATAAATGAATACATAATAGGCACTGAATAAATGTTAGTTCCTTCCTGTTAACCCCCTTCCACTTTTTCTAGAAGTTTGGGAAAAGATTCTAAATCTATAAAGACATCCCTCCAAAGAAAGACTGCCTTGTGTCCGGCATTCTTTTCAGAAAGGGTAAGTGCGGAGCAGCTTAGAGGTAAAGAAACAGTCTGGGCCGGGCACGGTGGCTCACGCTTGTAATCCCAGCACTTTGGGAGGCCGAGGCGGGTGGATCACGAGGTCAGGAGATCGAGACCACGGTGAAACCCCACCTCTACTAAAAATACAAAAAATTAGCCGGGCGTGGTGGCGGGCGCCTGTAGTCCCAGCTACTCGGAGAGGCTGAGGCAGGAGAATGGCGTGAACCCGGGAGGCGGAGCTTGCAGTGAGCCGAGATTGTGCCACTGCACTCCAGCCTGGGTGAGAGAGCGAGACTCCGTCTCAAAAAAAAAAAAAAAAAAAAAAAAAAATAAATAAATAAATAAATAAAAAAAAGAAACAGTCTGGGGGCCGGGCGAGGTGGTTCACGCCTGTAATCCCAGCACTTTGGGAGGCCGAGGTGGGTGGATCACTTGAGGTCAGGAGTTCGAGACCAGCCTGGACAACATGGTGAAACTCTGTCTCTACTAAAAATACAAAAATTAGGCAGGCATGGTGGCATGTGCCTGTAGTCCCAGCTACTCAGGAGGCTGAGGCAGGAGAATTGCTTGAACCTGGGAAGCGGAGGCTGCAGTGAGCCCAGATTGTGCCACTGCACTCTAGCCTGGGCAATAGAGCAAACACACAAACAAAAAGCAAACAAGCAAAAAAACCAACCAACCAAACAAAAACAGTCTGGAGTACCACATAAGGCCCTAAGGGGATAGCTGGGGCCAGAACCTAGCTCCAAATTAATGGTGGTGACAATGGCAGAAGCAGCAGTGGTGAGAGGCTGGGTTGTCTGTTTCCCAAGCCTATCCCTGTGGCAAAAATGTCATCTTTCTGGCCTGAGAACTGGGATAGGAACTGCTAGCATTAGGCTATAAATGCCAGTACATTATTAGAAAATAAAAACATACACGTGGACATTACAATGAAGCATATCAGAGATATATTAGAAGCCTTCAAAGAGTTTAGAATCTCTGGTTTTAAAAACTGCTACAACACTGCAAGCGAATATCCACAGGTTTGGAAATAAAAATTAAGGATTGTTGCATTTGATAGGAAAAAACCCACTATTCTCTTATGCAATTTCTAATGAACCAATTATTAATGAGGAATACAATTTTTAAATTTAATTTGTCTTTGTAATTGAAGATGCTACTATAGAAAGCATAAACAAGCACTGTGAATTATAGACAAATCATTAAGTGATTTTTGGTTTCTTATATGATCTTTATATGTTACTGAACATGCTAGAGAAAACATTAAAATGAAATTGTAGAGATTTGTATTTAAAACTAAATTCCAACATGTATGAAACTAATGTGTATGAAGAGTTAAATCTTTTTAGAAAATCTGATCCCCAAGAATAATCACCTCTATATAAACTAAAATTCATATTTGGAAATATTTTATTAGAAATCTATGCAAATGTTGGCACAACCTACAAAATACTCTTAGCAGCTCCACTGTCAGTTGCATCAACAGAAAGATCCTCCTTAAAATTAAAAATTAGAAAAAATTGGGGGATATAGTTCCAAGATGGCCAAATAGGAACAGCACCAGTCTGCAGCTCCCAGTGTGATCGACAAAGAAGACGGGTGATTTCTGCATTTCCAGCTGAGGTACCTGGTTCATCTCATTGGGACTGGATGAACAGTGGGTGCAGCCCACAGAGGGCGAGCCAAAGCAAGGCGGGGCATTGTCTCACCCAGGAAGCGCAAGGGGTCGGGGGACTTCCCTTTCCTAGCCAAGGGAAGCCATGACAGACGGTACCTGGAAAATTGGGACGCTGCCACCCAAATACTGCGCTTTTCCAACAGTCTTAGCAAACGGCACACCAGGAGGTTATAAACCACACCTGGCTCAGTAGGTCCCACGCCCACGGAGCCTTGCTCACTGCTAGTGCAGCAGTCTGAGATCGACCTGCGAGACAGCAGCCTGGCAGGGGTAGGGGCATCCGCCATTGCTGAGGCTTCAGTAGGTAAACAAAGCAGCCGGGAAGCTCAAACTGGGTGGAGCTCACTGCAGGTCAATGAGGCCTGCCTGCCTCTGTAGACTCCACTTCTGGGGGAAGGGCACAGCTGAACAGAAGGCAGCAGGAACTTCTGCAGACTTAAACATCCCTTCCAGCTCTGAAGAGAGCAGTGGTTTTCCCAGCATGGTGTTTGACCTCTGAGAATGGACAGACTGCCTCCTCAAGTAGGTCCCTGACCCCTGTGTAGCCTAACTGGGAGACACCTCCCAGTAGGGGCCAACTGACACCTCATACAGCTGGGTGCCCCTCGAGATGAAGCTTCCAGAGGAAGGATCAGGCAGCAATATTGCAGTTCTGCAATATTTGTGGTTCTGCAGCCATCTGCTGGTGACACCCAGGCAAACAGGGTCTGGAGTGGACCTCCAGCAAACTCTAACAGACCTGCAGCTGAGGGACCTCACTGTTGGAAGGAAAACTAACAAACAGAAAGGAATAGCATCAACATCAACAAAAAGGACATCAACACCAAAACCCCATCTGTAGGTCACCATCATCAGAGACCAAAGGTAGATAAAACCACAAAGATGGGGAGAAATCAGAGCAGAAAAGCTGACAATTCTAAAAACCAGAGCGCCTCTTCTCCAAAGGATCACAGCTCCTCGCCAGCAATGGAACAAAGCTGGACAGAGAATAACTTTGACAAGTTGACAGAAGTAGGCTTCAGAAGGTTGGTAATAACAAACTTCTCCGAGCTAAAGGAGGATGTACGAACCCATCGCAAGGAAGCCAAAAACCTGGAAAAAAGATCAGACGAATGGCTAACTAGAATAAACAGTGTAGAGAAGACCTTAAATGACCTGATGGAGCTGAATACCATGGCAGGAGAACTACGTGATGCATGCACAAGCTTCAGAAGCCGATTCGATCAAGCGGAAGAAAGGGTATCAGTGATTGAAGATCAAATGAATGTGTAATGCCTAACCTTGTTTTTTACTCTAGCTCACTACTTTAAATTTTCCTTTTTCTGTCTCCTTAATTGCCAGCCATGTTTCCCATATGAATAGACTCCCCCTGGCTGGGAAAGTCGGACAAACTCCATTTGACCTCTTGATTTACAAGACATTAAGGGCTCCTTACCCAACCCCCTTCCTTAAGGAGTTAACCTGTGTAAGCAGATCCTCAGCATTTCAAAGGAGCCCAATTAATTGATAAGATAGTGGGGCAAACAATGTATGAAGTTCCCAGGGTTTTGCTCAAAGAGATAACAACATAAAGCCTTGAGTTCGTGTCCCACATAGCATTTATATCTAACTATAATGAAGGATTTAGAGCCTTGCACCTGGTACCCTTGCTCTTTTTGTAACCATTTGTCTTTTAAATTGTTTATCTCTCTGTAACCATTTGCTTCTTTTGATTCTTGCACGTTTTTACTTCCGTAGAATTATTGCATTTAAGTCCCCCTCCCCTTCCTAAACCTAGGTATAAAAGTTAATCAAGCCCCTTCCTCGGGGCCGAGAGAATTTTGAGCGTTAGCCATCTCTTTGGCCGCCGGCTTAAATAAAGGACTCTTAATTTGTCTCAAAGTGTGGCATTTTCTCTAACTCCTGTGGCTATAACAAATGAAATGAAGCAAGAAGAGAAGTTTAGAGAAAAAAGAGTAAAAAGAAACGAACAAAGCCTCCAAGAAATATGAGACTATGTGAAAAGACCAAATCTATGTTTGATTGGTGTACCTGAAAGTGACGGGGAGCATGGAACCAAGCTGGAAAACACTCTTCAGGATATTATGCAGGTGAATTTCCCCAATCTAGCAAGGCAGGCCAACATTCAAATTCAGGAAATACAGAGACCACCACAAAGATACTCCTCGAGAAGAGCAACCCCAAGACACATAATTGTCAGATTCACCAAGGTTGAAATGAAGGAAAAAATGTTAAGGGCAGGCAGAGAGAAAGGTCAGGTTACCCACAAAGGGAAGCCCATCAGACTAACAGCTGATCTCTCGGCAGAAACTCTACAAGCCAGAAGAGAGTGGGGGTCAATATTCAACATTCTTAAAGAAAAGAATTTTCAAACTAGAATTTCATATCCAGCCAAACTAAGCTTCATAAGTGAAGGAGAAATAAAATCCTTTATAGACAAGCAAATGCTGAGATATTTTGTCACCACCAGGCCTGCCTTACAAGAGCTCCCAAAGGAAGCACTAAACATGGAAAGGAACAACTGGTACCAGCCACTGCAAAAACATGCCAAATTGTAAAGACCATCGATGCTAGGAGGAAACTGCATCAACTACAAGCAAAATAACCAGCTAACATCATAATGACAGGATTGAATTCACACATAACAATATTAACCTTAAATGTAAATGGGCTAAATGCCCCAATTAAAAGACACAGACTGGCAAATTGGATAAAGAATCAAGACCCATCATTGTGCTATATTCAGGAGACCCATCTCACGTGCAGAGACACACATAGACTCAAAATAAAGGGATGGAGGAAGATCTACCAAGCAAATGGAAAGCAAAAAAAAAAAAAAAAAAAAAAAAGCAGGGGTTGCAATCCTAGTCTCTGATAAAACAGACTTTAAACCAACAAAGATGAAAAAAAAAAAAAAATGAGACAAAGAAGGCCATCACAGAATGGTAAAGGGATCAATTCAACAGGAAGAGCTAACTATCCTAAATATATATGCACCCAATACAGGAGCACCCAGATTCATAAAGCAAGTCCTCAGAGACCTACAAGGAGACTTAGACTCCCACAAAATAATAATGGGAGAATTTAACACCCCACTGTCAATATTAGACAGATCAACGAGACAGAAGGTTAACAAGGATATCCAGGACTTTAACTCAGCTATGCACCAAGCAGACCTAACAGATGTATACAGAACTCTCCACCCCAAATCAACATAATATACATTCTTCTCAGCACGACATCGCATTTATTCCAAAACTGACCACATAGTTGGAAGTAAAGCACTCCTCAGCAAATGTAAAAGAACAGAAATCACAACCACAGTGCAATCAAATTTGAACTCAGGGTTAAGAAA
Organism: Symphalangus syndactylus; assembly: GCF_028878055.3. NCBI lineage: Eukaryota > Metazoa > Chordata > Mammalia > Primates > Hylobatidae > Symphalangus > Symphalangus syndactylus. Next base: position 49,495,955 of record NC_072423.2, read on the forward strand.
CTCACTCAAAACTGCACAACTACATGGAAACTGAACAACCTGCTCCTGAATGACTACTGGGTAAATAACAAAATGAAGGCAGAAATAAAGATGTTCTTTGAAACCAATGAGAACAAAGACATGACGTACCAGAATCTCTGGGACATATTTAAAGCAGTGTGTAGAGGGAAATTTATAGCACTAAATGCCCACAAGAGAAAGCAGGAAAGATCTAAAATCAACACCCTAACATCACAATTAAAAGAACTAGAGAAGCAAGAGCAAACAAATTCAAAACCTAGCAGAAGGCAAGAAATAACTAAGATCAGAGGACAACTGAAGGAGATAGAGACACAAAAAACCTTCAAAAAAATCAATGAATCCAGGAGCTGGTTTTTTGAAAAGATAAACAAAATTGATAGACCAATAGCAAGATTAATAAAGAAGAAAAGGGAGAAGAATCAAAGAGATGTGATAAAAAATGATAAAGGGGATATCACCACTGATTCCACAGAAGTACAAACTACCATCAGAGAATACTATAAACACCTCTAAGCAAATAAACTAGAAAATCTACATGAATAAATTCCTCGACACATACACCCTCCCAAAACTAAACCAGGAAGAAGCTAAATCCCTGAATAGACCAATAACAGGCTCTGAAATTGAGGCAATAATTAATAGCCTACCAACCAAAAAAAGTCCAGGACCAGAAGGATTCACAGCCGAATTCTACCAGAAGTACAAAGAGGAGCTGGTACCATTCCTTCTGAAACTATTCCAATCAATAGAAAAACAGGGACTCCTCCCTAACTCATTTTATGAGGCCAGCATCATCCTGATACCAAAGTCTGGCAGAGACAAAACAAAAGAAGAGAATTTTAGACCAATATCCCTGATGAACATCGATGGGAAAATCCGCAATAAAATACTGGCAAACCGAATCCAGCAGCACATCAAAAAGCTTATCCACCACGATCAAGTTGGCTTCATCCCTGGGATGCAAGCCTGGTTCAACATATGCAAATCAATAAACGTAATCCATCACAAAACAGAACTAAAGACAAAAACCACATGATTATCTCAATAGATGCAGAAAATGCCTTCAACAAAATTCAACAGCCCTTTATGCTAAAAACTCTCAATAAACTAGGTACTGATGGAATGTATCTTGAAATAATAAGAGCTATTTATGACAAACCCACAGCCAATATCATACTGAATGGGCAAAAACTGGAAGCATTCCCTTTGAAAACTGGCACAAGACAGGGATGCCCTCTCTCACCACTCCTATTCAGCATAGTGTCGGAAGTTCTGGCCAGGGCAATCAGGTAGAGAAAGAAATAAAGGGTATTCAATTAGTAAAAGAGGAAGTCAAATTGTCCCTGTTTGCAGATGACATGACGGTATATTTAGAAAACCCCATTGTCTCAGCCCCAAATTTCCTTAAGCTGATAAGCAACTTCAGCAAAGTCTCAGGATACAAAATCAATGTGCAAAAATCACAAGCATTCCTATACAGCAATAATAAACAGAGAGCCAAATCATGAGTGAACTCCTATTCACAATTGCTACAAAGAGAATAAAATACCTAAGAATCCAACTTACAAGGGATGTGAAGGACCTCTTCAAGGAGAACTACAAAGCACTGCTCAACGAAATAAAAGAGGATACAAACAAATGGAATAACATTCCATGCTCATGGATAGGAAGAATCAATATTGTGAAAATGGCCATACTGCCCAAAGTAATTTATAGATTCAATGCCATCCCCATCAAGCTACCAGTGACTTTCTTCACAGAATTGGAATAAACTACTTTAAAGTTCATATAGAACCAAAAAAGAGCCCGTATTGCCAAGACAATCCTAAGCAAAAAGAACAAAGCTGGAGGCATCACGCTACCTGACTTCAAACTATACTACAAGGCTACAGTAACCAAAACAGCATGGTACTGGTACCAAAACAGAGATACAGAACAATGGAACAGAACAGAGGCCTCAGAAATAATGCCACACATCTACAACCATCTGATCTTTGACAAATCTGACAAAAACAAGAAATGGGGAAAGGATTCCCTATTTAATAAATGGTGCTGGGAAAACTGGCTAGCCATATATAGAAAGCTGAAACTGGATCTCTTCCTTACACCTTATGCAAAAGTTAATTCAAAATGGATTAAAGACTTAAATGTTAGACTTAAAACCATAAAAACCCTAGAAGAAAACCTAGGCAATACCATTCAGGACATAGGCATGGGCAAGGACTTCATGACTAAAACACCAAAAGCAATGGCAACAAAAGCCAAAATAGACAAATAGAATCTAATTAAACTGAAGAGCTTCTGCCCAGCAAAACAAATTACCATCAGAGTGAACAGGCAACCTACAGAATGGGAGAAAATTTTTGCAATCTTCCCATCTGACAAAGGGCTAATATCCAGAATCTACAAAGAACTTAAACAAATTTACAAGAAAAAATCAAACAACCCTATCAAAAAGTGGGCAAAGGATATGAACAGACACTTCTCTAAAGAAGACATTTATGCAGCCAACAGACACATGAAAAAATGCTCATCATCACTGGTCATCAGATAAATGCAAATCAAAACCACAATGAGATACCGTCTCACACCAGTTAGAATGGCAATCATTAAAATGTCAGGAAATAACAGGTGCTGGAAAGGATGTGGAGAAATAGGAACACTTTTACACTGTTGGTGGGAGTGTAAACTAGTTCAACCATTGTGGAAGTCAGTGTGGAGATTCCTCAAGGATCTAAAACTAGAAATACCATTTGACCCAGCGATCCCATTACTGGGTATATACCCAAAGGATTATAAATCATGTTACTATAAAGACACATGCACATGCATGTTTACTGCAGCACTATTCACAATAGCAAAGACTTGGAACCAACCCAAATGTCCATCAATGATAGACTGGATTAAGGAAATGTGGCACATATACACCATGGAATACTATGCAGCCATAAAAAAGGATGAGTTCATGTCCTTTGTAGGGACATGGATGAAGCTGGAAGGCATCATTCTGAGCAAACTATCACAAATGCAGAAAACCAAACACCGCATATTCTCACTCATAGGTGGGAACTGAATAATGAGAACACTTGGACACACAGTGGGGAACATCACACACCTGGGCCTGTCATGGGGTGCGGAGAGGGGGGAGGGATAGCATTAGGAGAAATACGTAATGTAAATGACGAGTTAATGGGTGCAGCAAACAAACACGACACATGTATACATATGTCACAAACTTGCACGTTGTGCACACGTACCCTAGAACTTAAAGTATAATAATAATAAAAATTACAAAAAATTTTTGTAATCTCATTTGCTAAGAGTGACTGATGTTGCTTTTAATTATATCATCTAAAGTTGTTAAAAATGTAAATTCTGATGACTTAATAAATGAATTTGGGCTGGGCACAGTGGCTCATGCAGTGTGTGCAGTGGCACACGCCTGTAATCCCAGCACTTTGGGAGGCCGAGGCAGGTGGATTACTTGATGTCAGGAGTTTGAGACCAGCCTGGCCAACATAGTGAAAAACCCCACCTCTACAAAAAGACAAAAATTAGCTGGGTGTGGTGGCTTGTGCCTGTAGTCCCAGCTACTCGGGAGGCTGAGGCAGGGGAATCGTTTGAACCCAGGAGGTGGAGGTTGCAGTGAGCCAAGATTGTGCCACTGCACTCCAGCCTGGGCAACAGAGTGAAACTCCATCTCAGAAAATAATAAATAAATAAATTTGAAGAAAAGTGAGCCAGAAAAACTTAAGGTTAATCAAGTTATCACATTAATAAAGTATTATGATTTTATCATATAAAATTATGATACCCAAAATACAATTTTTTGGTATCTGTAGTTCTTAATCATTCATATATTACTATTACCCTTCATGCTTTATCGGTGTCCTTTTAAAGGAAAAAGCTTTATATTCTAGCACCTTTAATTGCACTTTTTCCTTCTTCTTTCTGAACAAGGGGCCCCACATTTTCATTTTACACTGGTCTGGCAAGTTATGTTGCTGGCCCTGCCCTCAAGTCCTAGGCAAGATTCGACTACTGTCTGAGGCATGGAAATGTCATGACATTTTCTATGGTATGAAAATCAGTAAATTCAAATCCTTTCTGGCAGATTTTTCTTTTGCAGCTTTTATTGTCACAGAATGAAGGCAATATTTCAATACAGTTATCTGTCATTCAAAACAATGGTTTCTGTGTTCAATCAACACATTCTTTGTTTAAGGTGTAAACCAATGACTGGAGTACTGCTTCTAGGAAATTTTGCTTATAAGCAGGACAGACCTACTTCATGCTCAAGGAATGAGCTTTGTTTGAACTTTCCTTTGACACATATGAAAATCTTGTAGTATATCCATCTCTTAATATATAGATCATTAAATGTTTTTTAAAATCAAACAATGGAAAATCTACACTTTTCTATCCAATTTCATGCTTAAAATAGCTAGGGGGGATGCTCTGAGTGAGAAAATAATCTGCCGCTTTCTCTATTAAAAAATAGAGCCAAAATAATTGGGAAACAGTAAATATATCAGAAATAAACCTTTCAGAGGTGCAAACTGAAATCCAGAGCAACAATAAGAATTTGTGTTTAGTTTAAAGACTGATATAATAGGCACCAACATATTCAATCATTTGAAAGAGAACTGTGGGCTTCAAATTCTTTCAGAGTACTCATTATTATGAAATATAGTAAAAAAATTTACAACATGGAAATAATGACCCAACAAACTACAGAAAGTTAGATCTGACATATTAGGATAAGTTATACAATAGCAAATTACCTTCAGAATTCCAATGGCTTAATACATACAGTTCAATTATTTTTCATGCTCATCCTGTACACTTAAACTAGGTCCAGGCAGACAGTGGTTCCATCACCTAGAATGTGGGCTTCTCAATTGTCTTGGCAGGAAAAGAGACTGAAGAACTGTGCACAGGCTTTCCATAGCATGCAAGTGACAAAATATTTCTTATATCTGACTGGCCGGAACCCAGTTACGTCTCTCCAGAAGGAGAGGGGAACTGGATATTGGCAAACACTACTAATGCCGACCCATGGAGGAATGAGTCTTAGACATAATTTGGAATAATTTTCTTATTTTATTGATGAGGAAACTGAGGTCCAGAGAGGTATAAGTGAACTGAATGGAGTCACAGAGCAAGTGAGTGGCAGAGCCAAGTGGTTTTTAACCCAGGCCCCTTGACTTCCCAGACTAGAATGTCTTCAATCTTTCCATCAAGAAAAGTAAGAGGTGACACTAAAGCAAAAGCAAAAGAAGGTTACTGTTACCAACTACATTTTATTTTAAAAGTATAGCATAACTAGTTGTAACTGAGCTATCTTTTCCTCCAACAAATTAATCTACTCAAGTACAAATGTTTATCTTTATGATTATGCTGTTATCATAAAAATTCCACCTCTCTCTCTAGGAGCCACATTCAGTCATAGATTAGACTGCGGCAGAAGAATCAGAAAGTGTGGTAAGCAGGGGTCAGATTTCAGTTGTACCTCATTGCTAATTTTGTTCAATAAGTTTATTGACAGTACTTTTGCTATCAGGAAAGACTAAAGGATTTGGCAATTAAGAAGCAATAAAATACCCAAGATTATTCCAAAAACCAAAGCTTGAGAAATGACCCAATTTAATACAAGAATTATATATGCAATAAAGAAAAATAAAAAATGAATTCCTATGGGATTTTACACTAAATGTCAGAAAAGAGCAGTGCATTTATCAGGTGTCTTCTGTGAGCAGTGTGTTTTACTTTGCTAAGAAGACAAGTGATAGGAGACTATAAAGTTGATTAGCTTGGCCTGATCCTGCTGGGGCTGTGTGGTAGTCAAATAATTTAAAGGGACATACAACTTACCCAGATCCATAAAATACCATCCCTTGAAAAACCCAGACGATGTTTTAGCCGTAGGTATTAACTATATTGGCCTGTCTTACCTCTGTACTTCACAGAGCCAGTACGCATGAGTTACCTGGGCACACAGGCTGAATTTAATAGCCTCATTATGGAGAAGTGATAAACAAAAGGCTTATCTGATCTGCTATGCCAGTCCCATCCTGGAGGTAATTTGGACCAAGCTGGAGTGGCATTAATTCTGTCTTCCCTAGAGCTCTCTTTCTAGTTTCATTTGCCTCTGAACTAGCAAGATAACAAGACAAAATCCAGAGGAGGACGTAGCCTCTGCTGATTTGACTTGACTCCACGTTACCAACTCAAGAAAGGCCAGTCTGACATGGTGTCCAAGAATATTAGCACATGGCCTAGAAACAAACTGATTTCATGGTCCATCCATGGACTGCACCTGATGAGAAACTAACGACGTTACTGGACCTTTCCCTTCCCATTTCCTTTTTTGATTTTTTGTGATTTCAGTAGACATCTCCTGATTTTCCTTCCATACCACCAACATCCTCTTCCTCTCTTGCCTTTTAAATGAAAGAATGCCCCAGGGCTCAGTCCTTTGCTCTCATATCTTAGGTGATGCTATCCATTCCCATGAGATTTAATAACATCTATATGTTAATGATGGCTAAATGAATAGCTCCAATATCAACCTAGCCCTTGAGTTCCAGACTCACATTCCCAACTGCTACCTGATAGCTTTACTTGGAAGTGTAATGGGCATCTCAAACTATCCAAAACAGAACTTTTTTTTTCTCTGAATCCCACTCCTCTCAATCAACCCAGTGGCTCAAGCCAAAAACCTGCTGTTATTCTCAATTCTTACCTCTATGTCTTTGCATGTGTTTCACCCTCTGTGTAGGATGCCTTCTTTCAGATCCTTTGCTTGCTCTCTCCATTCAACGTCTTTGTTTAAATGTCACCTCCTCAAAGAGGCCTTCTTTAGCCACTCCATCCAAAATAGCCATCAATCCATAGTCACCTTATTACTTTATGGTTTTTATTTTCTTTATATCACTCAATACACACACACACACACACACACACACACACACACACACATTATATATATATAGCCTATTGCCCCAATGGTATGGGCTCCATAAGGGTAGGGTCATTATTTTATTTATTGCTGTTATCTCCATGCAAAACATGGTATCTGGCACAAGGTAGGTGCTCGGTATTTGTTGAAAAACAAACAAACAAACAAACAAAAAACAACGGTCTTACGGCTTAAGGCTCAGCACCTTCCGTGGGCAACTTTTTAAAAATCTTTAGACAGCTCATCAATGTATTTCAAACATTCTGAAAAGTATTACCCATCCATCAATTCTTCTTTTACAAAAAAAGGATGCTTACACATACGATTTGTGCAAATTACTTTTTTCACTTAATATATTGGGACCATTTTTCCATATGATATTTTTACATTATCTTTATTGACATCAGATTACTTCGCCTCCTGGATGTGCTCTGATTTACATTAATACAACCAATCCTCTGTTAAAGAGTACTTAGGTTAGGTCCACAAGTCCTACAAGACTAAATCAACTGTCTCTTGTTCCTTCAGCCAATACCCAGAAGGTACTTCCCATTCCAGTCCATCATAGGTTAGCAAGCTACTGCTATTCCCATGATGTTCTGTAATATCTCTCCCTTTATCCCCAGCCCTCCTCCTCACTCCCATTGCTTCTGGAGCTTTTGCTTCACAATATACACTGCTATATTGTGCATTCTTTTTAGATTATACCTTCTATCTCCTAGTTTTAATTGAAACCTGGCTCTTTCTTCAGGTCAATGCTTTCTTTACATCCGTCTGAGTGGAAATCACTTATATTAAACATGTGCTATATATTTCAGGGTCAAGAGGTAGGACTGGAATAATTTCTTTTGGCCCGGTCTGTCATTATACTACTATTCCCTTGAGGATCCTGTCATCTGCTCTGTCTTCCTCAACTTCTCTTCATCTGTGAACACACTTTCTCCCAATCACTGAAGATGTTAACACCTGATTCACAATATTCCCCTCCAATTCAACCCTGACAATCATCCCTGCTAATGTCAGCATCACAAGAATGACACTCAGTCAATATTTTGACATCTTAGTTTTTTGACCTTCTCTCAATTCAAAAGACTTTACTGGCAAGCCTTTCCCATAGTCCTATCCTAGAGCTTGTCATAAATTAAAACTACATCTCTTCTGAATTGAGCAACTCAAATATCCCAAGTACTTTCTGATGCCCACAGATTACCCTTCAAGCTTGGTTTTTCAGCCATTCCTACTGTCTCTGCCTGCTGGTCTCACCAGACCAATGTAGGGGGAGGAGGGAAGGTGGTAAAAAGAAAGGAAAGTTTTATCTGAGGAATGTGAGCTCCTTTAAATTTAAATTTTAAAAAGGTGAATTCTGGCCAGGCAAGGTGGCTCACATCTGTAATCCCAGCACTTTGGGAGGCCGAGGCAGGAGAATCACCTGAGGTGGGCAGTTCGAGATCAGCCTGGCCAACGTGGTGAAACCCCATCTCTGATACAAATACAAAATTAGCCAGGCATGGTGGCACATGCCTGTTAATCCCAGCTACTCAGGAGACTGAGGCAGGAGAATCGCTTGAACCCAGGAGGCGGAGGTTGCAGTGAGGTGAGATCGAGCCATTGCACTCCAGCCTGGGCAATGAGCAAAACTCCATCTTAATAAATAAATGAATTTACGAATGAATGAATGAATGATGAGTTCTCTTGCACCACAGGTGATTGCTCCCTCTGACCCATTCACATGCTCCAGGTGACTGGAGAGTTTGCAGAGATGTTTGGGCTGTAGCCTAGGATGTCAAGTGGCCTCACAGGGCATTCCTCACCAAAAGAACATTTTTAGGGACTCCTCCCTTTAGGGACTCTGGACCCTCATACCTCTGAGCATTCTGCTGTCACTTGGCAGTTAGAGAAAACCCAAGACACATATGAGAGCAATTTACAACTATTGGGTGACACCTAGAGGAGTGATATTCCTAAGCAGGACACTTTGACCTAAAACATATACATGGCCTTGGTCACTTTTGAAAAGTTCCTAAATTTGGGAAATCAAGCTTCAAAATCTGAGCACTGTTTTTAGAAACGCTAGCTGGGTTTATATATAACACTTATGGGATGTCATGTTGTAAATATCTAGGAAAGTTAGGAACGACCTAACCGGGGTGGTCATAAGGTGCAATAGCCAAAATGGGGATCTTTTGAAATGGCTAAAACAATTTATTTGCATGCACAATTGGAAAAAAGGCTAGTTTTAGAACCAGACAAATTGACAGTATTTCCACTGTCATCTAGAAACTTCTCAAAGAAGTTTTGAGAAAATTGACTCAAGGTAAACAAAGGATACCTGAAATTATTTCTGAATTAAAAGACTTCAGAGGCTTTCTCCTTTTCACCTCCAACTACTCTTTCTTTTTCTACCTTTTTGCCATCATATTCTCTCTTATCTGAACTCCCCTGTACTGATTTGCCTTTCCACTTATCACCACTGCCTAAGGAAACTCTCCAGGTCTTTTCTAAAAATGTAGCTTGGAAAAGAATTCAGCATTGTACTCAAAGGCCTGATGAATCTGTACTTCATTATTTTCAAAGGTTTGAAAAAACCTTTAAGCAATATTCTAGATGGCTGGTGCTAGCCTCCAAGATCACCAGAATGATTTCTTTATAAATTCTATTTTCCTCAATGGCCTAAATGAGGACTTGGTTATCTTAGTTAAAAGACACCAGCTTTATTGGGTGAATATATAAATACCCATGAGTTTTTAAGCTTGGCAGATCAACTTTCTAAAACTATTCAGAAAGAAGAAAACACTAATGCCCCAGAGATTATGAATTTGCAACTACAACAACTGCCTAGTCAAATGAGGCCTTTTAAGAAAAGATAGGTGCCTCTTTCTAATGATCAAAGAGGTGTTCGCTTCTATTACAAAATGCCTGGCCATTTCAAACAAGATTGTAGAAAACTTAAATGACGGCAGGAACAAAAAGATAGGACCCCCACAAGATGAATAGGGGTGCTCTCTGAGGATCCAAAGGGGGCTTTTTGCATTTCTAATACCTAGGAGAAACAGAAATTGTTATAAATGGAGAACAGATATGTTCCTCATAGATACTACCATAGGGCTACTACCATAGGGCTATTCTTTCTGTCCTCAACCCTACCACTTTAAACCGTCCTTTTCCTCAGAGTAATGAAATTATACAAATGGCAGGGGTATCTACTCAATGTATGAGTACATACAAATCCCAAACCTTACAATTCCGGGTAGGCTCACTTAGTGGTCTTCTTTCCTTTCTGCTTGTTCCCTTGGCTCCCAGATGTCTCTTAGAGATTTGTTTTGGAATTTCACAATGTACACATTTCCTTCTCTCAAAAGGGGGAATATATTTAAATTAGGAACAGAAGGAGCAAACAGAACAACTACAGAATGAGAATGTAGTTACTGAGAAATACAGATCCAACAAATATTCTTCTAAGCAAGGACTGAGGAATGATACCAATGATTTACTGCAAGCTTTGCCAGACCATTTATGGTCCCAATTTTCCACTGAAATTGGTAACATATATTCAACCACCCCCATTAAAGTAGAAGTAAACCTGAGTAAACCTTTACCCAATATTAGACAATACCCTTTTAATGCCCTGCTGGACCTCATGGTCCCCTAGAGGTGTAAATCTTAGCATGTGTTTGAAACGTTAACATTTGGGGAATTAGTTAAGCAGCATTCCAGCTGATATCAGATGGAAAACCGAATTAAAATTATTTAGGCCACCACAACATTCCTTCCCTCAGTGGATATCTTTAGTTCAAGAGAGAAACATTTATGAGAATTAACTTGCATTATTTGTTTTAAATTATTTGCATGACTTTTGACCTTTTGGAGTGCCTATTTGTGTCCTTTCTACTGAAGAAAACCGAACTGTTCCTCTCTAAAATATGGGGGATTATTGAGCTAAAAAAGTTGAAAATGCATGGGAACATTCTGTCCCCTCCCTTGTTTGTCTGATGGCAGGACAGAAATTTAGAAAGAAATGGGTTTTGTTGCCTGTCTTTTCCCACCTAAAGAGAGACCCCTTTATAAGGCTTGCTTATTAGCTTAGAGGCAGCCCCAGAGAATCTAGGAGCAGACTTTACTCTTCCCATAAACTTACCTTCTCACATTTTCCCACCTTTGGCACTATCCCCACGGCAGCTTTTGTTTTCCTGTTTTACTGCCTCTTTCAGTCCTCCTTCTGGTCTTAATGTGTAGTCAGTCAGGTGAGGAGCTGAGATCCTAGATGATATGGTTGGACAGAAATGTGGGTTGTACCACATTTGTGGCTAGTAAGACTTTGCTTTCTTTCAGCTGTCTTTGGGACCGTTTCTGGATCTATTGAGGACTGCAGTGCACCTCTTTGGAGATGACTTGTGCGTCCTTGGTAAAGGCATAACCTTGGTTAAGGCTTATTGGTTTTGTTGAGTCTCTTGAGAAGGTGCCTTTGGTTTAAAACAACAACAACAACAACAACAACAACAACAACAACAAACAAGGTCAAAAGCCATAAATAGTGGTTGTTTGTCCTGGCTGAAATCTGATAAAGAGATTTTAAAAGAATTTTAAAAAAAGCTCTATGCTCAGAAGTCAGCTTAATTAAAAGCTGATATTCAGGGTATACTTTTTTTTAAAGGCCTTTCTGCATTTTCTCTTTTGGATCCTGTTTCTTAAGAGATGTTTGTTTTTTGTTTTTTTTTTTGACTGAAACCCCTTTTTAATTATGTGTTTGGTCTCTCTGTTTGCTTCCTTTCATATTGATAGGATTTTAGTGAAGAAAAAAATATGAAACTTCATTGGCCTTTTGGAAAGCTTAAACTCTTTCTCTGTGCCTTGAAATATAAATTTACTACCTTATGCTCTAAAACTTAGTAAGGGCTTTGGCCATGTGAGACTTTAACCTGTTCCATTTACAAATGCAGTTTGAATCCAGCTATCCTTTGAAACTGGGGAGTTTTAACGGTTTTATGACTAAAAATTTAAAATCAAAGCTATAAAGTCTGTATTTTTATGTATACCTGTGTACATGTCTGTTTGTATATTGTCTATGATACCAAATTGACTTATAAATAAATGAGCATTCATAAATAAGCCCAAATACTTTTCAAGTTCACATGACTTAGTAATCTTTGGTAAATAAAACCAGTTTAAAAATTGTTAGAATAAAATAGGAATGTTTTCTGAATTGTCAGTATTAAATATAATTCAGACATTTTGCCTGAGTCTACTGGTTTGACAGGTTTAGGTTGTCTCTGCTAGATGTTTAAGATCATAAAACTCTTGCTTCTCTGACATTTTTAGATACTTCTTTGTCTGTGAGCTTATGTCTTAAAGCTCTCTTAGAATCTGGGTTCACTGGCCAGGCACGGTGGCTCACGTCTGTAATCCCAGCACTTTGGGAGGCCGAGGAGGGCAGATCACGAGGTCAGGAGATCGAGACCATCCTGGCTAACATGGTGAAACCCCGTCTCTACTAAAAATACAAAAAATTAGCCGGGCGTGGTGGCGGGTGCCTGTGGTCCCAGCTACTGGGGAGGCTGAGGCAGGAGAATGGCGTGAACCTGGGAGGTGGAGCTTGCAGTGAGCCGAGATTGCGCCACTGCACTCCAGCCTGGGTGACAGAGTGAGACTCCGTCTCAAAAAAAAAAAGAATCTGGGTTCTAGGCAGGTAGCCATGGAAAGGCCTGAGGACATATGTATGACCACAGCACCTAGGCCAACAGCTGCAGGGCAAAGCCAAACCAGTATGCCCTCCCTGGCCTGGCTGTGCCTCCTGGCCATGCTGGGAAGGGTCAGATATACCAGATGTTATCCTCACAGACCTATCTTTTGTCTTGGGCTCTGTACCTGGCACTTAACATTAAAATTGCATACTTCCTAGGCTTTTCACTGAAAATTAGGGTTACTAGGAGTTAACCTTGTAATTAATATATGTAATTAAAACTACTAAAAAAATAGAGACATTCTATATACAGAATATATAAGAAAAGTCAGATGTGTTTTTGGTAAGAAAGGTTATAAGAAAGACATGAGGATTTTTTTTGTAATTTATAAGTTATTTAAAGGTTACTTTAAGTTGAAGTGATAAAAAAGGAATGATAGATAAAACCAAATGGATATAGAAAGTTGGGGAAAGAGAATAGGAAAAACTATAAAAGTTTATAAAATGTTTATGAAATGGAAAAAACTATAAAAGGTTATAAAAGGTTTATGAAAATCTTACCTTGTGTGGTCAGAGCTGACTGAGATTGGGTGGATCTGTTTATTAGGTTTTGTTAAAATTAGTTGTAATATTAACAATACATTGATATAAAGGTAGAATTTAGTTTTCTCTTTTGAATAAGATTTTCATATAGTATTAGTAAGATATAATAAAAGACTTTGGTTTACTTTTTGAGTAAACTTTAAAAAAAAAGGAAAAGGGGGAGAAACAGATTCTGTTTGTGTCATGCTGTATTTATTAGGTCTCATGATTGTTGGGAAAACTGAGTCTCTTCTCTGTCCAAGAGTAAAGGTTTTTGCTTTTTGAAATCTTTGAATTATAACTTTGGCTAAATGAATAATCATTAATTTATAATGACCTGTGATCTTACTTTCGATATCAAATGTTTTAAACCTTTGATATTTGACATACTTCCCCAAATCAAATTTATGTTAAAATTATGCAAGACACATTGTCAAATAATAATGGTGTTTAACCTTGAGTCATATTTATATAAACATGTTATTAATATGCATTCCAAAATTGTATGATATTCTTAAATTCTGATATGTCTTGGTATATGTCATCAATCATATTGGTGATGATTACATTAAACTGTTGTTTGCCACAGAAATCATCAAATTTCTTTGTTAATTGTGTCTTTAACCACGGCTACTCTAAGTCTTTCATCATCCAGTGACAATTATTGTTTTACTATGATTCTTCCCAAAAAGTGGTTTACAGTTAGCTACAGTCCAAAATTTGCTTTTTCCTCAAGGAAATTAATGGAAAAGACACTGACAAGTACTCTTGAATGCAAGTTTGTGATAACTTTGGAGATCATACCATTGGACCAGGTAAAACCCTTCAGAACTCTAAATAAAACAAACAAACAAACAATAACTACAACAAACTGATGGGTTTACAAAGATTACCAACCCAATATAAAGCAGAACAAGAATTAATTACATAGGACTGAACTGATAGAAGACTGAAATAATTTTGTTATAACCTTTCATTTGAAACACTTCTGATTCTTTTTATATTTGTTTTTTTGGAATCAAGAAAATTTTCTTTTGAGCCATTCATAGCTTAAAGCAACTGGGTAAAGTATGCTTTAGTGAAAAAAAATGGAAACATTTACCTTTCTCTAGGCCTGATTTCTCCAGAATTTGGAAATTATTCATGAGTATTCTTATTTTATGGCAATATAGTTGTTCACGTAAGTTCAGTAAGAATGTGTTCTCTATTGTAACAGGACACAATTGGAAATGCTGGTCATTTCACCAAGGCTTTGACGAATATCATATTTTTAAATGTGATCATACTGTTTTGAGGAAATGAGGTTGCTTTTAGAAAGCCAACAGACTTGGTAAAAGACTGGTCCAGTACCTTGTCAATACAGTTCCCTGATACAATACAGAATCCCTACAAGGTTCCTGACCTTGAGATAAGTAAATAATGTCACTTTCTGATAGGCCAGGAATCTCAAGATATTCTGGGGACCTCAAGAAGAGTTCACCTATTTTGTACACGTATTACAGGCACAGTCTGATGGTGAATCCTTGGCTTTGTTTCTTAGCCTTGAGAGGTTTTTAAAAGTCTAATCTAAAATTCCTTATTAAAAAGTTCCAGTAAAGCCAACTTAAAAGAATACTATATGGCCAACCACTGTTCTTACTGCCCTTTATGAAACAATCATACCAGGTATAATAAGACTAAAACTTATTTTGCAAATAAGCTGGCCTCACTATGACTTCTCTTTGGTAAAAAAGGGGAACTGGAGAGAGAAAAATTATATTTCAGAAGAAAACTATAACATACCTGTTATTAGATTCCAGCCCTGCTTTTATTATTTTTCTACAATTTAGACTGAATCCTGAATTATTTCCTGGCTACAAGTCTCTAGAAAAAAAAGAACCTGATTTAAATTTTCTTTACGATGTTTCTTCATTGGCACCCTAGTAGAATACATTATTTTTGCATTTTAGCATACAGATTTTCTTTTTGATTGTAACCTTGTGTGCGATGTATTACTACCATTCAAATTACTAATGTTATGTATCTCTCATTGTTTTACTTTTGAGAACATTATAACCATGGAATTATAAAGACTAAAGATGATTCAACAAGCAAGAGCAGTGATATAGATCAAAGATTTCACTAAGATCTTTTTGCCACTCTGTAATGTCATCCCAATTTAGATTTTGGGTGCTCCTAAAAATTCCTCACTGAGACGTCTCCCCTTCTCCCTTGACTTG
Source organism: Symphalangus syndactylus (assembly GCF_028878055.3). Classification (NCBI taxonomy): domain Eukaryota; kingdom Metazoa; phylum Chordata; class Mammalia; order Primates; family Hylobatidae; genus Symphalangus; species Symphalangus syndactylus. The sequence goes on from NC_072423.2 coordinate 49,511,415, forward strand.
GGATGGGACTAATCAGAAATGAGCCCTCCTGGCTATAAGAGACACCTTGATACTAATATTTTGACAATCAATGCTTTCAAGAAGAAAGATTTTTGATCAAAAGGGGGAACTGTGGGTTGGGGGAGGGAGAGGGAAAGAAGACAAGAATTTTTCATCTGAGAAATGACAGCTCCTTTTAATTATCAGGCCCAGAGAGGCACTGGAATGAAAGAGAAGTCATGTGACCCTTGGGCTAAATAATCATCTCTTAAAGCCACTTGCTAGGTGTACTCTAACAGACACCAAGAAGCCATAAAATGCTATACACTGGATACCATAACTAACACCCTACAGTTCAACAATGTATAGTCAATCACTATTCGATGTTATCAATGAGAATGTAAACCAATGAGAATTCCTGTCAAACAACTTTGTATCAGCCCACTCATTGTTTCTTTTGCCTTTAAAAACCTTCTGGTAACAAATAATAATGGAGCACTCCCCAAGGCAACTTGGAGGTGTGTCCTGGGCAGCTGTCCTCACTTGGCTCAAGTAAACTCTTTAAATTGTATGTTGTGCCTCAGGCTCTTCCTTTTAGGTTGGCAGCATTAATTCAAACAGAGATTGTTTTAAAAACTGGGAATAAACTGGTGAACAGGATAGCCAAAATCTCTCCCACTGGGACATACTTTCTTCTCAACCCTTCATCCAACTTATCCCTTATCTAACTTAAATTTCACAGTTCAGCATTCCAGTCATTCTTTTTAACAATGCTCTTAAAAACATGTCCTCCATGAAAAGACACTTCTCAAAAGAAGACATACCTGTGACCAACAATCATATGAAAAAAAGCTCAACATCATTGATCATTAAGGAAATGCAAAATCAAAACCACAATGAGATGTCATCTCATACCAGTCAGAATGGTAATTATTAAAAAGTCAAAAAATAATAGATGCTGGTGAGGTTGTGGAGAAAAAGGAATGCTTTTACCCTGTTGGTGGAAGTGTAAATTAGTTCAACCATTGTGGAAGACAGTGTGGCGATTCCTCAAAGACCTAGAGACAGAAATATCATTTGACCCAGCAATGCCATTACTGGGTATATACCCAAAAGAATATAAATCAGTCTATTATAAAAACACATGCATATGTTGTTCATCGCACTATTCACAATAGCAAAGACATGGAATCAACCAAATGCTCCTCAATGACAGATTGGAAAAAGAAAATGTGGTACATAAACACCATGGAATACTATGCAACCATAAAAAGGAATGAGATAATGTCCTTTGCAGGAACATGGATGAAGCTGGAGGCCATTATCCTTGGCAAACTAATGCACAAACAGAAAACTAAATTCTTCATGTTCTCACTTATAAGTGGGAGCTAAATGGTAACACATGGACACATAGAGGGGAACAACACACACTAGGGCCTACCAGATGGCAGAAGGTGAGAGGAGGGAGAGGATTAGGAAAAATAGCTAATGGATACTAGGCTTCATACCGAGGGGATAAAATAATCTGTACAATAAACCCCCATGACACACGTTTACCTATGTAACAAACCTCTACATCCTGCACATGAACCCCTGAACTTAAAAGTTAAAAAACAAAAAACATGTCCTCTGTCTTCTTGATCTCTCCCCCCAAATATGGCAAAGACACAACACTGGAGAAATCCAAATATCTTTCTTTTCTGTGAATTATAGTTGTGTAAGTTAGTGCAGATAAAATGAAAACAAAAACAAAACAAGCAAACAAAATCAGGCCCAATATAGACACAACGTCACCAATCTTATGTGTGTGTATTAAACAGTTTCAGACAAAGTGACTACATTTCTTGAATCAGCTGTTTTGCTCTCCTCATTTCCCCATTTCACTATTTACCCTAAACAGATGGCTTTGCTTCCCACTTCAGAGAAAACAGAGGTCATCAAACAGAAATTGCTGTTACACTATCAAATTTACAAGTCTTTCATTTTGGCACTCATCATTTCTTCCTTTTACATTGAAGGACATGATCTTTCTCTTAGATAAGGGCAACCACTTTCTTTCTACTTCTTAGGAACGTTTTAGTAATGCATATCTGCTCTAGAACTTTCAATATTCTATTGCTTACTGGATAACCAAGAGCACTTAAGAAGTACTCTCCTTTCCATAACCAAACCATTTCTCAATTGATTCCAATCTGGCTTCTACCTTCTACCACTCCAATAAAACTGAAATTATCAAACTCACCAATGACCTCCCTGCTGCTAAATCCAATGGATTTTTTGTAGTCCTTATCTTACATAATGACACTGCAGCATACAATGTGGCTGCATCACTTCTTTATCTTATGAACTTTAAACTGTTTTGTTGCAGTAAAACATAGAGAAAAGTATATCTATTTAAAGTATGCAGCTTGGTGATTTTTAGTTTATTTAGAATTGTGCAACTATCACCATAATCTAATTTTAGATCATTTTCGCTGCCCCCAAAAAGACACCTTGTACCCATCAATAGTCATTCCTTACTCTCAAGCCCCTCTCAGCCCTAGACAGTTACTAAACTACTAACTGTCTCCACAGATTGGCCTGGACATTTCATATAAATAAAATCATATACTATATGGCCTTTTGTGACTGGCTTCTTTCACTCAAGGTTTATCCATGTTGTAGAATGTATCATTACTTCATTCCTTTTTGTTGCCAAATAATATCCCACAGTATGAACATACCACATTTTATTATCCATTCATCACATGATGGACATTAAGTTGTGTCCACCTTTTTTCTACTATGAATTGTGCTGTTATGAACATTCACATATAAGTTTCAGCATGGACATCTATTTTCATTTCTCTTGGGTACACATCTTGGGGTGGGATTGCTGGGCTACACTGTAACTCTATGTTGAGCCTTTTAAGGAACTTCCAGAGTATTTTCCAAAGTGGCAGTACCACTTTACATTCTCATCAGTAGTGTATGAGGGACCTATAAATATCACTATGTGGAAATGTTTTTCTTGGACCATTAAGCTTCTTTAGAAAAGAATCCTTCAGTATTCTGCATGAGAGGAAGATGTGGTCTAGTTCTGCAACAGGGAAGGAAGCTAACCTTTTGATTTACAGACTTTGAATTAATCTAATTTTCAGCCCTCTCATCTTCCAAAGTACACAACATTCCTGAGTCTTTTCTTCTCTGTTTCTCCAGAAAATTAATATTCTGCCTGGGACTAATATCCCATATATGGAATGGAAAATGGCCATAGTGGCAACAGTATTGGATTTTTTGATTCTTGCTTTAAATTTCCACTTCATACCATTTTTGCTTCTACCTCACACTTTCCATTGTTCATGTTGCTCCTAAGTAGAAGGAAATAAATAATAAGGTTGGAGCAGAAATAAACGAAATTGAGACAACAAATTTTTAAAGATCAACAAAACAAAAAGTAGGTTTTTAAAAAAGATAAACAAAATCAACAAACTTTTAGCTAGATTAACTAAGAAAAAAAGAGAAAAGACCTAAATAAATAAAATCAGAGATGAAAAAAGAAACATTTTGCATCCCATTTTGCATCTGGGGGAAAAAACCAAACGGACAACTGATACCACAGAAATATAAAAGACCATTAAGAACAATTATGAATAACTATAGGCCAATAAACTAGAAAATCTAGAAGAAATAGAGAAGTTCCTGGACACATACAACATGCCAAGATTAAACCATTTATAGAAAACCTGAACAGATCAATAATAATTAATGAGATTGAAGTCATATTTATATGGCTTTTTGTAAGTCTCCCATCAAAGAAAAGCCAAGAATCTAATGGATTCACTGCTGAATTCTACCAAACATTTAAAGAAGAACTAATATCAATTCTACTCAAACTATTTCAAAACATTGAAGATGAGAAAATATTTACAGTAATTCTGCAAGACCAGCATTACTCTGATACCAAAACCAGACAAAGACACAACCAAAAAAGAAGACTACAGGCCAATATCCCTGATAAACATAGAAGCAAAACTCCTTAACAAATACCAGCAAACAGAATTCAATAATATATTAAAAATATCATTCACCATGATCAAGTGAAATTCATCCCAGGGGTGCAAGGATGGTTCAACATACTTGATTCAATAAATGTGATATATCACATCAACAGAATCAAGGATAAGAACTGAATGATTATTTCAATAGATGCTGAAAAGGCATTCAATAAAATTCAACATTTCTTCATGGTAAAAACCCTGAACATATTAGGTGTCAAACATACCTCAAACTAATAAAGGGCATATATGACAAGCCCACAGCTAATATCACTAATATCACACTGAATGGGAAAAACTGAAAGCCTTTCCACTAAGATCTGGAACAAGACAAGAATGCTCACTTTCACCAGTTTTATTCAACATAATATTGGAAGTCTTAGCCAGAGCAATTAGGCAAGAGAAATAAAGGGCATCCAAATTGAAAAGGAAGAAATCAAATTCACCTAGTTCACTGATGACATGTTCTTACATTTAGAAAAACCCAGAGACTTCACCAAAAACTCTTAGAATTGACAAACAAATTTAGTCAAGTTGCAGGATACAAATTCAACATTTAAAAATCAGTAGTGTTTCCATACTATAATAGCGATCAATCTGAAAAAGAAACTAAGAAAGAAATCCAATTTACAATAGCTACAAAAAAATAGGAATAAATTTAACCAAAAAAAGAAAGATCTCTATAAGGAAAACTATAAAATACTGATGAAGGAAATTGAAGAGAACATTAATAAATGGAAAGATATCCCATGCTCATGGATTGAAAGAATTAATACTGTTAAAATGTCTACACTACTAAATGTGATTTACAGATTCAATGCCATCCCTATCAAAGTATCAATGATGTTCCTCACAGAAATTTTTAAAAATCCCAAAATTCATATGGAACCACAAAAGATCCCAAATAGCTAAAGCAAGCCTGAGCAAAACAAAAAGCTGGAGGGATCATGACTAGCCAATATCTAACTTTGAAACGTACTAAAAAGCTATAGTTACCAAAACAGCATGGTACTGGCATAAAAACAGACACATAGACTAAAGGAACAGAATAGCAAACCAGAAATAAATCCACACACTTACAGCCACTCATTTTAGACAAAGGCATCGAGAATATATACTGGGGAAAGGACAGTTTCTTTAATAAACAGTGTTGGGAAAACTGGATGTTCATGGGATCTCCATCTTTCACCATATACAAACATCAACTCAAAATATATTAAATACTTAACTGTAAGACCTGAAACTTGAAACTATTAGAAGAAAATATTAAGGAGATGCTACAGGACATTAGTTTGGGTAAAAACTTTTTGGGTAAAACCTAAAAGCATAAAGCAATAAAAGCAAAAATAGACAAATGTAATTACATAACGCTAAAGAGCTTCTGCACAGCAAAGGAAACAACAAAGTGAAGGCTAGGAAGGGAAGAGGGTGGAGCGGGATGAAGAGAAGTTTATTAATGGATACAAAATTGCAGTTAGATAGAGGAATAAGTTCTAGTATTCAATAGCACAGTAGGGAAGTTATAGTTAACAACAATATAGTTCAAACCAGCTAGAAGAAAAGAATTGGGAATTCTTTCCCAACACAAAGAAGAGATAAATGTTTGAGGTAATGGATATCCCAATTATGCTGATTTTATCCTTATACATTATATATATGTACCAAAATACCACATGTACCACCCAAATATGTACAACTATGATATATCAATAAAAAAGCAACAACAGGCTGGGCACGGTGGCTCATGCTATAATCCCAGCACTTTGGGAGGCCAAGGTGCGTGGATCACGAGGTCAGGAGTTTGAGACCAGCCTGACCAACAGGGTGAAATCCCATCTCTACTAAAAATACAAAAATTAGATGGGCATGGTGGCACGCACCTGTAACCCCAGCTCCTCAGGAGGCTGAGGCAGGAAAATCGCTTAAACCCGGGAAGTGGAGGTTGCAGTGAGCCGAGATCGCGCCACTGCACTCCAGCCTGGGTGACAGGGACTTTGTCTCAAAAAACAAAACAAAAACAAAACAAAACAAAGCAACCATAACAAACGATTACAGGAATAGATGCAGAGTGAAATAATTAAAGAGAAATCTAGAACCAGTTAAAAGACCTAAAAAAGCATTTGTATGGGAGAATTTTCTGCCTGGAAAAAATGCTACATGACCTATGTTAAAAGACTAAAAACAAGCTGGGGAAAACATTTTGACATATTACAAAAAGGATTACTTTTCTTCATATGTAACAAGCACCTATAAATAAAAAAGAAAAAGACTTGTAACAGTGGAAAGTGGACAAAAATAGAATACTTTGCAGAAAATATAAATGATTCAAATATAAAAGTTTGTTCTTTGCAATTGTAACTACAAGATACTATTTTCACTTTTCAGACTGGCAAAGTACCAAACTTTTTGATTACATTGTAAAAAGTGTTGGAAAATAGACATTTTCAAATATTGTAGATGATACATGAGTTGTACGGCCTCTATTAAAACAATCTGGCAATATCTATCAAAATTTAAAATGTACTTATCTATGACCCACAATTCCATTTCTAGGAATTTATCCTACAGATATCCTCACACATGTATAAATGATATATATATGAATATTCATTGTAGTAGTGTTTGCAATCACAAAAAGTGGAAATAACTCAAATATCCATTCTAGTTGACTGGTTAACTGCACTGTGGTACATGCATATAGTGGAACACTGTGCAGCAATGTAAAAGAATGAGGTACATGCATTCATATATACAGCTAAGACTGTACATGCATAATTATCCCTGAAAGGATATGCGGCAACTAGGAGTTGTTATACCCAAGAAGGGTAGGAGGGTACTTGGTTGAGAGACTGGGATGTGAGGAAACCCACTTTTCACAAAATATACCTTATGAATTTGTTCTTTTTAAATAAGGCAATAATTTTCAAAACAATTCAGTTTTCTGTTTCTCACAAGTGAGTATTTAACCCAGCTGGACATGAAATACCTTAATAGGTTCCTTCCATAATCTGCATAGCCTAGCATTTTGTCTAGGATAACAACATGAAGAAATGATTTGAAAGGAAGCAGATCTTTGTGGAGATTCCTGGGCTAGGAATAAATAAATTATAATGTCCATGAGTGGTTCAAGGATTAAATAGGTTGTTAATATTCATCTGAAATTCTGAAACTGTAAAAGTTTTTCCTGAGTCTCAAAGTTTTTTCTTAACCTTTTTGGTAGCAACATTTGACCTAACTCTAATTTACATGGTAACAAAATCTGACCCAAACTGATGACACTATACTCTTTGTTTATTCCATTTAATATGAATAATCACACATTATGCTGTACCCCATATGGTTTATGTATATGCTACCTTTTAAAAATTGAATTCTGAAATATATTTCAAAATTAGACTAGAGACTAGAACTGATTGGCTCCAAGAGTTTTGGATGCGGGACTGTAGACCTGTATCGTTTTTTACCCCTGGCTATTAGTCCCAAGTTTTCATACATATTATCATTAATAGAAATAACTTTCCAAAAGTTACTATATCCTCTTCTTCAACAATGCCCACCAATCAAGGTTCACGGCATGCTTACTCTTGGCTTTTTTGTTTTTCTTTGGGAGGTTTGGTGAAAGACTATCACTGTGCAACAATGAACTTGATCTCAGAGATTTTGATATGAAAAGCAAATTTGGGCAAATTTGATAATTTGTGCAACTATAAAAATAAAATTATTTAAGAAGAATTTCTTTTCTTCCTTTCATTTATTTCTTTTCTTCCTGTGTGCAGACAAAGCTACAGATATATTTTTTAAAATTACCTCCTTTGATCCCGATGCCTGTACTTCCAAATACCGGGAAACTTAAGATATCTTAATCATTTTGTAGCATCTTAATCATTTTGTGAAATTATGATGTTAGATAATGGCCATTTAATAAGATGTTCTATGGAATTCTAACTTCCTACTAATTGTTAATTAAAGCCTAATTAGTATGGCTGGAAGGCAGTATGAAAAGTGAAATTTACAGACCCTAACCTTGATGGTACTGAGAGACAAGCACTGTTGGACAGCTTGGACTCAGAGAATATTACTTGCTAGGTAGACTCCAGTAGGAAAAGCCGAAAGCTGACTGCTGGAGAACATAATGCAGAAACCAAAACCAAGAGAAAGAAGTGCCTGCCTTGTAAATTCTACCAGGTCAAAATGATGCTAGTTACTCTGTTCATCAGTGTGCACTTTAGAAAGTTTAGGGTGCATATGGATATACATCCATTCCATTTTATGCTACACATTATTGAAAGCACATTCCATAACATAAATAATTCATCAGTGCGGTTTCAAGTTTAAGATTACAAAATAGAGTGGTAGTGTTCTATTTTACAACTTTTTACACTTTCAAAGAGAAAGACAATATGGATAGATGGACATTATAACCTTTAATACAAACCTATCACAGAGAACAACCCAGCAGACAAGAAACACCCTTGCCCCTCCACACAACACACACACACACACACACACACAATTTCTTGTGTGTGCCATAGACTTATCTTTAGATGTAAGTAAAACCAGGTGTTCAGGGCTGTTTCAGTGGGGACAGGATGAGCTGGAGGTTAAGGTGTTTTGCTTGGCCTTAGTGCCACAGTTGAAGCTGGGAGACTAGAACTGATTTGTGGGCAAGCTGAAACCAGAGTTCTTTGGAAAAGACCTGAGATTCGTCCAATTTAATACAGCAGATTATACCACTCTGCCCTCTGGTCACAAGGAAGCTGACAGAAGGTGCCAAAGGGCAAAATCATGAAAGAGACACTAGTGAATACACAAAGAGCTCACCCCCTTTGTTGATAAGTATAGATGGCTCCCAAAAGAGCCATTATTTAAATAGATGGTCAGGATTGTGACCTCAAGGACTGTTTCCCTAATTCTTGATACACCTGTACGTTTGGGTTAATACAGTTAATGATTCCACTTAGTACATCAGATGAAAATTAGAGATGGGGGAACATGCAGCCTTTTGGGATAGATAAGATCAACCATATACAGGTCAATCATATACAGTGTGTTTCCTGGAAAAGGCAGTCACCCAACTCCCCTATTCAATGAAAAATGGAAGACCGTGAGTGAAGCAGCTGATATACTATGAATGCAAGCCATGATGGATTGGCTTTACAGTAACCAGGATGTTCTCCCAAGGAATATGCCTCTGACTCAAATATGATAAAAGATGTGACTAGATTGTACCTAATGTTACTCCCAGGATACATTAAGACTGGGAGACAGTAAGAATTAGTGCAGGTACCTGTAAAAGAAGACTCTAAGGTGCTACTTGCTTGCCACTTTGAGAACAGTAGTATTTCAGTGAATGGATATGGTAAATACAATGTAACGTATGTAATGAAGTGTTTAAATGCACATGTATAAAAGAAGTTAAGTTTAAAAGAAAATAAATAGTGCAAGAAACTAGACCTGATTTATTGTCCCTATTTCCTTTCATAGGCTTTACTGATGCTAAGAAAATTAGAATGATTCTGCAGACAGGGAGGAAGGGAACGGGAGTCAACAGAGAAACCAAGTGTAGCCACATAGGTAGAGATACATTGATTGTTGTTAAACAAGAAATGAATAAAGCAGGAATGGATGGGAAAGAAACCAGAGTTTTAATGGAGCATCACCAAGATTGGGGACCAACTAGGGTTTCTCCCAAGTGCTCTAGCAGTAAAAAGACCCAGACAGACTCACTATCCCATTTTGAAAGAATTTAGAAGCTTTCATAACAAAGAAAAGCCCAATGAATTTGTTATTGAAACACAAGAGGTGTCAATAGGAAGGAGTGAATTTGATGAAGATCAATGGGGAGGCCAGGGTCTCCTGGCTCATTATAGCTGGCACTGGGCCAGCATAGTAATTAAACCTCACATCCCTTGTTTGGGTCAAAATCAATGATAAATTGAAGGAAAGAGATAAAGAATGAATAAATGGGGTATGCTGAGATAAAAATCCAACATTATTTTGGTGTCTCACAAGAGGCTCAGAGAAAGAATAATAACTTTCTTTCTTTCTTAGCTCAAACTCTGGATCCCAGAAGGGTGAAGAAATGTGGTTTGCCAAAGCTGTCTGTGCTTCTGGAAACTGACAAAGTAGAATGACAACCAGAAAACTTGAGTAGCATCCTCCAGGAAATGCCTTTGTTCTGCATTACTCCTAACCAGAAAGATTCCATTTAACCATTTCTTCCTCTACAAAGAAATTCATTCTAATTGCTTGATTTAACTTTAATATATATTTTTCTCACCTCGAAAATACAGGTAGGAGTCATTTTTAGAATACAGCACATATTTTATAGCAGTGATTTTTAACACAGACTAATTTCTGTATAGATCCAATTGGAAATATATTCATATTGTAGCATTCCTAGGGTAAGTTATGAGAGAAACATGTACATTCTCATTCCAACAATTCAACCCTGGGGGATCAACTATGGTTTCTCCCAAGTGCTCTGGCAGTAAAAAGACCCAGACAGATCCAGCTAAAAGGCCAATCTAGGCAATTTTATTTAGCATACTGAATTCCCACCTAACTCTTTCTTATTTATTCATAGAATGGCGAACATAAGGAAGACTTTTTGCTTTTTTAGTTTCCAGATATTTCACAACTTAGGAAAACTTTATCTAAAGAAAGACAAGTGCATAAAAAGTGAAAGAAAAAATAACTGGAAGGAAATATACTAAATACTAAAATATTAACAGTGGTATATACAGTGGATACAGTATATACAGTAGGGGGAGTAGGATTATAGGTAACTTAAATGTTACTTAAAAAAAATCTATAGTACCACTGCAATTGTCCCAAATAAATATAAGTGCTTAAGTGATTGCTAACAAACCACTGGTATCAGTTTCCTTAAAAACTCATGAGTAAACAGATTCTTGAATAAACCCTCCCTAACACATATAAATAGACCTCTAAAGAGAGATTATAGTTGGTTTTATGAGGTGAATGCTGGGTGCCCATGCCTTAGCTAATTAATCTTATTCAGCAGTTTAAACCTGACTTGGGGACCATGGGCTGAGATTGGTGGCAATAAAGTAAACTTGAAATAGTCTGTAATAGGCCATACAGTATTTCATAATTTTTGTAAAGGCTACATGAATATATTTCTTAGAAATTAATGTTAAATAGCTTATGGTATTAAGTTATAACATGAATTCTATACTATCTTCATCTTAAACCTCTGATATGAAAAACTGTATACAGGCATTTGATTTCATTTTAAAAATAATTTATTTTAACCAAATATCCAATTTAAATAATAAGGTCTGACTTTTTTTCCTACCATGTTTGCTATTAACCTTTTCTAGACTTGTCCTTATACTGATAGCTTTCCCTATTACATTTGCTTCTCTCTTTCAAATAAATAGTTGTGTGAAGGAGAGATTGCTTTTTATACCTAAATACTTGAGGATATCTTGTGTTACAATCAAGAAATGTATGATAATCTGTGCTAATGAAACAGTCCTAGTAGCCAGGGTTAACAGAGAAATGTTTTCTTCTTTTGAGCCTTGGGACTATCCCCACCCATATGGAAAGCCACATTAGCTGAAAAGAATTCTTTTTTTTTTTCTCCTTTAATAGCAGCTTTTGCCAACAGATTTTTACTTAACTCTAGAGATCTCAAATGGATCAAATTTAGTTTCTTTCAATCTGAAATGAATGTGATACAGGGATTTACTCTTCATGCAACAACAGCAGCAGAGAGAGCATAAAAGACTGTGAAGTCTGCAAGGCGTGAAATTAAAATTTTCACATTGATACAAAAGATACTGCTGAAGTAATGATATAATGTGATAATCCTGCTATGAAATCTTCCAGTTTGAATAAAAGTCAATGCCATGTGACCTAACACTGATACAGCAGTAGAAACATTTTGCTGTTCACAAAAATATTTCTATCCAAAGGAAAAAGACAAAAGAATTAGGGAAACCTGTGGCGAGGCATAAACCTGTGGTGAGGCATAAACTTACTGAAGGAGACAGTTCTGGAAAAGCGATGAAGCTCTAGCAGCGCTGAAGCAGGAACAAAGGGAAACTGTAATCCTGGCTGAGGAGGCCCCTCTAGGAGCATCACAGCAATTCCCAGCAACTCCTAACCCTCCCATTGGCCACAGAGGTTCCACCGTTCCAGTGGTTTCAGGCCAGTTCCAGTCTTTGTTCTGCCACTAATTATCTTGTTCATTTGTATATCAGTGGTTTGTATTACAATTATGATCCACTCCTGAGATGATGCATCACTTCAGCTTTTACCAGAATCTGGTTCTTCCCCCACTAGTCTATTTCACCCAGAAGACAGGAGCTGGCTGTGGGGTATTATCAACTGGTCTAGAGAGAAGTTTTATTTTAGAGGCAGCACATTTCTCAGTCATGAGCCAGACTGTGAAGACAGCAGACACAGGCTGGATGGAATGAAGGGACACTGACTAAGGACTCCTGTCTGAGCTATCTGGCACAGCACTTATGCCTATCTGTGCCAAGACAGCATCACTTCATTAATGGAGAACACTTAAATGCATTCGAGTGAAAGTCCATACTTTCATTTGAAGCTCAAGGCCAATTGCTCCTGAGCTTCAAAACTAACTGGGAATCTTTCTTTCATGGGTAATCTATCTTACTTTCATTAGGATTTGTATACCAAGGAGCTCATTTATATTCTATAAACACCATTTGTGGCGAGTCCATTCAGTGTCTGGTAGGTCATGTGTCCCAGGCAGATGCTTCCAGACTTCATTAGGTTATACCAAGCACTAAGTACATGACTGTGGTGACTTCTGTAAGATAGACATCTTCCAGGGCATAGGAAAGAGACAGCCTTTGGTAAGAAACAAGTTGAACATCCCTTTCCTAGGCAGGGATTGGCTTCCATCTTGGCTCTTAAAAATGCTTCATCAGGGTTGCTCAGAGCCCAAGGTGGTGGTGGGGGGGGGAAACCCTGAGGTACAATTCGTAGCATCCTTTTATTTATTCAAAGTAAAACATTAAAAAAAATCCTCCTAGCTAAGGAAGGCTTTTATCTTATCTTCTCTATTATATATTACTATTTAATATGAGCATTAATCCAGAACATCTTTCAACTGTCAAAATGTAGAAAGGATGGATTATTCATGTATGTTAAGAAACACAACTGTATACAAGGCTTGTACAAGACATGCAACTGTATACAATTTTGTCTGCTTTCTATCTTGCTGTGCAGGTATTGGGCTTGAAATTTTCTTTTTCACTCTAATTATTGGCTCTGGGTTTCAAGTAGCCCATGTGGTGAGAAGAGCTTGATGCAGGGTCCCTATTCTAATACAAATCCCAACCCACCTCAGAATCTCCCAGCTTTCCCATCGGAAGAAACAGCCTCTCAAGTACAACAGTAATCACTCTTCCCTTGTCTGCTAAGAGGCTTATGTTCCAACCACGTTGATCATTTATTAGGATTTGGGGGTGGGTTCCAAGCAACATGATAATAAACTTTTTTTTTTTTTTGAGACAGAGTCTCACTCTGTCACCCAGGCTGGAGTATAGTGGCACGATCTCGGCTCACTGCAACCTCTGCCTCCCAGGCTCAAGTGATTCTCCTGCCTCAGCCTCCTGAGTAGCTAAAACTACAGGTGCCCACCACCAACCCGGCTAATTTAGTAGAGACGGGGTTTTGCCATGTTGGCCAGAGTGGTCTCAAATTCCTGGCCTCAGGTGATCCGCCAACCTTGGCCTCCCAAAGTGCTGGGATTACAGGTGTCAGCCACCGTGCCTGGCCGATGATAGGCTTTTAATCTCAGTAATAGTCATACTTTTTCCAATATGCACCCATGACAACAAGAAAATCAATGAAAGACTTAATAAGCAAATAGAAAATGTGTTGGCCAATTGCTGTTGAGCTTTAAAACCAACTTGGAATCTTTCTTTCATGGTAAATCATTCTTTCTTTCATTAGGATTTGTACACCAAAAAGTTAATTTATATCCTCTAAAAAGGCATAGTAAAGATGATTTGATGAGAACATAGATCCAGAAATCTTAAGCCTAATGAAAATAACAATGTTCATGCATTTCCATTTTTTTTTTTTTGATAGGGTTTTGCTCTATCACCCAGGCTGGAAGTGCAGTGGTGTGATCATGGCTCACTGCAGCCTCTAACTCCTGGGCTCAAGTGATCCTCCCACCTCAGCCTCCTGAGTAGCTGGGGCTACAGGCGCATGCTACCATGCCTGGCTAGTTTTTTAAATTTTTAGTAGCAACAAGGTCTCACTACATTGCCCAGGCTGGTCTCAAACTCCTGATCTCAAGTGATCCGCCCTCCTTGGCCTCCCAAAGTGTTGGGATTACAGGCGTGAGCCACTGCGCTCAGCCTCCTTTTATGCTTACAAAGACAAAAATTAGCTGGGCATAGTGGCACACGCCTGTAATCCCAGCTACTCGGGAGACTGAGGCAGGAGAATCCCTTGAACCTGAGAGGTGGAGGTTTCAGTGAGATCATGCCACTGCACTCCAGCCGGGGGGACAGAGCGAGTACCTGTCTCAAAAAAAAAAAAAAAAAAGACACCCTCGAAGCCCAAATTGAGGTCATCAGTCACAATGAAAAATGTGACCATGTATTAATGTCAGCTACATGCTTTGCCTTGGGGAAAGAATGTTCAGAATTGTGCCTAATAGTATCAAGAATGCCACTAAACAAATAACCTTCAAATATAACTGTTTAACGATAATTTTTATGGTTAAACTCATAAACAGTTACAGACAATATAAAATGCTAAAATGAATTTCCCCACAAGAAATAAAGAAAAAGTAAGCTGAAGGAGAAAAACAGACTGTCTTTTTTTTGGTGGGGAGGGCATAGCCCATTAAGATGAAAATGTTAAATATATTAAAAGTGGTGTGTGTGTGTGTGTATCAGTAGGTATATATGTGTATATATATTTAAATATATCAACAGTGTATACAAAAATGTCCAGCTGAGCTGAAGATACATTAGCCAATTACCATTAACTACTTTATTCTATGTCTTCTCCATTATAAGTAGTCTTGCTGATAGTCTTTGATTTACACAGTGGCATTCTTGGGTACTATTAGGCACAGTTCTGAACATTCTTTCCTCAAGGCAAAGCATGTAGCCTACATTAATATACGGTCATGTTTTTCTATGTGACTGAAACCTCAATTTGAACTTCAAGGGTATTATCTTTTTTTCTATGTCTTTCGGTTGGTGTCCTCCCTATAATATAGTAAGATTTGATGTTTTCCAGACATGATTTTGTTTAACATTTAAAAAGTAAACCTTCAGTATGTTCACAGAGCATAATCTCAAGACATGTAAACTGTACTGGGTGCCTTGTCAACGGGGCAGTGCTTCCCACGGAATTGCTCTGTGCCATGCTGTGAATGACATGGTGTCTCTAAACTACTGACTAGCACAAAACCCAAACTTTTTTTTTTTTTTTAAATTGAGACAGAGTCTCACTCTGTCGCCCAGGCTGGAGTGCAGTGGCGCGATCTCGGCTCACTGCAAGCTCTGCCTCCTGGGTTCACGCCACGCTCCTGCCTCAGCCTCCCAAGTAGCTGGGACTACAGGTGCCTGCCACCACGCCCAGCTAATTTTTTTTTTTTTTTTGTATTTTTAGTAGAGATGAGGTTTCACCATGTTAGCCAGGATGGTCTTGATCTCCTGACCTCGTGATCTGCCCGTCTCAGCCTCCCAAAGTGCTGGGATTACAGGCATGAGCCACCACGCCTGGCCAACCCAAACATTTTTAATGGGAAGTTTAAACCATGTCATTCTGAAATCAATTATTTAATTATTTTTGGAAATGTTCATTTCTTCCTACTTTATTCTCCAAATGTGTAAATTACTCTGAAATCAAGAGACAGATGTACCAGTTTTTGTGTTGATTTTTACCTCTAAACAAAGGGTAAGGTTCAGACAGATAGGACAGAAGCCTGGAAAACTTAGGTTCCATGTGAAGGGACTTTTTCAAAGTTTTGCTGCTAACAAGCTGTGGAGGCAGGATAAATCCAGATCTTCGGCCTTTAACTCTAATGCCCTTTCCTCTAAGCTCTGCTGCCTGTCAACATGCAAGGATTTTAACTTGAGAAAATCCAAACAATAAACTAGCTGCAGACCAAAGCAGAGGTTGAGGAAAAGCTCTGTGATAGGGCTGAACATAAGATAATGGAATGGCTAAGCAAAGCATATCTGATATCCTCACTGATACCGACATTGTCTATGTAATTAACTTCCAAGGCAAACAACATGTTGACACTGCTCACACTCGGGAATCTGCTATTATCTTGTCTGGAAATACCCTGAAAGCCAAGATGTTTTCTAATCCTTACAAAATGGAAAAACCTTAAAATAGGAGAAAATACAAGGAAGTTCTGGGATATAAAAGAAGTACAACTAGATGTATAAGCTGGGCAGAAACAATGGACTTTTTGCAGATGTGGTGAAGACATAAAGCAAAATAGATGTCTACTGGAATGTCATGAACTGGTAAGTTAAAAAGAAACATTCACTTTGTTTATGACCATTCACTAATTCATCCAACCAACAAATATTTATTTAATGTATATTATGAGCCAGGCTCTGCTCTAGTGCAGGGATGAAAGGAATAGAAAATAATAGAAAAAGTACTTGTGCTCATAACGTCCACATCCTTTGTGGGACAGGAGAGGGAAGGGGAGAGACAAACAATAAATAAAACACTCTAGTAAATTACATGGCATATTAGAAGGTGATTAAGTACTATGGGGAAAGATGAAGCACAGATGAGAAAGAGAGGTAGAAAGTATCAGGAATGTTTCCTTAGGAAATTTTCTCTTAAAACTTGCTGAGAGTTCCCTCACAGATGATGGGTCCATACAAGCTTTTCGTAGAGAAGACTGACACCAACAATATGTCTTACTAATTAATCCCCAATTTCAACAATTTAAATGATAAGTCAAGTTCTTTAAGGGCTTCTTAGTTTTTTCACTGCAGGCTTATTGATATATTTTGATAATCCCTTGGGAGAAGGATAACGATGACTAATAAAAATTGCTAATGGAAAGAAGAGGCCCTGGGCTTGGGTAGAGGACAGAAAAAAGAAAGGGAGAATGTTGGTGTGCTGGGGTTAAGAAGTAACGAGATGTGCAGCTCTAGAGCAGGGGCTTCCAAATATGTGTCTTTAGACAAAGTGCATCAGAGTCTTTTTGAAAAATCAAAAATACACATCACTGGGGTCAATTATGGGCAATTCTGATTCAATGAATCTAGGATGAAGCCTAGAAATAGGTATTTTTTAAACATTCCTAAGTGATTCCAATATGCAGAGAGATTTCAGAACCACTGCTCTGAAGGGAATTAAATCCTTTCAGAATCTTATGAAATGGCTAATTATGAGGACAAAATCAATTATCAGTAACTTTGGTCAGTCCTTGAGTGACCCTAGAAACAGATATCCTAAAAAAAAAATGCACACAAAATCTTAACCCTATCATCTAGACAAGAATCTTACTTCCTATCCTCCTCTGTTTAGAAGAAAAACAAATGGAGGGGAAGTCTCAAAACATTGGAAAATTTGCCAACATTGCATAAGGAAAATCCTTTGAATGCAGGGTCATTCATAAACATGTGGCTTGCTTCTAAGCCACATTTTGGCAGGGGCACTGTCACTCAGGGCATTTGGCAGAGGGGCCAGTATCATATCACATGTATTGTTTTAGATGCCCAAAGAAGTCTTGTTTCCCAGAGCACAGAAGAAAGCTAACACTGAGTGCCCAATATGGACAAGCATCAAGTTAAAGGCTTTGCATACATAGTCGAATTTAATCCTCTGAGCAAATTTATAAAATAGCTATTAATATTCATATTTTCACATAAGGAATTGGGCAAATGGAGGTAAAGTAACAGGCATGTCTGCAAGGTCTATATAAAAAATACAATCAAACTGCCCACCTCTGAGATGAACCTAACCCTATTCCTAACTCTTTGTTAGGGGATACACTCATAGTTTGGAATCACAAGAGCAAGGTCCAAATCCTAGCTTGTTCCTGATTGCTTGAGTGACCCTGGGAGGTTCTATAATGACAATTACTATTTATGGAGCACTTAGCCATGCACCAGGCCTGTGCTATGTACTTTACATAAACTATCCTGCTTAATCATCATTACATGCCTGTGAGGGAGATATTATTACTCCCATTTTAGAGATTAAATTAAATGATTTGTTCAAAACCACATAGCTAGCATTCAAACCTAGGCCTATAAACCACAGAATTATAATTATTACACCTGGGCTCTTAATTGTTCTGTAATTGTCTCTTGGAGCTTTACTTTCTTGTGATTGTAAGGATTACATTAGGTAACATATAAAGTAATTTTTATAAAAGCATTAAAGTGCCTAAGGAAGAGACATTAAAAATATTTCTTAAAGTTGAAGTTAAGGGAATTTGATAACCTCGGACCAAATGAACAACTCTAAAATGGCAGTTCATGAGGCTAAAAGCTGTGAAATGACAGCAGGAACTGGCAATACTGAACAGATGTCACCATTCATAGCAGTTTTCAGAGCTCAGTACTCTGGAGAAGACACAACAAGGAAGGATAATCCTCATCTATTGCTGGGTTGACAAAGGAAATAAGATATTTATGTCACATGGGCCAAGAGTAACTTTAGGGTTTTTGCAACTACTTGGAACTACTGAGTGTAAAATTTTGAAATGGGTTTGTCTCCTATAAATGTGTTCCCTTTGTCTTCTTTTTAAACATTGTTTCTAAAATTATGGAAGTAATATAACATTGTTGGAGAACATTTGAAAAATCATGTGAAAAGTAAAATAGCTCTTACAACCTCCTCACCCAGAACTCAGATCTTTAGAAAGATTTCCTGAAGCCAAGGAGTAGAATTCTATCTAAGTGAGTAGTAAATATAAGCTGTTGTAATGTACATTTTCCCAAGTACAACATATTCTTTCTATAGAATGTCTTGACAAGCTTCTTCAAGCTGAATTCACTTCTTGGAATTTGCTACATCGTTATTATTTCTGCCTGGCCTATTTGTCTTTATTTTCCTAACTTACACACTATAAACCAGTGTGTGTAAGAAGAATGGATTCTTATATTAATGGCTTTTAACAGTGGGAATTACAGTATTAGCCCAACATCATGACTTAACTAAAAGCAGTATCTTTTCATCAAACACCTAAGAATTTCCATGCGTTCTATTGTTTTTGGTGGTACTGCAGTGGCCTGGAATTCCAAGTTGTCAACCCAACTAAATGAAAATCCTTTTGAATGGCTGGGCTTTTTATCCTCTTGGTTAAACATGGGAGACAGGCATGTTTATAGCTTCACATTTTCTTTTACATGCTCAATACATTATTTTCTGAAGTTTCCAGATTAGTCCTTTTTACTATAATCAATTTATGTGCACCAATTCATTTGGTTTTAATTTTATTATTTACAAGATACTCAAAATGGAAAAGTTATGGTTAATGTTACTTTGTGTATAGTGAATAAACTGTTACTCTGAGGGCAAGGAAAGCTAAAATTACAGTTCTCAGCCTTACAGCTCATACTTTAAAAAGTCATTTTGGAAAAATGAGAATAAATTCTATCTGATATTTTGAAGCTGAGCTTTAACAGCCATTAAAAATCTTGACAATAATATGTAATTTGTATGAACATATATTATAAATGGATACATCTGTATATGCCCAATGAAATACCTGATACATAACTGGCATTTAACGAATAATAGCCACTATCATCACATAGGGTCATCACTCATATGCTCTATTATATACACGCAGCAAGGTCCGCTATTCAAACCTACTATGAAAACCCCAGCAGAGGTTTGTGATCTTAGTTTATCTTATCCCTCTCTCCTGCTGGGAGGATAATACATGATCACTTCCTCTGCTAGGAACATCAGAAAATCTGGTTGAGTGTTTAAAATATTTAGGTAAATGTATACATGAGAAGACAGTCTCATTAAAAAAAAAATGGTTTTGTTACTGTTAGGATTCTGGACACAAATGCAAGCAAATATTGCAATTTGACTGCTATGCATAATCGAACCACAACGCCTCCACTTCTCTGTGTAACTAAGCTTCTTTCTATCAAGTTATAAAAACAAAACAAATTCCAATGTTAAAGTAAGTTTGTCTGATTCCTACCCCAAATCAGAATTTTATCAGCTCAGTGCTTACACTTCAGAATCAAATCCAAGTTTCAGCCAGTGTGGAAGAATGAAAAAAACTCTGAAAGTTGCAATTAGAAAAGCTAGATTCATGTCTTCTTTTCTGCTTCCTACTAGGTGACCTTGGTCAGTTACTCAGTCTCCTTTAGTTCTTATTTCCTCATTGTCAAATGGGATAATACCACTACTTACCTCATAGGATTGTGATGCAATTTAAATGAAATAATGTACCTAAAATCATTCTGCCAATGCTAAAGTACTATGCTAAGAATTGTGAACAGGCAATTATAAATTTCAGTATTGTATTTTTGTTCCCAGTATAAAAATGTGTGTGTGTGTGTGTGTGTGTGTGTGTGTGTGTGTGTGGCTTTTGAATCCCATGGCAGCTGTCAATCCAGAATTCTGCAGCTGAGATAAAACAGATCACTGTTACAATCAGGCAGATCATATTTATATGACTTTCCCTTCTCTTCAATTTGAATGGTTACTGGCAGTGTGATATGGGAAACAAAATAGTGTCTGACCTGCTCTTTGGGCTAAAGCCTTGGTTTATAACCTACAGAGAATGAAGAGGAACATCCTCTTTCTGGCCCAGCAAAGGAACAAAACACCATCACTTGTTCTGGTACTTTAAAGGCTGTGCCATCATATCTGGAGCTGGAAGCAACTGGATTTTCACGTCAAGTTACTTAAGATAACAATAAAGATAAATAAATACTGTATTCACAAAAGAGAGAAGATTCCTTCCAGACTGGGATTGGTAGAGTATGGTCCCAGGTTTCAGATACTTCTGAGCCTAGTTCCTGGCTCTCTGTCTCAGTGGGCCAAAGATCACACAAGCCACCTTCCAGTCAGCTGTGTTTAAACAGCTGCGTTGTGAGCATGGCTGTGCACAGGCAACTGTACTATAGAAAGCTCAGCAAGGCGTAAGCTTACAGCAAAATTTTCAGAACACATTAAGCATATGGTTGACAGCAAAGCAAGGTTTTTAAAAAAACTCAAACTAAACTATTAACATAATAACATGGAAATAAATCTATGTACTTATAGCCAATTGATATTTGACAAAGGTGTGAAGAACATACAATGGAAAAAGGACAGTCTTTTCAATGCTGGGAAAACTGGATATCCACATGCAGACATGCAGAGAGTAAAACTAGACCCCCTATCTCTAATCAGATACAAAAATCAAATCAAAATGGACTAAAGGCTTAAATGTAAGTCCTGAAACTATAGAACTACTGGAAGAAAACAAGAGGAAAAGCTCCATGACATTGGTCAGGAAAATGCTTTCCTGGATATAGCCTCAAAAGCACAGGCAACAAAAACAAAAATAGACAAATGGGATTACATCAAAGCTTCTGCACTGCAAAGGACACAATTAACAGAGTGATGAGACAACCTGCAGAATGGGAGAAAACATTTGCAAACTATCCATCTGATAAGGAGTTACTATACAAAATATATAAGGAACTCCAAAACAACTCAATAGCAAGAAAATAAAGTGACTAAAAAAATAGGTTAAAGACCTGAATTGACATTTCTCAAAGGAAAACATTAAAATGGCTAACGGGTACATGAAAAAATTCTCAAAATCAACAATCATCAGGAAAATACAAATCAAAACCACAATGAAATATCACTTCACTCCTGTCAGAATGGCTGTTACCAAAACGACAAGACAAGTGTTGGCAAGGATTGGAGAAAGAAAACTCTTATATACTATTGGGTCGGAAAGTAAATTAGTACAGCCATTATGAAAAATAGTATGGATGTTCCTCAAAAAATTACAAAAAGAACTACCATATGATCCAACAATCCCACTGCTGGGTATGTATCCAAAGGAAATGAAACCAGTATGTCAAAGAGATATCTGCACTCCATGTTTACTGAAGCACTCATAATAGCTAAGATATGGAATCAACCTAAGTGTCCATAAATGGATGAATGGATAATGAAAATGTGGTATATATACACAGTGAATACTACTCAGCAATAAAAAAGAATGAAATCCTGTCATTTGTGGCAACATAGATGAACCTGAAGGATATTATGTCAAGTGAAATAAGCCAGGCACAAAAAACAAATACTGAACTGGTTGACTTGGCCTCAATTGCTTTCCAACAAGCAATCTCACTTGTATGTGGGATCTAAAAACATTGATCTCATAGAAGCAGCGAGTACGATAGTGATTACTAGAGGCTAGGAAGAGTGGGAGGTGGGGACATGGGGAGAGAGGGGTCATTGGGTACAAAGTTACAGTTAGATAGGAGGAATAAGTTCTGATGTTCTATTGTGCAGTAGGGTGACTATGGTTAACAATATTGCATTGTATTAGGCTGGTGCAAAAGTAATTGCAGTTTTTGCCATTACTTTTAATAGAAAAAAACTGCAATTACTTTTGCACTAACCTAATGTATTTCAAAATAACTAGAAGAGAGGATTTTGAATGTTCTCAGCATAAAGAAATGATAAATCTATGAGGCGATGGATGTGCTAGATTCTCTGATTTGATCATTACACAATATATACATGTATTGAAACACCACCATGTACCTCATAAATATGTACAATTATGATGTGTCAATTAATAAAAATAAACTATTTTTTAAAAGCCCCCAAATAATTTATCAAGTCCCTCAAAGTATGTACTCAAGTATTTCCCAAATCCTGTCAAGAAAAAAGAAGCTTCACAAAATCAACACCTCTCCCCACCAGTAACTCAAAAAGAAACAAAACAAAACAAAACAAAAACCTTTGATGCTTTTGTGTTGTCATTAAAAACTCATCTTTCTTAAAAAAAAAAAAAGGCTAAAAAAGTGAACAGTACATCCTAGAAACAGGCTAATTCCAGTTCTAGTTCTGAAAATTCACTAGTTGGGCATGATTTGGTGAAATCTCCCTTTCTTTCTTCACATCTTACACACAGACACACAAAGGCACAGGGAGAGCACCAGCTGTAACTGTTTGTAGAAGTCACAGAAGAACAGAAAGAAGTGACCTCAGTAACCTTTTACTTCAGGGACTGAGAATCTAATCCTGCTACTGTAGGCCTGGTGTGCCTCTGTTTATCAGGGTCCAACAATCACTGTGTCACCATATGACTGAAAAATACAAACTCCACCAATATTTTTAAAGGTGACAAGATTTCTGTTGCATTGAGCAATCTCAGAAGATACTATCTTCATTTTAATATAAAATGTATCAGATCTACACATCTGAATAGAAAAAGACACCAACATATCAAGGATATACAGCTGTAATAGGCCTTCTTTCCCAGTCAAATTTGAAATAAAAGACCTGAAGATCCAAGGCTACATTAATGCAAATTCTGCCTGTTGCAGGTATACTTTTTGATTAAATTGGCATACATCAAGTACAATTAGAAAGGCTATTTATAATGAAGAAATACATAATTCTGCATCTTAATGTAGATGACAATTACAGCTGATGGTTGCTAATTATCATTACTTCTTTTGCTTTGAGTGTTAGATATTTCCTGTATGATCTTTATTGTTGACAATGGACATACCTAATTCTGGAAGGCACAAAATGGTTAATTATCAGTTCTATCTGTGCTCATAACACATTCATTTGAGAAGCAAATGGTAACTTGCCCAGCTCTGGCTTCACACTGGAGACTACAGGATCAAGTAGACTTGGTAAACTCTGACTCATTCATTTGGTAGGAAAGGTATTTATTTAAGTTTCTTTTAGAGCCAAGGCTCACCTACCTCGAGGTGTTTAGAATGACAGGGAGAAAGCTCCTCAACTCCTCTTTCCAGGTGGAGTGGTCTGTGGGGCATTACTTGTTCCATTCAAGCAGAAATGAATGGTACATTTAATTCAGCTTCACCACCCTCTTGTGCCAAGACGACCACTGTGCTTATTCTCTTAGGCAGCTTAGGGGTGTGTGATCAGTGTGGAGAGCCAGAAGTGAAATGGAGAGAAAGAAACACTGCAGCTTTCAGCACAGAAAACTATAATGCCCCCTTTGCTTATGCTGTAAATTACGTATTTATTTTGTTAGCATGAGATAGATGAATATTTCTACATACAAAGGTGCCCAGCTAAAATCAGGATAAGTGATATTAATGTCTTATGGTCAGTATTATTGAACCTTAAAAGCAATAAACTTTATGAGTCAATAAATATTACATTTGCAACATAGTTAACATTCCTTTACTGTCTCTAGCACTTATTACACATTGTAACTGCAAGTCTACAATACATTATTCATATTTGGGGTGTCACCAAGTGATGGATTGCTGTAGGAGAGGCTGTCCTTTAAATAAATCAACAAATAAAAATGCAAATGTTAACATTTTCAGCCACAATTTTTTCCATCTTGAATGGGGAATGAAAATTTTACATAATATTGACAGCCAGCAGTGAGAACAATTAACAACCAACACTGTGAATGAGAAAGATGACTCTGCCACACCTGTTTTGTTCACCTGCACATGGAATGAAATGGAACTCTTCTAGGTATTTTCAGAGAACAAAGGAAAACCTGTCTCCCACTGGCATCTGTCTCACCCCCATCCTTGTTTGCAGGTCTTGAAAATTCTTGGAATTTAAGTTGGACAGGGGAAGAGCTTTTACTCTTGTTCCCTTTGGTACTTTCAAAGGTTTGTTGAGATAAAGAACAATAGGCTCTTCTCTTACATTAAGAGTTTGCATGTGACTGATAATGTAGTCTATTTTAAAAAATGCCTTTTCTACACTTTGAAATAAAAACAATTCAAATAATCCTGATTCTGAAATCTGGAAAGCCACCACTATGACTTCTTGGTAACTGATTTTCATAGCACTGATTTTTTTTTTTAACTCTGCACTTCGTATAAGAGACCTATATGATGTCGTCATGCATTTCTAAGGATAAAATATGGTGTGCTACATGTTGTTTTATTAAGCCAAATGCTCATTACATAGGAAGCTTCTGAGAATCTATATTTAGCTGATCTGCAGTATTAAGGACAAATAGATAATATTTTTTTAAAGTCTGTAAATATGACTCTTCACAGCAGTTTTAACCTGGGCTTATAAAACTCTACAATGTTGATATGATCCATTCAAAAAATATGTGCTGAGGATGTTTTATAAAACTCTTACTGGAGAAACATTTTATTCCATGTTTTCATACTTCCCTCTAAACTGAAATGCAACCATCAAAAGCAATATATTAAAGTGGTGTTAAAGATCTCATTTTAATCTTTAACAATAGGAAAATTCACTACGATTGAAAATCCAGATAATCTTCCTTCTTTACCTCTAATTCCTCCAAATGAATCCTTCAAGGTGAGCTAGGATGGAAACCCTCTGAGCACAAGCTTTCAGCCACAACGTTAAGTGATCCAAAGAGGAAGCCCCATCAACATTTCAGAATCACAACTTATTGTGGATCTCTGGAAGAATGCCAACAATAGTAGCGTTAAAAATAAAAGAAAGTGGCCGGGCATGGTGGCTCACACCTGTAATCCCAGCACTTTGGGAGGCCACGGCAGGCAGATCATGAGGGCAAGAGATCGAGACCATCCTGGCAAACATGGTAAAAGCCTGACCCTATTAAAAATACCAAAAAAGCAGATCACAAGGTCAGGAGATCAAGACCATCCTGGCTAACACGGTGAAACCCTGTCTCTACTAAAAATACAAAAAATTAGCCGAGTGTGGTGGCGGGTGCCTGTAGTCCCAGCTACTCGGAGAGGCTGACGCAGGAGAATGGCGTGAACCCAGGAGGTGGAGCTTGCAGTGAGCCGAGATCGCGCCACTGCACTCCAGCCTGGGTGACAGAGCGAGACTCTGTCTAAAAAAAATAAAATTAAAATAAAATAAAATAAAATAAAAATACAAAAAAAAAATTAGCTGGGTGTGGTGGTGGGCACCTGTAGTCCCAGCTACTTGGGAGGCTGAGGCAGAAGAGTTGCTTGAACTCGGGAGGTGGAGGTTGCAGTGAGCTGAGATTGCACCACTGTACTCCAGCCTGACGACAGAGCGAGATTCCGTCTCAAAAAAAAAAAAAAAAAAAAAAAAAAAGAGAGAGAGAAGAAAGCAGCAACAGTGAAAGGATGTGGCAAACAGTTAAATTCTCTTTTTGATTGTGTGTGGCCTCCAAAATAGAGAGGTTGTCATTGTCAACTATTACAATATTTAAGATTATGAGGTTTGGAGTCTGAAATGCTGGCTTTGCCTGTTGTTAGCTATGTGACCTTAGACTGTTCTTCAATATCTCTGAACCTTAGTTTCCTAATTTTAAAAATGGGGATAATAGTACCACCTCATAAGGTTGTGAAGATTAAATTAGACAATGCATATAAAGGGCTTGGCAAGGTGCTAGGGACATGGCAGATACTTAATAGATGGTAGCTATTGTTATTATCTTTTGTGTTGGAGTCATTTCTCAAAAGTTCTTTAAGATGCTTGCCTTTCCAGCTCCAGAATTAAAGGAATGACAAAAAGAGCCAAAATAGGATGAACACACTGTTTCCTAGGTTTGGCTTCTGTGGAACAGCATATCTATAGGCACTGGACTGGAATACAACTTTTTAGAGGAGGAAGAAATAATCTTTCTCTTCCCTTTGAAATTACCTCAAACCAAAATAATAAATTTTAGAGTACATCTTTAAAATCATCAGACTTGAGACTTATAATTTGGGCATTTCTACTTTGCAAAGCCAATGGACTTCAAATTAACTACAAATTAAGTCTTAACATTTATATTCAATTCATCAGATAAGCTGCTATGAATTTAAGTGCTCAAAACCAATCATATCCCTGAGGAAACATAAACCAAGCCCTTTTGGTACTGATGTTTATATATTCAGCCTTAATTGCATAATGTGGGAGTTGGTTTATTAGACATGGGAAATTTAAAATAAGATATTTCTTTCCCTGACTCCAGAAAAGGCTGATCAAATGCTTAACCCCTCAAATGTGTCTGGTATAAGTAAATGTAAATGTTGGTATTCCTTTAACTAGTACAAAAGCCACTATAATGTTCAATATCAATGATTTCAGCTAGTTAAACTTATAGTCTAAATGTATAACTTTTCTGTGATAAATTGGGAAAGCCCTGCTGCTAAACAGACTTTCTGGTGAAGGATAGGTTTAGCTTTAGGTTTCTATGGAAGCCCTTACCCATTACCAAGATCAACTAAGAAAGTGCATGTATGAAGAAAAGGACTCCATGTGGTTCAAACTGGTCAAATCTAGATGCTTCAAAAGAAGGAACTCTCTTGAGAAAGAATCACTAAGAGTTGTCAAGATTTTTCCATTCCTTATTAAATAAACTTCAAAAAAATGCTCTCATAGGGAGAATATTAAAAACTAAAGAATCTCTGAAGCTTACCGGGAGGTGGTGTGCTGTAATGATGGTGAGGCTGTGGTGACAAAATCCTTTAGGCTTCCTGTTGGCATAGGAGATGTAGACGCATCTTTTCTAACTCCTGTCATTGTCCCTATACGAACAATAAAGAAAATAATTTGGGCATTCAATAAAAGAAAATGGAAAAGTTCGTTCTTAGTAAATTTATAAGACATTATAGGAATGTCCAAGCTTCAAAGGTAAGCCACTTGTTTCCCTGAAATGTAACAATGGCATATGAAAAACTCACTTCAGTTTTGTAAACATGGGAAATCTATAACGTACTTTAAGAAAATACATTTGTGCAGTGACAGAGTAACTAGAGATTTTGTTTTTAAACCTGATTGCCTAGCAAACCCCTGCTGATCTCGGTTTACTGTGAACATGCCCAAGGAAGTGGGATGTTTTATTTTGCTCCCTTTAACTTTCATAAGAAAGATTCTAGCACTTTGTAACTCTAAACCCTCCAAATTAAATTGATCCTCTTTAAAACACTTTCAAGATATATGTAACTCTTGAAAGTTTCTTTTAGAGAACTCAACATTGGCTAAAACACATGTCTTAATTGGAAGATATGCTCAACTAATATTCATTCGAGTGCCATGGGAAAGTTCCTAGGCAATAGTTTATCCTCCCAGGAACTGCCTGACTTGGCCTCAATTCCTTTCCAACAAGCAATGTTTAATTTGTAATTACTTTTCTCTTCTGGAGTGCTAAATAAAAAGATGGTATGGACAGAAATATTGTTTTTATTTTATTTTTCAGTTATTATTAGTTTCTCAACAACATAAAATATCGCTATATTTATCTTGGAAGACTGTAAGAATCACATGCAGTTTTTCTTCTGGTTCTTTGAAAACTGTTATCCGGGATGCATGAAGTTATTTGGGAAGATCCACTCTTTGACGAAAAGGACAGTATTCAAATAACAAAAAGCTTTGGAGTGCTGGGAATACCAGACCCTAAAATGCCAGGAGTGCAGTATGCTAACTTTGGGAATGGCAACAGGTTGCATGCAACCTGAAATCATCAGGCATAGAGAAGGCTAGAGTCTTACAGCTATAGCAATTAGCATCTAAATGATCACCATTATCCTTGGCTTCAAAACCTATACTCTTTATGTCAACTATTCTGTACTCTGTTTGTTTGTTGGTTGAGACAGGGTCTCGCTCTATCACTAGGCTGGAGTGTAGTGGTGCAATCCCAGCTCACTGCAACCTCGACCTTCTAGGCCCAAGTGATCCTCTTGCCTCAGCCTCTTGAGTATCTGGGACTACAAATGTGTGCCACTATGCCAGGCTAATTCTTTATTTTTATTTTTGTAGAGATGGGGTCCCACTAATCTCTTATGTGTAGATATAAAAGACCAGCCTCTAAATGCACAATTCATTCTTCTTTATATATAGAAATCTGTGGTACCCTCAACCTAAACAAGTACATATTAATACTGGCCAGTGCCAGGTTTAAGCTCAGGCTTACTTTATAGGGAGGGGAAGGAAGGTATGAGAGTAAGGACACAAGACACTCTTGACAATCACATAAAGAGACATAGAGGATGGGCTCAGTGGCTCACACCTGTAATCCGAGCACTTTGGGAGGCCAAGGCAGGAGGATCAGGCCAGGAGTTGGAGACCAGCCTGGGCAATATAGCAAGATCCTGTTTCTATAAAAAATAAAATTAGCCAGGTGTGGTGGCATGTGCCTGCAGTCCTAGTCCCAGCTACTCAGGAGGTTGAGGCAGGAGGATCCCTTGAGCCCAGGAGGTTGAGGCTGCAGTGAGCTATGGTCATGCTACTGCACTCTAGCCTGGGCAACAGAGCAAGACTCTGTCTCAAGAAAAAACCAAAACCAAAACCACAGATAACACAAGGCAGTATAAGGTAGTGACTGCTAAAACATACAATATGCTTAGTGTATATGTAAGTTTTATCAAGGTATAATTTGAGTATCATAAAATTTACTTATTTTAACTGTAGAGTTTGATAAATAGTAACTTTATATAGCTATGAAAGCATGGCTACAAGCCAGTTTTTATTTTAAATTTGCATGGTACTTAGATATTTCTTTTTAAAATCCAGTTTTAGAATATTTCCTTGTTCCAGAAGGTTCCCTCTTGCACATTTGTAGGTAATACCTGCTCCCGGCCTTAGTCTGGTCCTAGCCCCCTCTCTATCTCTATTTATTGTTTTACCTTTTTTAGAAATTATTTTCTATTTTCATAAAAACTCTTTGCGACAATATTTTTATAACAAATTTGCAGATAAGGAAAATAAGCCATAAAGAGCCTATGTGACCTGCCCAAGGTCACCGAGCTATAAGTGATGGAGCTAGTATCTATGTCCAAGATGACCTGAGAGCTTTGGCCATTACACTATGCTGCTGTAATAAGTACTATGAAAAGTCTGAGGAATTAAGAAATGGGAGAGTTCACATTTGGCTATAGGATTTGGGGAACATTTGATGCAGGAGGTAGGATTCTTTGTTAGGAAACAATGACGAGCATGAAATGGGAGACAGAGACTTACATTAGCAAAAGCATTAAATTGAAAACCTCAAGGCTAAATATTTCATTTAGTCAGGAAATATTTATTGAACATCACTATGTCCTTGAACCCTGCTAATCACTTTAAATGTATTATCTCATTAATCCTTACAACAGTCTTTATATTATTGTACTTATTTTATAGATAAGGAAGTGGAAATTGTAAAAAGATCAAGCAGCATGTCCAATATCACCCAGCTGGTAAGAGCAAAGCTGGATTTTGAATGCAATCAAGGTCTGTTTGGCTCTGTATGGCAAACTTGTAAGCATTATTTTAGAGGGACTCAAAAATAAAACAGTAACAACAATGATAAAAAAAATACCAAACTGGTCTTTGGAGAGATTAATTTTGAGGCAGAATTTAGAATAGAGTGGAACAGATAGAACAAAGGCAGGCAAAGCAGTTCACTACTAATACAATTGTCTGGGTAGAATCTGGGTGATGTAAGAGGAAATTAAGACGGACAAATAGGAGCAGAAACAACTGAAAGGGATTTGTGAGTGAGGTGAAAGGGAAGAAGAAATGCTTGGTAGTGACAGAATATAAATATATTTTCGGTCACTGTCACAGAACACCTGGGGACAATTTAAAGAAGGAATTTTAACAGATGGTCCAGGGATTTTTATAATTGAAGAATGTACTTCAGGAATGTATAAATACCTCATAATTGTAAGGCACAACAATGTATATATGTGTGCTCATTTATTTTTCTGAAGAAAGAAACCATATCTTTTACCAAATTCTGAAAGGGTATGGGACCCTGAAAAGGATAAGAATGATTGCTGTAAAGCACAGACCAAATTTAACTGTTCTTTTTTCTTAATTCTCTAAGCTCTATTCCTTATTGCATTTCCAGAAAGCTATACATCAGCTTGTAATTGTATTTGTTCCCTTTATAAATTTTATTTAATATTAAGTATACCAACAATTACAGTTATGCATATTCATGGAACTCTATATTCCTGTATATTTAAACATACACACACACAAATACAGACACACACACACAATAACAACATGTGCTTAAAAAAAAAAAAAATGCTGGCAGAGTGCGGTGGCTCAGGCCTGTAATCCCAGCACTTTGGGAGGCCGAGGCGGGTGAACAATGAGGTCAAGTGTTCGAGACCAGCCTGGCCAACATAGTGAAACCCCATCTCTACTAAAAATACAAAAAATTAGCTGAGCCTGGTGGTGGGCACCTGTAATCCCAGTTACTCAGGAGTCTGAGGCTGAAGAGTTGCTTGAACCCAGGAGGCAGAGGCTGCAGTGAGCCGAGATCGTGCCACTGCACTCCAGCCTGGGTGACAGTGCCAGACTCTGTCTCAAAAAAAAATTAAAAAAAAAATAATAAAATAAATAAATAAATAAATAAATAAAATGCTGGTAAGAATATTACTAGGCTAATTGATTCCATACATAAATGTGTATGTTTATATACATGTAATATATGTGAATGCATTTACATAAACACACACATATATTTTCACATGCACAGATGGAATTGATTATAATGGATCATGTCCTATTTAGATGTAACTGGGTATATTTCATGGCAATTTTTTTTTTTCTTAGAGCTCAATGTTTAAGAAAACTCTGTTTCTGGGCCCTTTGTTTTATTTTATATTTTTTAAATGGCTGAGCCATATTATCTATTCAGTTTAAAGAATAAATTATACAGACAAAACCAGTGTCACCCATTCCCAGCTCAAGAAAGCAAGCCCTGGCAGCGCTACCACCCGGATACAATACCAATATCCATCCCCAGTCACAATTCCTTCTTGCCTCCAGGGGCCCCAACTATTCTAATAATTATTTGCTTCTATTCTTTATAGTTCTACCATTTATGTGTTTGGTTAAACATGTCATTTAGTTTTGTTGCTTTTGAACTTTAGAAACATATTATGTATATTATTTTTGAGACTTCTTTTGCTTAAATTGTCTGCAAAATTTACCTATGCTGATAATTTTTATGTACTGCAGTTTCTTTGTTTTCTTTGCTAAGTACTATTCCATTGTATACATTTATGACTTTTTATCCATTCTGCTATTGAGGGACATTGGAGTATTTCTGGTTTGGGGCTATTATGAAGAATGCTGCTGTGGCAGATGCTGTGAGTTATCCACCAAAATGTACTCCTTCCTTCTTCCTAGGTACACAGCTAGATTATATTCCCTAATCCTCCTTGTAATTATGTGTGGTCAGGTGGAAAGCCAGTGGACATTATATGTGCCACTTCTGTTCTGTCCTATAACAACTTTTCATATGTACTCTTCCAATACCTCTCCTTGTCCTTGGTGACCTACTATGGCAGAGTCAACAAACAATTTCCTATAAAGTTGGGCAGACAGCATGAAAGAATGTTGGATTTTGTCAAATGCTTTTTCTGTGTAAACTGAGATGATCATGTGGTTATTCCTTCATTCTATTAATGTGTATTACATTGATTGATTTTTGTACGTTGAACTGCCTTTGTATTCCTGGGCTAAATCTCACTTGTTATGATGTATAATCCTTTTAATATGCTGTATTCAGCTTGCTAGTATTTTGTTAAGCATATTTTCACCCACACTCATAAAGAATACTGGTCTATAGTTTGCTTTTCTTGTGACATCTGTCTCTGGCTTTGATATCAGGGAGGGGGGCACGGAAGTGCAGGGATGAAAACGGCAGGGTCCCTGGTGAGGGTTCCACCATCGGGCCTGTGCCCACGGACCAAGGTGAGGACAAGCACTCTTGCCTGGCACCCAAATGTTGCATTTTCCAAGACCACCCTGGCCTGCCACCCACACATCCTGTGCCCATAAAAACCCCGAGACCCTAGCGGGAAGGGACAGAAGCTGATGGATATCAAGAGGAACACACCGGCAGAAGAGCACACAAGCAGCTGGACGTTGAGAGGAGCAGAAGAACATACCAACAGGCACCAGCGGACACTGGCAGGCCATTGGCCGGTGGAACGATGCAGACAGCGAGGAGAATTTGGCCAAAGCGGTTGGAAAAGAGTCCAGCCGCTAAGCAGCCCAACTCCAGGGTAAAACTACCTTCCCACTCCATCCCCCTTCTGACTTCCCATCCATCGGCTGAGAGCTACTCCCACTATTAAATAAAACCTTGCATTCATTCTCCAAGCCCACGTGTGATCCAGTTTTTCCAGTACACTAAGGCAAGAACCCGAGATACAGAAAGCCCTCTGTCCTTGCGACAGGTAGAGGGTCTAATTGAGCTGGTAAACACAAGCCACCTATAGACGGTAAAACTAAAAGGGCACACGGCAGCAAATGCCCACTGGCGCTTCAGGAGCTGTAAACATCTACCCCTAGACACTGCCGTGTGGTCGGAGCCCCACAACCTGCCCGTCTGCATGCTCCCCCTAGAGGTTTGAGCAGCAGGGCACTGAAGAAGCGAGCCACTCCCCCATTGCACACCCTGCAAAGGAGATAGGGGAACTTTTCCCATTTCATTAGGATGTATTCTTTCCTCTTACATTTTTTGGAAGAGTCTGAGAAGAATTTGTGTTAATTCTTTAAATATTTGGTAAAATTCATCAGTGAAGCCATCTGGTCCTGGGCTTGTTTTGTTGGGAGGTTTTGATTACTGATTCAATCTTTTTACTTGTTATATAGGTCTATTCAGATCTTCTATTTATTCTAGATTATTTGACTTTTTGGTGTGTCTATTGTTTGCCTCATTGTTATTTATTTTTTTAAACCCCAGGTGCCAGTGGTGTGTTCATCTGATTTTCAGTGTTTTCAAGGAATGTCCTATATGTAGCCACTCTCTGCCCAGAGAAAATTTAGTCAAACAAAACAAAGGCAGGCTCCATGTGTCAGCCCTTTAGGGAATCCACAGACAGGTTAAAATAGAGAAACAATCCCTTGAGAACACGGTCTGCTTTGCTTCCTCAGAGGGCAGATACTAAAACCTGGAACTCAGGCTGCCATCTTTTAGACTGCTGCCACGCTGGGAAGAGGGGAGGGCAGGGGCACCCAATCTTTTGGCTTCCCTAGGACACCTTGGGAGAACTGTCTTGGACTACATATAAAATACACTAATGATAGCTGATGAGCTTAAAAAAATCGCAAAAAAACAAAATCTCATGTTTTAAGAAAGTTTACAAATTTGTGTTGGGCTGCATTCAAAGCTGTCCTGGGCCACATATGGCCCACGGGCTGCGGGTTGGGCAAGCTTGGGGTAGGGCAAGACTAAGTTAACACTAAAGTCCTCCTACAATGCTTCAGTAGCCTTTCTCCTGGCTAAGAATTGGTTTTGTTTCTGTAAGTCTTTCACTATCCTCCAGAGTTCTGATAAGGCAGCTTCTGACAGTTTTTGCAAGATTTTTCAGTGTTTCTTGGGAGAGATGAAGCCCTGAAGGTACCTATCACACCATTTCCACTGATGTTTCCTGATGCATTTATGACACTAGAATAACTCTGTTACCCAAAGCTGACAAGGTCATTACCAAAAAAAAAAAAATTACCACCCCAATATCTCCCAATCAATGTAATCATTAAACTACCTTCTGAGAAGAAAAAAACATAACATGATCGTAAGTATAGAAAAAAAGATTTGATGAAATTCAACACCCCTTTATGACAAAGACTTCCAGCAAACTAGGAGGAAACTTTCTCAGCCCGATAAAGAGCATTTTCAAAAAGCCTCCAGCTGCTCTGGCGCGGTGGCTACCTGAGGTCAGGAGTTTGAGACTAGCCTAGCCAACATGGTGAAACCCTGTTGCTACTAAAAATACAAAAAATTAGCCGGGCATGGTGGTGAGTGCCTGTGGTCCCAGCTACTCAGGAGCCTGAGGCAGGAGAATCGCTTGAACCCGGGAGGCGGAGGTTGTGGTGAGCCGAGATCGTGCCATTGCACTCCACCCTGGGAAACGAGCAAAAACTCCGTCTAAAAAAAAAAAAAAAAAAAAAAATTAGCCGGCGTGGTGGCGCACACCTGTAATCCTAGCTACTCAGGAGGCTGAGGTGGGAGAACTGCTTAAGCCCAGGAGGTGGAGGCTGCAGTGAACCAATATAGCACCATTGCACTCCAGTCTGGGCAACAAGGGCAAGACTGCTTCTCAAAAAAAAAAATAAATAAATAAAATAAAAATAAAATAAAATAAAATAAAATAATAAAATAAAAAAAACCTTCAGCTAAAATCATACTTAATGGTGAAAGACTATCTTTTCCCTATAAGGTTGGGAACAAGGCATGGAAGTCTACTTTTCTCATTGTATTCTATATTGTAATAAAACCCCTAGATGGTCTAAGGCACAAAAATTAGAAAGAAAGTGGTTGTTATGGATTTAGTTGTGCCTTCCCTAATTAATCTGAAGTCCTAAAGACCAGGACACCTCAGAGACATATTTGGAGACAAGACCTTTAAAGAGGTAGTTAAGTTGAATGAGGTCGTAGGGGTGGGCCTGAGAGTGACTGGTGTCCTTATAAGAAGAGGAAGCGTTCCCTGGGATGCACACACAGAAAAGGCCATGTGAGGATGCACAGAGAAGGCAGCCATCAGCAACCCAAGAGGAAAGGCTTCAGGAGGATTGACTAGAAAAGAGTATGAGGATTTATTGAAAATGGAAATGTACTATATCTTAATTGGGGTAGTGGTTACACGGGTATATATAATTTTCAAAATTTATCATACTATACATTTAAGGCCTCTACAATTTAGTGTATATACATTAAACCTCAATTAGAATACAAGACAATAGAACCCCCTCCCCCCCATATTTTCTTGACTCCTAAGGCAGCACTTTTTTATTTTTATTTTTATTTTTAAGACAGAATCTTGCTTTGTCACCCAGGCTGGAGCGCAGTGGAGCGATCTTGGCTCACCGAAACCTCTGCCTCCCTAGCTCAAGCAATTCTTCTGCCTCAGCCTCCCAAGTAGCTGGGAGTACAGGTACGTGCCACCACACCCGGCTAATTCTATTTTTAGTAGAGACAGGATTTCACCATGTTGGCCAGGCTGGTCTCGAATTCCTGACCTCAGGTGATCCGCCTGCTTCAGCCTCCCAAAGTGCTGGGCTTACAGGCGTGAGCCACCACACCCAGCCAGTGCTATGTTTAAGAGCCCACTCTACTGATTTCTCTTTGACATTACCAATTGATCACCATAAGAACTTTGAAGAGACAAACATATATTTTGCTTAAATCACTAAATCACAGCAGGTACTGAGGTGAAAAAGTCTACCTGAGTAGGTCCTTATTTTGGGGAAACAGGATAAGGGCATCGAAAGAAAAATCAATACATACAATGTTATGTTAATTCATTCAACAAATGTATAATGAGTACCTACCACACCACATGTTAAGCAATGTTGTAGGAGATGGGGGTACAACAGTGAACATATGGAACTTATATTCTGACGGAGAAGATACAAAACATATATAATAAATAAGTAAACCATACAGTGTTTTGAGAAATTTCTTTCCATTTTAGAGAATGGGAAATGTAGACCCTCTGGTTTAGGTGACAATATTTCATATATATTAACATTAACTCTTAACACTAGTCTGTTATATTTGAATTCCTTTTTTTAGTGGATTAGCCAGCAGAATTCATTCTACATATCTGGGTTTATTCATAGCCCTGTACTATGCTTGCATTCTATGTGCTGTTGATAAAGACATCAACTTTTAGCATGTCTTCAGCTGAGATTTCTGGGAATCAGAAGTAGTATCTTAAGGTACCCTTATGGATGAACAAATAATAATGCTCATGATGGTAATAATAAAAGAAACATGAGAAATGCTCCTTAGAGGCAAGATAGAAATGATTTCTGTACTTTGGACACTCCAATTGTTCATTTCTTTAAGAATGTCACCTACTTTAATCCACCTGGGGTTATGAAGAGTACTCACATCATTTTAAGCACAGGCTCACTTACAGGAACAACTAGGAGCTTCTGAGATTATTCTTTACTTCAGATGAGTCTAGAATAATCATCTTCCAGTAAAACAAAATATGTGTTTGGGAGTTACTAGGGGACCTCAACCAGTGGCAGCTGCTATATAAAATCATATAACCTAAGAAAACCCCAAAGACAAAATGAAGGGCACCATCTATACCACCAGGTAAATCCAAATTACGCTAGGTTCAGCCTCTGCCAACATTTTAAGGGAATTTAGAGATTCATGAAGGAGGAACAAAAAGGAGGAAGGGAGCGGCCAAAGTCAGGTTTTACAGCCTGACTTAGGAATGGGCAGTGCCAAGCTCAGAGGTTTAACATTTCAGTTCTGGAAACTGCGCGCTCAGTGGCTTCACAGCCTCTGCTAGCCCATCAACATAACAAGAAAAAAATGCCCTCAGTTTTGAGGGCTCTCATAAAAGGGAATATCGATGATTGCTCAGGAAAGGGAGGTTCTAGGCAAGCTGGTGGAAAACGTTTTGAGGCTACAAGGGAGGAAAAAAGAGGAATGAAAATCAGATGTTTCCAGATTTATGCCTTTTAAAAGTTCTTACTCAAGTTTAGATTTTCCCAAGTATTATCTCCCTGTTTGACATTGCTCAATAAAAGCAACTAAAACTGATGAACAAGTTTATATATCTTAAGTGTAATTTTGACAATACTGTACATATCTTTGCTATCATAAATTTGTTTCTTGAGACAATAGTCTGGTCTTTTTTTTTTTTTTTTTTTTTTTTAACATGTTTAGCATCATAAAGCTGGCAGAATGGTGAGGAGGATAGGAGAGGTAAGGGAGTAAGAGACTGGTAATAAAGATTAATGGTCTTGTAGTAAATGTCCTGTGTAGTACTTAATGAGTAAAGGATAACAGCAAAAGAAACAAAAGATATAAGACAGAAGAAAAGTATATTAAAAAATTCAGACACACTAAAGAGGGTAAAGCAATTAAGAAGGTGATAAACCAAGCAGTGTAACTTAGGTGATTAGTGCTAGGTCATCAGCCTTATGATAAACAGGGTTTCCAAGTCTACTGCGCACCCATGGAAAGTTTATATCTCCCATTTGGTTGGATGCCACAGTAAATGCCAATGCAGTAACTTTGCCCTGTACTATAATCTGCATACACTAGCTGTGCAATGGGCAGAATGGCTCAAAGGGGCAACTTTAGTCCCTTTAATGGTCATGTAGATCATAATTTTGCTAACAGCTCCATATTGGAATAAAACAAAAGGAAAATACAAGATGGTCTTTTTCATGAGTAGAAAAGAAAGTCAGTAGTTCCTGTGAATGCCTTAAAATAAAAACTCTTAAAAAGATGAAAAAGTTTCTATTCTTTTTTTTTTTTATTGCAACACTACAACCTTCCTCCACCCCCACAAAAAAAGGGGAAAAAAAACCTAATGGAAAGAAAAATAAAACCATGAGTGAAAACTATTCCTGAAAACTTTGCAGAATTGTAACAGCTTTCACTTGGTTAAATTGATTGGTATAGCAACATTATAAAATGACTATTAGGATTCATTGTGCACAACAGAAAGTGCTGAAATGTCAGCAGACTATACAGCAAAAAGTAATGGGTTCTGAACCCCTGTTAGTCAAAAATGATTTTGTTTCAAATTAGAAATTGATTTTTTTTGGACATAAGCCCTTTTCAGGCTTCTGGGTCCTGTAGCTAGGCCCAGGAGAGATTAACCTCCACCACAGCAAGGGCTGGCCTGATGATATCTTTCTCAAAGTGCCTTTTCAATTGCTGCTTTCTACTGTTGCTGTGGTCTTAACCAATAATACAAGTTATTTGTTCTTTTGCTATTACACTATATTTTTCTCATTTTGCCATTTTATCTTAGTGCTGCCACACAACACAAATTTGAAGACAAGTTAACTGAAGACTATGTTAAGCCTTGCAGTGTAACCACCACACCAGTTGTGACTAGTTCTTCACTCTCCAAAGCGCAATGACTAAGAACAGAGGAAGCTGAGGTAAGAGTTTTCCATTTCTGAAGGACTGCTAACAGAGAAAGTAAAGATTCTACCTCATAAAGTTTCTCCAATTTAATTTTTATTTTTGGAAGCAATGTCTAAAAAGAAGCTTCTAAATTGTTCTAAAGCAATGGAATTCTACAAAACCTTTCTTTGCCTTACATCTAACAAAATGTACTTTTGCTTTTATTTCAAATTGTGGATAGTCCTCCCTCCCAAAATTTGAACTAATTATCATTTCTCAATTATGTGGAAGAGGATTAAACAATTTCTAGATTAATCATAATCAAACCCAAAAAGCATGACAGAGCTAGTAGCAGATGAAGAGAGGCAGGGAGACATACACCTGCAAGATCTCACAAAGCACTGCCCAATTTTCAAATAAATAAATGTGACGGTGGCTACAGAGATTATGAAAAGTAGGTTGCATGACACCAGAGGTAGAAAGGTGCTGGCTCAGTAGGAAAACAGGTAAATAAGAAGGAAATCAGGGTTAATGGTTTTGAGAAGGGAAAAAAGATACTAGGAAAGAGGTGTGAGCAGGAGAGGGCTCAGAGGTCTTTTTGGCTCTTTGTTTCCTGTACATCTTTTCTGTACAGTAAAGCTCAGACTTGCTCCATTCTTTTCCAAAGTCGTTCCTTTAAGGATGCCAGGAAAGATTAAGCCAAAAGCCTCTCCAGGAACAACTGGGAAACAAATAAATTTGCTTCACTCAACATTTAACATAGTTACTTATAATTGATTTCTTTAAAATCTACCACATATAACAGGAAGTATTATTGACACTTAAAAGACTGCTAGGCAAAAAATGCTCTAGACTTGTGAGGTTTTGCTTTAGTCACAATATGGGGAATTGTCCATGACCTCTCCTCCACCCTCCCCATGTTTCCAGTCAATTGAGGATTAACTGTAGTTGTTAGGGTTTATTTTTCCAGGAGAGATTTATGTTCAATATCTTGACCTCTTTACTCACTTGGAACATTATTTTAGTCTATGACCATACTTACTGCTGACTAATTCTTAACAGTTATTGCTTGCAAAAAGAGGGACAAGTTGGATACAGTTTTTCATTACAGTATTCTAAGAAAAATGCAGACACAATTCACTAATCTAGTAAATGTGTTACCTGTGGCCTTGCAGGCACACTTCAGTGTGTAAACATTTAACTTTTGCTCAGCATTGTAGGAAATCATCTGAAATTCATTGGCTAGCAACTACCTTCCCCTACCAGTTTCTCATTTTGCCACTACAGTTGTTAAACTTACCTCTTTGGGGTCTATATGTATCTTTCTTTTGACATGACCACTGGGCATCATCTTTCATATGCGAATGAAACCCAACTGTCTTCTTCTCCTTCCTATTCTCTCCATTGTTTGGAGAGTCTTGGTGCTTTTTAATAGATGATGATGTTCCGAGCTGCCAGCCATCACAGTTTGACTTTAATAAACTGAAAGAACAACAATGAATGAACTGTTGAAGGCACAGAAGGGGACACAGAGCATACAGATATTCAAATTCAGTATGGGTTGAAATGCAATTCATTAAGAACTCTCTTTATCTTACCTTTTATTGAGGTCTAATTTAAATAATTTACTCAATGTCTATTTTGTGTCCTGTCACAACAATTTTGGAAAAGAAATGGTCTTTATTCTCAAAAAGCTTACACTGGGAGTTGGGGAAATAAGATTCAAACTGATGAAACAGCTAATAAAGTCACAGAGTATGACTAAGAACCAGGCTATCTATAGAAATAAAAAGTATGCTAAAGCAGGACTTGCATATCTAAGATGTTTTCCAAGTACTAAAAATGAACACTAGGGATTAAAATATCACCAATGTGCCTCACACAAACGCGTTTGTGTTTCTAATTTTCAATTGTTATTAGTATTTATTATGTACCCAGAGTATGTAAGGAGTAGTGTAACAGTGCACGTAGAACTAGACTCCATACTTACCTAGTTTCATTAAAAGGTCAACAAGACAAATATAGAATAAAAGGCATTTTAATGAAAATGAACCCATGTACATATTTTCTTCTCTAATAAACTGTGTTCCCACCATTAGCACATTTCCTCTTATAATATTTTCTTATTTTAGGGAGAAATATTCTAATGATGTGTTATCTCTCACTATTCCAGTGTTCCCTCTTCATGTTTGTTCACAACAAACTCATGACACTTCGGTTTTGTCTTCCCCATGCCCATAAACAATGTGAAAATTAAAGAAAAAGACATGGAAATGCATAGAGGCAGCTACTCAAAAAACAAGATTTTAAAATTAAAATGTTTAAACTCTCCAGAAGCAGAGGGAATCTCTAGACAAAAATAAGCTGAATGGAGTGTTGCCAGGTCTATCACTTATTCTAGGTAGCCTTTGACCAGGATTCAAATCACATAATCTTCTATAAATATCTCTGGTTTATATCGATCAGAATTTTTAGCAGTGTTTGCTCATATCATAATTTATTAATAAAAACCAAGAAAGTAAATGGCTTTATGTTCAGAATTATATAAAGAAAATAAAATCATTAGTTATATGGCTTTACAAAGTAGGCACAAGAAAATGTATAAAAGTAATACTCTCCTTTTTTTTTTTTTTTAATCAGAACACAGAGACCATTTTCCTCTGCAGACCAACCAGAAGATGTATAACTTAGGGTTATACAAATTGCATTCATGGAACACGAAAATACGGAAAATAAAAGTACCTTATTGCGAATGTTATATAAATTTACGTCAACCCAGAGGCCCCAAACCCAGGCAAACCCAATGACTACATCTCTGCTTGTTCTGTAGAAAAATGAATGTGACCCCAACCACTGGCTTCCCCAAAATTGATTCATTCTCAGCTCAGCCAAACTCCCAAAACTGACTGCCTTCTGCTTCTTTACAGCATTTTCACAGAAGCTTTTCTGTACCTTTATTCAAAATTCCATCTTGGTAATCCTCCATCACAACTGGGAACTTGGCGTCTAATTTCCCTAAAATAAAGATGACTACAAGAAAAATTTCTCGGCCGGGCGCGGTGGCTCACGCTTGTAATCCCAGCACTTTGGGAGGCCGAGGCGGGCGGATCACGAGGTCAGGAGATTGAGACCACGGTGAAACCCCGTCTCTACTAAAAATACAAAAAAAAATCAGCCGGGCGTGGTGGCGGGCGCCTGTAGTCCCAGCTACTCGGAGGCTGAGGCAGGAGAATGGCGTGAACCCGGGAGGCGGAGCTTGCAGTGAGCCGAGATCGCGCCACTGCACTCCAGCCTGGGTGACAGAGCGAGACTCCGTCTCAAAAAAAAAAAAAGAAAAATTTCTTCCTTCATTTGTATTTATTTGCATATTCACCCATCTACTCGTCCTCTCTTAATGTCTCAAAAAATTTTACCTTTTATTTGCACTCTTGATACCATCTTGACCCATCCCTTCTGTGACTATGGCCTGTCAATCATCTCTTTTTCTTATAACTCACAAACTCCTCCTCTAAACTGGATTTTTTCCTAGGGCTACAAACAAGAGCAGATCCTCCATTAATACCCAGTGTCAGTGAGCGTGTGGGGACAAGAGCACTTTAATACCTATTGCAGGAACCACAAATGGGTATCACCTTTCTGTGAGTGACTTGTCAACACAAAATGAAAATGCATCCCTCTTTCAACAGTTCTACTTTTATCCCACACTTGAGGCCAGAAATTTGAGATCGGATTGGGCATCACAGCAAGACCCCATCATGAAAGCAAAAAATTGTTTTAAATTAGCCAGGCATGGTGGCATGTGCCTATAGTTCCAGCTACTTGGGAAGCTGAGGCAGCAGGATAGCTTGAGCCCAGGAGTTTGAGCTTATAGTGAGATATGACCATGCCACTGCACTCTAGCCTGGGAGACAGAGTGAGACTCTGTTTCCAAAAAAAAAGAAAGAAAAAAAAAGGAATTTCTCCTACAGAATTATATGAACAACAGCATAAGAACATTTGTTTGAGGATAATCACTGGAGAATTATTTGTAATAGTGAAAAACTGAAAGCAAATATCATTCTATAAGAGAATGAATAAATAAATTATGGTATATATTCATTATAAAGAACACTATTCAGCCATTAAAAAGAATGAGGTAATTCTTTTTTTTTTTTTTTTTTGGAGAGGAGTCTCACTCTGCTGCCCAGGCTGGAGTGCAGTGGCGCGATCTTGACTCACCACAACCTCCACCTCTCAGGTCAAGCAATTCTCCTGCCTCAGCCTCCCGAGTGCTGGGACTACAGGCATACACCACCATGTCCGGCTAATTTTTGTATTTTTAGTAGAGATGGGGTTTCACTATGTTGGCCAGGCTGGTCTTGAACTCCTGACCTCGTGATCTCCCCACTTGGCCTCCCAAAGTGCTGGGATTACAGGTGTGAGCCACCACGCTTGGCTAGAATGACGTAATTCTTTACACTGACGAGAAGAAACTTCATGACATGCTATTAAAATAAAAGCAATTTGCAATTATAGAGTATATAAGGTGATCTCATTTTTATAAAAATAAAAATATACAAAAATATTTTTAAAGTTCTGGATGGATAAATGTCAAACTAGAAGGGGGTAGAAGAAATAGAGGGAAGAGTTTTATATTTTAATTTATCTACCTCTGAATGTTTTAATTTCTTCCAATAGGCATGCATTTTATAATTTAAAAACAAACAAAAAACTCTCACCATGTCCCTTCCATTACCATCTCCTCTGTCCTTGTCTGCTGAATGTCTAGAAAACAATAATTTATTCTAACAGACATACCGACCAGAACTTGTTTTTAAAGAACAAATCAAAAGGCCTTTCTTCTTTGAACAGTCTTGCTTGTTACTATATCA
Source organism: Symphalangus syndactylus (assembly GCF_028878055.3). NCBI lineage: Eukaryota > Metazoa > Chordata > Mammalia > Primates > Hylobatidae > Symphalangus > Symphalangus syndactylus. The sequence continues at coordinate 49,555,271 of NC_072423.2, forward strand.
CCCTACAGAAATTCAAGAAATTCAAGAAAACATGTTTTCTTGAAATGTTTTCTCCCTTGGTCTTCATAATACATTATCCTGATTGGTTTTCTGGTTTTAGGAGACTTCTTCCTTCCCCTCAGATGTAGACATTCCAAAAGTCTGTCCCTGTCCTCTTCCCTCTTAGTACTTTCCTGGTGATCCTTGCCACACCTCTATATCTGCAAGTATGATTTCTAAATAGATTCTTCTAGTTCACAGTGCTTGCCAAAACTGCTGACCTGATCAAGCATCTGATGAAAAGCTGTAAAGCGATGTCTATTCCTGCCTCCCAAACCAACTCTTGCTAAAGCAATCCAGTATCTTTATCTTGAAACTACTTCCTCCTTCTGTTTCCATTCTCACTTAATGATATCACCACCCTCCCAGTCACTCATAAGAAATCTCAGTTGTCTCAACTTCTGCTTTCCTTATTCCTTTTTAATAAATTTCCTAATCAATCATTCACTTATATATTCATCAGATGTTGACTGAAGAACACACTTTATGGGCCTGATATGCACTGTGGGACTGCGCTGGGCAAAATGGAAAACAAACATTGGCAGAGGACTTATTTTATGCTAGGTGCTGGGTATACAAACATGAGAAAGCCCTCGTTTCTGTTCTTTTTTTTTTTTTTTTTGAGGTGGAGTTTCACTCTTGTCACCTAGGCTGGAGTGCAGTGGCACAATCTCGGCTCACCACAACCTCTGCCTTCTGGGTTCAAGCAATTCTCCTGCCTCAGCCTCCCGAGTAGCTGGGATTACAGGCATGCAATCCCATGCCTGTAACTTTGTTACATGCCCGGCTAACTTTGTATTTTTTAGTAGAGATGGGGTTTCTCCATGTTGGTGAGGCTGGTCTCGAACTCCCAACCTCAGGTGATCTGCCCGCCTTGGCCTCCCAAAGTGCTGGGATTACAGGTGTGAGCCACCGCACCCGGCCCAGCCCTGGTTCCTATTCTTAAAGAGATTTTAGTGGGGGAGACAGACGTGGAAACAATTTTTAATACCATATGCCAAATGCAGTAATTCAGGAATATACTGGATGTTATGAGAGTGCAAGGGCAAGGCACCTAACTTTATTTGCATAACAGAAGGGAGATTCCCGAAATACTCAAACTTAACCTTGGAAGATAAGGAAAAATGTTAAGAATGTTCTAGGTAAAATAAAACAGTATTAGCAAATATACCAACAAATGAAATTTCAGCTCATATTTTGGGAAAGTTAAATAGCTAGGTATTGTTACAGCATTAAATTTTGGGTGTGTGGTAGGGAGGAATGGAGATGAAGCAGGTGAGACAGGGCAGGTCAGATCATGAAAGGTTGCGTTTTCCATACTGAGGGGCTTGAACTCTATCTTGCGGCCAAGGTGGAGTCACTGAAAGGCTCTCAGGAGAAAAATGACATGATCCAACCTGAATTTATGAAAAATTACTCTGGCACCATTTAGAGAATGGGCTGCAGGAAACTGGATGAGTTGGAAGCCTGCTGAAACAGCTCTGGTGAGAGATGAAGGTCTGCAATAGAGAAGCAGTAGTAGGAATGGAAAGACATAGTTTAAGAAATATTTAGGATTTAAAAAGGGCAGAACTTGATGTAAAAGAGAGGGAGAGAAAAGTCAAGAATGCCAGAATTGTGGGTTGATAAGCAATACAGAGGAGGATTGGGGAAGAGTGGGAAAAATTAACTGCAGCTCGAGGTGCTTATGGAACATCTGAGAAGATTATTTCAAGAAAGTAATTTGATCAGTAACTCCATGGCTTTTTGCTATTGGCTAAGTGAGTTTAGAGGTGGTAGGGTTAAGGGAGGCAGAGTTGAGAAAGAATATGCTTCAATTTCAATTTCCTTGGTGTAGGAGGAGATACAGTTATTCTTGTGAGTGAGTAAAGTGGGTATTGAGAAGAGAGGTGAAGGTTTGGAGTATGTATTGAGGGAATTCGAAATAGAAATGAAAAGAAAAAGATTTTTCTGAAATGTTGAGGCCCTAACAGAAATAGAAATCATCCATTTGTAGCAGGGCTCAGGTGCAGAGATTAAAACGCAGAGAAAGTGGCGTGAGAGCTTGATCTAGGGTTAGGATTTTACTGGGACAATGCAGCAGACTGGGGGTCAAGGGAAATAAATATATTAATGTAGTTTAGGTCAACCATTAAGTCCAGGAAGAAAGTGAGGCAACAGGGACTGAAAAGACTGGCAGAAAAATGAGGGGAAACAAATAATTTAGATATCCCTTTAAGGTAAAGCGAAAATAAAACAGCAACAATGCCACAAATATAAAAACCCTTGGTATGGTGTATGTGATAAACATGGGAACATAAGCTGTAAAGGAAGAGGCTGGGATGGCAGAGTCAATGATTTTTCTCATGAAACCATAGTGGGTGATAGCCAGCTCTGGGTGTGGCCATGGATGATGCTGGAGTGAATTGAGGAATGCAGAAATTCTTTAGCTATGGCAATGGATACATCAACCATATGGATATTGGGATCTCACAGAATGATGGTAGGAGTTACGGGGGAGAAAGTGACTTTAAGTGGGACGTCAAGGTCCTAGTGAGATAATGATGGAAAACAAAGGATGGAAAAGGATGGACTGCTGCAGTAAAACTAGACATATATTTAGATTCACATAAATAAAGAGATATGCAAGAAAAATGCTGGCACTCCTCTCTCTGTTATCAAATGTGACAGAAAGAATGGCCTCTATTAGAAGTGGTGCTCTCAGAAAAGATGCTGATTTTAGGCAGTGATTCACAGCTTGGCAATACATTTATAAATAATCTGGGGAATTTTTAATAAGAGTGATGGACTGAGTCCCACCCACTTGTCGAAATTGAATTAATCAGTCTAGGGTGGGACCTGGATATTATTTGCTTCCCTCTCTCACTCTCCTTTCCTTTTAAAAAAGCTCTATAGGTGATTCTAATGTCCAGATAGGATTGAAAATTACTGAGTTATTGTGAAGAGTGGGAGAAAACATTCTTTTAGAAAAAGGCAGGATGAAAAGTGTGCATTTCCTATGAAACATGGATTCTCTAAGGCACCTGTAGGAAATCCTCGGGGGAGAGCAGGAGGGAAAGGGGTGTTAGTGATGTGAGGAAAACTAGGGGAGGAAAGGTAGACATTTAAGGGAATGAGAGTATAAGAGAAAAAATAGCACATGAAATACTCAAATTTTGGCATGAGTCTTTTTTTTTTTTTTTTTTTTTTAAAGAAAAAGAACAAGTCTTTGATTTAGAAGACCATAAAATCTAGGCTGGAGAAACAGATAGATACGTCTTAATTCCTCCGTTCATTTCCAATGGCCTGATTCAGGTGCTGGCCATATCATACCTAAACAATTGCTATATTGTCCAGTTTCTGAACCAGTCTGGGGAATCAGCCATTTCTTTGAAAAGGTCTGGTACCTTGTATTGAGGGGGGAAAAAAAAAAGGTATTGGATTGCCACAGCTCCCAAGTCCTTCCTGTGAACATGGAAAGAGAATATATGTATGTACCTATGTAGTCATTTCTATATATAGGTATACATATAGAGAAAAACATGCATTTATACAGAGTTTATACTAATATCTTCAAAATTCCAACTCTAAACCAACAGGGTTCATTTTAGCTTCTTCTCTTTCCATAGATATATCCTTTCTCCAACAATGAAAAAAACTGGCTGCCATTTTCTGTAATATAACTGAAGTGGCATCATTCATCTGGGGTAATACCCAAGGTTTGTTGCCCCAAGCCAAGGAAATCAATGACGCAGACACACAAGGAGTGAGTTTAAGAGTGGGGGTTTAACAAGTGAGAGAAAGAGAAAAGCTCTCTCTCCTGCAGAGAGAGAGGGGCTCCTGAGTGTGGGTCTTCTGGTTCCATGGTTAAATGCATGCGGTTTTATAGACAAGCTTGAGGAGGCAGTGTCTGACTTACATAGGGCCCAAAAGATTGGTCGGACCAAGTGTGCCATTTTCACAGTGCATGAAGAACGTGGCTGCCCCACCCTAATTTTTTATTATGCAGATGGGTTCTCTACCTTGCCAGCACCATGTTGCCTGTTCCTTTGCTGTACATGTGGTTGATAAAGAAAAGGAAAGATGGAGCCTCCATGTTGAACATGCCTGGCCTCCAGGTAACCTTTTCCTATTGGCACAGCTGCCAGCATTTACCTGTGCAAGCTTCCAGCTTGGTTATCTATGTCTGCAGCTCGATTTTTCAGGCTGCTCTTTGTTGGAAAAGAAATGACTTGGGGGCTGCTTTTTGTTAAAAGGGAAGCCTTACTGAGGACTCTCTTACCCTCTCTAACTGCTTAAATAATTTCTTTTTAGCCCCTGTACCATAATTACTTACTTAATACTTTTGTATTAAAATAATATTCTGTCACCACAGCTATTCATCCTTTACCAGCCTACTCCTTTCACACCACATGCTTCTGGGCTGCTTCTGCCAACACGCCTCTGTATGGACACTCTGGACACTGCAGGAGACAAAATGTGCTACCCAACAAAACGAAGGATTGCTGGGCTCAGGACAATTAAGAAAAAGCAAAAACAGGAAAGCTCTCTGCTCTCCCTTTATCTGCCTAAAAGCTGAACACAGATTTACAGAGACAAAAGGTACCCTACTCACCTTCTACTAGGGAGAACAAAGGTTAAACACTGAAGGCAACTTTAGACCCTTATCATCTGGAGACGATACCAGGGGAATCTACATTAACAGGCTTTACCAACTAGCCTTTATCTGCCATTTAGTTTCCTTGACTCAATTTGCTACCTTTAGGAACTTAAAGTCCTTTACCTTTGTCTCATTACTTTTCTAAAATTTTACTGTTCTTTCTTTGTTGAAGATGCTATAAAAGCTGGAATGAAAACTACCTCTTTGAGAACTACTAATTTTCCGAGTTTCTTCCATGTACATATGAAACACACGTGTTAATGTATGTTCGTTTTTCTCTTGCTAATCTGTTTTTTTTTTTTTTTTCTTTTTTTTTTTTTTTTTTACATAGGTCCATTCCAACTAAGAACCTATGAGGACTGAAGAAAAAATTATTCTTCCCCTACAACCCATTCCCACCTAGCCATGACTGGGCTACTCCTAAGGAAGCTCCCCTCATCCCTCTGGGTAGCGAGACCCCCTGCAAGGCCAAACTCCACATGGATACCTCCTTCTCATTCTGCTTAAGCTCCAACACACAACACCAGTGCAGTTCCCATATGGAAGCCCTCCTTACCATGCAAAAGTTCTGATATTCTATGCCTAGCTGCCCTCTTCTGTGGATGCCCTTCTCATACCACTCACACTTTAATGCCTCAAGATCAAATTATTTTTTGGCTAGGATGTGAGGTAGGGATCAAGGTTCATTTCTTCCCCATATTTATATCCAATATTTCTAGCATTACTTGTTTAAAAACTTTCCTTTTTCTACTGAATTGCTTGGCACCACTGTCAAAAAACAGTTGAGCATATGAGTGTGTGGGTCTGTTTCTGGACTCCATTCTTTTCCATCGATCTATTTATTCATCTAAAGGTGAATACCAACCTGTATTGATTATATAACTTTAATTTACATACCTAAAATTAGGTAGCATAAGTCCTTCAATTTAGTCTTCTACAATAACAAAGACTGTCACTGCTATTCTAGTCCTTTCACATTTCCATATAAATTTCAGAATAAGTTTGCCAACTTCTATAAAACAGTATGTTGGTATTTTGACTGAAATTGCATTGAATCTAAGACTCAGTTTGGAAAAAAATTTTGATATTTATAACAATACCGACTGGTCAAATTCAAGAGCATATCTTTCTTTCCATTTAGTTTTCTTAAATTTCTCTCAGCAGTATTCTGTGGTTATCATATAGGGATATTTTGCTTCTTTTGCTAAATTTATTCTTCATTATTTGATGGTTTTGATGGTACTATAAATGCTTTTATTTTCTATGCTAATTACTGTTATTACATAGAAATAAATTTTATTTTTATACATTGAATTTGTATTCTGTGATTGTGTTAAATTCACTTAATTCTAGTACTTGTCTCTGTAGCTTCCTTAGTATTTTTCCATGTATACAATCATGTTATCTGAGAATAAAGACAGTTTCGCATACTTCTTCCCAATATCTTTCATGCCTGATCACACTAGAACCTCCCAGACAATGCTGAATAAAAGTGGTAAGAGTGGACATCTTTACCCTGTTCCTAAAAGTGTTTATTATTAAAGAGATGTATCTCTGTTGACACTATCATTTTTCCAGCTTGATGAGAGGTCTTTTTTTCTTCCTATAATGAATAAGCACTGGATGAGTTCTGTCAAATGCTTTTCCTGCATCTGTTTGAGATGAAGTTTTCTTTAATCTTTAAAAAGGATTAAAATCGTTTTATTATGTTAATATCGCAAATTATATTGATTGATTTTCAAATGTTAAGCTGACTTTGCATTCCTGGGATAAAGCCTATTTAGTCAAGTTGTATTATGCTTTTTACATATTCCTGAACTTAAATTGCTGATATTTTGTTAAGGATATTTTTGTGGGTTTTTTTTTCCGCATTTATGTCCATGAATTTATGTCCATGAGGAAGATTGGCCTGTCATTTTCTTTTCTTCTAATGCCTTTACCAGGTTCAGACCTCACAAAAGAAGTTGAGAATAGTTCCTTCTTCCTATAGTCCAAGTGGTTCTCAAGTGTGGTAGGAGGAGAGAATGTTGCCACACAGAAGGCATATGGCAATGTCTGCAGAGGTTTTTGATTGTCACAACTCGGGGATGCTATTGGCATCTAGTGGGTAGAGGCCAGGGATGCTGCTTAACATCCTACAATGCACAGGACAGCCTCTCACAACAAATAATTACCTGGTTGAAACATCAATAGTACCAAGGCTGGGACACGCTGTTCTAGTCTCTGAAATAATTTGTGTAAGATTGATATTATTTCTTCTATAGATACTAGGTAGAATTTGCAAGTGAAGTTTTGATGGGTGTGTAGTTTTACTTATGGGAAAGTTCTTAACTAGAAATTAAATTTCTTTAACAGATATAGGGTTATTCAAATTTTCTACTTTTTTGTACCAATCTTGGTATATTATTGACTTAAAGGAATTTATATCGTTTAAGTTGTCAAAAGTGCTTGCAAAAAATTGTTCATAACATTCCTTCATTACTTAAAAATATAATTAAAACATATAGTGATATATCCTTTTTCAGTCCTGATATTGGTAATTTTTTTTCTTTTCATAGGAGGTTGATCATCTTGAAAAGGATTATTAATTTTACTTACAGTTTCAAAGAATCAACATTTAGTGTTGTTGACTTCTTATTTGGTTTTCTTTTTCACTGCATGACTTACAAAAGAGTAGCTGCTACAAGGTTGAAAGCAGAAGAGAAATACAGTCACAGACTCTATCATGATGTTTCAGTCAATAATTGACCAAATATATGACAGTGGTCCCACAAGATTATAATATCAACTTTTTACTATACCTTTTCCATATTCAGGTACACAAATACTTACCATAGTGTTACAACTGCCTAGAGTATTCAGTACAGTAATATGCTCTAAGTAGATTCCATTTGTCAATTTTTGTTTTTGTTGCAATTGCTTTTGGGGATTTCGTTACGAAATCTTTGCCTGTGCCTATGTCCTGAATGGTACTGCCTAGATTTTCTTCTAGGGTTTTTATAGTTTTGGGTTTTACATTTAAGACTTTATCCATCTTGAGTTAATTTTTGTATAAGGTGTATGGAAGGGGTCAAGTTTCAATTTTCTACATAAGGCCAGCCAGTTCTCCCAGCACCACTTATTAAATAGGTAATCCTTTTCCCAATGCTTGTTTTTGTCAGGTTTGTCGAAGATCAGATGGTTGTAGATGTGTGGTCTTATTTCTGTGTCTTCTATTCTGTTCCATTGGTCCATGTGTCTGTCTTTGTATCAGTACCATGCTGTTTTAGTTACTGTAGCCTTGAAGTGCAGTAGCGTGATACCTCCAGCTTTGTTCTTTTTGCTTAGGACTGTCTTGGCTATATGCGCTCTTTTTGGCTCCATATGAATTTTAAAATAGTTTCTTCTAATTCTGTGAAGAACGTCAATGGTAGTTTAACGGAACACTACTGAATCTATAAGTGACTTTGGGTAGTATGGCCATTTTTACAATATTGATTCTTTCTATCAGAGCTTCTGCACAGCAAAAGAAACTATCATCAGAGTGAACAGGCAACCTACATAGTGGGGTAAACTTTTTGCAATCTATCCATCTGACAAAGGTCTAATATCCAGAATTTATAAGAAACTTAAACAAATTTACAAGAAAGAAACAAACAACCCCATGAAAAAGTAGGCAAAAGACATGAATAGACACTTCTCAAAAGAAGACATTCATGCAGCCAACAAACATATGAAAACAAACTCAACATCACTGATCATTAGATAAATGCAAATCAAAACCACAATGAGATACCATCTCATGCCAGTCAGAATGGCTATTACTAAAAAGTCAAGAAACAACAGATGCTGGCAAGGTTGCAGAGAAATAGGAACGCTTTTACATTATTGGTGAGAATGTAAATTAGTTCAACCATCGTGGAAGACAGTGTGGCGATTCCTCAAGGATCTAGAATCATTTGATCCAGCAAACTCATTACTGGGTATATACACAAAGGAATACAAATCATTGTATTACAAAGATACATGTATGCATATGTTCACTGTGCCACTATTCGCAATAGCAAAGACATGGAATCAACCCAAATGCCCATCAATGATAGACTGGATAAAGAAAATGTGGTACATATACACCATGGAATACTATGCAGCCATAAAAAGGAACAAGATCATGTCCTTTCAGGGACACAGATGGAGCTGGAAGCCATTATCCTCAGCAAAATAATGCAGGAACAGAAAGCCAAATACTGCATGTTCTCACTTATAAGTGGGAGCTGAACAACGAGAACACATGGACACAGGGAGGGAAACAACACACCATGGGGCCTGTTGGGAGGTGTGGTGCGGGGAGGGAGAGCATTAGGAAAAATAGCTAATACATGCTGGGCTTAATATCTATGCGATGGGTTGATAGGTGCAGCAAACCACCATGGCACACATTTACCTATGTAACAAACTTGCACATCTACCCTAGAACTTAAAATAAAAATAAAAATGTAAAGAAAAAAATGTCCTACAAGTTTGTAGCCTAGGAGCAATAGGCTACACTATATAGCCTAGGTCTATAATAGGCTAGGTTTGTGTATGTATACTCTATGATGTCTGCACAATAATTATTAAGACATTTCTTAGAACATATACCTATCAGTAACTGACACATAACTATATAGAAATGCTACAAATTGGGCAATACTACGAGAAATTTTAAGTTCTGACACAGAATGGAGGGATATCGTAATGTCCTAGACCTCAGCTAAGAATACTAGAAAGCCCACATACTAGAAGAAGGCTTATCATAAACTTCTCTAACAAAGACCAAAATCAAGCTTCAGTGAAATATACAAAGAAGGAGTTTGGAGAGTGAGTCCTATCAATTTAGAGGGGCTTGGAAAACACCCCAGGCTTTCCAGAGATCTGCCCTTACAAAGCATAAAACCGAACCTATCCAAGTTCAAAGGTGACTAACTGGTAGCTACATTGCAGATGAGGGCAAAAATCAACACTCTTCAGAAAATGATAATAAAACCCCTATCTATAATGTTTCATCCATAATATTCAGGACAAAATACAAAATTACCAGACGTGAAAAGAAACAAAATGTTAACCACAGTCAAGGAAAAAAAAATAAATCAATTAAAATCAACCAAAAGATGGCCCACATGTTGAACTTGGCAGGTAAGAACTTTATTTAAATTAACGATTATAAATATGTTGCTGGCCATTGTCTTTGTCTGTTTTGTGTTGCTATAAAGGAATGCCTGAGACTCAGTAATTCTTAAAGTAAAAAGGTTTATTTGGCCCATAATTCTGATGGCTGGACAGTTTAAGATTGGACATCTGCACCTGGTGAGTACCTCAGTCTGTGCCCATTAATGGCAGAAGGCAAAGGGGAGCGGTATTGTGCAGACAGTACATGGTGAGAGGGGGGAAGGAGAGGGGTGAGATGTCAGCTCTTCTGAACAACCAGCTTTCATGGGAACTAACAGCGTAAGAACTCACTCCAGAGGGAGTTAATCTACTCATTAAGGTTCTACTCCCATGACACAAACACCTTCCATTAGGTCCCATCTCCAAAACTGGGGATCAGATTTCAACATGAGATTTGGAGGAGACAAACATCCAAACCATAGCAGATATAAAGAAAAACATAGTCTTAATGAGTGAACAGCCAGGCAGTTTCAACAGAGATACCAAGTCTAAAAAAGAACCAGATGGATATTCTAGGACTAAAAATTACATTGACTGAAATAAAAATTGGAAAATGAAGACAGAAGAACAAAGGGAAAATAAATTATATGGCAGAATCAATAGAAATGACCCAATTTGAAGAACAAAATGAGAAAAAGATTGAAGAAAAATGATTAAAGTCTCAGGTATCTCAGAAACAATATTAAGCTGTCTAATAAATACAACTGGAGTACCAGAAAGAGAAGAGATGGAGAATGGAATAGAAAAAAAATCTGAAGAAATATGTCTTAAAAAATTGGCAGAATTTTCCACAAATTTGATGAAAAACTTTGACCTACAGATCATAGTCAAATTGTTGAAAACCAAAAATAAAAATAAAAAGAGAATCTTGGCAGCAACCAGAGAAAAATGCCAATTACATAGAGAAGAACGATGACATCAAGGATAGTCAACATGTCTTTAGAACGATGATGGCCAGAAGACATCAGTATCTTTAAAGCGCTGAAAGGAAATAAATAAACCTGTCAAACAAAATTCTACATCTCATGAAAAGATCTTTCTAAAATGAAGGAGATATGCCATTTTCCAAGGAAGAAAAACAGGGAAAATTTGTTGCCAACAGACCTGTGTTACAAGAAATAATAAAATGTTTTTTCACGTTGAAACCTGAATTTATACAAAGAAATGAAGAGTATCAGAAATAGTACATGTGTAAATATAAAAGGCTGTATTTTCTTAGTCGTCTATTAATTTCTTTAAAAGAAATACAAATGTTTAAAGCAAAAACAGTAACACTGGGATTCATAAAGTATTAAGATCTAATGTATATGACAATAATGTCACAAAGAATGGGGAAGTAAATATGTTAGCAATAAAAAAGGCCTTACATTCTACGTAAAATTGCACAGCATTAACACTATGTAGACTGTAGTAAGTTAGGGAAACATATTGTAATCTCTACAGAAATCACCAAAGAAAACGCAAAGCCATATAGCTAATAAGATAATAGAGGAATTATCCTGAAGGAGCTAAAAGCAGAACTACCATTCGACCCAGCAATCCCATTACTGGGTATACATCCAGAGGAATATAAATCATTCTACCATAAAGACACATGCATGCCAATGTTCACTGCAGCACTATGCAAAATAGCAAAGACATGGAATCAATCTAAATGCCCATCAATGAATTTAAAAAATGTGGTACATATACACCACAGAATACTATGCAGCCATAAAAAGAAGAAGATCATGTCTTCTGTGGGAACATGGATGGAGCTGGAGGCCATTATCCTTAGCAACCTAATGCAGGAACAGAAAACCAAATACTGCATGCTCTCACTTATAAGTGGGAGCTAAATGATGAGAACACATGGACACAAAGAGGGGAACAATAGACACTGAGGCCTACTTGAGGGTGCAGGATGGGAGGAGGTAGAGGAGAAGAAAAAATATGCAGGATGGGAGGAGGTAGAGGAGAAGAAAAAATAACTATTGGGTACTAGGCTGAGTACCTGGGTGACAAGATAATCTGTAAAACAAACCCCCATGATACAAGTTTCTATATAACAAACCTGCACATGTATCCCTGAATGCACAAGTTTAAAAACTGAAAAAAAAAAAAAAAAATGTATTATCCTCCCCTTTCTCCCAAAAAAGGAGCAGAAAACGAGAAACAGCAATGAACAAACGAAAAAAGATAAACTAATAAACTGGGAGCGGGGGAAGCAAAATGCTAGACCTAAGTTCAACAGTATCAATAATTAAGTTAAATTTAAATGGATTAAGTACTCAAATGGAATAGATTGTCAGACTAGAGAAAAATGCAGAACAAAATCATACGTTGTTTAGAAGAGTTAACACTTTAAAAATAATATAATAAATAGGTTAACATAAAAGGATGAAAAGGGACAGGCCATGAAAACGATACACATGAAAGGCGGGAATGATTATATAATATCAAATACATTAAATGTTAAGCAAGAGTGTTACCAGAGATAAAGAGAAATATTTCATCATGATAAAAGGGGTAAATAATCAGGTAGACATAATAATCATAAATACATATGCATCTAGAACAATGTTTCAAAATACATGTCATAAAACTGATAAATCTGAAGGAAAAAGTAGAGAAATTAAAATCATATTTGGATATTTTAACATTTCTTTTTTATCAGTTGATAGTACCAAAAAATAAACCTCCTGAATTCAGCAGGCTAAAGAAGAAGTGAAAAATACTATTAATCAATTTGATCGAAGTGACATGTACAGAACACTACACTCAACAGCAGACTATACATTTTTATAAGTGCATATGGAATACTGACCAAGACAGAGCACATGTTGGGTCATAAAATAAAGTTCAATACATTTCTAAAGAATAAAAGCTTACAGAATATGTAATCTGACCACAATGGAGTTAAACTAAAAATAAAAAACATCTAGAAAAATCTCTCTAGTATTTGGAAATTATTTAATATACTTTTTTTTTTTCTTTCTTTATTTTTGTGAGACTGATTCTCACTCTGTTGCCCAGGTAGGAATGCAGTGGTGCGATCATGGCTCACTGCAACCTCCACTTCTGCTGAGCAGCTAGGACTATAGGCATGTACTATCATGCCTGGCTACCTTTTGTATTTTTTGTAGAGATGGGTTTTCACCACGTTGCCCAGACTGGTCTCAAACTCCTGGGCTCAAGCCATCCATCCGCCTCAGCCTCTGAAAATGTTGAGATCACAGGCATGAGCCACCAAAACCGGCCTATTAAACACACTTCTAAATAACCCATAGGTAAAGAAAAATCACAGGATAAATTAGTAAATATTTTTTAAGGAATGATAAAAAATATAACATATTAAAATTTGAGGGATAAAGAAGCAGTACTGGCTGGGTATGGTGGATCACGCCTGTAATCCCCACACTTTGGGAGGCGGAGACAGGAGGATCACTTCAAACCAGGAGTTCAAGACCAGTCTGGGCAACATGGTGAAACCCCATCTCTACAGAAAAATACAAAAATTAGCTGGGTGTGGTGGTGTTTGCCTGTAGTCCCAGCTACTCAGGAGGCTGAGGCGGAAGGACCACCTGAGTCAGGGGAGGTAGAGATCCAAGATTGTACCACTGAACTCCATTCTGGGTGACAGACTTACACCCTGTCTCAACAACAACAAAAGAAGCAGTGCTTAGAGGAAAAATAATTTCAGTGCTGGTATTAGAAAAGAAGTTTAAAATCAGTGATGTAATATTCTATCTTATGAAGCAAGAAAAGGAAGAGCAAACTAGATACAAGGTAAGGAGAAGGAAGGAAACAGTAAAGAGTAGAAATCCATAAAACAGACAAATAAAAACACAAAAGAAACATAAAATTGGCCTCTTGAAGAGATTATTACAAGTGGTACACCCCTGTACCAAGACAAACTAAGAAAAGGAGAAAACTCAAGTTAGGAATCAGAGATGGTATCACTATAGAGCCTACAAACAGTAAAACGACATTAAGGTTATATCATGAACAACTTTATGCCAACATATTTAATGAAATGAATGCATACGTTTCTTAAAAAATATAACTTGTCAAAACTAACTCAAGAAGAAAGAGAAAATATGAGTAGCTTCATATCTGTTACAGAAATTGAATTCATAATCAAAGATGTTCCCACAAAGAAAACTGCCCAGATAGCTTCATTGGTAAATTTTATCACATATAAGAAAGAAATACTGCCAATCCTACATAAACTTTCAGTATACAGAAGAGGAGGAAATACTTTGCAACATATTTTGTTACTGTGAAATACCTAAGTTATTATAAAATAATATAAAATGGTACCATATCATGGCCAAGTTAGTATTTTTTCAAAATATAACATTGGCTTAACATTCAAAAATAAATCCAGGTAATTGGTACCACTAAAAGAAAAAAGGAGCAAAACCATATGATTATATCAATAAATGCAGGAAAAGCATTTGACAAAATTATGATTAAAAACTCTCAGTAAACTAGGAATAAAAGGAAACTTATTTCAATTTTATAGAGGACATCTACCAAAAACTTGTATTTAACATGTTACTTATTGGTTAGTTACTGAATGACTTTTCCCTAAGATTGGGAACAATATAAGGATGTCTTCTTTAATACTTTCATATTGTTTTGAAAGTCTTAGACAATAAAATAAGCCAAAAAAAAAAAGAAAAGAAAGAAAAAAAACAAAAGGCATAAAGCTTGGAAAGGCATCAATAAAGCTGTTATTATCGACAGGCAATGTGATTGCGAATTTCAATATCCTAAGGAATCTACAAAAACATAAACACTGGTAGACTACGTCTATTTAACAAATTGCAATATATAAACTAAGTCTTCAAAAACCAATAGTCTTTCTATATCATTAAATTCCACAAAAAACGTGTAAGACTGGTAAACTGGAAACTATACGGCATTGCTGAGTTAAATTTAAAAATATCTAAGTAGGGCCGGGCGCAGTGGCTCACGCCTGTAATCCCAGCACTTTGGGAGGCCGAGGCGGGCGGATCACGAGGTCAGGAGATCGAGACCATCCTGGCTAACACGGTGAAACCCTGTCTCTACTGAAAATACAAAAAATTAGCCGGGCGTGGTGGCGGGCACCTGTAGTCCCAGCTACTTGGGAGGCTGAGGCAGGAGCATGGCGTGAACCCCGGGGGGTGGAGCCTGCAGTGAGCCGAGATCGCGCCACTGCACTCCAGCCCGGGCGACAGCGAGACTCCGTCTCAAAAAAAAAAAAAAAAAAAAAAAAATCTAAGTAGGCCGGGCATGGTGGCTCACACCTGTAATCCCAACACTTTGGGAAGCCAAGGCAGGCAGATCACTTGACGCCAGGAGTTCGAGACCAGCCTGACCAACATGGCAAAATTCCATTGCTACTAAAAATGCAAAAATTGGCCAACTGTGCTGGCACATGCCTGTAATCCCAGCTAGTGCAGAGGCTGAGGCACGAGAACTGCTTGAGCCTGGGAGGCAGAGGTTGCAGTGAGCCAAGATCACGCCACTGTACTCCAGCCTGGGGGACAGAGCAAGACTGCCTCAAAAAAAAAAAAAAAAAAAAAAAAAAGAAGTAAATCCAGAAATAAACTATTTTCATGGACTGGAAAACTCAATATTTTTTAGGGTGTCAGTTCTCCCCAAATTGATTGAATCATAATTCAATTTACTTAATAGAAATTGATAAACTAAATCTAAAATGTAAAGAACCTAGAACAGAAAAAATAATTTTTAATAGAAAAGTAAGGTTGAAGGTTTACTATACCTAATTTCAAGATTTACTATAAAGCTCAAGTAACCCAGAGTGTGTGGCATTGACATAAGAATGGACATACAGATCAATGAAACAGAAGTCCATAAATCTGTGTGTGTGTGTGTGTGTGTGTGTGTGTGTGTGTACACATTCAATAACTTTTGAAAATGTATCAGGCAATTCAATGAAGAAAAAAGTTTTTTTCAACAAATGGTGCTGGAGAAACAGAATATCTGTATGGAAAAGAACGGGGCTGGGTGCGGTAGCTCATGCCTGTAATCCCAGCACTTTGGGAGGCCAAAGGCGGGTGGATCACCTGAGGTCAGGAGTTCGAGAACAGCCTGGCCGAACTAGTGAAACCCTGTCTCTACTAAAAATACAAAAATTAGCCAGGCGTGGTGGTGTGGGCCTGTAATCCCAGCTACTCAAGAGGTTGAGGCAGGAGAACTGCTTGAACCTGGGAGGCGGAGGATGCAGTAAGCCGAGATCATGTTGCTACACTCCGGCCTGGGCGACGGAGCGAGACTCCATCCCCAAAAAAACAAAAACAAAAACAAAAACAAAAAAGAAAAAGAACGAACCTTGAGCCCTACATCATACTACACACAAAAATGTATTTAATATGGATCATAGACTTAGATGTAAAAGTTAAAACTATATAACTTCTATAGCAAAACACAAGAGAATATCTTTCTAACTTTCATCAATATTAAAAATTCCTGCTCTTCAAAAACATCATTAAAGAAATAACAAGTCACATACTGGGAGAAAATATTCACAATACATCTGATGAAGACTTTGTATCCAAAATATTCAAAGAACTCTATGTTCAATAATTGAGTTGTTTATCCAATTAAAACTGGTTAAAAGATTTGAACAAATATTTCACAAAAAGTTATATGAATGGCCAATAAACATCATCAGGAGAACTGCATACTAAAACCACAATGAGATGCTATTTCATATCCATTAAAATGTTTAAAATTAAAGTAATAATACCAAGCCTTGGCAATGACATGGAGCAACTGGAATTCTGCTGCTTTGCTGATAGAATTGTTATATAGCTTTGGAAAACAGTTTGGCAGTTTCACGTACAGTTAAAAATAAACTTACAATATGATACAGTAATTTCACTCCTAGATATTTACTTCAGAGAAAGAAAACATGTCCACTAAAGACATGTACACAAATGTTCAGAGCAGCTCAGTTGTTTTTTGTTTTGCCAAAATTTGAAAACAATCCATATGTCCATCAACAGATACCGATAAACAAGTTGTAATATTCTTATACAATGAATTACTTCTAAGGAATAAAAAAGTAATGGAATACTGAAACATGCAGCAATTTGGCTATATCTCCAAAACATTATGGTGAGTAAAAGGTATCAGACTTATGCATACTGTATGATTCTATTTATATGAAGATTTAGAACACGCAATAATATTTGAAGTGATATATATCAGATTATTGGTTGCATGGGCTAGGGATCTTTGGAGGGAAACTCATCAAAAAGTGGTATAAGGTGCTTTGTGGGGTGATGAATACTTTCTGTTGTAATTGGGGTTTTGTGTTAAATACACAAGTATATTCCTTTGTTAAAACACATCAAGCTTGATATGTGCATTTCACTGAATGTAAGTTATATTTAAATAAAGTTGATTAACAATAAAGTTGAAGACAAATGTAGAAAAACTTTCACCAAAGAACTTTTAAATATACTGAGATGTATCAAAATTAAGAACTATGTAAGTTATTTCCTAAACTAAAAGCACCCAGATAACACACTGAAGAAACATTCACTGACCACGTACTTTGAACCATTCACTGTACTAGGCACCATAAAGTCAAAACCTAATTGTCAGATGATCAGTGTTTCTTATCAGTTCACACAGTCTAGATAAAATGCATACAATGAATTATTTGTTAATAGAACAACATCATTCACTGTTATGGATGGAATTATTAGAAATAGTTTTCTGTCATTCTTATTTAGCATCTGATGGAGCTGTTAAAAGTGATGAAAAAATAATGAAAATCAAGATAGCGGAAGACAGCTTAAATCCCTAGCATTTAGGCTTGCTACACTGTAAGTCACCCTTAAGTTCCTAAGATTTTACTGAACTCTATTTCCATATTTTAATATTATAAAATACTAAATGAGAATCTTTGAGTAGCCCTGATTTAGGGTGGGGAAAGAAAAAACATTCTCAGTTCTTGAAGTTTAATGAAATTCTGGTAATTCAAAGCACCTTGAACTTTTCTTGCTATTTTGCCCAAATCTTATATCGCGATAGTCTGTCTGAGCTTGAATGGCAAATTTTAAATGTCATTCAGGACCAATTCAATACCATATGTATTTGCATTCCTTAAAAGGTAGAAAAACATTAACCTTTTGTTTTATTGAATTAAAATGCCATGGAAATGCTGTTGTAGTCTTGGGAGACTGAAATACTTTTACAAAGAAGAATAGTTGTCATTTATTAACACAAAGAACAATTACTTGATAGGATGCCTTCTGACAAAGAGCAGATTGGTATTCTCATCATAGAAAAGGCATTATAAAAAAAAAAATCTAGCCTAGACCTCTGAGACTTGAATAATTTAAAGCTGCATTTGGTGCAATTTGCATTTTTCTTTAGGGAGGCAAAGTTAAATACCTTTAATTTGTTCTAATTATTTCAAATTTGCAAGTTAATTATGGCTGATCATTAAATAACAAAAAGGACTATCATCTCCATAGAGTTTTACCTCCTACCCTCTGCATTACTTAAGCTAGATTTTAGTATGCATGAATTAACTTTCTAAATAATCACACGGTTTGACTAAATGGCTCAGTAAAATGAGCTCTGATCCTCCGAATAAGCATTAATGGACATTAGAAATGCTACTGGGACTCATGTTACTTACATTATAAGTATTTTTAATGGGGCCTTATTTACTAATCTTTATGTACTGTTCAAGTTAGAACACCATATAGATACATTATTCTGCTTTACTGGAGGAAAAGTCTCATCTTTGAGACGATAAAAACAAATGTCCATTTAACACCAACTAAATTCACGTTAAAATTAATGCAGGGATGAGACAATGGGATTTAACTTGTTTTAGCTAGTTGCTCATCTCAATAAATCAATCTAGCAAAAATTGTCTACTTGGTCTGTAAATGAAATACTACAAATTTCCTGATGTGCTAAGTGACTCAAGTAGCAAAGGCAGGTCCAATAATAACCATAAACTAGCATTTAAATTCCACCTGCTATTTGAAAGGAAGAATTCAGGATTTCTTAGGTTGTACCACTTTCTAGTTACCATTTCTGTGCATACTTGGCTGCCAATGAATACAAGCCAGGTGTCACATACCATACTGCTTATAACTCGTCTTAAAGATAATTTTCCTAAACATCCCAACTAAATCTTCATATTTCTCTGCAATGGACCTGTGAATGAACAAAAATTTTGAGACCAAAGTGTTTAAAGAACAACATTTCGGCCGGGCGTGGTGGCTCATGCCTGTAATCCCAGCACTTTGGGAGGCCGAGGCGGGCGGATCACGAGGTCAGGAGATCGAGACCATCCTGGCTAACAAGGTGAAACCCCATCTCTACTAAAAATACACACAAAAAAAAAAGTTAGCCAGGCATGGTGGCAGCCGCCTGTATTTTCAGCTACTAGGGAGGCTGAGGCAGGAGAATGGCGTGAACCTGGGAGGCGGAGCTTGCAGTGAGCCGAGATCGCGCCACTGCACTCCAGCCTGGGTGACACAGCAAGACTCTATCTCAAAAAAAAAGAAAAAAAAAAAAAAAAGAACAAAATTTCATACATGAAATATTCCATGTACTGTCAAATCTTTCTGCCTTCCAACTCCAAAATTATCAATATAAATTTTATTTCCATATATCCAATAATATTATCTGAGAGCCTACTATGTGTCAGTTCTGTATTCAGGCATGGAGGTACACAAAGGAGTAAGTGACTACCTTTGGATATTTACAGGTAAAAAGGAAGAAACAGGCAACTAAACAATGAATACATAATGTGGCAGGTGTTACGATGGCAGTATGCAAAGCGCTACATGAAGCAGGTAACAAAAACAGGAAGCTTGCAAGAAGAGGAGAATGGAGGCAGGGTCATGAAGGGAGTGAGGTAAGAAAAGTCAGTAAAAAGGAATAATAATTTACTAGTATTTATTATGCAAAGGCACTGGCATGGTCCCTGGCTTCAAAAAATGTGACCATCATAGTGATTAATTTACTTATGCCAAATCCCTTAGGTGTACTGGGTAGAATAACGGTCTCTGGACAACAATAGATAGAAAGATGTAACTTAGATGTGTGGTGTAGGAAAGAGAAGAGTCTGACCCCGAGGAGCACTAAGGGCAGCAGAGTGGTTAAGAACATCAGCTTTGGTGTCAGACAGAACTGGATATTCTATAGTTATTTCCAAGTTCTGATAGATGTAATTTCTTAACCAAGTTACTTAACCTTTCTGGGCCTCATTTCCTCATCTATAAAACAACTTATTAATAGTATGTAACTCACAGAGTTGTTGTGAGGATTAAACGAATTAACATAAGATGTATAAAAGAATGCTCAGCACATATACACTACCTAAATGCTGGCTTCTATGATTATCATTGTTACTATTAAATGAGGAAACATTTTAAAGGCTTAGAGCAATATCTAGTACATAGAAGGTGTTCAATAAGTTATTATAGACTAGCTGAAGAGTAGATGTTATAATTGCTGAGAATTATAGAGAAAAAGTAGGTCATGGGGGGTAGAGATAATTGGATTGGATCTGGAGATATTGAATTTGAGGGATGTGTAAATCACTTGGGCTAGTTATATTATCACACAGTTATAAGGACAGGTTTGGACCTCCGGAGGGAAAAGCTGGGACCTGAGATAAAGATTGTAGAGTTATTGGCATAGAGATGTGATCTAGTCATGGGAATGAATTAAGTTTCCCACAGAGAAAGAGGTCTATTGAGAAGGAGAAAGAGGATGAAACTGTCAATATTTAAACAGTATGCAGAGGCAAAGGAAGCAAAATCCAACAGACAAATAATCTCCAATAGGGAGATAAGCAGAGAAAGAAAGAATAGTGTCAAGAAAACATGGGAACGAGAGAGATATCAGAAAGGTTAGCTATGTCACCTGCTACTGAGAAGTCAAGTAAGATGAGGATTAAAAAGTAAAAAGATTTGAGAATTAGCAGGATATTAGTGACCATGGGAGCATGGTTTTAGTTGAGTGATACAGCAGACCAGGAATGAATGGAAGGTAAAGAAACAGAAAATACAGCTTATGCTCTCAAGAAATATGGAAAAAAGAAAAACATAGGGCAGTAGCTCAATAGCAAGGCAAAAATGGGTGTTTGTTTTGTTTTGTTTTAAGGAGAAGGATCCCTGAGTAAGCTTACAGGCAGAGGAGAAGGAATGAGAGTGGAGAGGAAGGGCCTGAAGATGTAAGAGGTATTGATGCAGGAGACATTTGGATTTGAGATCTCTGGGGACCTCTAAGCAGTATTCCCTGATGGGCACATTAAAACATGAACTCCAGAGAAAGGCTGGTGCTTCACACAAAGATGTGATTCTGCTATATAATTAGAGATTAGAGCAGATCTCATTTTGAGTGAAGGTACACTTCATACTAGAAGGTATTACTAGATTTTAATTTGCTCCTTTACTAAAAAAGAAAAAGCTGGAATTTCATTAATTAAAATATCTTCAATTCTGTCCAGAAGCAGCAGCAACTGAGGGAAAGTTAAGAAAAAACAGGATGATGATGAAGCTATACTAAATAAAACACTCTACTGTACTGATCACTAAACAGCTAAATTAGCGTTCTATTGCTCAAATCATAGAAGGACCTTGAGAATTTCTGTATGATCTTCAACAAATAAAATAGCTCTTTAAGTCAGTTAATGTCTATTTCAATGTAGAATAAGTCCTTTTAACTTTTTAATGTAAGACAAGGTAAACATATGGGAAGACAAAAACGTCAGTTCAATATAAACTAAGGAAGACAGGTATAAACCAAAGTACGAAGATTGTCCACTACATGATTAGTTTCCTAAGGGCAGAGACCAGGCCTTACTCTACTCTGAATCCCCGGCAATGCCTTCCATGTGGAGGTACACAGATAAGTGGCCCAACATACATATACTGATGAAACAAGTATAATTTGGAGGACATTTATGGGGTTAGAACAACAGAACTCTGAGTTAGTTGTTAGCTCTTTCTTGTATTGTGTACCATTCACAGTCATTCTTAGATTTATAATCCATATTTTAATTTCATTCAAGCATGTACTTATGAAGCTTCAAAAATCTGGCACAAGACGAGAAAGACACTATGAGGATATATTTACAGTATGCTAAAAAATATCTTGCAAATGAACCATGAATATAATACAAAATTTTAGAACTGAGAGTAGTCCAATATATGGTACCAAAGTCCTATAAATTTATTGGAAATGTCAAAGAACCTCATGTTGGTTAGTTAAAGATTGTGGTTGAAATCTCCTTTAAGAAAACCAAGGTCCACTGGTGAATCAACACATGGCCAGTGCTACTGAAGATACAAGGTAAGGACCAGCCTACGTGTCTATCTCAAAAGCAGTGCTTCTTAAAGTGTGGTACAAGGATGCAAAAAGTATTTTCACTTTTTTCTTACCAAACTTCAAACTATACTGTAAGGTTACAGTAACCAAAACAGCGTGGTCCTGGTACAAAACAGACACATAGACCAATGGAAAAAATAGAAAACCCAGAGATAAAGCTACACATCTACTGTCATCTGATCTTCAACAAAGTCAACAAAAATGAGTAATAGGGACAGGAGTTCCGGTTCAATAATGATGACTGGGGAACTGGCTACCTTTTACCATATACAAAAATTAACTCAAGACGGATGGAAGAAATATTTAAATGTAAGACCTCAAACTATAAGAATCTTAGAAGAAAACCTAGGAAATATCATTCTGGACATCAGCCTTGGGAAATAATTTATGATTAAGTCCTCAAAAGCAATTGCAACAGAACAAAAAATTGACAAGTGGGAACTAATTAAAGAGCTCCTGCACAGCAAAGGAAACTATCAACAGAGTAAACAGACAACCTACAGAACAGGAGAATATATTCACAAAATATACATCTGACAAAGGCCTAATATTCAGAATCTATAGAGAGCTAAAACAGTTAAACAAGCAAAAAACAACCCCATTAAAAAGTGGGCAAAAGACAGGAACTGAAAAGAAGACAGACAGTAGCCAAAAAACATGAAAAAATGCTCAGTATCACTAATCATCAGAGAAATGCAAATCAAAACCATAATGAGATACCATCTCACACTAGTCAGAATGGCTACTATTTTAAAAGTCAAAACACAACAGTTGCTGGTGAGATTGCAGAGAAAAAGGAACACTTATACACTGCTATTGTGAATGTAAATTAGTTCAGCCACTGTGGAAAGCAGTCTGGAGATTTCTCAAAGAACTTAAAACAGAACTACCGTTTGACCCAGCAATCCCACTATTAGGTATATATCCCAAAGAAAACAAATCATTCTACCAGAAAGACTCACGTACTCACATGCTCACTACAGCACTATTCACAATAGCGAAGGCATGGAATCGACCCAGGTGCCCATCGGTGGTATACCGGACAAAGGAAATATGGCAAGTGTACACCATGAAATACTACACAGCCATAAAAAAGAATGAAATGATGTCCTTTTTAGCAACATGGATGCCACTGGAGGCCATTATCCTAAGCAAATTAATGCAGGAAAAGAAAATCAAATACCACATGTTCTCACTTGTAAGTGGAAACTAAACGTTGGGTAGTCTGTACATAAAGAAGGTAATAGACACTGGAAACTACTAGAAGGTGGGAGTGAGGGCAAGGGTTGAAAAACTATTGGGTACTATTCTCAGTACCTGGGTGATAGAGTCATTTGTACCCCAAACCTCAGCATCACAAGATATACCCAGGAAACAAACCTACACATGTGCCCCTGAATCTAAAATAAAAGTTGAAATTATTTTAAAAAATTAAAAAAATATTTTCACAATAATATGAAGGTGTCATTTGCCTTTTTCATTCTCATTCTCTCATGAGAATATAGTGAGATTTTCCAGGAGGTACACAACATGCGACATCACAGAACAGTGAATGCAGAAGAAATGAGAATACAGCTGTCTTCTTTTAAGCCAGAGATTAAAAAGATTTGCGAAAATATAAAACAATGATATTTTTCTAAGTTTTTTTGTAGGAAATATTGCAATTTTTCATAAAAATTTATTGTTTATAATAGGTTTATTATTACTTTTAAATTAATAAATATTTACATATTACAGTAAACATTAATAGATATGACATTAAACAGATACAACCTATATAAAACTTCTTTGGGGTCCTCAATAACACTTAAGAATGTAGCCAGGCGCGGTGGCTCACGCCTGTAATCCCAGCACTTTAGGAGGCTGAGGATGGCAGATCACGAGGTCAGGAGTTTGAGACCAGTTTAGGAGGCTGAGGATGGCAGACTACAAGGTCAGGAGTTTGAGACCAGCCTGGACAACATGGTGAAACCTTGTCTCTACTGAGAATACAAAATTAGCCAGGTGTGGTGGTGCGTGCCTGTAATCCCAGCTACTCGGGAGGCTGAGGCAGGAGAATTGCTTGTATCTGGGAGGCGGAGATTGCAGAGAGCCGAGATCATGCCACTGCACTCCAGCCTGGGCAATGGAGCAAGATTCCATCTTAAAAAAAAAAAAAAAAAAAATGTAAAGGGGTCCTGAGACCACAATGCTTGAGAATGCTACTCTACAGCATGATAAATGATGAATTCATAGAAATAATTACCAATATGTTCTTTGGAAAATATAATATGGCATCAATATGAAAGATGTCAGAGATCAATGGCAAGAAAAACTTTTCATGCGAACGTTTTTAATTTTAAAATTTAGTATATAGAGGCTGGGAGTAGTGGCTCACGCCTATAATCACAGCACTTTGGGAGGCTGAGGCGGGCGGATCACGAGGTCAGGGATGGAGACCATCCTGGCTAACACGGTGAAACCCTGTCTCTACTAAAAATATAAAAAATTAGCCAGGCGTTGTGGCGGGCGCCTATAGTTCCAGCTGCTTGGGAGGCTGAGGCAGGAGAATGGCGTGAACCTGGGAGGCGGAGCTTGCAGTGAGCTGAGATCGGGCCACCGCACTCCAGCCTGGGTGACAGAGCGAGACTCCGTCTCAAAAAAAAAAAAAGAAAAAAAAAATTGGTATACAGAAAAATTGACTTTTGGGTGGGTATACAGTTCTATGAATTTTAACACATGTATAGATTCTTTTAACCATCACAATCAAGATACAACATAATTCCATCACCCTAAAAACCTCTACTATTCCAGTGTAGTCACAACTTCCCCTCCCTTACCCTAACACCTACAGCCACTATTTTCTCCATTGGTAGTTTTTTTTTTTTTTTCTTATTGCCCAGGCTGGAGTACAATGGCGCGACCTCCACTCACTGCAACCTCTGCCTCCCAGGTTCAAGCGATTCTCCTGCCTCAGTCTCCCAAGCAGCTGGGATTACAGGCATGCGCCATCACACGCACCTAATTTTGTATTTGTAGTAGAGATGGTGTTTCACCATGTTGGCCAGGCTGGTCTCGAACTCCTGACCTCATGATCCACCCGCCTCAGCCTTCCAAAGTGCTGGGATTACAGGCGTGAGTCATTGCGCCTGGCCACCGTTGCTAGTTTTATCTTTTCTGGAATGCCATGGAGATGGAACCAAACAGGATAGAATTTTTGAGACTGGCTTATTTTATTCAGCACAATGTCTGTAAGATTCATTTAAGTTGTTGCATGTATCAATATTTCCTTCCTTTTCATTGCTGAGTAGTATTCCATTGCATAAATTTACATGGTTTATTTCACCTTCACCCATTGAAGAACATTTGTATGGTTTCCAACTTGTGGCTATTGCAAATAAAGTTGCTATGAGCATTCAATTAACTAAAGGAAACTCTTAACATTTCAGTCAAAGATAAAGTAAGAAATCTTCCAGCCCTTACCACTGATAATAGCAGTTTGAAAAGGAGCCCTATTCCTGTATTATCAATAAAAGTCTTGTGATAAACTTTAAAAATACCATCCGAAGTTCCCTAAATCAGACTACGTAATTTACCTTACGGGAATGCATATTACCCATTTACTGAAGAAAAGTCAACTTACCTTCCAATATGCTCCTTGATAATTTACTATGAGTTCCAATTCCAATTGGCCCTTCTCTTCTGCCCATGCAATAGATGGACATAAACCTCACCTGACCAATATGCATTACAAAAACAACCCATTCTCTGGCATTTACAGAACAATGTTTTATGTTTTGACTACTAAATAAAGCAACCAGCAAGAGGATTCCTTGTCTCCTTGGAACAAGCGGTACCAAAAATCTCTCTGTAGGGCTTTTGTTGTTACACTTGACAACAACCACCAAGCTGATAAAGTAACAGGTATAATCAAAGAAATTTCTATAAAAATCCTAAATAAAGCATGCTACAAGACCTTTTGTTTTTGGACACACAATATGACCATGAGTATATACACACCATATTCCATCACAGGGGCCTCAAAAATGGCCCTTGGACATTGATAGAAGGCAGCTTTGGGTAAATAAACAGCAATTCTGAAATCTCTCCTTTTTTTTTTTTGCCATTGGGTCCTATTCATACAACCATCATCCACTAAAAGTAAATGAGAATATAATAGAAAGCAGGGCAAAAATAAATTAATAGCATTTTAGAGAGATTTTAAGAAAACACTTAAAAGGACACATAATTAGAGCAGCCAGCTTTGAGCTGTAAAATCCTGGATTTCTTGTCATTTGTATGGGCTATGTATGCCCTGGCATTCATTTGACCCCAGAACCCTCCAACAGTATGAAAAGCCTCAGAGTATGAATAAGGATAAAATGAGAGTCTCTAGTTACCCCTGAGTGTGACTAGTTTAAAGTAAATCAATCATGCTACCTTAATGTTAACAGTTATATATAATTTACATGATAGTCTTTTTTTTCTCATACAATGTTTGTTGCTACAGGCACTACTGTATAGTTGCCAAATGAACCATAGTTTTAAAATTCCGCAATTTGAAACTGTTATCTGTTGAGCTGTGTTGTTGTACAAAAAGGCTTCTGTGTCTGTGCAGCAAGTGTATTTCACCAAAAAATGCTCACTGTTAGGTGTGATGCTGGGTTGTTTATTGGGTAGACGCAGGGGGTTGCTAAATATGAATATATGTAATAATCACTCAGGCATGAAAAAACAAACTATGACTGCAGTTTATATAGTTCATTCATTTGGAGATGCAAACCTCTCTTACAGTGTTGAAAGGTGCTACAAACACAGAATCAAAGGATCACAAACTATGGTCCATAAGGTTGACTTCAGATGCACTACTCAGCCATCACTGGCACATACTTGCTCTAGAAAGCAAGGGAAATTTTGACACTACTTTGAATCTCCAGTGGCCCTAAAGATAGGCAAAACTATTTGCTAAAGATAATGACAAAAGCATTACAATCAAATGTTTACTGAACATGGTCATATGTTAACAGAACATGTAAGTCTCACAAATTAAATCACACAAGTATAACCCAAGCATAGAAGGGATCTTGTCTAGTTGTTCCCAAACATTATCGGAATCACCCAGGCAGCTTTCTGAAAATACACATTCCCAGGCCCTACCCCTATTGTGATTTAATCTATTATTTTAAAGATTTGATGTGATGAGTTAATGCAATTAGGAATGTACTAAAATTTTATATAAATTCATATTATTAATTACCCAATAAAATGATACTGGGGTTATGACAAATAGGACAGGATGGAGCACAAAGCCCTGGAACATATGGCCAAAACCAACCCCCCAAACCCTAAAAGGAAACCTAGAAAAAATCAGTGTAAGCATCGTTTGAGTCACAGGGCTCCAGAGATGAAATCTTCTAATTGTATTATGAAAAGACACATACTCTTTTTTTCTTATCCATGGGGCATTTTAAGAGCTCTTGTTCAAATGCCTTTGTGAAATCGGGATTATTTTTTTCTAACGTATTTCTCTTATCTCCCAGTTCAGAAACCTTGTAAAAATGAACTGAGACTAGGCTAACATTTCTTTTTTCTTTTTTTTTTTTTTTTTGAGATGGAGTCTCACTCTGTCTCCAGGCTGGAGTGCCGTGGCGCAATCTTGGCTCACTGCAACCTCCGCCTCCCAGGTTCAAGCCATTCTCCTGCCTCCGCCTCCTGAGTAGCTGGGATTACAGGTGTGCACCACCATGCCCAGCTAATTTTTGTATTTCTAGTAGAGACAGGGTTTCACCATGTTGGCCAGCATGGTCTCGATCTCTTGACCTCGTGATTTGCCTGCCTCGGCCTCCCAAAGTGCTGGGATTACAGGCGTGAGCCACCGTACCCGGCAGACTAGGTTAACATTTCTTTTGGTGGTAAATCATTTAAAAAATAAGTAATATATGTATATGATTAAAAACTTTTAACACTACAGCACAACATAAATGAAATTAACTTTCCTGCCCTATGCTCAATTTTATTCCCATTTGTTTCCTTGCGAGTTCTTCCTGTGGTTATGCTATACATTATACATAAAACTACAATGCCATATATTATCCATAAACCTCTATTTCTTAATCAGCTTAGGAGGCTTTCCATTTCTTTATAGGAAAGATGAGTATTTAGCTCAGACCTCTCCCTCCTCTCCTCATATATCGCTTTACTAATTATATCATTTAAATTCTATTAGTTAACAAGACATACTTCAGTAACATACTGAACCCTTTATTTCTTATTTCATCAACTTTAATTGGTGAAATTCTCTCTTAATTCCACACTAGGTAGAAGGAAGAAATTCGTTCTCCACACTTCCTTCCACCCTTCTTCACAGACTTCATCTCTGGCCTTCTGTCAGCTATAGCATCAACTCTACATTGTTGGTATTCACATTTACTCTCCATTCTGCATACAATTCTCTCCTGTGTCTATAGACTAACTCTGAAACTAAAAACCAATAAATATCATTTGCCATATTATGATTATGTAAATATTCACTATTGAAGAAATTAGGGTGGCTAACTCTGAAAAGAAAATGTAATCAAATCTTCTCAATCTCTTCCACCGGAAGAAAGAAATCACAACCTTAGGGTCTAATAGGCTCTCTATTCCTATACTCCTTCAATTTCTCAGAATCATGCCACAAATTAAGTTGTTTCATACTTGTACACTTTTTTCTTTAAATTTTGTTTTCATTGGACTTACTAAATATTAATTAAAAAAGCAAAATGAAAATAACTATTGACTTTTTTTAATCACGTATATTGCTATGCTGTTTGTTTTGCAATAGGTTGCATTCCATAAAATGGACATACTGTAATTTATGCAGTCATTCTCCTAATGATGGAAATTCAGATTCTTTTCAGGTATTTTTTTTTTCCACTGGAAATAATGCTGCCATAAAAATACTTATCCACATATTTTGTTTTGATAATTTTACTTCCAAGGAAAAAATTATAGGAATGGAATTGAGGTCAATAAGCAGATTCATCTTTAGATTTTTTTAAATATTGAGGTATGGTATAATAAATTAATAAAATTTATCCTTTTAAAATACAAAGTTCAATGAGTTTGACAAATGTATACAGTTATGTTACCAGCATCACAATCAAGGTACAAAATACTTCCATCACCTCAAAAGTGCCCTTAGGTCCCTCTGCAGTCATTTCCCTTACTCCATCCCCAGCTCCTAGCAAGCACTGATGTGTTTTCTGTCTGCATAGTTTTGCTTTTTCTAGAATTGCCAATAAATGGATCATACCATATATGGTCTTTTTTGTTGTCTTTTTTTCCCATTTAGCATAATGCTTCTGAGGTTCACCCATGTTGTTACATGTATTACGTGTTTGTTCCTTTTTGATACAAGAAGTATTCTATTGTATGGATGAACCAGTCTATTAGTCTATTATACATTTGCCAGTTGATGGACATTTGGCTTGTTTCCAATTTTTGACTATTAGAAACAAAACTGCTACGAATATTCATGTACAGGTCTTTCTGCCCTTGTTTTTCCATTTGTCTGGGGGAAATACCTAGGAGAGAGATTGTTGGGTAGTAGGTGAGTATGTTTTATTTTAAAACTTCCCGAACTATTTTACAAAGTGGCTGTACCATTTTGCATTCTCATCAGCAACATATGAGAGTTCCGATTGCTCCACATCCTCATGGCACGTGGTGTGGTATGATTAGTGATTTTTGTTTGTTTGAGACAGGATCTTGCTCTGTCACCCAGGCTGGAGTGCAGTGGCATGATCTCGGCTCACTGCAACTTCTGCCTCCCAGGTTCAAGCGTTTTTGTGCCTCAGCTTCCAGATAACCTGAGATTACAGGTGTGCACCACCACACCTGGCTAATCTTTTTGGTATTTTTTTAGTAAAATCAGGGTTTCTCCATGTTAGCCAGGCTGGTCTTGAACTCCTGGCCTCAAGTGATCCACCAACCTTGGCCTCCCAAAGTGCTGGAATAACAGGCATGAGTCACCATGCCCGGCCTAAGTTGTGATTTTTGTGTTACAAAAAATCTTTGCATAACCCAAGGTCACAAAGATTTTTAAAAATATTTTCTTCAACTATATTGTTATAGCTTTTAGCTTACATATTTAAGTGTGAGTTAAATATATAACTGTGAGTTAATTTTTGTATATAATGTCAGGTAAGAGTAAACTTTTTTTTTTTTTAATCCAGTGATCCAATTGCTTCAACATCATTTCTTTCCTCCATGGAATTACTGTGGCACTTTTGTTTTAAAAAGTATCAATTGACCATATATATGTGGGCGTATTTCTGAAACTTCCATTCTGCTCGACTGATCTATATGTTTACTGTTATTTCAGTACCGAACTTTATTACTGCAGCTTTATAGCAAGTCTTGAAATCATGTAGTGTGTTCTTTATAAAAAATTTATTCTGGGTGTTCTAAAGTCCTTTGTATTTCCACATAAATTTTACAGTAAGCTTTAAATTTCTGCAAAAAACTTGTTAGGAGTTTGATTTGGATTGCATTGAATCCACATATCAATTTGTTAGAGAACTGACATCTTAATGACACTGGGTTTCTGATTCATGAACCCGACATTTCTATCCATTTATTCAGGGTTTCTTTTTAAATTTTTATTTTATATTATTTTTGTTTTTTGTAGAGATAGGGTCCCCCTACGTTGCCCATGTTGGTCTTGAACTCCTGGGCTCAAGGGATCTTCCTGCCTCCATCTCCCAAAGTGATGGGATTATAGGTGTCAACCACTGCACCTGGCCATGAGTTTCCTTCACCTCAGCACTGATTTGTAATTTTCAGTGTACAGTTCTTGCAGATGTTATTAGATTTATCTGTATGTATTTTATGTTCTTTAATGGTATTATGAACGTGTGTGTTTTTTAAAAAACTGCAACTTCTAATTGCCCTTTGCCAGGACAGAGAGATACAATTCATTTTTGTATATTCTTGTATTCAAGGTTGTTTAGCTGCAACCTGGTTAAACTCACTTAGTAGTTCTAGTAGCTTTTTTTGCAGATTCCTTAGAATTTTCTAAGTAGATAATAACATCATATATGAACAAAGACAGTTCTACTTCCTTTCCAGTAATGTAGCCTTTTATTTCTTTTTCTTGCCTCTCCTTTTAGTGCAATGCTGAATAGAAGTCAATAGAGTGAACATCTTTGCCTTGTTTCCAGTCTTAGTAGGGTACGGTGAAGTCTTTTACCACAAAATATTTTAACTGCAGGCTTTTTATAGATTAGTCTTACCAAGTTGAGGAAGTTGCCTTCTATTTGAGAGATTTTTTTTTTATCATGAATGGATGTCAATTTTTTGCATTTGTTGAAACAATCAGGTGGTTTTTCTCTTCTAGCCTGATGATATAGTAAATCATATGTATGATTTTCAAATGGTAAGTTAACTTTGTATTCTTGGATAAAACCAACTTGGTCATAAAATATTCTTTGTATACAAGGCTGGATTCAACTTATTAATATTTTGTTGAGGATTTCTGTGTCTATTTTCATGAGAGATATTGGTATGTAGTGTTCTTTTCTTATAATCTTTGATTTTGGTATCAGAGTAATGGTGCCCTCAAAATGAGTTTGAAAGTATTCCTTCTTCCTTCATTTTTTTGCAAGCATTTTTATTATATGTTCCTTCAATGTTTGGTAGAATTCGACAGTAATGCCATCTGGGACCTAAGCCCTCTAGGACCTAAGTTTTCTTTGGGGGAAGGTTTTTTAGAACTATGAATTCTTTCCTTAGCTACTTTTGGTAGTTTTTGTCTTTCAAGAAAATTTTCTATTTCATCTAAGTTATTGAATTTATTGGCATAAAGTTGTTTATATGACAGGTTGAGTATCACTTATCTGAAATGTTTAGGACTAGAAGTGTTTGAGTTTTTTTGATTTTGGAATATTTGCATACATATGAGATATTTTGGGATGGGATCCAAATAAAATTCATTTATGGCTCACATATACCTTATATACAAAGCCTAAAGGTAATTTTATACAATCATTTTAATAAGTTTGCACACGAAACAAAATTTGTGCACACTGAACCATCAGAAAACAAAGGCATCAGCTACTTATGAAGTCAATCTGTGGTTAACATCACTATCATTTCTGACTCTGAAATTTATATGCTACTGATAAGCAATCATTTTCTGCACACATTCATGCACAAGTACTTAACAGTAAAAAAATATGACATACCATTAACACAGGGAAAAATTAATATGTTCAGGGTAACTAAGCAGCACGGTAGCAACATCAGAATATCTGTACCAACTGTTCAACAATAGCAACCGCAAGCTGTGTGTGCCTGTGTTTTGCCTGCAACCTGTCACATGAGGTCAGATGTAAAATTTTCCACTTGATCTCGTATCAGAGCTCACAAAGTTTCAAATTTTTGACCACTCTCCATTTCAGATTAGGGATGACCAACCTGTATTTCCTTATTAACTTTGTAATATCTGTAGAAATGCCTCTGCTTTCGCTCTTGAGATTGGTAATTTGTTGTCATTTCCCTCTTTTCTTGATTGTTCTGAGTATAGGTTTGCCAATTTTATTGATACCTTAAAAGAACTAGCTTTGGGTTTCATTGATTTCTCTATTATTATCCTGTTTTCTAATTCACTGATTTCTGCTCCTAACTTTATTATTAACTTCTGCTCATTTTGTGTATAATTTGCTGTTTTCTAGTTTTTTAAGGTAGACGTTTAGATCACCCATTTAAAACCTTTTAAATTTTCTAATATAAGCACTAAATGCTAGAAGATTCCCTCTAAACACTGTTTTAGCTGCACCACACAAGGTTGTTTGTTTGTTTTTTGAGTCGGGGTCTTACTCTGTCACCCAGGCTGGAGTGCAATGGTGTGATCATGGCTCACTGCAGCCTTGACTTCCCGGGTTCAGCTGATCCTCCTACCTCAACCTCCTGAGCAGCTGGGACTACAGGCATGCACCACCATGCCTGGCTAATTTTTTGTAGAAACAGCGTTTCACCATGTTGCCCAGGCTGGTCTCAAACTCCTGGACTCATGCAATTCACTCACCACGGCCTCCCATAATGCTGGGATTACAGGCATGAGCCATCACGTCCAGCCCACAAGTTTTTATATGTTGTGTTTTCATCTTCATTAAGTCATATGTTTTCCATTTTAACTGTGGAGCCAGCTTGCTTTACAAAATATATTTTAACAGATAAACATTTTGCCATTTTTCCTGCCACTGTTCAATTTTTGTCAATATGAAGAATGAGAAGTGACATCTCACTGCTATTTTCCTTGATGCACAAGAAGCCAGTCATGTAAGAATGTAGGGATAGATCATTCCAGGCAAAGGAAACTACAAGCACGAGGGGACTGGAATGATAATAAGCTTAGCATATTAGAGGAACTGAAGGACCACTGTGGCTAGAACATTCTGAGCCAGAACAGCAGTTGAATAAAATGAGGTCAGAGAGGTATGCAAAAGTCACAACATGTACGGACTTGTAAACTAGGATAGAGTTCAGATTTCTATTTCAAGTATGTGAAATAGAGAAGTATGTAAAACATACTGAAATAGAAATAATCCTTGAAATTGACATGACCGTGATGCACATTTTAAAATGACCATTCTGACTGCTTTGTCTAGGATGGATTGTAGGAGTTACAGGTAGAAACAGGAAAATTGGTCAACAGGAAACTACAATAATCTGGGTGGGAATGGTGATAGCTTGGATTAGAATGGAAGTCATGATAATGGAGGGATGACAGAAGCTAGATAATTTTGGAAATAGAGTCAACAGGACTTACTATAAACTGTATGGTAAGGGGTGAGGGAAGGAGGGAATTAAGTCAAGGTGGTTCATAAAATTATTTACTTGAGCAACTGGGTACAAATCTATTTGAAATGAGTGAGAAGAAAGGTATAAGTTTGGATTTTCCAAACATCTCTTTTTATTTTCTATTTTTGTCCACTAGTATTCTGTATTTTGTCTTAGCTTAGCATTTTGCAACCTTAGTATTTAGGCAACCAGGTATTCTGGAGAAGAAAATGGTAACCATATGTGTTCAATATGCCTTCTCAGATCATAAATCATTTTATAACCAACCAACATGTTTGGAATTAATGTCTAGTTCACTGGCATATAGTATACAGAATCTCTCTCTTAAATTTATACATCTCTAGCCTCCTGGCACCTACATGGTTTTCCACAAATCTTCAAGGTTACTAATAAAGGATTAGCAAGCTTATTAACAGGAACTTTTACTATCCTGACACGTATGTAAACTAAGCTGCAATAATTAAATTTATATATCTTATTTACGTGTGTGTGTGTATTTTAAATAAACACCTCACCTATCTTTTGCTTTAGTTTTCTTGTACAAACGGTTGTTCCACTCTTTCCAGACCAAAGATCATTTTCTTGAAAGAAAAGGAAACATTGAGTACTGTTTCACTCTCTTTGACGCCTATCCTCAGTTTGTTATTAATCCTTTAAACCAAATCACATACTCTATTTTAGCCATCCATGTCATATTTTAAAACCCTAAACTTATTTTGGGATTTATTAAATTTAATGTATTCTGTTTTTTGAAACTGTCTTATGTCCATCCTTATGCACATCTTATTTGTATACCACCATCTAAAAATTTTCTCTTCATTTCTCAATAAATTGTATTTGCATGATTAGAAGTATACTTTTGATAGTTTGTCAGCTCTACTGACTTTTCTCCCTTTGAGATGCGGGTCAGAAAATCAAGCTTCTCTTTTTTTTTTTACTTTTTAAAAAGTTTTGGTTACATATCTAATTATGATCAATTTTTAATTTGTTTGTCATAACTAGGCTGAACATGACAACTCTATTGGTTGCCCTCATCTCCTTTTAGAACGTGAAATGCTAACTAACAAAAGGCAGTCAAGAATTCTTAAGAGTAGAATAAGACATTCAGTTTTTCTTCTCTCTTTGATTTTGCTGAAATGCTCTCTAGTATACTAAAAAGTGAGAATGCTTTCTCTCTTCAGCCTCACAGCCACTCTGTGAAGTTTTCTTTACAAAGGCTGGGGAAATCAAGGGTTAGCAAGGTTAAATATTTGCTCAAGTTCTACAACTAGCTATTGGCAGAGCTGAGAGGTAATCCCAGGTCTCATTCCAGAGCTTGAGCTATTAAATCATTGCAATGCACTGTCTTATAACATACATTACTACTTCAATACCCTAACAGGTCTGCTTTCTAAAGAGGCAGTACAAATTCATTATTTCTAAAATCAGCTAGAAACACAAAATCATCAAGTATGTCTTCTGTGTCTTCCTGGTCATCACTCTTTCCTTCACTTCTCAAGCTCTAAACAGAAGTTGTTTCAAACCTTCAACCTCACTATCCATCAGCCCTATATGTTCCTCACCTCCCATACTATAGTAAGCAGACCATCTCACCTCCCGATTCACAGAGAAAACTGAGAATATCACATGGAAATACTCTTACTACCTGCTGCCAAACCCATCAACTGCAACATAGTTGCCCTTTCCACATTCCCTCCTATTACAGTAGTAAAGTCTTCCTTCTCTTGACTAACGATAATTTTTCCACCTGTGATTCAGATTCTAGGTCCTATATCACTGGGATCTCCTTTGATCAATAATACCCTCTCCCGTATTTTTAACATCTTCATATTGCTTCCTTGCCATCTATATTTAAATATCTTTGTGACTTACTTGGCTTAACAAAACCCACCTTTGACTCTAAGTCTGCATGCAGCTACAACTCCCTGCTTCTTCTCCCCTTCATGGCTAAGTCCCGTTGTCATTACTACTTCCTCACCTCCCACTCAATCCAAAGCCCATTATCTTCCATTCTCACTATCTCTGTTACTAAGTTCAATGGACACATTTTCATCCTTATCACATAACCCTTTAAGCGTGACACAATAATTATTACTCCCTGCTTGAAATTCTTTTTCCCTTTGACTTTTATGACACAATTTTTCTTTTGGTTTTCTACCAGTCTTTCTTACTGCTTGTATTAGTCTCCATTGCAGACTTCTCTTTCACAGCTAATTCTTGAAATATTGCTATTATTTGGGGTTCTATTTTAGCCTCATGTCATGTCATCTAAATGCACTCAAATTCTAAATGTTTAAAAACATTGTGCCAACCAAATACTATATACTATGTCTGTAAGTCTGATTCAGCCTCGAGGCCACCAGTTTCAGTTTTCTGTAATAATCTCTCTTGGAAATTATTTGGGTATCCTTGGTTTCAATGGCCATTCATATGCTTTACACACACACACACACACACACACACAAACACACACACACGTTCTCTGTCAAACATCTCCTTCGTTCACGCATTCACCTAAATAACAAATAGGAGGCCTGCATCTCTTCAAAAAACTTAAGGTCCAGTGAAAGTGTTTTCATTTTATTTTCAACATGTCTACTATCCTAAACAATATGTTCAGAGTTTTAACCTACTAGCTCTTCTATATTCACTTTAACATTCTCTTAACTAGGAAAGCTAGCTTTTGATGTTCTTTCCAGTCTTTATATAAAATAATTCACCTACAGCTAAAAATCATTTTTCTAGTTGTCTGAGGACATGATCCTATACCTTAAATCTATGTTTGTGATATACAGTCACATCGTGATTCCCAGAGAATTATTAAATTTGAAGAGTCTCAACTGGTTATTTGTAACGACAGATAGATGGATGGATAGATAGATGATAGATAGATAGATAGATAGATGATAGATAGATAGAAAGAAGTCCTAAAATGATGGCACACTTTCTTTAGAATTATGTCAGGTCTACATTAGATTATCTCCAAATGGATATAATCGAATCATCAACTAACCTGATGAATTCTTCTTATAGAAGACAATAGATTTCCTTGATTTTACAATAACTTAGACATTTTCTTTGCCGTTTTCGTGTTTTTCAAATGGTTGGATATAAACATAATGCTAATTAGATTTATTCTCTTTCTATTCCTCCTCTTTTACATATGTTTATTTAGTTCACACATTCATAAAATGAGAGAGTTGGACTATACCTTTATAGGCTCTTTAAACTCTAAAACTTTAAAAATCCAACTTCATGGTTTTGGTTTTTATTCTTTTCATTATAATTTTTCAAGAAGCAAAATCTCTAAAATGTAAGTATGATAGAATAGAGCTTGTCTTTCCTCTCTTTAAGCTGTCATATTTTCCACTTACCACTTACCTGACAGTGCTTTTCCCCACTTAAGAAAGCTAGAAATTTCTAAAATCTAGATGCTTCTCAGAATCTTATACTTTCCAGATTCCTTTTATATTAATTTCTTCATTCTCTCTGGAAACTCTTCAAACTTTCTAATAAAGTGGAGCTTTAAAAAGTATCCTTTTTTTGGTTTTCTCTGAAAGACACCTACTTGCACATAAAGCAGTTATGTAATTCACAGAACAATACAGCAAAACTTCTGTAGTAATAGAAATCAGAATAGAAAACTACTTCACAGCTAGGAATTTCACTTTCAGGCAGAACTAGTGCCTCTCTGGCTCTCCTTGAGAGTTTCTGGGCTGGTTCTCTGGATGAACTACCAGAACTTCTTTGTCTTAAGTAAAACTATTCATCATTTCTTACACCATCCAGCACTTCTTTACCAACTTTACTAACAAGGTGACAAAGATTATGTAATCTCTTTATCAAACTACCAGGAATTCTAAATAATTACTCATCTCTTCTCATCCCCCTTTCTTTGCTATAAGGTCAAGTTGCTTTTTTTTCCCCCATTCCATCTCAGCCAAAGTAACTTCTGTGTATCATTTTACAAGGAAACAAATAACCAAATAAATGACAAAACACCTGACATTACTGTTCTCATGCAGGGCATTAGTAAATGTCACTGGGAGTCAGCATAACTAGATGCTATTTACAATCCTATCATTTCTTATTGCTTAAGTATTGTAGCTACCATTAGATCACACTGAGTAGTCACAGACTAATTGGTATGTTATAAAATCAAGACGAATTTTTTTTTTAAATCTATGCTTCCCTTGCCTCTGATTTATTTGCATATTATATTGTCTTTACACCTTTGGTTTTTGAAAATAAAGTGTTCATTTTAGAAGAGTTTTAGATTTCCAGGAAAGTTTCAAAGATAATCAGGAGAGTTGCCATATACCCTTCATCCAGTTTCTCCTGAAGTCAATATCTTACAGTACTACATTTGCCAAAACTAATGACATTTTTACAGGCTCATCTTTCCTTTTCTTTGCCCCATTCCTACAATAAACCATTTCTCTAAGAGCTTCTTTTACTGGAGAATGGTATTTAGAAACTGGTATCTGGGTGCTAGGCGAACTCACTGCAACTGGGTATGACTGCTTCTAGGCCCTCTCAGCAGACAAAGGTAGGAAATACATATCATGTATATTAACACAAATCTATACTTATTGTTGTATATGACCACTGTCATTTTACACATACATTCACACACACACACACAAACACACACTATGGACTAAATTGTGGGCTCCCCATCCTCATTCATATATTGAAGGCCTAACCTCCAATTTGATGGTATTTGAAGACAGGTCCAAAGATGTAATTAGATTCAGATGAATTCATGGGGAGGTGGTGGCAGGATTAGTGTTCTTATATAGAGAGACACTGGAGAGCTTGCTTGCTTACTTTCTCAGCCATGGTGGACACAGCAAGAAGGTGGCCATCTACAAGCCAGGAAGAGAGCCCCAGTCAGAACCCAACCACGCTGCTACTCTGATCTTGTACTTCCAACCTGCCTATGTGAGAAAATAAATTTCGGGTTGTTTGAGCCACCCAATATATGGCATTTTTGTTGTGGAAGCCCAAGCCGACTAAGACAATATATAAACATGAGTACATATAATGTCTTTTCTCTAACCTAGTACCACAGCATTCATTCAAGCTTTATCTCCTTGTTTATCTGTAACTTTCCTTTATTTTATTTTCAAACTGATAGGCTGTAGCTATCACTGAAAGAGACATTTACTCTATATATGGATTTTCCTTTTATGCACATAATACTTTTGCAAAACTACCATCCATGGACTTATAGAGTGTTTTATCTACCATATTGGTAGTTCACATAGCATTGCTTCTGATCAAGAAACTGCTTTCAAAGAAAATGAAATACGAGAATTGACTCATGTTCATGAAATTTTATGATCTTACATATCCCCCATCATGACAAAGCAGCTGTCTTGAGAGAACAGTGAAATGTCTTTCTGAAGACCCAACAGTGCCAACTAGGTGGCAATGGCTTGTGGGACTAGGGAAAGGTCCTCTGGGATGCTCTAAATCATTGTCTAATATATGGTGCTGTTTCCTCCGTAGTTAAGGTTCACAGGCCCAAGAAAGAAAGGGTGGAAATGGAAATGGCTCCAACTAACCATTTCCCCAGCTGACCTGCTAGCAAAATTTTTGCTTCTCTTCTCAATGACTTTAGGGTCTGTTGGTCTAGAGGTTCCAAAGGGAGGAATACTTCCAACAGGAGACACAACAATGATTCCATTGAACTGGAAGTTGACACTGCTACCCAGCTACTTTGATCAATTCAAGTCTCTGCATTAAGAGGCAAAGAAGAGGGTACTATAATGGCTAGGGTGACTGATCATGATAATCAAGAGGGAAATAGGTTGCTACTACACTAAGGAAGAGTATGTCTGGAATACAGGAGGATTCCTTAGGACATCTCTTAGTTCTATGTTCTGTGAGTAAAGTCAATGGGAAACTACAACAACCCATTTCCGCCAGGACTATGAATGACCCAGCCCCTTCAGGAATAAAGGTTTGGGTCACTACACTAGACAAAGAAACATGACAAGCTGAGGTGCTTGCTGATGGCAAAGGGAATATGAAGTAGGTAGTGAAAGAAAGTAATTATAGGCTGGGTACAGTGGCTCACACCTGTAAGCCTAGCGCTTTGGGAGGCTGAGGTGGGTGGATCACTTGAGCTCAGGAGTTCAAGACCATCCTAGGCAACATAGCAAAACGTCGTCTCTACAAAAAACACAAAAATTGGCTGGGTGTGGTGGTGCACACCTGTATTCCCAGCTACTTGGGGAGCTGACATGGGAGGATTGCTAGGGCCCAAGAGGTGAAGGCTGCAGTGAGCTGTGTTTGTGCCAGCCTGAGCAACCAAGTGAGAACGTGTCTCAAAAAAAAAAAAGAAAGGAAGAAAGCAATTATAAATACCAGCTATGGCAAT
The DNA here is from genome assembly GCF_028878055.3 of Symphalangus syndactylus. Classification (NCBI taxonomy): domain Eukaryota; kingdom Metazoa; phylum Chordata; class Mammalia; order Primates; family Hylobatidae; genus Symphalangus; species Symphalangus syndactylus. The sequence continues at coordinate 49,595,713 of NC_072423.2, forward strand.
GGGACCAGTTGCAGAGATGGGGACTATAAGAGCCATAAATAAGTCTTTCTTCTTTGTTATGAATATGTTAGTATTTATATATATTTTTAAACCAACTACTTCCATTTTCTTCCCTTTCATATCCCTTTATCATTTAACATGAGATGCATTACAAGTTAACTTTATATCTCAGCATTTTACTTACAGGATATCAAGGACAAGAGTAAGCATCACCCAAGGACTTTGCGTCCTTTTCTGGGGAAAGGGTTAGCATGTTTTCAGGAGTATATAGGATAGTTGTATCATGTTAGGTGGAAGTATGATGTTTTTAATGTTTTTTTATTAGACAGACCAGCGAGACAGAAAGTTAACAAGGGTTCCCACGAATTGAACTCAGCTCTGCACCAAGTGGACCTAATAGACATCTACAGAACTCTCCACCCCAAATCAACAGAATATACATTCTTCTAAGCATCACATCGCACTTATTCTAAAATTGACCACATAGTTGGAAGTAAAGCATTCCTCAGCAAATGTAAAAGAACAGAAATTATAACAAACTGTCTCTCAGACCACAGTGCAATCAAACTAGAACTCAAGATTAAGAAACTCACTCAAAACCCCTCAACTACATGGAAACTGAACAACCTGCCCCTGAATGACCACTGGGTAAATAACAAAATGAAGGCAGAAATAAAGATGTTCTTTGAAACCAACGAGAACAAAGACACAACATACTAGAATCTCTGGGACACATTCAAAGCAGTGTGTAGAGGGAAATTTATAGCACTAAATGCCCACAAGAGAAAGCTGGAAAGATCCAAAATTGACACCCTAACATCACAATTAAAAGAACTAGAAAAGCAAGAGCAAACACATTCAAAAGCTAGCAGAAGGCAAGAAATAACTAAGATCAGAGCAGAACTGAAGGAAATAGAGACATAAAAAACCCTTCAAAAATTAATGAATCCAGGAGCTGGTTTTTTGAAAAGATCAACAAAATTGATAGACTGTTAGCAAGACTAATAAAGAAGAAAAGAGAGAAGAATCAAATAGACACAATAAAAAATGATAAAGGGGATATCACCACCAATCCCACAGAAATACAAACTACCATCAGAGAATACTATAAACACCTCTGTGCAACTAAACTAGAAAATCTAGAAGAAATGGATAAATTCCTCAACACATACATCCTCCCAAGACTAAACGAGGAAGAAGTTGAATCTCTGAATAGACCAATAACAGGCTCTGAAATTGAGGCAATAATCAATAGCTTACTAACCAAAAAAAGTCCAGGACCAGATGGATTCGCAGCCAAATTCTACCAGAGGTACAAGGAAAAGCTGGTACTATTCCTTCTGAAACTATTCCAATCACTAGAAAAAGAGGGAATCCTCCCTAACTCATTTTATGAGGCCAGGATCATCCTGATACCAAAGCCTGGCAGAGACACAACAAAAAAAGAGAATTTTAGACCAATATCCCTCATGAACATCGATACAAAAATCCTCAATAAAATACTGGCAAACCGAATCCAGCAGAACATCAAAAAGCTTATCCACCATGATCAAGTGGGCTTCATCCCTGGAATGCAACGCTGGTTCAACATACGCAAATCAATAAATGTAATCCAGCATATAAACAGAACCAACAACAAAAACCGCATGGTTATCTCAACAGATGCAGAAAAGGCCTTTGACAAAATTCAACAATGCTTCATGCTAAAAACTCTCAATAAATTAGGTATTGACGGGATGTATCTCAAAATAATAAGAGCTATCTATGACAAACCCACAGCCAGTATCATACTGAATGGGCAAAAACTGGAAGCATTCCCTTTGAAAACTGGCACAAGATAGGGATGCCCTCTCTCACCACTCCTATTCAACATAGTGTTGGAAGTTTTGGCCAGGGCAATCAGGCAGGAGAAAGAAATAAAGGGTATTCAATTAGGAAAACAGGAAGTCAAATTGTCCCTGTTTGCAGATGACATGATTGTACATCTAGAAAACCCCATCATCTCAGCCCAAAATCTCCTGAAGCTGATGGGCAACTTCAGCAAAGTCTCAGGATACAAAATCAATGTGCAAAAATCAAAAGCATTCTTAAAAACCAATAATAGACAAACAGAGAGCCAAATCATGAGTGAACTCCCATTCACAATTGCTTCAAAGAGAATAAAATATCTAGGACTCCAACTTACAAGGGATGTGAAGGACCTCTTCAAGGAGAACTACAAACTACTGCTCAGTGAAATAAAAGAGGATACAAACAAATGGAAGAACATTCCATTCTCATTGGTAGGAAGAATCAATATTGTGAAAATGGCCATACTGTGCAAGGTAATTTATAGATTCAATGCCATCCCCATCAAGCTACCAGTGACTTTCTTCTCAGAATTGGAAAAAACGACTTTAAAGTTCATATGGAACCAAAAAAAAGAGCCCGCATTGCCAAGTCAATCCTAAGCCAAAAGAACAAAGCTGGAGGCATCACGCTACCTGACTTCAAACTATACTACAAGGCTACAGTAACCAAAACAGCATGGTACTGGTACCAAAACAGAGATATAGACCAATGGAACAGAAAAGAGCCCTCAGAAATAATGCTGCATATCTACAACCATCTGATCTTTGACAAACCTGACAAAAACAAGCAATGGGGAAAGGATTCCCTATTTAATAAATGGTGCTGGGAAAACTGGCTAGCCATATGTAGAAAGCTGAAACTGGATCCCTTCCTTACACCTTATACAAAGATTAATTCAAGATGGATTAAAGACTTAAATGTTAGACCTAAAACCATAAGAACCCTAGAAGAAACCTAGGCAATACCATTCAGGACATAGGCATGGGCAAGGACTTCATGTCTAAAACACTAAAAGCAATGGCAACAAAAGCAAACATTGACAAATGCGATCTAATTAAACTAAAGAGCTTCTGCACAGCAAAAGAAACTACCATCAGAGTGAACAGGCAACCTACAGAATGGGAGAAAATTTTTGCAATCTACTCATCTGACAAAGGGCTAATATCCAGAATCTACAATGAACTCAAACAAATTGACAAGAAAAAAACAAACAACCCCATCGAAAAGTGGGCGAAGGAAATGAACAGACACTTCTCAAAAGAAGACATTTATGCAGCCAAAAGACACATGAAGAAATGCTCATCATCACTGGCCATCAGAGAAACGCAAATCAAAACCACAATGAGATACCATCTCACATCAGTTAGAATGGCAATCATTAAAAAGTCAGGAAACAACAGGTGCTGGAGAGGAAGTGGAGAAATAGGAACACTTTTACACTGTTGGTGGGACTGTAAACTAGTTCAACCATTGTGGAAGTCAGTGTGGCGATTCCTCAGGGATCTAGAACTAGAAATATCATTTGACCCAGCCATCCCATTACTGGGTATATATCCAAAGGATTACAAATCATGCTGCTGTAAAGACACATGCACACGTATGTTTATTGCGGCACTATTCACAATAGCAAAGACTTGGAACCAATCCAAATGTCCAACAACGATAGACCGGATTAAGAAAATGTGGCACATATACACCATGGAATACTACGCAGCCATAAAAAATGATGAGTTCATGTCCTTTGTAGGGACATGGATGAAGCTGGAAACCATCATTCTCAGCAAACTATCACAAGGACAGAAAACCAAACACTGTATGTTCTCACTCATAGGTGGGAATTGAACAATGAGAACACATGGACACAGGAAAGGGAACATCACACACCGGGGCCTGTTGTGGGGTGGGGGGAGGGGGGAGGGATAGCGTTAGGAGATATACCTAATGTTAAATGACGAGTTAATGGGTGCAGCACACCAACATGGCACGTGTATACGTATGTAACAAACCTGCACGTTGTGCACATGTACCCTAAAACTTAAAGTATAATAATAATAATAAAAGACTCTCATACGAATGCAAACCCTATTGTGAACTGTGCACGCAAGGGATGTAGGTTGCGTGCGCCTTTGAGAACCTATCTAATGCCTGATGATCTAAGGTGGAACAGTTTCATCCCAAAACCATCCTCTCCACACCCTGGTCTGTGGAAAAACTGTCTTCCATGAAACCATTTCCTCATCCCAAAATGGTTGAGACCACTGCTCTAAGGTTTCCCTTGAGAAACTCACTGTTAGTCTGATGGAGATTCCTTTATATGTGACTTGATGCTTTACCTTACTGGATTTTTAATTCTTTGCCTTTGCCGTTTGATAGTTTATAACATGCCTTGGGAAAAACCATTTTGGGTTGAATCTATTTGGGGAACTTTGGGCTTCCTAAATCTGGATGTCTAAATCTCTTGTAAGACTTGGGACATTTTCAGCTACTATTTCATTAAATAAGTTTTCTATACTTTTGCCCATCTCTTCTATTTCTGGAACTGCTAAAATTAGAATATTTGGTCCCATTATGTGGTCCTATACATCACATAGGCTTTCTTAACTTGTTTCTATTCTTTCCTTTTTGTCTGACTGGGTTATTTCAATGACAGTTTTCAAGTTCAGAAATTCTTTCTTCTGCTTAATCTAGTTTATTGCTGAAGCTCTCAATTGTATTTTTAATGTCATTCATTGGATTCTTCAGTTCCAGGAACTCTACTTGGTTCTTTTTTATGATACTGATCTCTTTGTTGAATTTCTCACACATATCATCAGTTGTTTTCCTGATTTCTTTGTATGTTTGTCTGTATTATTTTGTATCTCATTGAGTACCTTTAGTATCATTATTTTGAGTTCCCTTTTTGGCATTTCATAATTTCCTTTCCTTGGCATCTGTTCCCGAAGAATTACTGTGTTCATCTGAAGATGTTATGTTACCTTGCTTTTTCACATTTCTTGTGTCCTTATATTGATATTTGTGCATCTGGTTTAATAGTCATTTCTTCTAATTCTATGGGTTCACTTTTATAAGAAAAGGGTTTTTTTTCTATATATTTATAGTGTTGGCTGAGTAGGGTGCTTTGGCTTTGATTCTGAGTGAGTGCAGTAGTGTAGTCTTCATGATTTTTAGCTGTAAGTGTCAGCAGTATCTGATAGTTCCTCAGTGGCTTAGGCTGTGGTTGTCAGTGTAAGCTGTGGCAAGGGATTAGTGTTGGTGGTGGCTGGGTGAGTGTGCCAGTCTGTCTCCCCAGTGATTTATTCAGGCAGTGAGAGTGGCAGGTCTAAGCAGGCCATACCTCGAGCATCCAAGTGGCTTGTTCTGGTGCTGACAGTGGCAACAGTTATTTGGGCAGGCAGACAGGTCCTTGGGCCCCTAAGCAGCATGTCTGGCACTGGCAGTGGTAGGCCAATCCACAGGCCCCTAAGTGTTGTGTCCAATAGCCACTGGTGTCAGTGATGGGCTGAGCAGGCCAGTCCTTGGGATTCTGGGATATGTGCACATTTGCCAGTGGTGAGCAGGATGGGTCTGTCCTTATGCCACTGGATGACATTTGTGAGTGACAGTAGTGGTGGGTATAGTAGACCAATCTCCAGAACCCTGGAGATTGTGTGCAGGTGGCAGTAGGCAAAGACAGCCCTATCCTCAGGTGCCCACAAGGTGTGCATGGGCATCAGTGGTGGCAGGTGGGGTGGGTCTATCTCCAAGTCTCCCAGATTGTGTGCACAAGTGCCATCAGCTGCAAGCAGAATAAGACTGCAGGACTCACAGTGGTACATGCGGGCACTGGCTTCAATTAGTGGGGTGGGTCAATCCACAGGCTGACAAATGGTATGCTAGAGTGCCTCTAGCAAGGGTGGTTGATGGGGTGGGTCTGTTCTTAGGCCCCTGGGTGTGAGTGCAGGCACCAGTGGCAGCAGGCAGGGTGGACCTCTCATTAGGCCTTCCTATGGTGCACTTGGCTGTAGGCAGCAGTGAGCAGGGTGAATTAATCCCTGGGCCCCTAGAGAATGCACATGTGTGCCAACAGTAGTGGGCTGGGTGGGCATGTCCTCAGATCTCCCAATGGTGCATGTTGGCAACAGCTGTGACAGGTGGGTGGGTCAGCCCCCAGGCTACCGGATGGCATGCCTGGGCACTGCTGGTAGTGGGTAGAATGGGCCTATCCTAAGGTTTCAGATGGCATACGAGTGGGCCAGTCTCCAGGCTCCCTGAAGGCATGTGCTGTTCTGTGGTCCTGCTGTTGGAGGAAGCAAGGTTGCTGTCAGTGGCAGCATGCCTCAATAGGCAGCTCTCTGGCTATGGGGAGCACATGCTTTGGCTCCCTTTGTCCTGAGGCCAGCTTCCTTGGTATGCTGAACTGCCTGTTCCCTAGGGTGTAGGGCAATATGTGGACAACAGTGCTGGATATCTGGCTTCATTACTGGGTCCAGCCAGCATCATGACAATTTAGCCCTCTAGAAAGATGTGGAGGGATGTCAGCAGGGCTCCAGAGATGTGAAGATGCAGGGGTTGTTGGGACCTAACGCAGAATGTAGTTTGATGGAGGCTGATCTCCTAAAATGGCAGGGAGGTGCAGCTGCTTGAGTCTCAGTGGGTACGTGGGACCCAGTATCAACTCTCTTGCTGGAACAACGCTGTTGCATGGGCTCCAGGTAGCTGCCTATACTAGTCTCAAAGCCCATAAGAACTGAAGAGCTCTCTTATAGCTAGAATTGCAGGAGTCCATGGTGGGAATGTGGACCACCGGAAATCACTTGCTAACTATTTCCCTACAATAAAGGCAGAACTTAAAGAACATGGTGGTGATTTACTTCACTTTTTTTTCCCAATGAGGAGTTCTTCCTGGTATGAGCTGATCCCGGCCAGACTGGTTGCTTTGCTTCTCTCTCCTTCTGTGCCTCAGAGGATCCCTGTGACTTCCCTGTTGAATTCCAGTGCTTCTCTCCAAGAAGCTCTATTTGACAGTTATTTATTTACTGTTTTGATCCTTCTTTGTAGAGGAAGTGAGTTCTGGGTGACTCTAGGTATTCATTTTGAACTATTCTTTTGTGTTTTGTTTTCCCTGATTAGTTGCGGAAGGTATTACATACCTACTATTTGGATTTACCTTTCTGAGAGTTGCCTATTTAAGGTAGTTTATCTTATTGATTCAAGAGAACATCTATATTCTGGATGTATTACTTCATATTCATCATCTTCTGATGATTTCTTATTATATCTTCAATTGAGGCTATTTCGAGTTTATCAGCATCCTCCTCCCCAATGTTCTCCTCATTGCCATCTTTCTTAGGAGATGACTTCCTTTCATACTTAACTGAGAAAGATTGAGATTTAAAAAGATTAGTGCTCCAGTCAAAGAGATGGACATGCTCTAAGGTCTAGGGGCATCTGGGCATGTATGACCTAAATTTAAATAATTATGACAAAAATATAAGACTATACACTGCTGCCAAAAAAAATGTCCTAAAATGCCTTTGAGAAGACCATATACCTTTCAATATCATACATTATAAGGATTTCAAGAAACTCTGGCAAGTGCTTCCAAGTCTGACAGTCATTGGTAAGCCAAGAATTCTCACACATCAGTCTTTATTTCATCTAATATGAGGCTGAAAGAGGTAAAGACAATGAATTTAATGTCTATTTGATTTCACTTGCTATGGAAATGATGTCTCCATTAACACCAGGAACAGTTAGAGATAAGTCAGGGGAGAATACTGTAGAGCCTTGAGAAGGCTTTGTAGAATTATTAAGCAAAAATGCCCACTAATTTTAGAAAATACAATCAAGAGTGGTTATGAGAATGATCCATTTACTTTGTACCTTGCAGGCTCTTTGGCTTTAACACTAGAACTCCCTAAATAAAATTCAATTTTAAGCAAATTTTATTTATTTGGATATTTAAATTATCTTAGAATTAAAAATACTCTGTTTTTAAAATATTAAACTTCAGTGAGGCATTAAGAATTTGGGACTAAAATAAATGAGATAATGAGAAAGTGAAAACTTTTTTTATAATTAAAAGTTCATTTTGAGTTAATTATATACAATTACCAAAATCTAATTGCAATTTATTTCCTATTGTCTGTGGGAAGAATCCCAGGCAAGGGAATTTACATTGCTGCCTTCCTGCATAAATGCTACAGAATGAAAATAAACAATATGTGAGGCCTTAATGACAAATAAGAGCAAATGGTAGGGCACAGCTGAGCCAAACCATTGGAAGATAATTATCACATGAAAGATGGTAATGATTTCGAAAGTCGTAAGTTGTTTCTACGTCCTCCGGTTTCTTTTTTACTTAGTTTGTTTGATGTTAATTTATTGGTTATACAAAGATGACCCTTAAAATTGAACAGTTTTGTAATTTTGCATACTCCAATAAGATGTGACCATTTTTGTACTTTTATATAATACTGAGCAATTCAACAAAAATTTTTATTGTTAAGAAAAGAAAAACTACCTTGCTAAGTGCTTTGGATGATATAAAAAGCCACTACCAGGCAGGGCTCAGTGGCTCACGCCTGTAATCCCAGCACTTTGGGAGGCCAAGGCAGGTGCATCACCTGAGGTCAGAAGTTCAAGACCAGCCTGACCAACACAGTGAAACACTATCTCTACTAAAAATACAAAAATTAGCCGGGCATGGTGGCGTGCACCTGTAGTCCCAGCTACTCGGGAGGCCAAGACAGGAGAACTGCTTGAACCTGGGAGGTGGAGGTTGCAGTGAGCCGAGATTGTGACATGCACTCCAGCCCAGGTGACAGAATGAGACTTCATCTAAAAAAAAAGCCACTACCTTCAAGTACCCTAATAGTAGAATAAGGCAAATGTACAAATATTTATCATCTATACATAATATAAGGGCTATAAAAGAAATGCAAAGAAAATATTTCTGGAAGAGGTACTATTTGAGATAAGTCACAAAAGACAGTATAGAATTTTGATAGGCTAGAGATAGGGACCTATCCTCCCTACCTCAAACACACACATACACACATATACACGTCCCCTCCCCCACTACACCCTCCTAGGAAATTATTAATAGAACATAGATACCTTTGGGGCAGAATTACTCTGCTTACTATAGCTCTGATAAATAACCATTATGTACTGTTAAATGAGAAAAAAGTGTTCAATTTGATTTCAAATATATACACATGTTACATATATTTGTAAGCATAAAGAAAGGTTTAGAAGGATACATATTAGAGTGCTAACTCTAATTCAACCAAGACAGTCAGGACAGACAACAGAATAGAAAATGAAAAATGACTGATACTTTCTTAATATGTCTTTGATGTTTTACTTTTTACAAGAGATATGTTGACATTAAAAATGTTTTAAAGTTCAATTAAAAAATTTTAAGGTGGTTTATGAAACAAAATTTATAATATAAAAATACATACCCATGAATAAATAAGAAATGGTAATACATACAAAGATTACCTCCAGATGATGAGATTCTAGGTACATTTTGTTTTCTTCTTTAGTATTATCAGCATTTTATATTTTTTTCTACCATAAGCAAGTAAGAAAGTGAATCAGTAAAGATACAGATAAACATGAATAGTATTAAAAATAAAAAAATTAAATTAAAAAATACATATGAACTAAAGAAGAACTATAATGTCCCTACATAAAAAATATGAGCATAGGAAGTGAAAATTCCACAAAGAAACACAAAGCATTAATAAACATAGAAAAGTGTTCATTCTAATTGAATACAGAGTGACTGCAAATTACAAGATTCCATCTTTCTGCCTACTAAATTGTCAAATATGGTTTAAATATACAAATAAACATTGGAGAGCTAATTTACATGACTGATTGAATACATATCTCTATTCTCTTCTAAAACCACTGAAAATTAATATTAAAATAACAAAAAAGTTATAAAACCTATGAAGCTGCAAAGTGAAGACAGTACAACAGAGAAGAGATGTTACAGAATTTTAGAAGGCTGGAAAGCAGGTGTATCAGTGAAACTCAACTAGCCAAGTAGAAAAGTCAAAACTGAAATATCTGCTAGCTGGGGTTGAAAGATCCTGTAAGCTGAAACATGTCAGAGAACTCTTCAAAGGCTCAGGGACTGGAGGAAGCAGGTAGAAATGCAGATGGTACTAAAAGCACAGCTGATTTAAAGTCTCTATAGCAGTGAAAAGCCAACGTGTCCTCCTCTATCTGTCCCCATTGTATGAAGATGACTGGAGGTTTATCCCCCAAGAGAGGCTGAAAAAGAATGACCCTGAACTTGGGGCCTGAAATACATTGAGGGCAGAAATCCATACAGTTAAAAGGGAGATTAAGTGAAAGCCTATGTAACAAGTGATGAGCCCATTTTTTTTTACTCCCCCTGGCTCCCCACATTGGCATGAAACTTAAATAATGCTTCTATCCCTTATTCTCACACCTGCAAGAGATTTATCCCTAGGGAAACTGATCATCCCAAGAGAAGAAAATCTATGGATAGTAGCAAGTAAGAGTCCCCAGCGTGCCTACCTGATCATGGTGAAGTCCATTAGCTGACAAGCTCTGCTCAAAATATACTGAGAGCTTTCCATAGTTTATTATCGTTTTGCTTCACAATGTAGGTGGATCATCAGACATTTGTGGAAAAAGGTAATTTGAACTTGGTGAAAATAGACACAATTCACCAGGAAGAGATAAAACTTCACAAATTATTACAAATATTCTCAGAGATAAGAAAAAAAAACATTGCATATGTAAAATGAGAATGGGTTCTTATTTTAAAAAATGGCCTTTCTAAGAATAAGATGTTTTCAGAAATTAAGAATTATAACACTGGGTGCAGTAGCTGACGCCTATAATCCCAGCTCTTTGGGAAGCTGAGGCGGGTAGATCACTTGAGCCCAGGAGTTTGAGACGAGCCTGGGTAACATGGCAAAACCCTGTCTCTAAAAAAAAATACAAAAAGAGTGGTTGGGTATAGTGGCATGCACCTGCAGTCCTAGCTACCTGGGAGGCTGAGTGGGCAAGATCATTGAGCCCAGGAGATCAAGGATGCAATGAGCTGTGATTGTGCCGCTGAACTTGAGCCTGGGCAACAGAGTAAAACCCTGTCTCAAACAAACAAACAAAAAAACCTGATATGAAATATAGGAGAGAAAAATAAGAAAATCAGAGTTTATTCTAACAGAGTCAACATCTCAGTAAGATGAGTTCTCGAAAGAGACAATACATTAGCAAAGGAAATTTCTCTAAATTGAAGAAAGTTTCCCAGTTAAAAGATTCTGCATGAATGGAAAAAGGTGTAACTTACGCATATCAGCATACATTTTTAGAATTTTAGAGAAAGATAAGTTGTGGTAAGTTCCCTAACAGTTGTGATGGGGAATAGGTCACATAAAAAGATCAAGAATCAGACTGCAACACACTTCTTAATGGCAACACTAGAAACTAAAAGGTAATAGAATACAACCTTCAATCCTTTCTGAGGAAAACTACTAAGTCAGAATGCTATATAAAGCTAAACTATAAATTAAACATGAAGATTGACTAAAGACATTTTTCAGAGGTGTGACACAAAAAACTTACTGCCTCTGCACTCCTACAGTAAGCTACTGCAGGGCATGTTTTAGTAAGAGGAAAGGGTATAAACCAAAAAGAGGATAGCATGTGATCCAGGAAAAAAGGAATATAAGATAGAAAAGAACGAAAATCTCCAGGATGATAGGTAAGGAAATTTCAGATGAAATCACTACACAAAATGCCTAGAGAATAATAAAGTTCATACTAGAGCAGGATTTTATGGAAGTCTCCAGGAGGGATATCTTATAAATTGTAATTGGTAAACACTGTATATATTATTGTATACAAAGTGATGTTTTGATATACTGTATGTATTCATTGCAAAATGATTACATCAAGCTGGTTAACAAATCCATCACCTTACATATTTATATATTTTTGTGGTGAGAACACTTAATATCTACTCTTTTAGTAATATTCAACTATATGATACGTTATTATAGCCATAGCTACCATGTTATACAACAGACCTCCAGAACATATTCAAGCTCACTGAAACTTTGCAGTCTTTGAGCAGTATCTTCCTATTCCGCCCCCTGCCCCTGCCCCCAACCCCCCAGGCCATGGTGACCACTGATTCAACCTTTTTGGATTCTACATATAAGAGAGATCACACTGTATTTGTCTTTCTGTGCTGAATAAGTCATTTTTAAACTCCAGAGAAAATAATTATACAAAATTAAATTTAAGAATAGTAGATAGTTCAGCTGTGCAAAAAATATTTACAGTAATAAATATTTTGATATAGATATATTGATAGGACAGAAGGAAGGAAATAGCACGTGTGGGGGTATGTTATATATGTAAAGAGAAATATGGAGAGAGGGAGGAGAGGGAAAAAGGGAGAAAGAAAGGTAAAGAGAGGGAAGATAAAAGGGAGAAAAGCAGGGAGCAAATAGATAGTTATCAGTGAGAGCTAAATCATCAATTTCCATAGCAGAAAGTCAATACTTAATGACTACATAAGTCTGTTATTCAGAAATATGGATATAAATACTAGAAGGAACAGATAAAAGAGGAAACATCTAAAACAGTCAAAACTGCTTGTAGGAAGAGGAACGTCAGCAAGATGGCAGAATAGGACTTTCAAGGACTCGTCCCTGCCCCTCCCATCTCCCCCATCAGAAACATCAATTTGAATAACTATCCACCTACAAAAATACCTTTATGAGAGCTATGCAAGCCAGGTGAGAGATTATAGCACCAGGCTTTAGCACAAAAATAAGAAGGAATGTATTGAAAAGGGTAGGAAGAACAGACTTACATTACTGGCAGCACCCTTTCCCCAAACTCTGGCAACACAGTAGAGAGAGATACCCTCTGCTTGGGCAGGGAAGAGAGGGAAGTGAGAACCAGACTTTGCCTCAGACGCTAACATCAGGCCCACCTCAGTAAAAGCTAGCGTTGGGCAGCCCATCCTGGTTCCAGACTCCAGGCCAATACTACACAATGAGCATTCAGACCTGCCTCAGCACCAGGTGAGATCCTGCTATTCCAAATTCCAGGCCTGCCTCAGATTCCAGACCAGCCCAGAGCCAGGTCAGTCCACAAAGCCCGAGTTTACCCCTGCCCCAGCCTAGATTGGCATCCCTGACCTCAGGCACCAGGCCTGCCCCATCCTAGGTCAGTCTTTATAGTCCTATCCTGAGGCAGACCTAGGCCTGACCCCACAGAATCCAGTGCTGGGCTGGCTCCACAGACCCAGGATCCAGGACCCAGGTTCAAGGCCTATCCTTTAGCTCCAGGATCCAGATTGATTGTTGCAGACCTAGCCTCTAGTCCAGCAATCACACAAAACAATTTGGCAATATGAATCAAGGATCATAAAAAGATTCATATATACTTTGTACTAGTAATTCCACTTACAGGAATCTATAACAAGGAAATAGGTAGAGATAAACTTAAAACATTTATTTAGAGAAATGTTCTTCAAGGCAAAATTTATAATAGCAAAACCCTGTATTATCCGGTAACAGACTAATAGATAAATATTGAGCCCAGCTGCCAAGCAATACGTATTTGTCGAATGAATTAATGTTTTCTCAGAGTATTTAATAAGATCAGAAAATATGATACAGTGAAAAAAGTAACATAAAATTCTGTATAAGCATAATCCTTAATACTCAATATAGACTATAATACTGCACCAAAAAAAAAACCAAAAGAGAAATAGTAGAAAAGGGCTCAAAAGATTCTCTCAAAGTTGTAGGATTATGAATGATTTTTATTTTGTTTTTTGTATTTTTCTATATTTTTCACAATTTTATAACAGGAATGTACTTATTCATATGGTCACAAAACTTTATTAATCAACACAGAGCTATAAAAGTATACCAAACATATCCTAAATATCTATGCCCTTAATATTCTTGTTTTAACTGAGACTTCAGGTTTACCTTGGTCCAGAGTCACTGCCATTCATATCCAGTTTGAGTTCTTGGGGTTTAGTAAGCTCTTTTTCAGCAACCAGTTCTCTCGACTTAAACAGAGCCTGAGCTCTTAATCTGTAAAAATTAATTTAAAAAATTTCTAATCTTGTGAAGCCTGATAACCTGAATGATAAACTTTGGAAAACCATGCTCTTTCAGCTAGATCCCCAGAAATTATTTTCCAATTAAAACTCAGTCAAAAATAAATGAGTAATTCTTAAATATACATAAACAAACACAAGCTGATTTCACAGTAACTTAAATTTTCTTTAAAGGTAGGGAAGATTAAGTTGGTTAGAATATCATTTAAAATTCAAAATTATAGATACTTCAATAGGAGCACTTTAAATCTCTGCCGTAGAAAGTTAATTCTTCCCTCTCTTCATTGTAAGCAAGGGTACTGCGATCACCAGTGTCTCAATGTGAATTCTAGTAACTCTATCACTGACTCTGACCAACATTTATATGGGAAGCACCCACTTCTCATACTGACACTTCAAATAATTAGGGGTACAGCTCACTAACCAACATATTTTCTTTGGAAGAATTGGAAGACACTGTATCCATCAATGCTTACTTAGCCCTACACTGACATGTACTGAGGAAGGAAAGCCATGGAAAAACTCAGCAAAAAGATTTTCTACTGGGAGTTTGAGTGTTAATCACTGGTATCAAATATGTGACACTTATTCTCTTGGCTTTTAAGAAATGTTCTCTGGTTATCTGTAAAAGTATATTCTTTAACTATGAAATCAAACTCTGAAGTGTAAAAACATTATTAAAACAATATTGTCATTTTCATCATTGTCAAAAGACATTCCTATAATTCCAACTAACTGGTTGGAATTAATGTACAAAGTACATGGATTAATTCCCTTCAGGAACTTAGTTTAAGACTAATATTTGGTGGTGACACATAGGTAGGTAAATGTAGAAGCAAAATGCCCAAATCAGGGAATTATAAGAAAAGTGAAAACAAAGCAGCAATAATATCAGTCACAGTAGCCTCTACAGCAGTAATGATGATCTTGATGACAACAACTACCTTTAAGGAGTGCATTTTATATATACTATTGTACTGATCCTCACAACCACTCTATGATATAGTTACTTTTACCATTATCTATTTATAAATTACTAAAGTGAGGGCTGGGCCAGGCACATAACTCTCTCAAGGTGACACGTTTTTCACTGGTGAACACTGAATTTTATCATAGTTAGGTAGAGAGTACATGTATTAAGGCATATTGTTAGAGTGGGAGAAAAGGGTAAATATTTATAATTAGCCTTGATTTTTATTCATTATACAAACACTACTTTGCTCCAAAAATGATTTAAGGTGGTTCTTGGCACAATCATGAATAATATTCTGGATAAATTTCTCTGATCAATCTGGAAAGTACTCACAAAAATAATACCCTTTCGAAAGTTGTTATTGGCAATCATGTAGTAACAAGGTGGCAGAATGAATCATTAATTACAATTCAAGTAAATGCCAATGTCATGCCAAATTTATTCTAAAATGACAAGCTTGTCCCAAGATTCTGAACTACTAAAACAATTCTGTGCTACTCATCTGGTATTCAATTAGATTGCCTTCCCAATATTTTTCCTGAACATCCTGAGCACTATAAACAATGGCTTGTGTATAGCAGATATTCATTCATGAATTTAGTTGAAGTGAAATTCCCTGGGGCCGGGCGCGGTGGCTCACGCCTGTAATCCCAGCACTTTGGGAGACCGAGGCCGGCAGATCACCTGGGGTAAGGAGTTTGAGACCAGCCTGGCCAACATGGCGAAATCCCATTTCTACTAAAAATACAAAAATTAGCTGTGCGTGGTGGCAGGTGCCTGTAATCCCAGCTACTTGGGAGGCTGAGGCAGGAGAATCGCTTGAACCCGGGAGACAGAGGTTGCAGTGAGCCAAGATCACACCACTGCACTTCAGCCTGGGTGACAGAGTGAGACGCTGTATCAAAAAAAAAAAAAAAAAATTCCTTGGGGCAGGTAAGTGACAAGCTTAGTAAAGATATATAAAACCACATGATTATCTCAATAGATGCAGAAAGGCCTTTGACAAAATTCAACAACCCTTCATGCTAAAAACTCTCAATAAATTAGGTATTGATGGGACGTATCTCAAAATAGTAAGAGCTATCTACGACAAACCCACAGCCAATATCATACTGAATGGGCAAAAACTGGAAGCATTCCCTCTGAAAACTGGCACAAGACAGGGATGCCCTCTCTCACTGCTCCTATTCAACATAGTGCTGGAAGTTCTGGCCAGAGCAATCAGGCAGGAGACGGAAATAAAGGGTATTCAATTAGGAAAAGAGGAAGTCAAATTGTCCCTGTTTGCAGATGACATGATTGTAGATCTAGAAAACCCCATTGTCTCAGCCCAAAATCTCCTTAAGCTGATTAGCAACTTCAGCAAAGTCTCAGGATACAAAATCAATGTACAAAAATCACAAGCATTCTTGTACACCAATCACAGACAAACAGAGAGCCAAATCATGAGTGAACTCCCATTCACAATTGCTTCAAAGAGAATAAAATACCTAGGAATCCAACTTACAAGGGATGTGAATGACCTCTTCAAGGAGAACTACAAACCACTGCTCAATGAAATAAAAGAGGATACAAACAAATGGAAGAACATTCCATGCTCACGGGTTGGAAGAATCAATATCGTGAAAATGGCCATACTGCCCAAGGTAATTTATAGATTCAATGCCATCCCCATCAAGCTACCAATGACTTTCTTCACAGAATTGGAAAAAACTACTTTAAAGTTCATATGGAACCGAAAAAGAGCCCGCATCGCCAAGTCAATTCTAAGCCAAAAGAACAAAGCTGGAGGCATCACGCTACCTGACTTCAAACTATACTACAATGCTACAGTAACCAAAACAGCATGGTACTGGTACCACAACAGAGACATAGATCAATGGAACAGAACAGAGCCCTCAGAAATGATGCCGCATATCTACAACTATCTGATCTTTGACAAACCTGACAAAAACAAGAAATGGGGAAAGGCTTCCCTATTTAATAAATGGTGCTGGGAAAACTGGCTAGCCATATGTAGAAAGCTGCAACTGGATCCCTTCCTTATACCTTATACAAAAAGTAATTCAAGATGGATTAAAGACCTAAATGTTAGACCTAAAACCATTAGAATCCTACAAGAAAACCTAGGCAATACCATTCAGGACATAGGCATGGGCAAGGACTTCATGTCTAAAACACCAAAAGCAATGGCAACAAAAGCCAACATTGACAAATGGGATCTAATTAAACTAAAGAGCTTCTGCACAGCAAAAGAAACTACCATCAGAGTGAACAGGCAACCTACAGAATGGGAGAAAATTTTTGCAATCTACTCATCTGACAAAGGGCTAATATCCAGAATCTACAATGAACTCAAACAAATTGACAAGAAAAAAACAAACAACCCCATCAAAAAGTGGGCAAAGGACATGAACAGACACTTCTCAAAAGAAGACATTTATGCAGCCAAAAAACACATGAAGAAATGCTCATCATCACTGGCCATCAGAGAAATGCAAATCAAAACCACAGTGAGATACCATCTCACACCAGTTAGAATGGCCATCATTAAGAAATCAGGAAACAACAGGTGCTGGAGAGGAAGTGGAGAAATAGGAACACTTTTACACTGTTGGTGGGACTGTAAACTAGTTCAACCATTGTGGAAGTCAGTGTGGCAATTCCTCAGGGATCTAGAACTAGAAATACCATTTGACCCAGCCATCCCATTACTGGGTATATACCCAAAGGACTATAAATCATGCTGCTATAAAGACACATGCACACGTATGTTTATTGCGGCACTATTCACAATAGCAAAGACTTGGAACCAACCCAAATGTTCAACAACGATAGACTGGATTAAGAAAATGTGGCACATATACACCATGGAATACTATGCAGCCATAAAAAATGATGAGTTCATGTCCTTTGTAGGGACATGGATGAAACTGGAAAACATCATTCTCAGTAAACTATCGCAAGGACAAAAAACCAAACACCGCATGTTCTCACTCATAGGTGGGAATTGAACAATGAGAACTCATGGACACAGGAAGGGGAACATCACACTCCGGGGACTGTTGTGGGGTGGGGGCAGGGGGGAGGGACAGCATTAGGAGATATACCTAATGCTAAATGACGAGTTAATGGGTGCAGGAAATCAACATGGCACATGGATACATATGTAACAAACCTGCACATTGTGCACATGTACCCTACAACCTAAAGTATATAAAAAAAAGATATATAAAAGTTAAAATTATATATATATATAAAAGCGTGAGATTATGTGTAATATACCGAGCCAAGATCAAGTCTTGCTCATTTTAATACTCCTCACATACAGTTTTGTGCAGAGTAGAGGGATTAGTAAATATGTGCTCAGACAAGGAGGATGAAACTGAATTACAGAACAACATTACACATTAAACAATAAGGTGCTAATTTTGGACATATTCAATAACAAATTATTAGTTATGTGAAAAAGAAACCAGACCTAGAAATTTTAAGTAGTGGGATTCTGACCGTGTTATATGAAGAGTCGGGGTGTGGATAAACGGAAAAGTAGGACGGAGATATTTAAATCAGAGGAAAAGGTATGGCTTGAGAAAGAAACATGAAGGATACACTGAAAAGATCTCAAGGAAACAAATCTGCCTTTTGGGAAAAAAACTTTATTTCTTAGGAAAAGTGGGACAAATGGGTAGAGAAGTGGTTCCAAATTATAAAAAGCCTTCAAATACTAGGTTGAATAAACATAACCTAATACAAAATTATCATGGGTTTTTAAAATTCAGAAGTGGCACAATAAAAGCAATGTCTTAGGAGGATTCATTTGAGATAGATATTCTTGTTATATGATACTAATGTGCAGAAGGTTGAGTTTCAGATGACTAAAAAGTGATAACATTACATAAACCTAAAAAGTAGGCCAGAGAGTACGGCAACTTTCAGCCTAGAAATATAAATTGTGATACTGATTAATTAAATGGATAGATTTATGGTCCTAGTTGTGGGTTTCACCAGCTAACTATGATAAAACATGGTGGCAGTAGGCAGGATAACTAGAGGTGAAAGCTGTTCAATTAAAAATGTCTTGGCGAGGCACAGTGGCTCACGCCTGTAATCCCAGCAGTTTGGGAGGCCAAGAAGGGTGGATCACTTGAGATCAGGAGTTTCAGACCAGCCTGGCCAACATGGTGAAAGCCTGTCTCTACTAAAATACAAAAATTAGCCTGGTGTGGTGGTGCGTGCCTGCAAACCCAGCTACTCGGGGAGGCTGAGGCAGGAGAATTGCTTGAACCTGGGAGGCAGAGGTTGCAGTGAGTCGAGATCGCGCCACTGCACTCCAGCTTGGGTGACAGAGCCAAACTCCGTCAATCAATCAATCAATCAATCAATGTATGTCTTGAGTCTGTTTCTCTGGGCATCGCACTTGGATTTGGATTTTTTTTTTTTTACTGTCTCAATTGGAAAGAACTTTGTTTTAGGATAAGAGCAACATAAGGATACATGGAATGGCAGAACTATAACTGGGATGAACAAAGGCACCAGATACCAGCATGATTAGTTCTTTTTTTTTTTTTTTTTGAGACAGAGTCTCGCTCTGTCACCCAGGCTGGAGTGAAGTGGCGTGATCTTGGCTCACTGCACTGCAACCTCCACCTCCCGGGTTCAAGCGATTCTCTTGCCTCAGCCTCCCGAGTAGCTGGGATTACAGGTGCCTGCCACTATGCCCAGCTAATTTTTGTATTTTTAGTAGAGATGGGGTATCACCGTGTTAGCCAGGATGGTGTCGACCTTGTGACTTCGTGATCCACCTGCCTCAGCCTCCCAAAGTGCTGCGATTATAGGCGTAAGCCACCACGCCCGGCCCAGCATGACTAGTTCTAAAGGTGGCCAGTGTTACAGCTGGGTACTGTCTGATGGTTTGGATATATTTCCTTCACAAAGGCTAACCAAGAAGACTGAAAATGACCCAAAGTAAATAAAGTGAAACATTGGGGCTCCTAAAGCCGGAAAGCAAATAACTCTTCCCAAGGATAATTCCCATCTAACCAAAAGGTTGCATTGTAGTCAAATGCCAACCACTTTCAAGTAAAGGAACTCAACATACAAGATGAGAACATGGTCAGCTTAAACTGACAATTAGCATAAAGAGATCTGGGTTCCAGAAAGATCTCAAGCTATTTTATGTGAGTAGTTTTCCAGATGGTATACATTTTAAGAAGTTACAACAAGTAACAAATTTCAAAGGTAATGACAGAAAACAGGCATTCTCTGCCCATCACCAGAGTACACTGTGAACCCTCCTGGTCATCTTGCTTTCTTAAGTACTTTTGTTCAATCCACAAAAATCTAATGTTTGAATAAAAATAATAAAATATAACTTGATAAAATATAATTCACATAGTTATTGCATAAATGAAATTGGAAGAAAATTAGAAATCATTAGACTTATTGAGCTTTTTTTTTTTTTTTTTTTTTTGAGACAGTCTTGCTCTGTCACCAAGGCTAGAGTGCAGTGGCGCAATCTCAGCTCACTGCAACCTCCACCTCCCGCATTCAAGCGACTCCCATGCCTAAGCCTCCTAAGTAGCTAGGATTACAGGTGCCCACCACCATGCCTGGCTAATTTTTGTATTTTAGTAGAGATGGGATTTCACCATGTTGGCCAGGCTGGTCTCAAACTCCTGACCTCAGGTGATTCACCACCTCGGCCTCCCAAGGTGCTGGAATTACAGGCGTGAGCCACCACACCCGGCCTGAACTTTTACATATGTATTTGCTTTCCATTATTTAATAAAAATCTCTAGGGACTTACAGTAAAATTTAAGTAAAATTTTAAAAAATGTGGAGCCATAACAAAAGATTGTAAATTTATGTCATTAGCTAGCCAGAAGAGGGCATGGGGTTCAAAAAGTATTAGAAAAAAATAATTATAGAAAACTTCCTAAATTTGGCAAAAGACATAAAACTATAAATCAAGAAGCTGATCAAAGTCCTTACTGGACAAAGAAATCCATGTCAAGACACATAACAGTGAAATTTCTTAAAACTAAAGACAAAAAAAATCTTTAAAAAGCAAAAGAGAAATTATATTTTATGTATAGAGAAAAATAATGCAAATGACTGTGGAAAACATCGGGGGACAGAAGAAAATGCCACATTTGTCAAGTGCTGATAGAAAAAAAAGCAACCCTGTCAACTCAGAATCCTATATTCAGCAATGGTAATACCCCTTAGAAATGATGTGAAAATAAGAACATTTTCATATGAAGCAAAACTACAGCAGGCTCACCTTAAAGAATAAACAGAGATCTAAAAACAAAACAACAAAAAGATAAAATAGGAAATCTTAGAACATCAGAAAGGAAGAACAATAGAAAAAAAACAGAAACAGATAAATATAATAGATTTTTCCTCTCTTTACTTTTCTAAATTATTCTGTAACTTATTTTAAATTTGATGATTTAAGCAAAACTTACAATATTTTATGATGTGGTTCTCAATGAGAGACTCTGTTTAGGCTTTTTTGGTTTAGTCTATTTCTGTTGTTCAGATTGTGAAATTTCTCTTGTTCTATTCTCAATGAGAAACTGTTTAAGACAATTATAAATGGGGGAGGGCAAGGGAACTTAAAGGGAGATCAAATTTCTACATTTAACTTAAACTGATAAAATATGACACCAATAGACTTTGATAAGTTATGTGTGTATAACAGAATACTTAGAGCAAACAATAAAACAAATCTATTCAAAGAAATATACTCAAAAACACTACCGTGGTTCCTTGGTATCCTCAGGGTATTAGTCCCAGACCTTCTCTCATACCAAAATCCCACAAATTTGCTCAAGTGATGTGTATGTATATATAATCTTTGCACATCCTCTGGTATAATTTAAATCATCTCTACATTACTTATAATACTGGTAATACCTACTATAATGTCAGTGCTATGTAAATATTTGCTATACTATATTTTTTATTTGTAATAGTTTTATTGTTGCATTATTTATTGCCCCCAAATATTTTCAATCCACAGTTGGTTGACTCCAGGGATATGGGGGGCCAACCATATGGGAAATCATACACAATTTACACTAAAAGTAAGTGTCTGGGCCGGGTGTGGTGCCTCATGCCTGTAATCCCAGCACTTTGGAAGGCTGACGTAGGCAGATTGCTTGAGCCCAGGAGCTCAAGACCAGCCTGGGAAAAATGGCGAAACCCTATCTCTACAAACAATGCAAAAATTAGCTGGGCATGGCAGCACGCACCTGTAGTTCCAGCTACTCAGGAAACTGAGGCAGGAGGATCGCCTGAGCCCAGGAGGTCAAGGCTGTAGCAGTGAGCCGTGATTGTGCCACTGCACTCCAGCATGGGCAACAGAGTGAGATCCTGCCGAACTAAAAAAAAAAAAAAAAAAAGAAAAAAGACAGAAAAAAAAAAGAAAGAAAAAAGTCAAAAACAAAAAAGGAAATATCTGAACATTATATACCAATTAAAAGAAACCGCTGATTCAAATAAATGCTGTGTCTAAGAAACTGAATTCAAAATCACAACATATATAGGGTGAAAACCTTAAAATGAAAGTAAGAATGGCTATATTAGTATCAGGTAAAGGAGACTTTAGATAAAAAAAATTACGAGGTAGGTGGATCACCTGAGGTTAGCAGTTCAAGACCAGCCTGGCCAACATGGTAAAACCCCATCTCTACTAAAAAAAAAAAATATATATATATATAAACTAGCCAGGCATGGTGGCGGGCACCTGTAATCCCAGCTATTCAGGAGGCTGAGGCAGGAGAATTGCTTGAACCCAGGAGACGGAGGTTGCAGTGAGCCAGCATGGTGCCACTGCACTCCAGCCTCGGCGACAGAGACTTCGTCTCAAAAAAAAAAAAAAAATTACTAGGGACAGAGAAAGACATTACATAGTGACAAGATGGTCAATCTACCAAGAAGACATAGCAAATTTAATGCATAAGCAGCAAAGAACAGAGGTATAAATATATAAAACAAATACTAATAGAACTAATAGGAAAAATAGATATATCACAATTATACTTGGAGATTTCAAAACCCCTCTGTCAATAACTGATAGAAGTAGGTAGAAAATCAGCAAGAACATAGAAGAACTCAACAATACTGTCAAATAATAGGATCCAATTTACAGAACACTCCACCCAATAGCACAATACATATTCTTTTCAAACATCATGGAACATGTATCAAGATAGAACATGCCCTAGGGTCCTTAAACAAACTTCAATAAGTCTGAAAGAATGAAAAACATACAGTGTGTTATGTGAGCACAGTGGTATCAAACTAGAAATCAGAAACAGAAATAAAACAGGAAAATCTTTAAGAACTTGGAAACTAAATATAACACTTCTAAATAACCCATGGGTCAAATACGAAGTTTCAAAAGATACCCCCAAAACACACTGAATTGGATAAACATGAAAATGCAACATATCAAAATTTGTGGGACACAGATGAATCAGTGCCGAGAAGGGAATTTAGAGCACTAAATGCTTCCAGTAGAAAAGTGAAAAAGTCTCAAACCAATATGCTTCCACCTTAACAAATTAGGAAAAAAGAACAAAGTAAATTTAAAGCAAGCAGAAGGAAGAAAATAATAAAGAGCAGAAACCAATGAAATTGAAAACAGAAAAACAGTAACAAAAACTAAATGAAACAAAAAGCCAGTTATTTGAAGGATAATTAAAGTGAACAAACCTGTGGCAAGGCAGATTATCCAATAGATAATTTGAATAGCCTTGTAAGTATTAAGGAAATTAAACTTGGAATTTAAAAAGTCTCAAAAAATAAATCTCCAGGTCCAGATGGTTTCACTGGAGAAGTCTACTAAACATTTAAAGAAGAATTAACACGGTGAAACCCTGTCTCTACTAAAAATACAAAAAATTAGCCGGGCGGGGTGGCGGGCGCCTGTAGTCCCAGCTACTCGGAGAGGCTGAGGCAGGAGAATGGCGTGAACCCGGGAGGCGGAGCTTGCAGTGAGCTGAGACTGTGCCACTGCACTCCAGCCTGGGCGACAGAGCGAGACTCCGACTCAAAAAAAAAAAAAAAAAAAAGAAGAAGAAGAATTAACACCAATTCTACACAATCTCTTCCAGAAAGTAGAAGCAGAGCGAACATCTTCCAACTCATTTTATGAGGCCTGCATTACCTTGATACCGAAACAAGACAAGGACACAGGGGAAAAAAGAAAAAGGAAAACACAGAACAATATCCCTCATCAAAACTAATGTAAATAGGCCAGACGCAGTGGCTCACGCCTGTAATCCCAGCTACTTGGGAGGCTGAGGCATGAGAATCCCTTGAACCCAGTAGGTGGAGGTTATAGTGGGCAAAGATCACGCCACTGCACTCCAGCCTGGGTGATAGAGCAAGACTCTGTCTCAAAAAAAAAAAAACAACAACAAAACAAAACTGATGCAAATATCCTCAACAAAGTATTAGTAAATGGAATTCAGTAACATTTAAAAAATCATACATTACGACCAAGTGGGGTTTATTTCAGGGATGCAAGGCTGGTTTAATATTTAAAAATCTATGTAATTCACCATATTAACAGGGCAAATAAGACAAATCACATGATCATAAAAGATATTTGACAAAATTCATAAAAGGTGTTTGACAAAATTCAACACCTATGATAAAACTTTACATAATCCATAACAGAAAAAAATAGATACATTGGACTTCATTAAAATTAAAAATTTCTGCTCTATGAAAGATCCTATTAAGCAATTGAAAAGGCAGAGTCAGGAGCAGTGGCTCAAATTCCAGCAGTGGCTGTAATTCCAGCACTTTGGGAGGCTGAGGCAGGAGAATTGTTTAAGTTCAAGACCAGCCTGGGCAACACAGTGAGAACCTGTCTCTACCAAAAGAAAAAAAAAATTAAAGATAAAAAAGAAAAGACAAGTTACAGACTGGGAGAAAATATTTGCTATTCACATATCTGACAAAAGACGTATATCTAGAATATATGAAGAACTCTCCAAACAGCAAAACACCCAAATGATCCAATTAGAATATGGGCAATACTGAAGAGAGAATTTACTGAAGAAGATAGGAGGGCAAACATGCACACACATAAAAACATGTTCAACATTACTAGCCATTAGTGAAATGCAAATTAAGACTGCAATGAAATGTCACTATACACATATTAGAAGAGGTAAAATAAAAATTAACGACAATACCAAATGCCAACAAGGATGTGGAGTAAAGAAACACTATATAATAATAAAACAGCAATTTATCTTTTGAAGCACTGTTCTTAGGAAGAATTGTTAAAGGAAGAACAGCCTACATGTGGATAGGTTTATGAGAATTTGTCATTCAACAGGTCATGCTTCATGGCCAGAAAGGGTTGAATTTAGAAGACTCCCATCACTTGTTATATTTTATATTATGCTGGGTAGACATAAATTTGGAATGATGACAGCTAATCTCACTGCTTTACAATCTAATTCCACACCCCGAAATGTCAAGCTTTTACTTAATGCCTAATATTGTCCACAATGATATCAAACAGCAAAGGATTCTGCATAATGGCAAGATCATTTTAAAATGTCTTTGGAACCCAGCAAAAATTACACCAGACTGCTCAGAAATAGATATTCTAAGCTATCAATTTGGAAGACAAGGTAATCTTTGAAGTCTTCCAAAGAATAAAGGGGAATTTACTTAGTAGACATAACTGATATGCATCTTGAGCAAGCCAAGATCCAGAAAAACCTCTGGTTCTACACATCTGCTATAGTAATACAACAATTTTACACTGTGCTCTCCAAACTACAGACATTGCTAAAAGAACAGGCAGGACTTGGGCAGGCGCGGTAGCTCACGCCTGTAATCCCAGCACTTTGGGAGGTCAAGGCGGGTGGATCATGAGGTCAGGAGTTCAAGACTAGCCTGGCCAAGACGGTGAAACCCCATCTCTACTAAAAATACAAAAATTAGCCGGGCGTGGTGGCGGGTGCCTATAATCCCAGCTACTCAGGAGGCTGAGGCAGAGAACTGCTTGAACTCGGGAGGTGGAGGCTGCAGTGAGCTGAGATCACGCCGCTGCACTCCAGCCTGAGCAATAGGGCGAGACTTCGTCTCAAAGAAAAAAAAAAAAAAGAACAGGCAGTACTCACCAACTGTAATCCAGTCGAGACTGGTGAAGCTGCTGCTGTTTTAGAAGAAGCTTTGTCTCCTGCTGGGCCAGCAGATGCTGAAGGCGCTCCTTTTCAATTTCCAGTTCCATTTTCTGAAGCATCAGTTGCTGCTTTCTATCTTCTGAGATCTGCTTTTTCAAAGTTTCATTGGGTTGCAGTGCCCCTCCACCATGCACCAGAGATGCCCAAGAAAGCCGACAATAACTGCATGATTCTGGATGTGTCTTAGGATGTTGAGGGGCCATGTTTGTAGGATGAGTCTCATGAACACGATCTGCAGCAAGTCTATGACCACAGCACTGACTAGGAGTAGGCTTAAGGTCTGGACATTCCCTCATGTACAATTCTTCTTGTGGCATTTTCTCTGTTGGGACTGCATCTACTGGTTTTCTCCCTGGAGATTCATAATTACATGTTGTGGTCTCTGATGGTATCTTATCTAGATCATCTTTGGGATGATGAAGGGTTACTGGTTTCCAAGAATTATTCCTAAATGCTATAAGGGATTCTGAAGCTGAATCCTGGACTGCAGACTTAGGTCTTTGCTTGGTTTGATAGTAGGTCTGTGGTCTGGCTACACTCAAGTAGGAACCATCCAGTTCCACAGATGAACACTGGAGAGTGCTTTTTCTACTGGATACCTAGAAAGAACCATAAGATCACCTGTCAAATAAGAACACAACAAAACAATTTCTTTCGTTTGGTTTTTCAGAAATTAGTGATATATATTTACCAACCCAAAGCTTTTGTTTTGTCTTAAATATTAAATTATAGCATTCAGACAGCTAACCAGACTTGTGCCCCAAAGCTACATCCATTTTCAAACAACCTACACTTCAGTAAATCTATATAAAGATAAGAAAAATAAGTTGCTGCTACATGTTGCTTAAGCATGATCTTTGGTGATTTCAGGAGTTGCAAATAAAGAGAGTTACATAAAATTAATTTTGAGAAGAGGTGAAAGCCTTAAACATTAACATCTTAAAATGTTCGCTTTTGAATACTGAGCCAAGGAATCCATTCAGTCACTTTAAATACTCTTTGGCCATTACACAGCATGAGACTTGATGTAAAACATTTCACCTTATACTGAATAGAATGTGATTTACTGGTAGAACTTTGATGAGGTTTTATAAATATCTTTAGAGAACACAGATAAAACGAACCACTTTCCACAAAATAGGATTCTAATCAAAAGCATTATTTAAATACAAAAAATATTTAATTTCATCTACAAACATAAGTGATTTTTCAATCTATTCAAGTGATTAGTCTGATTGAACTCGGGCAGAAAGGAAGCAGTTGCAAATTATCTCTGACACGTCAATAGAGTCAGATTTTCCAACATTTTAGCTGTAAGTCTGTTCTGTCAGCGAGAACAAAACTTAATCTATATCAATGATTCTCAAACTTTAATGTGTAGCAGAATAAACTGAAGGGTGCTTGTTAAACATGAAACTATAGCTTCATCCCCAGAGTTTCCAAATCTTTCTGTCTGGAGCAGAGTCAGAGAATTTGCTCATGTTGCTGATCTGGGACCACACTTTGAAAACTATTGGTCTATATCATGGAACGCCTCCATCTGCCTTACTGTTGAGCTTGGTCTGGGAAGGTTGAGTTGTTATACTAAGCTCATCTCTGAACATCGTTGAGTTAGTACAGCTAAGCAGCTTTTCTTCACAGTGTATTTCAGAAACATGGTGTATCTAGATTCCAGGTTGTCCAAACAGAAATATTATAGTTTAATGTAAATGTTGCATGTGTTACAGATGAGCAACTTGCCCATGAAGGTAGACACTTGTAATTAACAAAATAATGAAAGATATTAATGTGTAAGAAAGAAACTTAATCAAACTAAACTGAAAGAGGTGCATTTCTGAAAATGAATCCAGCTAACGATCAGACTCTTCCAAGGGTAGCCCTTTATAACATAAAAACTTCCCTTCAATTTAGATCTGGAGCACAGCAAAAAAGGGCCTCCAAGTCCAGTTACTTAACTAGCAAGATGCGTTGTTTGAAAATGTGTTATTCCTAGCAGCTGTTATTTCTTTTGAGCAGCCAGAGTATAACCTTTGACACAAATCTGAAAGGAACAAATCCACTTGTGGAGAGGCCTCGTTTTCCAAGGCCTATTTACTCTAGATACACAGATTCAGTCTTTAGTGAAAGCTAAAGAGAAGATAAGAGAAAGAAACTAAGCAGACCTAAACAAGTGAAATATCTGACAGCTTCCACTAACACTTCCTCTTCCCTCAGGCTTTCATTCAAAGCCCATTTATGTTAACACTGTACTTTCTTGCCATTTTCTATTCCTATTCAAACAAATCCAAAAAATCTTCTGCGTATTGAACACTTACATTAACCAAACAAGCAAAAATTCTTAATCTTCTATGCATATCCTCTGAAATAGTCTCACTTTTCACGCACAATTATTTACATGCTAAGGGAAGCTTATTTGCTCAATGCTGCAACAGAAATATGACTTTTTCAGTAAACAAATATATTACAACTACTGTATTAGTTTCCTACTGTGGCTATAACAACTTAGCACAAACTTTGTGGCTAAAAATAACACAAATGTATTATCTTACAATTCTGGAAGTCAGAAATTAGAAATCTGTTTCACTGGGCTAAAGTCAAGATGTTGGGAGGGCTAGTTGCTTTGGCTCTGAAGACAGAATCAGCTTCCTTGCCTTTTTTAGCTTCTAGTGGCCACTTGTATTTCTCACTTTTATAGCCCTTCCTCCATCTTCATGGTGTGTCACTCCAACTCCTGCTTCCATCATCATCACACATTGCCTTCTCCTCTGACTACTTCTGCTCCTTCTTAGAAGGACCGCTTGGATTTGATTGGGCCTACCTGGGTAATACAGTTAATTTCCCCCTCTCAAGAGCCTTAATCACATCTGCAAAGTCTCTTGCATTACAAAGTCCCTTGTGACGCATAATGTGATATTCGAGAATTAAGACATGGTCATATGGCGGGGGGGGGGGGGTATTTTCAGTCTACCATGCCTATTTTTAAATAAAAAGTAATTTACAACAATTGAAATAGCTAGCTACTCCACAGACATAAAACAAATGAATGAGAATAAATGAGATCCCTAATATAAGGGGAGAAAAATCCCACCAATTTATTTCGCAATAGTTGCAAACGATGGACTGATGGGTAAAAAGTATCAACTAACAGAGATACACAGCAACATCATGTTTCTTATCCTATGATAAAAGAATGAAGGGTATTACAATGATTCAGATTTTAATTGAATGACTGTAGTAATGCTAAAGGATTTATATTTAAATCAGAATGAGGAGAAGACTTGCTCTTCTTCAAAGAACACATGCAATCCTGTACACCAAACAGATGACAAGCAATAGAATGTGAACCAGTGCTAGGCAAAATTTCTAATAAGCTACTTCATAAAAAAATTAATTTATTTTATATCTAAAGGGAATCTCTAGTCCACATTCATCTCTCCTACTCTGAACTTCTATAGTACTTACTGCCAGTACAAACATTTAACATTTATCACCTGCTACTTAGTATGGTAAACTATCTTTTACTAAAAGGTCAGAAATTACTATACATATATATATATACATATATATATATACACACATATATACATATATATACACATATATATACATATACACATATATATACATATATACATATATATACATATATACATATATATATACATATATGTATATATATTTCAAATGACAGCTAAGCTTTTAAAAGATCCAGAAACTTAAATATTTTATATTATATATTCAAATCCATGTTTTATAGTCTAATTTTTGTTTCATAACATTATTTATATATGTCCATTTTTAGATACTGACATATTCTACACTTACTTTAATGGTACTAGCTGTGAAATTATCCACAAAATCAAGTATTTGGAATAATTAAAAAAAATTTTTTTCAGGTAATGTTTCCTGTTTTTGAGAGGTAGTACAGCTTAATGGTTTTAATGCATGCTTTGCCTAGAGAGCAATGCTCTGTCAGTTACCTGCTGGGTTATTGTGCATGTGTAATATGCAGAATTCTAAGATGCTCCCCATGATTCTCACCCCCTAGTGTACGCAACCTTTATTATCTTCTTTCCTTGAGTGTAGGGAGGACCTGTGAATATGACAGGATATAAATCCTGTGATTATGTTACATTTTATGGCAAAACAGACTTCATATGTAACTAAGGTTCCTAATCAGTTGACTTTGAGTTAATAAAAAGGGAGACTATCCTGGGTGTGCTTGATCTAATCAGGTAAGCACTTTAAAAGAAGGTCTTATCCTGCTCCCTCATCCCCCACCCCACATAAGGTTGGAGATTCGTCTGCTGGCCATGAAGAAATAAATTGCTATGTTGTAGGAGGGCCAATCAAGTGGCAAAAACATCTGGAGCAGAAAGCAGTCTCCGGCCAACAGCTAGTAAGTAAATGGGACATGTATCATATAGATGTCTTCTGCCAATGACCATGTGAATTTGGAAGAGGACCTTGAGCTCCAGATAATAATGCAGCCATGTATACATATGCAACAAACCTGCACGTTATGCACATGTACCCTAGAACTTAAAGTATAAAAAAAAAAAGAATGCAGCCCAGCTGAACTTTAATTGCAGCATTGTTAAGAACCTAGGCAGAGGACCAAACTAAGTTGTGCCCATACTCATGACCCACAGAAACTGTGGTGAGGTAATAAATCTGTGTAGCTTTAAATTATCAGGTTAGTGGTCATCTGTTACACGGCACTATAAAACTAATATAGCACATTACTCAAATTGCCTAAGCCTCGGGTTCCTCACCAGTAAAACAGGGATTAAAAAATGCATCTATTGGCCGGGTGCAGTGGCTCACGCCTGTAATCCCAGCACTTTGGGAGGCCGAGGCAGGCAGATCACGAGGTAAGGAGATTGAGACCATCCTGGTTAACACGGTAAAACCCCGTCTCTACTAAAAATATAAAAAATTAGCCGGGTGTGGCAGCGGGCGCCTGTAGTCCCAGCTACTCCGGAGGCTGAGGCAAGAGAATGGCGTGAACCCGGGAGGCGGAGCTTGCAGTGAGCCAACATTGCGCCACTGCACTCCAGCCTGGGCGACTCTGAAGTGAGACTGTCTCAAAAAAAAAAAAAAAAAAAAAAAATGCATCTATTTCAAAACTGAATGTGGTGGTGAGAAAGATGTGCAGTTATCAAGGGCACCAATTTATAAAAGTCCAATTTACAAAAAAGAAAAAAACCCACTCATATTTCTTTCAAGGAGAACATTGTATGTGGTGTATAGATGAGGTGGGGGAAAAATCCCCAAAGGCCATGTTCAGTTACAACAGGTTATATCTAAACTTCTTCTAAAGTGAATGAGTTCAGTAACTTACCTTTATTTTGCTAAAGTTGAGTTTGCAAGTCAGGCCAGAACTGAATTGCTTAACAGAGAAGTTATTCATTTTTCTCTTTCATACAAAAGATATCACTCTTACACTAACATCCTGCACTGCCTTTTAGGGTTCTTGTAACGATTAAATGAAGTAATTCATATAAAGCGCTTGGACCATATCTAACATAAAGTTAGTATTCAAAAGAATGTTTCCCATTATTATTATTAGTATGATTCTTCTCATTGAATTCTGACTCAATAATTTTGAAGGAAAGAGCTATATTTATCCCTCTGTATGCGCTGCACTAGGGCTTGTACACAGACATTCTCAACAAGCATATGGTCTGCTATATAAGCTTAACAGAAAAATTCAAGATGGGGTATGGGTCACAGTAACTAAAGGAAGAGGAAGACAATAGAAATTGAAAACCCCTGTAAGAATCCGAATATAAAAAATTAAGCTATTTTATTAGTAGAGTTGAAGACAGATGTTGCCTTTAGGACACAAGTAAGTAACAATGGGCCTGAATGAAATAGATGTATTTTTCTTTCTGGAGCTGCTCCAAGATTTCTATACTTGCAAATACAACTTCTCTTAACTAAGGCTTAAACCAACACGAACTCCCAAATGGCTGCCTCTGACATATGGGTTTAATGTGATTGTTTTCCAAGATATAACAGTAACTTAGAAACCAAAATTTTTTTAAACATTGAGGCATAATTTACAATAAAATGCAAAGATCTTCAGTGTACAGCTTGATGAATTTTTATATTTGTATCTATCTGTGTAATCATCACTTAGATCAAGTTATAGAACATTTCCATTACCCCAGAAAGTTCCCTTGTGCCCTTTCTAGTCGATAGCACCTCCTCAGACTCCTAGGGATAACTATCATTCTGACCTCTATGACCAGATTCATTTTGCTTACGCTAAACCTCATATCAATGGAATCATAGAGTATGTCACTCTTTTGTGCCTGGTTTCTCTAGCTCAACATAACTTTTTAGCTGCTTCTATGTTGTGTGTTTCAATAAATAGTGCATTCTTTTTATCACTGCATAGTATTTTTCTTTCTTTTTTTTTGAGATGGACTCTCACTTTGTCACCCAGGCTGGAGTGCAGTGGCGCGATCTTGGCTCACTGCAACCTCCGCCTCCTGGGTTCAAGCAATTCTCCTGCTTCAGCCTCCTGAGTAGCTGGGACTACAGGCGCACGCCACCATGCTCAGCTAATTTTTGTATTTTAGTAGAGACAGGGTTTCACCATGTTGGCCAGGATGGTCTCGATCTCCTGACCTCATGATCCAACTGCCTCGGCCTCCTAAAGTGCTGAGATTACAGGCGTGAGCCACAGCGCTCAGCCTGCTGCATAGTATTTCATTGTATGAATATATCACAATTTATTCATTGTCTTGTTGACGGATATAAAATTGTATCTAGTTTAGGGGTTATTATGAATAAAGCATGTATGAATAGCCTTATATTAGGCTGGTGCAAAAGTAATTGCGTTTTTGCCATTAAAAGTAATGATAAGTCTTTTTTTTAGATATATGCGTTTATTTATCTTGGCCACAGGGTAGGCATATGTTTAACTTTATTAGGCACTGCCAATCCAATAAGTTTTCTGAAGTGGTTATTTGATTTCATATCCCACAAGTGAAGTGTAAGAGTCCCAGTTGCTCCGCATTCACATGAACACTTGGTAGTGTAAGTGTTTTTATTTTTAGCCATTTTGGTGTGTGTGCAGTGAAATCTCATTGTGGTCTTATTTTGCATTTCTCTTATATGTCATGATGTTGAACAACTTTTCTTATGCTTTTTGGTCATGTGAATGTCTTCTTTTGTGACATGCTTGGTGAAAACAAGACCTTTAAATAATTCAAAATAAGTGTTAAAGAGATGGAAAATAAAAAATGAAGGTCAAGGAAGAACTTTGTACAAATTATTTCTCTAAACAGTCACCTTCACTGACCATTGAATGCCCTACATTTTCCAAGAACAGCCTGTCATCACTTAAGCTATTTATTATTATTATTATTATTATACTTTAAGTTCTGGGATACATGTGCAGAATGTGCAGGTTTGTTACAAAGGTATACATGTGCCATTGTGTTTTGCTGCACCCATCAACCCATCATCTACATTAGGTATTTCTCCTAATGCTATCCCTCCCCTAGCCCCCCATCCCCCAACAGGCCCCAGTGTGTGATGTTCCCTTCCCTGTGTCCATGTATTCTCATTGTTCAACTCCCAGTTATGAGTAAGAACATGCAGTGTTTGGTTTTCTGTTCCTGTGTTAGTTTGCTGAGAATGATAGTTTCCAGCTTCATCCATGTCCCTGCAAAGGACATTAACTCATCCTTTTTTATGGCTGTATAGTATTCCATGGTGTATATGTGCCACATTTTCTTTATCCAGTCTATCACTGATGGGCATTTGGGTTGGTTCCAAGTCTTTGCTATTGTGAATAGTGCCACAATAAACATACATATGCATGTGTCTTTATAGCAATGATTTATAATCCTTTAGGTATACATCCAGTAATGGGACTGCTGGGTCAAATGGTATTTCTGGTTCTAGATCCTTGAGGAGTCGTCACACTGTCTTCCACAATGGTTGAACTAATTTACACTTCCACCAGCAGTGTAAAAGCATTCCTATTTCTCCACATCCTCTCCAGCATCTGTTGTTTCCTCACTTTTTTTTTTTTTTTTTTTTTTGAGATGGAGTCTCGCTCTGTCGCCCAGGCTGGAGTGCAGTGGCGCGATCTCGGCTCACTGCAAGCTCCGCCTCCCGGGTTTACGCCATTCTCCTGCCTCAGCCTCTCCGAGTAGCTGGGACTACAGGCGCCCGCCACCACGCCCGGCTAATTTTTTGTATTTTTTTTTTTTTTTTTTAGTAGAGACGGGGTTTCACCGTGGTCTCGATCTCCTGACCTCGTGATCCGCCCGCCTCGGCCTCCCAAAGTGCTGGGATTACAAGCGTGAACCACCGCGCCCGGCCGTTTCCTCACTTTTTAATGATCGCCATTCTAACTGGTATGAGATGGTGTCTCATTGTGGTTTTGATTTGCATTTCTCTAATGACCAGTAATGATGAGCTTTTTTTCTTATGTTTGTTGGCCACATAAATGTCTTCTTTTTAGAAGTGTCTGTTCATGTCCTTTGCCCACTTTTTGATGGAGTTGTTTTCTTCGTGTACATTTGTTTAAGTTCCTTGTAGATTCTGGATATTGGCCCTTTGTCAGATGGATAGATTGCAAAAATTTTCTCCCATTCTGTAGGTTGCACTTAGGTCATTCTTAACTCAAAACTTACTATGTAGTATGCCAAATGTTTTACATATTCACCCTTAATTCTGTAATGCAGTTATTATAATTACCATTTTACAGATGGGAAAATGAGGTTCGATGAAGCAATACAACTTTTCCAAGGTCACATCAACATTGCATGTGAGATATGGGAATATCTCACTCTGTTACTTCTGTTACTCTATACTGTTCCTTCTAAAAAAAAAAAAAAACCCAACTTCTTTAACGTGAAATATAATAAACAGAGAAATGTTTACAAAACAAATATGAACAGCTCAGTAAATAATCACAAGGCAATACTCATGTAACCACTATCCAAGAAAAAAAAAAACACAACTTGCACACAAAAGACCCTCCCGGCCCCACACAGTTAGTACCCTCTACCTCTCCAGTCAAAGGGAATGACTATTCTGACTTTTAGGGGAGTAACTTCTTTGCTTTGAACTTTTTGTGCTTAAACATCCATACTTGAGTTCAGTTTTACTTGTTTATTTATTTTATTAAAATTTTTTTTTTAGAGACGGAGTCTTGCTCTGTCACCCAGGCTGGAGTGCAGTGGCATGATCTCGGCTCACTGCAACCTCTGCCTCCTGGGTTCAAGCAATTCTCTTGCCTCAGCCTCCCAAGTAGCTGGGACTACAGGGGCACGCTGCATACCTGGCTAAATTTTTGTATTTCAGTAGAGACAGGGTTTCACCGTGTTGCCCAGGCTGGTCTCAAACTCCTGCGCACAGGCAATCCACCTGCCTTGGCCTCCCAAAGTGCTAGGATTGCAGGCATGAGCCACCATGCCCAGCCTACTTCTTTATTTTTTAAGTACAAATGGAATCATATGATATATATTCTTTTGTGTCTGGCTTCTTTCATCTAACATTATATTTGTGAACCTTATCCATGATGTTGCATGTAGCTAGAATTTATTCATTTTTATACCTATCTTGCAGAGGAATGTGGAGTCTTGATAAGTAAGCAACAACGAGGAAGGGGTCTCAGGTGGGGGAAAACAATTGCTCTGAGAGACAGCTAATCACAAACAAGCTGCTGGGTTAACCACATCGCTCTGCACATAACCCAAGCTGCACAACCTCATTCCACATGTAGCCCCTACAGAACAACCCTAGAAAGCTTCCCTACAGTCCCTGCCTCTTTGCAGACAGCCCTTCTCTGTTGTGCTGTCTGTTGCACCCTTGCAACATATATCCATACTTTCTCTAATAAATCTGCCTCTTTTGACCTATGACTATCTTGGTAAATTCCTTCACTGCCTGTGATGCTGGCCTCAGCCAACTGCAACTACGACAAGGTCGGCAAACTTTTTTTTGTAAAGGGCCATACAATGAATATTTTTGGCTTTGCAGGCCATGAGATCCTTGTCATAGCTGCACAGCTCTGCTTTTGTAGTGCAAAAGCAAGAGAGATAATACATGGACAATGGTTGTAGCTGTGTTACAGTAAAACCTTATTTATGGGCAGTGAAATTTAAATTTCATGCAGGCTAGGCGTGGTGGCTCATGCCTGTAATCCCAGCACTTTGGGAGGCCGAGGCGGGTGGATCACGAGGTCAGGAGATCGAGACCATCCTGGCTAACACGGTGAAACCCCGCCTCTACTAAAAATACGAAAAAAAAAAAAATTAGCCAGGCGTGGTGGCATGCGCCTATAGTCCCAGCTACTCAGGAGGCTGAGGCAGAAGAATGGCGTGAACTCGGGAGGCGGAGCTTGCAGTGAGCCAAGATCGCGCCACCGCACTCCAGCCTGGGCGACAGAGCAAGACTCTGTCCCAAAAAAAAAAAAAAAAAAAAAAATTTCATGCAATTTTCCAATTTCATGAAATATCCTTTTCCCCCCAACCATTTAAAAATGTAAAAATCATTCTTAGCTCATGGGTTGTACAAAATCATGCAGTGGGCTATATATGACCTGCTGCAGTTTGCCAAGTGAACTTGATGATTATACTAAATATTCTTTCAATTGAAGAATCCTATGAATAGGCATTAAATAATTCTATGAATATGCTCAAAACCCAATAATAAAAGTGAACAATATGACTTGAAATGTACTACATATTTACATTTTTTTCTATGTAATAAAAATGAGCTAGATGAATGAACAAATGACATTAAGCAGAAAAGCATGTAGGGGGATATACATAGGCTACAAAAACAAACTGTATTTAGATAAGAAAAAAATCTATAGATTACAATAGATAAAAAAGTTAAGTTCACAGTGGTAGCATATTAAGATTTGTCTTATATAGGCTGGGCGTGGTGGCTCACGCCTGTAATCCCAGTACTATGGGAGGCCAAGGTGGGTGGATCACTTGAGGTAAGGAGTTTGAGACCAGCCTGGCCAACACAGTGAAACCCCATCTCAACTGAAAATACAAAAATTAGCCAGGCATGGTGGTACGCGCCTGTAATCCCAGCTACTTGGAAGGCTGAAGCAGGAGAACTGCTTGAACCTAGGAGGCAGAGGTTGCAGTGAGCCGAGATCACACTATTGCACTCCAGCCTGGGTGACAGAGGGAGACTCCATTTCAAAAAAAAGAGAAAAGGATTTGTCTTATACTAAAGATACCACAATTTTTGGCTACTAAAAGTAACTTCCATCAAGGGCCACTTCTAACATGGTGTGCTATGGAATCCACAGCATAAAACAAAGATGAGGAGAAAATGAAGGTATCTTTGGTTTACGACAGAATTGAAGCATAATATCTCATAACTTGGGTAGGCATAGGCTAATGACTAGATAAAAGACACTAATGACAAAAGAATAAGGATTAAAAAAAAACCTGTGAGAGAATTGGTTTGGATACAATGAAGGATTTTCTAATATTGAAGATAAATAAATTTCTGAGTTAGAAAAATATTTTCTAAATCTTTAAGATAATTTTAAAAATACAACATTTTAAAGACTGCATAGGAAACAATGCCTATTTATAAATATGTATATGATCTTGTATACATGTATGCACACATACACATGTACATAAGCACATACACGAACACACACCAAAAATCACATGCTATTCTTATGATAAGCCAGGATTTTCTCATGTTCTCACATGTCAAAAAAAATTGCAGTATTACTTTGTGAAATCCCATCAACAAGTAAACAGTGATGTTCTATAAGTTTCTGTAAATCATTTTTATAGGCCTGGCCAGTCTCATAAAGAAAGAGGTGAACTAAACTGCAGTAATAATTTCTTACAACAGGTTGTTATTAACTTTAGATGTTTAGGATGTGATTACTTCCAATGCATTTATGAGCTCTTAACCACAGGATTACTCACTAGTACCAAAAGGTCTTATTGTTATTCATTCTCTGATGATAAATAATAATTTCCTATCCTGACAAGCACCCTATAACAATCCTCATATTCCCACTTGCAGCCTTATAAGAATGAATAAATCTCAGTTTTGTAACTTCAAAATTTCCCTCTCTGCTCTTTATTCGATTGAGAAGTCAGTATTTCAAGACCTAAATAAATATTTCTAAACCTAAACTGTGTGGGCCAGGTCGTTGTATCTCCCAGAGCATCTGGAGTTAATGTAAAAGAAGGCACAGAATGACATGATGCATTTTTAACACTGGGCATATATGGACCAGTTGTCAAGCTGACAGAAAATATGTGGTGCAACAGCTGCGCTGTGTGGTTTGCCAAAGTCTCATCCCAAATAAATGTTCATTTTCCCCCATGCAATTAACTCTCCTCTACTGGCAGATTTTGCTAGAAGATCATCAAGGTAGATTACCTTCTAAGCATATGAACTAAATACTTACAGGTGTTATATCATCAGTTGTAACTTACAAACTTTTGCATTTAGCAAGACATCCAAGCAAATGAATCATCTAATTCATGAATTATTTATAAGAAATTCACAGCATGCTCCTGGCATCATCCATGGCCTTTTCCAGGTCACATGACACCAATTAGAGCTGAATTTTAAATTATTCAATAACTTGAACTCTCTTGTCATTTAACATATAGATATCAATGCAGTAAACAAGTTAGATCTAATGGACCCAGGAGGTTTAAGCTCCTTCACCACTCAGCAGCTGAAGCTGTAGGCCATCAACGGAAGAGAAAATAACAGAATGGAGCAGTCAAAAACATTTTCAAGGCTCTCATAACTTATTCTAGTTCCCATAGGGATTGTAGCACAATTTAGGAATACTGAATCTAAGAGACATTAAAGTCAATAATTATGGAATTTAAAAGAATATAGGCACACAGAAGGCACACAATAAAGTGTAAATAACAGAATAGAACACTAGTAACACATACCAAATGTCAGAATAGATGCTAGGATATGTGTACCACTGGCCTGTCAACATTTTTAACAGTAACTACCAGATTCAGAAAAGGCTAAATCTCATAATCATTTTAAAAAATAGATTCAGGGGGTTCATGTGCAAATTTGTTACGTGGATGTATCGCATAATGCTGGGTTTTGGCTTCCAGTGAATCCATCACCCAAATAGTGGATGTACTACCCAACAGGCAGCTTTTACAACGCTTTTCCCCACTCTTCCATTCCCATTTTGGAGTCCCCAGTGTCTACTGTTTCCATCTTTATATCCATGTGTACTCACTGTTTGGCTTCCAGTTAAAAGTGAGAACGTGTGGTATTTGACTTTTTTTGTTTCTGTGTTAATTTGCATAGGATAATGGTCTCCAGCTGCATCCATTTTCCGGCAAAGGATGTGATTTCATTCTTTTCTATGGCTGCATACTATTTCATGGTGTATCTATACCAAATTTTCTTTGTCTAATCCACCATTGATGGACACTTAGGTTGATTCCACACCTTTGCTATTGTGAACAGTGCTGCAACAAACATATGAATGCAGGTGTCTTTCCTGATAAAATGATTTCTTTTCCTTTGGGTAGATATCTAGTAGTGAGACTGCTAGGTAGAAAGTTAGTTCCATTTTTACTTCTTTAAGAAATCTCCATACTGTTTTCCATAGGGGATGAATTAATTTACATCCCCACCAACAAGTTATAACTGTTCCCTTTCCTCTGCATTCCAACGTATATCTGGGTTTTACATTTTTTTACATTTTAATAATAGCCATTTTGACTGATGTGAGATGGTATCTCATTGTGGTTTTGATTTACATTTCTCTGATGACTGGTGATGTTGAGCATTTTTTCGTGTTTCTTGGCCACTTACATGTCTTCTTTTGTGAAGTGTCTGTTGATGTCGTTTGCCTACTTTTTAATGTTTTTTGTTTTTTTTTTTCTTGTTGATCTGATTAAGTTCCTTATAGGTTCTGGATACCAGACCTTTGACAGATGCATACTTTGCAAATACTGTATTCTATTTGACATGTTCTGGCTCTGTGTACCCAACCAAATCTCATCTTAAATTGTAATCTGAATTGTAATCCTCACGTGTTGGGGGAGGAACCTCGTGGGAGGTGACTGGATCATGGTGGGTGGTTACTCCCATGCTGTTCTTGTGATAGTGAGTGAGTTCTCACAAGATCGTGAAGAAGGCTATGTTTGCTTTCCTTCCCACCATGATTGTAAGTTTCCTGAGGCCTACCAAGCCATGTGGAACTGTGGGTCAATTAAACCTCTTTCCTTTATAAATTACCCAGTCTTGGGTATTTCTTTATAGCAGTGTGAAAACGAACGAATACACTATTCTTTAGGTTGTCTTTTTACCCTGTTGATAGTTTCTTTTGCTGTGCAGAAGAAGTTCTTTCATTTAATTATGTCCCATTCATATATTTTTGTTTCTGTTGCACTTGTTTTTGAGGTCTTAGTCATAAATTCTTTGTTTAGGCCAATATCAAGGTGTGTTTTTCCTATATTTTATTCTAGAATTTTTATAGTTTTAAGTATCACATGTAAGTCTTTAGTCCATCTTGAGTGTATTTTTATATATGGTAAAAGATAAGAGTCCAGTTTCTTTCCTCTGCATATGGCTAGCCAATTTTCCCAGCACCATTTATTGAACAGGGTATCCTCTCTCCATTGTGTAGCTTTGTTGACTTTGATGAAGATGAGTTGGTTATAGATGTGCAACCTTATTTCTGGGTTCTGTTCCATTGGTCTGTGTGTCTATTTTTGTACTAGTATCATGCTATTCTGATTACTATTTCCTTGTAGCATAGTTTCATATCAGGTAATGTGATACCTCCAGCTTTGTTCTTTTTGCTTAGGACTGCTTTGGCTATTCGCACTCATTTTTGGTTCCATGTGAATTTTAGAATTGCTTTTTCTAATTCTATGAAAATGATGTTGGTAACTTGATAGGCTTTGCACTGAATCTATAAATTGCTCTGGGCAGTATGATTATTTTAATGATATTGATTCTTCCCATTAATGAGCATGGGATGCTTTTCCATCTGTTTTTGTCATCTCTGTTATGTTTCAGCATTGTTTTTTAGTTTGTGTAGAGATCTCACTTCCTTGGTTAGCTTTATTCTTACGTATTTCATTTTTTTTTTTTGTGGCTATTGTAAATGGCATTGAGTTCTTGATTTGGTTCTCTGCTTGAACGTTGTTGGTGTATAGAAATGCTATTGGTTTTTTGAATGCCGATTCTGTATTCTGAAACCTTAGTGATTTGTTTATTGATTCTAGAAGCCTTTTGGAGAAATCCTTAGGGATTTTTTTTAGATATAGGATTATGTCGTTAGTGAACAGAGATAATTTGACTTCCTCTTTTTCTGTTTGGATGTCTTTTATTTCTTTATCTTGTGTGATTGCTCTGGCTAGACTTCTAGTACTATGTTGAACAGGAATGGTGAGGTGAACATACTTGTCTTGTTCCAGTTATTAGGGGTAATGCTTTTAACTTTTCTCCATTCGTTAAGATGTTTGTTGTGTATTTGTCATAAGTTGCTCTTTTTATTTTGAGGTATATTCTTTAACACCTAGTTTGTTGAGGGTTTTTATCATGAAGAGATGTTGGATTTTATTGAAAGCTTTTTCTGCATCTATTGAGGTGATCATATGGTTTTTAATTCTGTTTATGGAGTGAATCACATTTATTCATTTGTATACGTTGAACCATTCTTGCATCTCAGGAATAAAATCCACTTGATTGTGATAAATTATCCTTTTGATGTGTTGCTGGGTTTGGTTTTCTCATATTTTATTAAGAAAATCTCTCTACCTATGTTAATCAGGGATACTGGCCTGTAGTTTTTCTTTTTTTTTTTGAGACGTAGTCTTGCTGTGTCACCTAGGCCAAAGTGCAGTGGCGTGATCTTGGCTCACTGCAACCTCCACCTCCTAGGTTCAAGTGATTCTCCTGCCTCAGCCTCCCAAATAGCTGGGATTGCAGGCACCCAGCACCATGCCTGGCTAATTTTTGTATTTTTAGTAGAGACGGGGTTTCACCAGTGTTGGCCAGGCTGGTCTTGAACTCCTGACTTCAGTGATCCGCCTGCCTTGGCCTCCCAAAGTGCTGGGATTACAGTGGGAGCCACTGCGCCCAGCCTGGCCTGTAGTCTT
Source organism: Symphalangus syndactylus (assembly GCF_028878055.3). Classification (NCBI taxonomy): domain Eukaryota; kingdom Metazoa; phylum Chordata; class Mammalia; order Primates; family Hylobatidae; genus Symphalangus; species Symphalangus syndactylus. The sequence continues at coordinate 49,638,013 of NC_072423.2, forward strand.
ATTTATTGTGTCTTAGCCAGATTTTGGTATCAGGAAGATAATGGTTTTGTAGAATGAGTTGGGGAGGAATTCCTCCTCCTTGATTTTTAAAAATAGTTTCAGTAAGATTGGTACCAGCTCTGCTTTGAACATCTGGTAGAATGTAGCTGTGAACCCATCTAGTACAGGGTTTTCTTTGATAGATTTTTTATTACTGATTCGATTTCATAACTCGTTATTTGGTCTGTTTAGGATTTCAACTTCTTATTGGTTCAATCCTGGGAGGGTGTGGGTTTCCAGGAATTTATCCATTTCCTCTAGGCTTTCTAGTTTGTATGTATAGAGATGTTCATAGTAATCTCTGAGGATCATATGTATTTCTGTGGTATGAGCTGTAACGTCATCTTTGTCATTTCTGAGTGTGCTTATTTGAATCTTCTTTTTTTTCCTTATTAATCTAGCAAGTGGTCTATCAATTTTGTTTATCCTTTCAGAGTCAACTGTTTCACTGACCCTTTTTATATGTTTTTTTTTTGCTCTCCATTTCATTTAGTTCTGCTGTAATCTGTTATTTCTTTTAAACCTTATATTATTTAACCATTACTATATTTCGTGAAAGTTGAAATTTTTTAAGTTGCTATAAAAATGACAAGACATCATGGAACAATTGACAGAATACTCAATGCCGGGTCAAAAGACTTGATTATAATTCTAACACTATTAGTTAGGAGTTCTGCTGTTTTAGGTAAGTCCGTTTACCTCTCTTAAGCATGTTTAGTCATTTGTAAAAGAGAGGGTTGGGTTTGATTATCTCTATGGTTTATGCTATGTTTAAGAGCTGAAAAACACCAGGATTAAGTTGTTGTACATCAACGAAAGGACAGAAAAGAAAAAGGCTAGATGAGAAATCATACCAATCAGTAAACATTCAGCTATCAACGAACAGACTTAGAGCAAATTACTGAATGTGTCTTGGTTCTATTTCCTCTAACTCTGTTACTGCCTTATGTGATTCACATGCTGAATAACTTAAATCAGCATCTCAATTTATGTATCTTGTCATTCAACCTGAAAGAGACACAACTGAAAGTTGAAGAAGACAAATGTATAATTGTGAGGATATTTATTTTTGATAAATATTTTGAAGGGATTTAAAAGGGACAACCATTTACCACAGAAATATGTAACAATGGTACTGATTCAAATCATTTTCACATATATAAATGTAGTTGCTAAAAGAAAAAAAGCAGTCTTATACATGGCTTTCTAAATGTATATGAGAAAGAAAAGCATAATGCTAGTTTGAATTATTTAATGCAGATCAGGAAAAGGTGAAATAATTTTAAAAAGAAAATGAGACATAGGCAAAGACAAGGGAACCCCATGGAAGAAGTGGTGAGAACAATCTTCAGAGGTATAAATTAAAAACAAAACATAAAGGAGAATAAAGCCAACTAATACTAAGATTCATTTAAGGACGCAACATAAAAAAAATGATCTATAAGACATATAGGCCTTTATTATTTTTCTCTTTTTTTTTTTTTTTTTGGTGCCACCCTCTTGGTTTTGTTTGTAGAGAGTATCCTGAGGCTACCAAGCAGCACTCCCAGGGACCATTCACTGACCTCTTTTATGTCCTCCAGTAACAATCAGGCTCAGGAATAGAAACCAGAACTCGGTATAGACAGATGTTTCAATGGAGTTCTTTTAAATTCATTCAAAGATGAATTTGTGTCATATGAAAGATAATTTTAACAAAAAGTTCTTATACATTTTCTAGAAAACATAAAATTAACACTATCTGCACAAACCCAGCTGTCCCTGCAGGGGAGATCACAGTTTATATTGCATTTATGCTATTGGTTAAGGAAAAAGTACGTACACTGTATTTCTGAGGCAAACAAGTGAAAATAAACTCTCTGAAAAACAGTATTTAAGAAATACCAGTTCTAGATCCCTGAGGAATCACCACACTGACTTCCACAATGGATCTAGAACTAGAAATACCTCAGGGATCTAGAACTAGAAATACCATTTGACCCAGCCATCCCATTACTGGGTATATACCCAAAGGACTATAAATCATGCTGCTATAGAGACACATGCACACGTATGTTTATTGTGGCACTATTCACAATAGCAAAGACTTGGAACCAACCCAAATGTCCAACAACGATAGACTGGATTAAGAAAATGTGGCACATATACACCATGGAATACTATGCAGCCATAAAAATGATGAGTTCGTGTCCTTTGTAGGGACATGGATGAAATTGGAAAACATCACTCTCAGTAAACTATCGCAGGGACAAAAAACCAAACACCGCATGTTCTCACTCATAGGTGGGAATTGAACAATGAGAACTCATGGACACAGGAAGGGGAACATCACACTCCGGGGACTGTTGTGGGGTGGGGGGGAGGGGGGAGGGACAGCATTAGGAGATATACCTAATGCTAAATGACGAGTTAATGGGTGCAGCAAAACAACATGGCACATGGATACATATGTAACAAACCTGCACATTGTGCACATGTACCCTAAAACCTAAAGTATAAAAAAAAAAAAAAAAAAAGAAATACCAAAAAGTATAACCTACACTCTATTTGTAGACAAATAAGAGAGACAGAAGACAAAACTGTTATTATACCAAGATTTCCCAAGGTGAATCACAGCCTTATTACTAAAGATCAGAGTCTTTCTTAAGCCTGTATGTTCATTTCTTCCTTGTGTAGGTGGCTATAGACCAGGGATATTAAAGAGACTGAGTGAGAAGCATTTCTGAAGGCACAGAGAACTACCAAGCTGAAGAGATTTAAGATGGCCGTCCTTGGAAGGTTAGCCTTTCCTTGGGGGTCTCGAGATGGTTTAGAAATCTTAATCTTTTAATTAACATTGTGACAAATCCTGACTTTTAAAAATTTAGAGTATTGTTTATTAGCTAGTTTGGTTTACTGTAAAAAAAACAAGAGAAGATATTTTATTTAGAAATAAAAATAAAATGAGTTTCCTAGTGCTCAAATGCCCTAACTTCTTTTTCTGGTCTTTAAAGTTCTACTCATGATTCAAAGCTGAGTTGGCATCATTTCCCTCCATTGTGGTTTTCCTATGTTCCCAGTTCAGACTAGTTGTGCCTTCCCAGGCACCGCAAGAGCACTTCATTCCTTTATTGTTGAACTATTTTCATCCTGTTCTATGATAGTTAAGTGTTAGCTGTTTTCACATCTCTAACTTTCCTTGTAATGTTTAAGTATTTATTTACAGTTATCTTAAACTGTGAACTCTTTGAGGGCACAGACCATGTATGTTTTATTCATTGTGTTATCCCCAGTAAGAGACAGCAAGTGCACAATGCACAATAAATAATGGTTTTTGCATAGATTTTGGCCCCTCTCCAATATACTGTATGGAACTTGGGGATAAAGAAAATGTTACTTTCAACCTCATATTTCAGTAACACCATTCTTTACAATTAAAAGACACTTAAGTTAATGAATATTTTTTGAAAGAACCAACAAGCAGGAAGCAGGAGCAGCAACAGCTAAATGGACTAACTTGTATCCTAAGGAACTTAATAGGTAACTTATCTTAAAATGTATTTAGTGTATTCCAGCAGCCACTCACAGTTTATAATTTCTCAGTCCAAGTGTTTACAGACTGATAAAAAGTTCTATGAACACAAGGAAAATTTCAACTGTCTTAAACAGAGGCCATTAAAATAGGGATCTTTATGGCTTTTTAGTTTAGATCAGTAAAATAGCAAATTACTAGGGCAATTTTAGCTTTTGAAATGAGAATTTAAACATAAAGCACACATTATTCTATTGCCTTCTACAATGTTCCATGAAAAGGGTTTAAAACTAGAGATTGTGCTGGACTACTAAAAAATATGTGCTGTATCAACCTAGAGTAAGGATAGGCAAATAGACAGGTTGTAAGACATAATACTTGAATAAAAGGCAACTGCCTCAGGACTCCTACTTTGATTGAGTTGTTAAAAAAAAAATCAGCCTTAATATAAGTGACTCTCACATCACAAAGAAGGATAGCACATTTGGAGACATACAGCATTACATTCAGAAGAGAGATTTATGGAAATCTGGGACAAGCAAGGCTTTAGGAAATGTAAAGTTAATTGCATTTTCCCCTAAATCCTTTTTCAGTTAATGTCGTTATCCAATGTGTGAGAAGACACTACCAAACAAATACAGTCTTATAGCTATTCAAAAATACTTAAAAATAAATATTTTCCTTCTGTTTGCTGATTTGAGTGCTGCTCTAGTACCAAATAGGAAAAGAAAAGATTAAGATGCTGGACATTTTGGAAGGAATGATTTTTTTCAAGTTATTAAATGGAAGGTACATAGGAATAGCCAAAAGTTTTGTGGCCAAAGGCCAAAACTTGTATACTTGGCTAACATTATAAGGGAGTAGTATGTCTAACCAAAATATTACGAATAAACACATTTGGTGTTATTATACTCCCTCTTTAAAATTTTATCCAAAAGTATAGGCTGCCACCTTGAGATGAGCGGGCAGGATGGGGATCTGAAAGTATCTGCTGGATACTGTGCTAGGTGCCAGGCTTGGTAAGTCAGAGTCCCAACCCTCACAGCCTTCAAATTTTGGCAAGAGGGGAAAACCATTTTACGTGATAAAGTCTATCAAGAGTGCTGTATGTAAAGAGCAGCAGCAGAGGAATTAGTTTTGCCTTTAGTGAGGGCAAGGAAGTTGAAAAAGTTTCACAGCAGAGTTGACATTTATGTGAAATTTTGGAAGACAAATTGGAATTAATAATAAAGGTATATGTGAGGCCGTGAGGTATAGGACATTTCTGGCAGAGTGGAAAATATTAGTTGAAGACAGGGATGATGAAAATAAATATGTAGGGTGAACTCTAGGGAGTCCAGAGCATAGTGAACAGGGCAGTGGCAAATAGATGCAGCCAAAATTTCAGGAAGCAGCCAGTATAAAAATGGTGTCAGTGCCATGGAAGAAGTTTCACTTTTAATTTCTTATGCCCATCTAATATAGTAGATGGCCAATGAGCCAAGTGATAGTCAGTGGAAGGAAATGAAATAATAAAGGACAGATTATCTCAGTACCCAAAGGAATCAAAACATGAAGTTTACATGGAGAGATAGTAGAAGACAAGAAGGAAGGCCTACAATAGACCACAAAACCAACAGCCTAAACTGAAATAATTGTATTAAAATTAAAGTGTTCTGATCTGCAAGTTATACTGAACAATCTTTGGAGATCCAGGAGACTAGGCAGATGGTAGATACCTAGCCAAGGCACAAAAAGGAACCACTCATTCTGTCACCCAGGCTGGAGTGCAGTGGCGCGATCTCGGTTCAAGTGTTTCTCCTGCCTCAGCCTCCTGAGTAGCTGGGACTACAGGCATGTGCCATCACACCCAGCTAATTTTTTGTATTTTTAGTAGAGATGGGGTTTCACCATGTTGGCCATGCTGGTCTTGAACTACTGACCTCAGGTGATCCACCCATCTTGGCCTTCCAAAGTGCTGGGATTACCTGTGTGAGCCACCGCGCCCGGCTGGAACTACCTTTTTATGTAAAAATCGGGCACCAACAACCTTTCTAAAATTTGTTGATTAAGTACTCTATAAAATTTCTTCAGGGTCTAGGAGAGCAAAATTCTCAAAATGTTTAGGCAGAATCTATTGTGGATAATAATGCAATTTTTGCATATTTCCTGCAAGAATGAATGACAGGAAAAAAATATTTTTAAAAATTTTTAAAGATTTCAGATAGAAGGTAAACAAAAAAAGATGACCTTAACATTAGTCGTTGCTTTTCTGTTCAAGACATTTTAAATGAAATTTAATTTAAAATGTAAAAGAAGTGCTAGTGGAGGAGCCAAGAGGAGCTTTAAGCAGTCTCACAGGGTTGGAAACAACATTTGGATTTCAGGGCTTATCAAGAAAGAGAGAACCTGTTCAAAAACCCAAGGCTTTCAGGTTTATTCTTAGATGAAAAGCCACCTAAGAATAAAATAAAAAATAGAAAAGCCCTCATAAAAACTAACATCAAACATTAAATTCATTCAGTCCCTGACTGAGTTAGTCATTTTTCTCAATGATAACAGCCAGACTGTTAACTGAAATATAATTTATGGCTGTTGAAATTATTAACAAAAATTTTTACAAAAGTTTCAGTCCATGAAGATTATAAACAAACAAAAAAACCTAAACATAGCCCTTCACCACAGACAATTTAGTTTGGGATGCACTGACCTAAATTATCTAGAATACAGTCAGTTCAGGTGTAACATTGCTCTGAAAAGGTGGACCTGTTTCAACATGATTCATATAGTCGGGAAAAATCTGAACACGATGCAAATTTCATGTTTGCTTAAACACAATTCTTTTCGTGCAAAACACTAGGTGAACACATAGACTTGCACCCACCTGATCTGAGCCACAGTGAAATTTACAAAATTGCACATCTGAAACAACCAACATTTATCTCAGTTCTTACATGTGTTATACTACAAAGTCATATCATGCTATTCTTTCACATTTGTGAACTCTGGAATGTAAGAAAATACTCAATTAACATCTCCCAAATGCCTGAACATCTTGGTCAAAACCATCACACAGTACATGTAAAAGGAAGGCTTCAAATATTGAGAAGCCTGAAATAGTAAAGTATTCTGAAAGAAACAGGAGAATCTGATATCTCCTGAGCAATAAACAGGAATCTGCATTGAGGATTATCAGACAACTCAGCAAAAATTTGTTTTAACATTATGACTGATATAACTTCAAGTGCTATGAAGTCAATAAGGAAACAGTCTATGAGATGATGGAAACTTACAGAACAAAAAATTTTTTAAAAAAGAAAACAGACTAAAGAAAAAAAAAAAGAAATGGAATGCTTGGTAAGCATTTGAAATGAAGACCAAAGAACAAAATAATTGATTTCACAAAAAGGAAGCACTATTTACACAGAAAGACCTTAAATGTAAATCATTAATCTTAATAGAAGTGGCTCCTTTTCATGCTAGTAATACCTGGATTAGTGGTTTCAAACAGCACTGCAGCTGCTTGGTAAGGCCACAAGTGTAGCTGACAAGTTGCAAAAAATTTCTAGCAGCCATACAGGAGTTAATTGAAGAAGGCTACACGTTGGATTAAATTTTCCATTTTGTTAAAACAGGTATTTATTATAAAGGTATACCTCAAAAGACCTCTATTTCAAATTCAAAAAAATATCCCTCAGGAATTAAGGACAAAAGAATTCTTACTGAGGTTTTTAGTGCTAACTCCTAACCCAGGTCAATCTTCCAAATCTGATATTATAAGTTTCCTTCTTTCTGAAAACCCAACTTCCACTACTTGACAATAACTTACAAGATACAACTCTTATGATACCCACTTAAACCTCAAGTCTTTTTCAAGGTGGGCTGCCATACTGATTGTATATATATTTATTATATTTATTTTTAACAGTTAGCAAGTGTGAAACTTTGCTGCTATTTTTATAAGGTTCTTACTTTTTTAAAGTGTTGCTTTGAAAATTTTTTTTTTTTTTTTTTTTTTTTTTTTTTTTTTTTTTTTGAGATGGAGTCTTACTCTGCCGCCCAGGCTGGAGTGCAGTGGCGCGATCTCGGCTCACTGCAACCTCCACTTCTGGGTTTAAGAAATTCTCTGCCTCAGCCTCCTGAATAGCGGGGATTACAGGTGTGTTGCCACCATGCCCAGCTAAATTTTTTTGTATTTTTAGTAGAGATGAGGTTTCAGCATCTTGGCCAGGCTGGTCTTGAACTCCTGACCTGTTGATCCACCCGCCTTGGCCTCCCAAAGTGCTGGGATTACAGGCATGAGCCACCATGTCTGGCCTAAAATTTTGAGTTTTTTGGCCCAATATCATTTCCCACACAAGCCTTGTGTTTTTTACTATGTGGTTTTGCATAGCTTGGTTATTTTTAGAAATACATATGTCATCTTATAGGAGACCTGAATATACTCCTTTCCTTTACCATGTTCCTATCAGCTCCAACTCCCAATAAAGGAAGGGAGATGACGGATAGGATCCCTAGTTACTGTTCTTGAAAAAAATGTCTGCATTCCCCATAATTCCAGGAACTACCACTATAAATCTTAATGAAGATGAAAAGGAACACTTTGAAACAATAGTCTAAAATTCCCGAGAATTATAATAAAACAATTACATTGTAATCAAACAATGGTCTAGGAATTCCCTCAACCCCAACCTCAAAAAGTGAATGCTAAACGGAGCTTTAAGTAAAGTTGAGAAGCAAAAACTTGAAGTATTTGGTCTATGGTTTGTTAAATTAAAAGTGAACACTATTACACTTGATGTTTGACATCTGAGATATCTTAAAATATGGTACTTTCCCACATAAACCCTGTGTTTTTATTGTATGATTTTGTATACTATGGTTACTTTTAGAAATACTTAAGTTACCTTATAGCAGAACTGACTGGATGAGGCAAGTAGGTGTCTGGCAGTCAGATATTTAACAAGGACACTGGGGAATGAGACAGCAACAGGGAGTCTTGATAAGCTTCCTATATACTGGGTGGCATAGAAGGAGGAATACATGCTCAAGTCTGTGTGCACATTCAGTACAGACTAAAAGAGGGCCTTAATTATCTAAGTATCTCTGTTTGAACATGGTATCTTGCTCAAATACAGAGAAGACATGAGAAGGTATAGCACAAAGTAAAGGCATTGCTCAACTCACAGACAGGACCAGTCACAAAGGGTTGAAGCCAGAATGACTTTGAGTTGTTAGAGCAAAATTTATTAACAATAATCATCTGGGCCGGGCGCGGCGGCTCACACCTGTAATCCCAGCACTTTGGGAGGCCTAGGCGGGCGGATCACGAGGTCAGGAGATCGAGACCATCCTGGCTAACACGGTGAAACCCTGTCTCTACTGAAAATACAAAAAAATTAGCTGGGCGTGGTGGCGGGTGCCTGTAGTCCAAGCTATGCGGGAGGTTGAGGCAGAAGAATGGCATGAACCCGGGAGGCAGAGCTTGCAGTGAGCTGAGATCGCGCCACTGCACTCCCGCCTGGGCAACAGAGCGAGACTCTGTCTCAAAAAAAAAAAAAAAAAAAACAATAATCATCTGTTTTCAAATTAAGCTATGCTGACTCAGGGCAATCCTCTATGAAGCTAGGCTTAAAAAAAAAAAAGGCTGAGTAGTGACATCAGTGGACATATGTTGCAGGGGAGACAAACCCTACAGAATGAATCCAGGCGAGTCACTAAAACAACAAAATGACAGCAATAACAACTTTCAAGAGAAAGAACCAGAAGCCTAAGATGTTATAATATATCACATCAAATGTCCAGTTTTCAAATAAAAAATTACAAGAAGTGCAAAGAAACAGAAAAGAGTGACCCATACTTGGGGGGAAAAAAGCCAATCAATAGAAAGTGGAACTGTTTCTGAGGGAGCCTAAATATTGGACTTGTAAAGAAAAACTTTGAAGCAGCTATAATAAATGTGTTGAAAGATCTAAAAGAAAACATTTTAAGAATTAAAGGTAAGTACAACAATGGCAACAAATAGACAATCTCAATAGAGACAGAATTGTTTTTTACAACAAAGAACCAAATGGAAATGCTAGCATTGAAAAGTACAAAAAGTTAAGTGCAAAATTCAGAAGGTGGTCTCAACAGCAGAAGTGAAACAGCAGAAGAATCAGTGAACTTAAAAACAGATTAATAGAGATTATTTAATCTAAAGAGTAGAAAGAAAAAAGAATGATAAAAGCTAACAGTCTCAGAGACCTGTGGGAGACAAAGCATATCTAGATACATGAAACGTGAGAGCCAGAAGAAGTGGAGAGAGATAAAGGGTCAGAAAAATATTTGGAAAAGTTATAGTCAAAAACATCCTAATTTTGACCAGAAAAACGTTAATCGGCACATCCAAGAAGCTCAACAAATTGTAAGTAGGATAACACAAAGAGATCCACACCTAGATAAGTCCTGGTCAAACTATCTAAAGCTAAGACAACAAGAAATTCTCCAAAGGAGCAAGGGAAATGACTCTTCACACACAGAGAACATTGCATTTAACAGCTGACATCTTATGAGAAACAATGAAGCCAAAAGGCAGTGGGATGATATATTCAAAGTTCTGAAAAAAATAAACTGTCAACTAAGAATTTTATATCCAGCAAAACTAACCTTCAAAAATGAAGGCATGAAGGCAAAATAGACATCCACATATTTAAAAACAAAATAAACCAATGACAAAAAGACTGAAAGAGTAGCTGCTGGTAGAGCTGCCTTTATAAGAAACACTGAAGAAAATCTTTTAGGTTAGAAAGAAATTACACCAGTTACTTGAGTCTACAGAAATCATGCTGCTATAAAGACACATGCACACATATATTTATTGTGGCACTATTCACAATAGCAAAGACTTGGAACCAACCCAAATGTCCATAAATGATAGACTGGATTAAGAAAATGTGGCACATATACACCATGGAATAATATGCAGCCATAAAAAATGGTAAGTTCATGTCCTTTGTAGTGACATGGATGAAGCTGGAAACCATCATTCTGAGCAAACCATCGCAAGGACAGAAAACCAAACACCGCATGTTCTCACTTATAGGTGGGAACTGAACAATGAGAAGACTTGGACACAGGGCAGGGAACATCACACACTGGGGCCTGTCGGGGAGTGGGGGAATAGGGGAGGGATAGCAGTAGGAGAAATATCTAATGTAAATGATGAGTTAATGGGTGCAGCACACCAACATGGCACATGTATACATATGTAACAAACCTGCACATTGTGCACATGTACCCTAGAACTTAAAGTATAATAAATAAATAAATAAAAAGAAAAATATTGACCCTACTGATAGAACACTGTATCCAATAATTGCTGATTATATTATTTTTCATGCAGATGAAAGATTTACTAAGATTGGCCATATCATACGATATGGTGAATAATTTCAAGCCTCAATAATTTCAAGATATTGAAATTGTGGAAGACACGTTTTCTGACAATAATGTAACTAAATTAGAAATACATTACAGAAAACTTTCAGAGATTGGGCAGTATCTGGAAATTAAGAATCTTATGACTATAAACTGTTCAAAGAGGAAATAACAAGAATACTCAGGAAATATTTTGAAATTAATCAAAATTAAAACACAATAAAATATAGCTAATGGAGTTCTCAGAGGGAAATTAATAGCTTTAAATGTTTATATTAGAAAAGAAATTACATTTCAAATCAATAATCTAAATTCTCATCCTAGCAAGTTAGGAAAGAAATGCAAATTAAAACTGAAAAAATATGAATGAAGGAAAAATAAATATAAGGACAGAAACAAATGAAACAGAAAAGAAACAAGAGAAAATCTAATAAAAGACGTTCTGTTAAAAAAAATGAAATTTATTCAGAAAATAGATGTGAATAATAAAAATCAAAAATGAAAAAGTGGCAAATAGATACAAGTGCCACAGACATTAAGATAATAAACGAATGTTATGAATGCTGAATTATACTACATATAACACCCAAAATGAAATGGACAAATTCCTTGAAAGACATAAACTACCAAATTGACTGACGACAAAATAGAAAATCTTAATATCCCACATAAATTACAGAAATTGAAGTAATAATTAAAAATATTCTCACAAAAAAAGTCCATTCCTGATGGCTTCAGTGGTGAATATCAATCATTTTAAAAAGAAAAGGTCATGGATCAACTGAGAATACGAAAAAAGGAGAAAACAGTTTCCAACAGATTTACCAAAGCCAGAATTACCCTCATCCCAAACCAGACAAAATTACCAACCAAAAGAAAACAGAACTACAGATTAATATCCCATATAAATATAGATGTCTGCACATGGTACATACTCTAAAACTGACCACACACTCAGACATAAAACAATTCTCAAAAAACCTGACACCAACCTGGCAACATGGTGAAACCCTGTCTCTACAAAAAATTAGCCACTCCTGGTGGTGCTTGTCTGTGGTCCCAGATACTCAGGAGGCTGAGGTGGGAGGATAACTCGAGTCCGGGAGGTGGAAGTTGCAGTGAACTGGGATCATGCCACTGCACTCCAGCCTGGGTGACACAGTGAGACCTTGTCTCAATAATAATAAGTACAATTAGAAATGACGAGGCAGACATTGCCACCAACCCCAAATAAAACTCTCAGAGACTATTACAAACACCTCTAGGCACATAAACTGGAAAACCTACAAGAAATGGATAAATTCCTGAAAATATACAACCTTCCAAGATTGAACCAGGAAGAAACTGAAACCCTGAAAAAAACAATATTGAATTTCAAAATCAAATCATTAATAAAAAGCCTACCAACCAGAAAAAGCCCCGGGCAAGATGGATCACAGGTGAATTCTACCAGACATACAAAGAGCTGGTACCAATCCTACTGAAACTATTCCAAAAAATCAAGTAGGAGGGACTTTGACTCTAACTCATTCTATAAGGCTAATATAATTCTGATGCCCAAATCTGGCAGAGACACAACAATAAAACACTTCAGGAAAACATCCCTGATGAACATAGTTGCAAAAATCCTCAACAAAACACTAGCAAACCAAATCCAGCAGCACCTCAAAAAGCTAATCCACCACAATCAAGCTGGCTTTATTACTGAAATACAAGGTTGGTTCAACATATGCAAATTAATACATGTGATTCATCATATAAACAGAACTAAAACCAAAAACCACATGATAACCTCATTAGACACAGAAAAGATTTTCAATAAAATTTATCCCTTCATCTTAAAAACCTTCAACAACTAGGCATTGAAGGAACATACTTCAAAATAAAAAGAGCCATCTATGACAAACCCACAGCCAGCATCATACTAAATGGGAAAAAGCTGGAAACATTACCCTTGCAAACCAGAACAAGACAAGGACGTCCACTTTCACCACTCCTATTTGACACAGTAGTGGAAGCACTAGCCAGAGCAATCGGGCAAGAAAAAAAATAAAAGGCATCTAAACAGGAAGAGAGGAAGTCAAACTATCTCTCTTCACAGACTATATGTCTCCATATCTAGAAAATCCTAGTCTCTGCCCTAAAGCAGAGATAGATAAACAACTTCAACAAAGTTTCAGGATACAAATTCAATATAGAATAATCAGTAGCATTTCTGTTCACCAACAACATCCAAGCTGAGGGCCAAATCAAGAATGCAATCCAATCACAAAAACCACACACAAAAAATAAAATATTTTGGAATACAGCTGCTCAGGAAGGTAAAAGATCTCTATGAAAACGATAAAACACATGGATGGAGCTAGAGGTCATTATTCTAAATGAACACAATGCAGGAACAGAAAACCAAATACCACATGTTCTCACGTACAAGTGGGAGCTAACACATGGGCATTTTTTCATGTGTCTGTTGGCTGCATAAATGTCTTCTTTTGAGAAGTGTCTGTTCATATCCTTCACCTACTTGTTGATGGGGTTGTTTTTTTCTTCTAAATTTGAGTTCTTTGTAGATTCTGGATAATAGCCCTCTGTCAGATGAGTAGATGGCAAAAATTTTCTCCCATTCTGTAGGCTGCCTGTTCACTCTGATGGTAGTTTCTTTTGCTGTGCAGAAGCTCTTTAGTTTAATTAGATCCCATTTGTCAATTTTGGCTTTTGTTGCCATTGCTTTTGGTGTTTTAGACATGAAGTCCTTGCCCATGCCTATGTCCTGAATGATATTGCCTAGGTTTTCTTCTAGGGTTTTTATGGTTTTAGGTCTCACATGTAAGTCTTTAATCCATCTTGAATTAATTTTTGCATAAGGTGTAAGGAAGGGATCCAGTTTCAGCTTTCTACCTATGGCTAGCCAGTTTTCCCAGCACCATTTATTAAATAGGGAATCCTTTCCCCATTGCATGTTTTTGTCAGTTTTGTCAAAGATCAGATGGTTGTAGATCTGTGGTATTATTTCTGAGGGCTCTGCTCTGTTCCACTGGTCTATCTCTCTGTTTTGGAATCAGTACCATGCTGTTTTGGTCACTGTAGCCTTGTAGTATAGTTTGAAATCAGGTAGCGTGATGCCTCCAGCTTTGTTCTTTTGGCTTAGCATTGACTTGGAGATGCGGGCTCTGTTTTGGTTCCATGTGAACTTTAAAGTAGTTTTTTCCAATTCTGTGAAGAAAGTCATTGGTAGCTTGATGGGGATGGCATTGAATCTATAAATTACCTTGGGCAGTATGGCCATTTTCACTATATTGATTCTTCCTATCCATGAGCATGGAATGTTCTTCCATTTGGTTGTGTCCTCTTTTATTTCGTTGAGCAGTGGTTTGTAGTTCTCCTTGAAGAGGTCCTTCACATCCCTTGTAAGTTGGATTCCTAGGTATTTTATTCTCTTTGAAGCAATTGTGAATGGGAGTTCACTCATGATTTGGCTCTCTGTTTCTCTGTTATTGGTGTAAAGAATGCTTGCGATTTTTGCATATTGATTTTGTATCCGGAGACTTTGCTGAAGTTGCTTATCAGCTTAAGGAGATTTTGGGCTGAGAAGATGGGGTTTTCTAGATGTACAATCATGTCATCTGCAAACAGGGACAATTTGACTGCCTTTTTTCCTAATTGAATACCCTTTATTTCTTTCTCCTGCCTGATTGCCCTGGCCAGAACTTCCAACACTGTGTTGAATAAGAGTGGTGAGAGAGGGCATCCCTGTCTTCTGCCAGTTTTCAAAGGGAATGCTTCCAGTTTTTGCCCATTCAGTATATTGGCTGTGGGTTTGTCATAAATAGCTCTTATTATTTTGAGATACGTCCCATCAATACCTAGTTCATTGAGAGGTTTTAGCATGAAGGGCTGTTGAATTTTGTCAAAGGCCTTTTCTGCATCTATTGAGATAATCATGTGGTTTTTGTCTTTGGTTCTGTTTATATGATGGATTATGTTTACTGATTTGCATATGTTGAACCAGTCTTGCAGCCCACTTGGTCATGGTGGATAAGCTTTCTGACATGCTGCTGGATTCCATTTGCCAGTATTTTACTGAGGATTTTTGCATCGATGTTCATCAGGGATATTGGTCTAAAATTCTCTTTTTTTGTTGTGTCTCTGCCAGGCTTTGGTATCAGGATGATGCTGGCCTCATAAAATGAGTTAGGGAGGAGTCCCTCTTTTTCTATTGATTGGAATAGTTTCAGAAGGAATGGTACCAGCTCCTCCTTGTACCTCTGGTAGAATTTGGCTGTGAATCCATCTGGTCCTGGACTTTTTTGGTTGGTAAGCTGTTAATTATTGCCTCAATTTCAGAGCCTTTTATTGGTCTATTCAGAGACTCAATTCCTTCCTGGTTTAGTCTTGGGAGAGTGTATGTGTCGAGGAATTTATCCATTTCTTCTAGATTTTCTAGTTTATTTGCACAGATGTGTTTATAGTATTCTCTGATGGTAGTTTGTATTTCTGTGGGATTGGTGGTGATATCCCCTTTATCATTTTTTGTTGCGTCTATTTGATTCTTCTCTCTTTTCTTCTTTATTAGTCTTACTAGTGGTCTATCAATTTTGTTGACCGTTTCAAAAAACCAGCTCCTGGATTCATTGATTTTTTGAAGGATTTTTTGTGTCTCTATTTCCTTCAGTTCTGCTCTGATCTTACGTTATTTCTTGCCTTCTGCTAGCTTTTGAATGTGTTTGCTCTTCCTTCTCTAGTTCTTTTCATTGTGATGTTAGGGTGTCAATTTTGGATCTTTCCTGCTTTTTCTTGTGGGCATTTAGTGCTATAAATTTCCCTCTACACACTGCTTTGAATGTGTCCCAGAGATTCTGGTATGTTGTGTCTTTGTTCTTGTTGGTTTCAAAGAACATCTTTATTTCTGCCTTCATTTCATTATGTACCCAGTAGTCATTCAGGGGCAGGTTGTTCAGTTTCCATGTAGTTGAGGGGTTTTGAGTGAGTTTCTTAATCCTGAGTTCTAGTTTGATTGCACTGTGGTCTGAGAGACAGTTTGTTATAATTTCTGTTCTTTTATATTTGCTGAGGAGTGCTTTACTTCCAACTATGTGGTCAATTTTGGAATAAGTGCGATGTGTTGCTGAGAAGAATGTATATTCTGTTGATTTGGGGTGGAGAGTTCTGTAGATGTCTATTAGGTTCACTTGGTGCAGAGCTGAGTTCAAGTCCTGGATATCCTTGTTAGCTTTCTGTCTCGTTGATCTGTCTAATGTTGACAGTGGGGTGTTAAAGTCCCCCATTACTATTGTGTGGAAGTCTAAGTCTCTTTGTAGGTCTCTAAGGACTTGCTTCATGAATCTGAGTGCTCCTGTATTGGGTGCATGTATATTTAGGATAGTTAGCTCTTCTTGTTGAATTGATCCCTTCAGAAAAAATGCCCATCATCACTGGTCATCAGATAAATGCAAATCAAAACCACAATGAGATACCATCTCACACCAGTTAGAATGGCCATCATTAAAAAGTCAGGAAACAACAGGTACTGGAGAGGATATGGAGAAATAGGAACACTTTTACACTGTTGATGGGACTGTAAACTAGTTCAACCATTGTTGAAGACAGTGTGGAGATTCCTCAGGGATCTAGAACTAGAAATACCATTTGACCCAGCCATCCCATTACTGGGTATATACCCGAAGGATTATAAATCATGCTGCTATAAAGACACATGCACACATATGTTTTTTGCGTCACTATTCACAATAGCAAAGACTTGGAACCAACCCAAATGTACAACAATGATAGACTGGATTGAGAAAATGTGGCACATATACACCATGGAATACTATGCAGCCGTAAAAAATGATGAGTTCATGCACTTTGTAGGTACATGGATGAAGCTGGAAAACATCATTCTCAGCAAACTATTGCAAGGACAGAAAACCAAACACCGCATGTTCTCACTCATAGGTGGGAATTGAACAGTGAGAACACTTGGACACAGGAAGGGGAACATCACACACTGGGGCCTGTTGTGGGGTGGGGGGAGGGGCGAGGGATAGCATTAGGAGATATACCTAATGTAAATGACGAGTTAATGGGTGCAGCACACCAACATGGCACATGTATACATATGTAACAAACCTGCACATTGTGCACATGTGCCCTAGAACTTAAAGTATAATAAAATATATATATATAATAAAATAAATAAATAATAAATATATACATAAAAAAAGAGAACACATGGACACATAGAAAAGAGTAACCGGCCAGGCATGGTGGCTCATGCCTGTAATTGCAGCATTTTGGGAGTCCAAAGTAGGAAGACTGCCTGACCCAAGAGTTCATTCGTTCAGGACCAGCCTGATCAACATAGCAGGATCTCAATGCCACAAAAAATTTAAAAAATCAGCAGGGCATGGTGGAATGTGTCTGTCCCAGCTACTGTGGAGGCTGAGGCAGGAGGAGTGCTTGAACCCAGGAGGTTGATGCTACAGTCAGCCGTGTTCATGCAACTGCACTCCAGCCTGGCATCAGACCAAGACTTTGTCTCATACACACAAAAAAAGGGAATAATAGAAACGAGGACTTAATTGAGGGTGAAAGACTGGAGGAGAGTGAAGATTGAAAAACTATCTGTTGGGTACTATGCTTATTACCTGGGTGACAAAATAATCTGTACACCAAACCCCCATTACATACAATTTACCCATGTAAGAAAACTGTACATGTACCCTTGGAATCTAAAATATAAGTTGGAAAAATAAATAAATAAATACAGATGATGTTCAATTGTTGTGGGGGGACACTGCAGAGATAATGAAGTAATCAGTTGCTTCTTGCCACTCTGCTGCCAAAGTTTCCATATACAATCCTTGTCAGCTGTACGGAAATTAAACCCAATGGTTGACAGGTCTTCCCAGATGTGAATAAAACAAAAATGAATCTTCTTTCAGAAATGTAATATTTAATAGCTTTGAGGTAGAACTAAGAATGGAAAAAGCTACAATCAAGTTTGCTGCAATCTTATGCAGTAAAATGACACTAAAACTCCAAAACAGATTCTAAGCAGTCTCTCCCTGTATGAAAAAAATACGACGATCTTCTACATTTGCAATACAGAAGAGGAGCCTGGGCAACATAGTGAGATCTTCTCTCTTCTAAAATTAAAAAAAAAAATTAGTCTGGCATAGTGGCACACGCCTGCAGTCCCAGCTACCTGGAGGGCTGAGGTGGGAGCATCACTTGACTCCAGGAAGTCAAGGCTGTAGTGAGTCCTGCTCATGCCATAGCACACCAGGAAGTCAAGGCTGTAGTGAGTCCTGCTCATGCCATAGCACACCAGCCTGGGCAACAAAGCAAGACCCTGTCCCAAATAAATAAATAAAAATAAAAATAAAATACAGAAGAAGTCCAGGTGTGGTGGCTCATGCCTGTAATCCCAGCACTTTGGGAGGCCAAGGCAGGGGGATCACTTGAGCCCAGAAAGTTGAAGCTACAGTGAGCCATAAGTGTGCCACTGCACTCTAGCCTGGGCCACAGAGTGAGACCCTGTCTCTAAAAAATAAGAAGAGAAAAAATATAGATGAGGAGAGTGTGATTGTTTATAAGATGTTAGCAGTGGTATTCAGTGACTGTAGAGTTTACTTATTTACTGTAAGAGACTTGTATAGCAATATACTCAAACTATTTTCCTGAGGGACTAAGGAAACTCTATCCTAAAGCCAACAGAATGTGTGATAGCTTAAATTTTCATAAATATTTTTTCATCTTAATATGATTCTCATCTGTCCATACAACAATTTCTTAACAATTTAATGAGAGCAAAACCGCAGTAGAATGTCTCTAGTTCTTATTTTCAGATTAAATATAAGAAATTGCAGAAGGTATGGGAGTAAATTTGACACTATGATAGGTCTCTAGATTCCTTAAACAGCCATGTAAAATACAATGTATGAAGCAAAAGGAATTATAAATTGTTTTTTAGAGTTTTTTATTGGAAGATATATGCAATTTAACACCCAAAGGTCTTCATTTTCCAGGTCATATTATTAAATATCAGCCTTCTGTAAGGGAACTTTGCTTTCATACCAGTAATAGAACAATGCACCAGCCTGTTCAGTTTTCCAAAAGGATCATGTAGGTCTCCTAAAACTAGAATTCTATACTGAGACTTCAGACACTTTTCCTTTTAAAGCCATAATTCTAAAATTTAAACTGGGAGTATAAGTGGGTGATTAGGGTCTAAACCACGGCTCTACTCCCGGTGAGTTTTCTTATTATATGAGTTTTAAAATATTAAAATCTATACCTTCCTTATCTGAATACTACTCATTTTTCATCCATGAAGAAATTTAACCAGACACTCTATCAGACTAACAGAGAAATGGACAATTCTTGTGCTCCTGAGCGTTAACAGCAGGTCTGCCTTTCTTAAAATCCTCTCCCACTTTAATTTCAATGAGGCACATGCTAAAGTTCCTGCCAGGTCAAGTGCAAAGTAAATTCCTCAATTTGTTTGTTTTATTTTTATTTTATTTTAATTAATTAATTAATTTATTTATTTACGAGATGGAGTCTCACTCTGTTGCCCAGGCGGGAGTGCAGTGGCATGATCTCGGCTCACTGCAAGCTCTGTCTCCCGGGTTCACACCATTCTCCTGCCTCAGCCTCCTGAGTAGGTGGGACTACAGGCACCCGCCACCATGTCCAGCTAATTTTTTTGTATTTTTTTGGTAGAGACGGGGTTCCACCGTGTTAGCCAGGATGGTCTCGATCTCCTGACCTCGTGATCCATCTGCCCCAGCCTCCCAAAGTGCTGGGTATTTTTTTGGTTTTAAGGAGCAGAAAGTTTAATAGACAAGAAAGAAAAGAGAAAAAGGAAGGAAGACGCTCCCCTGTACAGAGACAGAGGGAGGGGGGCTCCAAAGCCAAGACAGGAGACCCCAATTCCTCAATTAAAAAAACATCATTTAAGGAACATTCATGTTCTAACTGCTTCATGGTAACTTTGAAGAAGCTATTTTAAATACCAAAACAAATGCAAAGAAATCCTAATAAATAATTCATAGAAGCTGTGAAATGCCATATTGAGAGTCAGAACTTGGTTGTTGTGCTAAGGGCATTTTTCCTCTTTAAAAAGAAAAGTTTCTCATACAATAGGTTTCATTATAAGAACATATTGATTGAAACTAGTTTCATTGCCACTAATGTTCTGCTTAATTTTAAAGATAACATAATATTGAACAGAATAATGTGTTCTATTAATAACATTTTATTGAAAAGAATAGGCTGATTTATTGCATTTGTTTGTCCAAATAAGCACACAGATCATATGCTATAAATCTTCTTGAGTCTAAACAGAAGGCTGAGATGCAACTTGATAAAAATAAAAAGTTATCATAAAACATAATGAAAAATCCAATTTGAAATTAAACAGTGCACTGCCCAGCTTCATGCTTTGTTTAGGGTCTGAAGCTTGCAATGAAGATGAAAGAGCAGCTCTAGTATAGTTAAAATGGCTATTGTGAGTCTTCATTTAGGGAATCCTACACAAATAATTAAAATCTGTTAGGGAAAGTCTGGTCATTTAGCTTCTCAGGCAATTCACTCTAATCTCATTAAAGGTACACTTTAAAATGAGGCAGCTTATTTCTTATTTAAAAATACTTTAAAAGTTGAATTTTTATTTTGTGGGGGTAAGAAGGGCAGAAGTTAACATAAGACTTGTGTTCACAGACTAAAGTACTTTTCCCTGAAAATTTAGTTTTGAATGAGCCAACTCAGTCATTCCTATGCGCGTATGTGCAAACAGGAACACGGACATACACAAACTATTTCGAGCAGATGATATCTGAAAGGATGCCATCAGGCCATTCCTTTAAAAGGTGATCCATACACCTTCTGGAAAGCAATGTTTGCATTTCACAGCCAAGAGATAGGATTATGTTCTATTACATATTTGCCACTGATTCTACATAAAATTGATCATTTATCTGTAGCTGATTTCCTTTACGCAGAAAGCTGTTACAGTTCCCTTACATACTGTTTACCATTCTGAAAAATTCCTATTTGTCTAAATTTATATACAGTATTCCGAATATTAGGAAATCTAACATGTGCTGTAAACTTTCAAGTTAATTTTGCATGAGAGAAGTTATTTAACTATTTTTAAGAAATACTTATGTTTTGGCTGGGCATGGTGGCTCACGCCTGTAATCAATCCCAGCGCTTTGGGAGGCCAACGTGGGTGGATAACCTGAGGTCAAGAGTTTAAGACCAGCCTGGCCAACATAGTGAAACCCTGTCTCTACTAAAAATACAAAAATTAGCCAGGTGTGGTGCCATGTGCCTGTAATCTCAGCTACTTGGGAGGCTAAGGCAGGAGGATCGCTTAACGTGGGAGGCAGACATTGCAGTGAGTCGAGATCGCACCATTGCACTCCAGCCTGGGCAACAGGGTGAGACTCTGTCTCCAAAAAAAAAAAAAGAAATACCTATGTTTCACCTGCTAGCTGCGTCCAGCAGCCTTAGTCACCCCACCCCACCTGTGCAGAGATCTTAGTGCAAAAGGGCCCTCTGCTCCATGCTGAGGCAGATCTCCAGGCATTTGCAGCATCACTCACCTGGACCAGTAGACTGGCCCTCATCCCCCACCCTTCCTGTGTGAACATCCTGGCACAGGAAGACCCTCTCTGCTTCATGCCCAGGCAAATCATCAGGTATTTGTTGTACCCACTCATCTGTTTCAGCAGCCTGAGCCACCTTACCTTTCCTGGACATACGCCATGGTATAGTGAAACCCTCTACACTCCATGCCCAGGCAGATCTCCAGGCATTCAAAGAAACTGCTTGCCTCTTCCAGCAGTCTGAGACACTCCACACCTCCTATGCAGAGATCTTGGTGCATGGGGCCTTCTCTGTTCCATGCCCAGGTGGATGGTCAAGACATCTGGAACACCCACTTGGATTAAGAGTGTAGGTTGCTGCCCGTCCCCATGCAGAGAACTTGGAGCCAAGGAGGTTTCACAGTTCATTGCCTAGGCACACCTCTGGGCATATGGTGGCCACCCCCGTAGGCACTGGTGCTTGTGCCTGCCATCAGGGGATCTGTAGGTGTACCTGCCTGGTCCAGATCTGTTGTTCCTGGTTCTTGCCTCCCAGCCCCGTGAGGCTGATCAGGGAGCTCACACCACTGTGCATTCCATGAACCAGCTCATTGCCTAAGGCAACAGAGAACTTTTGCCAGTAAACAAGGATCAAGTATATGCTCAGTCATGTTGGCTGCAGCAAGCTCTGACCTGTAAGTGCCATCTATGGGTTTGTAGGATGAACTGCACAGCCAAATATAAAACCTGCCAAAAGAAGTGCATAGGGCTACTGAAGCAAAGCCAAAAGCCAAAAGACCCTACTCAGCATTCACCACAGTCACACTCCCAGGGAAGGGTGGGGGTGGGGGCGGCAGGAAAAGGTAAAGAAAAAAAAGAAAACAACAACGACACCATAGGAAAAAAGAAAATATCCTGCCTGCACAAAAATAATTACAAAAAATTAGAAGTGCCAGCATCATCAGATGAGAAGGAATCAGAGTGTGAATTCTGGCACCATGAAAAATTTGAATTTTCTCACAAAAGTACTGAACTAACTCTCCAGCAATGGTCCGTAACCAAAACAGAAACTTAGAAATGGCAGATAAAGAATCCAAAGCATGGCTTGCAAGGAAGCTCAATGAGATTCAAGACAAGGTTAAAAATGAAAACAAAGAAACTTCTAGAGCAATCTAGGAAATGAAAAAAGACATAAAAATTAAAAAATCATTCAGTGCCTCCAGAATTGAAAAACTCATTTAAGGAATTTCAAAATACAAATGAAAGCTTTATCAATAGACTGGACCAAGCAGAAGAAACTGTTTCAGAGATTGAGGACTGATCTTTCTAACTAACCCAGTGTGGCAAAAGTCTGTGAGAACCCTGGGATTATGTAAAGAAACCAAGCCTTCCAATTATTAGCATTCCTGAGACAGGATAAAAAGGAAACAACCTGGAAAATATATTTGAGGAAACAGTTCAAAAAAACTTCTTTAATTATGCCAGAAAGGTAGACATGCAGACAACAAATCCAGAGATCACCTGGAAGATACTATACTAAATAATCACCAAGGCATATAATAGTCAGAAGGTTCAAGGTCAATGATAATGAAAAAAATCTTAAAGGCAGCTAGAGAAAAAGAATGAATCACAAAAAAAGAGAACCTCATCAGGCTAACAGTGGGCTTCTCTGCAGAAACTTTACAGGTCAGGAGAGATTGGGAGCCTATTTTCAGCACTCTTAAGGAAATAAAAAAATTCCAAGCAAGAATTTGACATCCCACCAAACTTCAGTTTTTGAGGTGAAGGAGAAATAAAATATTTTCCAGATAAGCAAGCACTAAGGAAATTCATTACCACTAGACCAGCCTTCCAAGAGATCCTTACGGGAGTTCTAAGTATGGAAACAAGAAAAGATACCTGTGACCACAAAAACACACCTAAGTACATAACCCACGAAACTATAAACCAAAAACACAATAGAAAGTACAAGGCAACCAGCTGAACAACCTCAAGATAGGATCAAAACCTCATATATCAATATTAACCTTGAATATAAATGGTCTAAATGACCCACTTAAAAGGCACAGAGTGGGAAAGTTGGAGAAAAATACAAGACCTGTACATCTACTGTCTTCAAGAGATCCATCTCACACATAATGATACTGATAGGATCAAAGTAAAGGGTTGGAGAAAGATGTACCACATAAATAGAAAACAAAAAAAGAGAAGGGGTCACTATTCTAATACCTGATAAAACAGAGTTTAAACTAATAATCCTAAAAAAGGACAAAGAAAGGCATTCTATAATGATAAAGGGTTCAATTAGATAAATCTTAACTATCCTAAGTATAGACATACACAACATTGGAACATCCAGATTCACAAAAACTAGTACTTCTAAACCTATGAAAAAACTTAAACAGTCACACAATAGTATTGGAGGACTTCAATACCCTAGTAACAGCATAAGACAGATCACTGAGGCAGAAAACTAACAAAGAAATTCTGGACTTAAACTTCACACCTGAACAATTGGATGTAATAGAAATCTATAGAGTACATGACCCATCAACCACAGAATATACATTCTTCTCATCTGCACACAGAACATACTAAAAGATTGACTACATTCTTAACAGTAAAGCAAGTCTCAATAAATTAAAAAAATTGAAATCATATCAACCATACTTTCAGACCACTGTGGAATGAAAACAGAAATTATTGTAATATCAGAAAACCTCTCAAAACCACACAATTACATAGAAATTAAACAACTTGCCCCTGAAGGACTTTTGGGTAAATGACAAAATCAAGGCAGAAATAAAAAAATTCTTTGAAATAAATGAAAAAGGAGACATATCAAAATCTCTGGGATACAGCAAAAGCAATGTTAAGAGAAAAGTTTAAAGTCGTAAATGATCTCAAAAAGTTAGGAAGATCTCAAATTAATGATCTAACATCACACCTAGAGGAACTACAGAAATAAGAGCAAACTAATCCCTAATCTGGCAGAAGAAAAGAAATAACTAAAATCAGAGTGGAACTGAATGAAACTGAGACTCAAAAATCCATACAAAAAATTGATGAAATCAAACATTGGTTATTTGAAAGGATAAACAAGATTGGTAGAACATTAGCTAGATTAATAAAGAAAAGAAGAGAGAAGATCCAAATAAGTACAATCAGAACCAACAAATGTGACATTACAACCAATACCACAGAAATACAAAAGATCCTCAGAGACTACTGTGAACAATTCTTTTCACATAAACTAGAAAATCTAGAGGAAATGGATAAATTCCTGGAAACACACAATCTCCCAAAATTGAATCAGGAAGAAACTGAAACACTGAACAGAACAATATTGAGTTTTGAAATTGAATCAGTAATAAAAAGCCTACAAACAAACAAACAAAAAGCCCCAGACCAGATGGATTCACAGTTGATTTCTACCAGACATATAAAGAAGAGCTGGTACCAATTCTACTGAAACTGTTTTTACTAAAAATCAAGGAGGAGGGACTTTACAAAGCCAGTATCATCCTGATACCAAAATCTGATACAGATACAATGAAAAATAAAAACTACAGGCCAAAGTCTCTGATGAAGACAGACATAAAAATCCTCAACAAAATCATAACAAAAGTTAATTCACTATGATCAGGTAGGCTTTATTCCTGGGATGCAAGGTTGGTTCAACAAATACAATTTAATAGCTATGATTTACCACATAAACAGAATTAAAAACAAAAACCACACGATCATCTCAATAGATGCAAAATAGCTTTCAATAAAATCCAACATCACTCCATGATAAAACCCTAAAGAAACTAGGCATTGAAGGAACATTCTTCAAAATAATAAGAGCTATCTAAGACAAAGCTACAACTATCACCATGCTAAACAGGCAAAAACTGGAAGCATTCCCCTTGATAACTGAAACAAGACAAGGATACTCACTCTTACCACTCTTACTCAACATAGTACTGGAAGTGCTAGGCAGAGCAATCATGCAAGAGAAAGAAACAGAAGACAATCAAATAGGAAAAGAAAAACTCTCTCTCTTCATGGACCGTATGATTCTATATCCAGGAAACCCTAAAGACTCCATCAAAAGGCTCCTGGAACTGATAAATGACGTCAGCAAAGTTTTAGGATACAAAATAAGTGTAGAAAAATGAGTAGCATTTCTATACACCAACAATGTTCAAGCTGAGTGCTAAAACAAGAATACAATCACATTTACAATAGCCACATACACACAAAAAGATACCTAGGAATACATCTAGCCAAGAGGTGAAAGATTTCTACAAGGAGAACTACAAAACACTGCAGAAAGAAATCACAAGAGACACAAACAAATGAAAAAACATTCCACGCTCATGGATTAGAAGAATCAATATAGTTAAAATGGCCATACTGCCCAAAGCAATCTACAGATAGACAGTATTTGTACCGAACTAGCCATGTCATTTTTCACATAATTGGAAAAAAAACTACTCTAAAACGTATGAAACCAAAAAAAGAGCCTGAATAGCCAAAGCAATCCTAAAGAAAAAGAACAAAGTTGGATACATTACACTACCTGACTTCAAACTATACTACAAGGATGTAGTAACCAAAACAGCATGGTACTGGTACAAAAACAGACACATAGACAAATGCAACAGAATAGAGAACCCAGAAATAAATCCACACAACAACAGCCATCTGATCTTCGACAAACTGACAAAAACAAGCAATGGGAAAGACTCCTTGTTCAATTAATGGCGCTGGGATAAGTGACTAGCCATATGGAGAAGAACAAAACTAGATCCCTACCTTTCACAGTACACAAAAATTAACTCTTGGGAGGCTGAGGTGGGTGGATCACGAGGTCAGGAGATTGAGACCATCCTGGCCAACATGGTGAAACCCCGACTCTACTAAAATTACAAAAATTAGTTGGGCATGGCAGTGCATGCCTGTAATCCCAGCTACTTGGGAGGCTGAGGCAGGAGAATCGCTTGAACCCGGGAGGCGGAAGTTGCAGTGAGCGGAGACCGTGCCACTGCACTCCAGCCTGGCGACAGAGCTAGACTCTGTCTAAAAAAATAAAATAAAATAAAATAAAATAAAAACTCAAGATGGATATTTAAATGTAAGACCTCAAACTGTAAGAATCCGACATGGTTTGGATCTGAATTTGATACAGTTTGGGTGTCTCCACCCAAATCTCACACTGAATTGTAATTCCCAGCGTTGGAGGTGGGAGGTGATTGTATTATGGGGATGGATTTCCCCCTTGGTACTGTCCCAAGTTCTCATGAGATTTGGTTGTCTAAAAGTGTGTGGCACCTCCCTTGACCCCTCTCTTGCTCCTGCTCTGGCCATTTAAGATGTGCCTGCTTCCCATTCATCTTCTGCCATGATTGTAAGTTTCCTGAGGCCTCCCCAGAAGCAGGTCCTGCCATGCTTCCTGTACAGCCTGAGGAACTGTAAGCCACCTAAAACTCTTCTTCATAAATTACCCAGTCTCAGGTATTTCTCTATAGCAATGCGAGAAAAAACGAATACAGAATCCTAGAAGAAAATCTCAGAAACACCATTTAGGACATGGGCCTTGGGAAAGCATTTATAACTAGGTCCTCAGAAGCAATTGCAACAAAAACAAAAATCAACAAGTTGGATCCAATTAAACTAAAGAACGTCTGCAGAGCAAAAATAATTATCAAAAGAAAGCAGACAATCTACAGAATGGAAGAAAATATTTGCATGCAATGCAACCAACAGAGGTCTAATATCCATAATTTGTAAGGAATTTAATTCAAGAAGCAAAAACCAAATGCCATCATAAAAAATGGGCAAAAGACATGAAAGGACACTTCTCAAAAGAAGACATACAAGTGGCCAACAAACATAAAAAATTCACATCATCACTAATCATCAAAGAAATGAAAATCAAAACCACAATGAGATACCATCTTACACCAGTCAGAATGACTATTAGTAAAAATGTAAACAAAACAATAGATGCTGGCGAGGATGCGGAGAATAGGACTGTTCATACACTGTTGGTGTGAATGTAAATTAGCTCAGCCACTGTAGAAAGCAGTCTGGAGATTTCTCAAGAAACTTAAAACAGAATTGCCATTCAACCAACCAATCCCATTACTGGGTATGTATCCAAAAGAAAATAAATCATTCTACCAAAAAGGCACATGTACTTGCATGTTCATCACAGAGCTATTCATAATAGCAAAGACATGGAATCAACCTAGATGCCTATCAATAGTGAATTAGATAAAGAAAATGTGGTACACATATACCATGGGATACCTCATAGCCACAAAAAGAATGGAATCATATCCTTTGCAGAAACATGAATGCAGTTGGAGGCCATTTTTCTAAGTGAATTAATGTAGGAACAAAAAACCAAATACTACATGTTCTCACTTATAAGTGGGAGCTAAATATAAGGCACTCATGGATATGAAGATGCCAACAATAGACACTGGGGACTACTGTGGGGAGTGAGGGAGATGGGCAAGGTATGAAAAACTGTTAAGTGCCATTCTCAGTATCTGGGTGACAGGATCGTTTGTACCCCAAACCTCAGCATCATTTAATATATCCAGATAACAAACTTGCACATGTACCCCATAAAAATAAAAGTTGAAAACAAAAAGCTCTATGTTCTATGTTGATTACCATTTTATATATGAGGAAGCCTATAGATTATTTAATTTTCTAAAGGTCATATAAGTAGTAAATTGTGGCACTAAATATTTTACCTAGATGATCTAACTCCCTAGTTGAGCTCTTGTTCGTAATTCCAAATACTAGTGCCTTGCTACCCTATCCTGTCTCTGAAAGTCCACAGGACTGACCATCCAGGTGCTATTTTAATATGATAAAACTATAACTTATTAACTAGCACCAAAATGGCCTTAAGATGTTAATGAAATTTCTAAATATATGTGATTGACACCCAGGGAGTTATTAATGTCAGCAGAAATAAACAATATAGAGAATTACCTCTCTATTATTTTTACTCCATTTCTCATAATGTTATGAGCCTTTGATACTCCACTGAGTATAAACCCCCATGCTGTCCCCAAAAGGGACATAAACTTTTCAATTCTGAAACAATAAAATACAATTTTCAGGGAAATTAAAAGAAAGAAATAGCTACGCTTTTAGCACAAATTTAAAATCAGTATTACAAAAACTGCAATATAGATTATTAGCTTTGCTATAGGATACATTTAAGAGTTCAATGTTGAAATAACCAGAATTTATTAAACTACACTCCAGAGTGCAATTAGTCTCTAGCTTACAGAACACTCACAGCCCGGTTAAATCATTAATCTACTGTGTAAGATACCATAATTTGTTTAAACAGTCACTTATTAATGCAAAGTTAGATACTATGTTGACTACTGAGGCTTGGTTCACTCTACTTCCCTCCATATAATTATAAAATCTGGGAATCTATAAATCATATATTCCACACTTCCTTGCAGCCAGAGCTCTGTGGGTGTCAATTAGGTTCTGCCTATTTCGCATAATTTTGGAGGTTTCCTTTTTGTTACTACTGGCAAGGACAATGGTGAAAACACAAAAATTCTTCCCAGCAGTGACATCCCAGGGAATACATTTTAGTTTTCTGGGTAAGAAGAAGCAGTTGTGGAAGCAGCAGAAACACCAATGACTTGTTGGTCTGGCCTCTAAATGCCTAGATTTCATGGATGGGAGTCTATTCTCTAGTTTCCTGGGTGTTCAGAAACATTTGTAACAGTGGCAAATAGATTGCTTCTGATTCCAACATAGCTCCAGTGTTGGTCTCAGAGAATTACCCTCTTAGTATATTAGTTCTATATTGTTCTGAAGTCACTACTGGAAGTCTAACCTAGAACCCACTTCTTCATTCCTTTCAAAGATTTAATATACTTATTTTCGAGTATTACATTCCTTCCTGTCAAAATACCTACAAAGGTAGTTTCTATTTCCCATCCTGAATCCTGACTGACAATCTTTTGATATTACTAAAAATGTGGCCTTTTTTTTTCTTTTTCTAAATTCAGGTACAATTTATACACGGTAATATTCATCTTTCTTACTGTATAATTTTTCAAGTTTTGAGAAATACAACTGGATAATAATCATCACAAAAATTAAGGTAATTTCATCACACTAAAAATTACCCATGCTCCTGTGTAATCAACCTCTCCTCCAACTTCAGCCCATTTATTTATGTCTCTGTAGTTTTCCTTTTCTAGGATGTCATAAAAATGGATTCATACAGTATATAACCTTTTGAGTTTGGCTTCTTTCACTTAGCATTTGAGATTCATGTATGTATACTGTGCGTACCAAGTTATTTCCCTTTATTGCTGTGTAGGATCATTTAAATTATTTCCTGTTTTTAGTGAATATCAATAAAGCCACTAAAAAGAGTCACATACCAGCTTTCACGTGCAGATAGATTTTCATTTCATTTGGGTAAATACCTACAAGTTAATTCAGGTGAAAAGTAGACTTGGATTAGGATGAGAGCAGTGCAGTTGGTAAGAAATGGTAGGAATTGGGATTTATTTGCAATGAAGAGTGCACTGGATTTGGTGATGGATTGGATCTGGAGTGTGAGAACGGAGAGAAGTCAATTACGACTCCAAAGCCTTTTTTTCCTTAAGAAATAGAAAGAAAGGGAATGCCATTTACTGAGGTGGATAAGTAATGTAGTGGCAGGTTGGGGAGGAAAATCAAGAGTTCAATTTTGGCTATGCTAAGTTTGAGATATTAGTGGACAGATCACATATGCACTGTTTCCTTAATTAGACTGAAACCCTTTAGGGCAGAATCTATATCTTTTACTAATATATGGTTTCCTATAATAGCAAGGGAAAAGATTAGAAGATTTGGGGGTGTTTTTCAGCCCCTAAATTTCTGCAGTGAAAGCTAGGCTGTCACAGTTGTAAATTTACAAGTGCACTAAGCTTCTTGTATCTCACAAATGGCTACTTGTAGGGTAGCTATAATTTAAGTGACTATGGTACTGCATGCATATAACCAAAAAATGTTACCACTTTCTTGAGAGTATGAAGCAATTTCATGGTTAGAAACTTTTTCTATGTTGAATATTTCATTTTGTTTGTTTCTGTCCATTATTGCTATATATACCTCTATCCTCTTAAATCAGACAATTTTAATTCCCTAAGTCACAGTGTGGTATAATCTCAAATGACGGTATCATTTTAATCAGGTTCCAAGGTTAGACATAATGTTTAGCTTTGATGTTGCCTCAGTAATCAGAAAGGATCTCAAAGAGCCCAACCAACATTACCTCTTATTCTTCCACAGTACAGACAATGCTTATCTCCATCACCTTCCCTTTAGTGGATCTGCAGTGAAGACTAAAGCACATTGTTAAGTCCCTATGTGATCCAAGCTAAGTAGAGTGACCAAATTCTGGCACCAGAATGAATACATTTAATAGCAACAGAAAATGGCCTCATTAAAGAGATCCACAAAATGGTATCAATTCCTTTTAGGATATGTTTGTTTTGTTTTTTTTTTTAGATGGTGTCTCACTCTGTCGCCCAGGCTGGAGTGCAGTATCGCAATCTCAGCTCACTGCAATATCCACTTCCTGGGTTCAAGTGATTCTCCTGCCTCAGCCTCCCGAGTAGCTGGGACTACAGGTGCCCGCCATCACACCCAGGTAATCTCTGTATTTTGAGTAGAGATGGAGTTTCACCATATTGGCCACAATGGTCTCAAACTCCTGACCTTGTGATCCGCCCGCCTTGGCCTCCCGAAGTGCTGGGATTACAGGGGTAAGCCATTGTGCCCAGCCTTAAGATATCTTTATTCTCTAAGCAAGAGGCAAATTTATTACTGTAGCCCAGAAATTCTGATATTTTGCAAGATGTTATGCTCTTCTACTCAGCAAGTATATTTTCCATGATATGCCTCTTTGCTCAGCTATATCGTGGTAAGCTTTTCCTTAGTGTTTCTAATGCCTAAGTCCTTTTCATAAGAATTTCTATTTCGGCTGCCTAATTTTTATGACTAACATTTTCTGAATAAATACTCTCAGATAATTAGGAACTATGTATGGGAAGAGAAACTCATTGGCTTAAACAAATTAGGTACAGGTATTTTCTTTTCCTTGTAATGAAGTCTCTGGAAGTACACAATCTGGGGCTATTTCAGCAGCCTTACAATGCCATCAGGGACTTCAGTTTCTTTTATCTTTTGGCTCAGACACAGACTATCCATCTTATATTCATAAAATGGTTGCTCAATCATTAGAACAACATTCCACAAAACAGAGGCTTTCAACTTGACCTGTTGATATTTGGACCAGATAATTCTTTGTTCTGTGGATGGTCTTGCACACTGTAGGATGTTTAGCGATATCCCTGGCCTCAACTTGCTAGGTGACAATAGTAACCCCCAGTTTAACCACCAAAAATGTCTCCAGATATTGCCAAATTTCTCCTGGGGGTCAAAATCACCCCTAGTTGAGACAGCTGCTGGAGAAAAAAAGAGAATGGACAAAAGACAAAAAGAGGAATGACAGTGGTGCCTGCTATATCCACTCCCTCTCCCTGGCCCTCTATCCTCTTAAGGCGATTTCCTAGAAGCCCTATGGAAAAACTTCTTACATCTCACTAGCCAGAACTGTACCTCAGTGCCACCCCATCTGCAAAGAAGGTTGAGCAATGTAGGTTTTAACTAGGGACACTGTTATTCCCAGTAACAGTGGCATTAAGAAAGAAAGATAGTAAAGAAATGGATAATAGGTAAGAAAATGGCGGTCTCTGTCACAGAAAGTGTTTCAGTACCTTATTTTCAAGACAATCTTCTTCTACTCTTTTAAATTAACATTCTTGACTATATACTTGCAGATGCTCCTAAGATTTTTAAAAGGTGTGTCCTCATTTGTGTCTTATGAAGAACTTTTCAAGAGGACTCTTTGCAGAAGTTGCCTTTTCCCTTGAGAAACTGGTTATACTTTCCTAGTTCTGTTTATGTAATCTCTTTTTCCTCTCCTTCTAGGACTCCAGTGACATAAAAGTTAGACCTCTGCTATTATACCAAAGGTCCTTAGGGCTCTTGGGTAACTTTTTTTTCCTCTCTTTTTCCCCTTGTTAAGACTGTATCCAGTTTTAAGTTTCTATTGACCTATCTTCAAATTTACTGACTTTTTCCTTTGTTACTCCATTCTACGAATTAAACCACCACTGAATTTTTTCATTATGGATATTGTATTTGCCAGTTCCAAAATTTCCATTTAGTCCTTTTTTATAGTCTCTATTTCTCTGCTGAGAACTTCTATCCATTAATTTCAAGTGTATTTACCTTTATGCTATGGATAACTGCTATAATAGCTGCTTTAAAGTCTTTGCCTGATTATTCTAAAATCTGGTTGACCCTGGAGTTGACATTTCTTAATTATCTTTTCTCTAGAGAGATGGCTATAATTTTTTTTTGTTTGTTTGTTTTTGTAGGTAGCACTATTTTGAATTATATCCTGGACATTTAAAATGTTATGTTGTGCAGACTGTGGGTCCTATTACTTGCTATAATCCTATAGAGCATATTTTGTTGTTGTTTTAGCAGAAAAATCAAGTAAGTTTGGTTTACACCACAAGTTCTTTCTCACCTCTGAGCAGTGGTTCTAATTTGAGTTCAGTTCAGTTCTCAAAGCGTTGCTATAATGCTTTGGGTCTGCTTTGTGCATACATAGCATAGTACTTGTGTTGCCCATACACAAAATGAGGGAACACCCTTCTCCAGAGCTTTCTTGTCTGACATTTCCCCATACTCAGTGGCCCAAAGGGCCCCTTTTCCTGGTTCCTCTTGTGGCACTGCAGATGCACCTTTGCAACTGGGTCTGTCTTGGGTTAAAGCTGGTAAAGGGAGACAAAACTTGGAAACTGCCCCCAAACTCTTTGGAATGCTAAGCTCATTTACTTGGTTCCTGTGGTGCAAGAAAATAAGGTTTCTATCAGTTTTAGTTTCCAGTGCCACACTGCTGCCTTCACAACTGAAGGCAAAACCATAAGAAAAGAAGAAAAGAAAAACTTCCCAAACTAGGAAACTCATTTCCATGCAGGTTGCCCCTTTAAGTTTTGACTCCTCACCACCATCTGACTGCTTTTGTTTACTTAGTTGCTTTTATATTTTGTCCAGAATTTTTCGTTTTAATCAGCAGAAGGGGTAGGCTATAGTGGGCTTATCCCATGTTGGCAGGAAGTTCTTCATGCTTTATTTTGAATTATCTTTCTTGCAGCCAAAAGCCTTTTGGTGGCTTCATTTAGTTAGAAGGTTTTATTGCTATTCTTACTTTTTAGAAACTAGTCTAATTTTACTTCTCATCAGATTGGCTCCTCTTCTATTTATATTATCATTGAATTTCTAAGAATTTTCCAGAAGTTATGACTTGGAAAACCACAGGCACTTTGAAATTTTAGAGTATATATTACCATCACGCTTTCTTGCAACTGTTCTCATTTGTTTTATTCTTGCATTCATTTGCTCACTTAAATACTTGTTCTTTCAGTTGAACAATCAGAACCTTCGCAAGCACTATACTGATATTAAAATAAGCATGAGTGATGACAACATTAAAATCACCTCATGCCTTCTCAATACACAATCATGTATATGCCAGCAATGAGGTATCTGCTGAGTAGCCACTCAACAAACTGATGTGTGGCCAGCTATCTTTGCCTTATTGGTTAAACCTCAAATGCAATTTTCCAGAATACATACAGTTTGAGGTGCCAAGAAGCCAAGACAAAAGGATTTGTTTACTCAAAGGAGCTTGATGTCCTGTTGTTCTGCACTACAAGTGTCCTTTCCTTAGGATTCAATGGCATGCCAGATGGAAGGTAATATTTAGAATTGAAAAAGGAGACTAGTGGAGGAAGACAGCTGGTGCTGTTTTTAAAAAGTCTTAGCAACAGAGGCTAGTCTCAAGAAATCTTAACAAATAAATGAAGTAAATGATATGTAACTGCATCACCTAAACCAATGCCTTTGACACTTTTGTTATTACTCAGGCATTGCTCTTTTGAGTTTTGTTGTGAGTCATAACAAAAAGTGCATAAGCAACAGCTACCATTTGTTAAATAACTCACTTTCTGACAGGCACTCTGTCATGTTTTTGATGTGCCTGATTGTAGAATAAAGACGTTTTCGCCTGATTGCCTCTTAAAATGAAGGTTACAAATTTACAGAACTGAGAAGACACTTATAGATTATCTTAAATTTTTAAAGCTTTAAAAATGATAGAAGGGGAACATCACACACCAGGGCCTGTCATGGGGTGGGGGCAGCGGGGAGGGATAGCATTATACCTAATGTAAATGACAAGTTAATGGGTGCAGCACACCAACATGGCACATGTATACATATGTAACAAACCTGCACATTGTGCACATGTACCCTAGAACTTAAAGTATAATAAAAAAAGTCACAGAAGAGATACAACTATTAAATAAATGAAAAAAAATAGAAGAATGTTTTATATAACTTACTACAAACTGAGAATTTGTCTTAAATGTAACCTTTTTGGGGGTGTAAAATAATCTGACGCATTTTAGAAAGCTGATAATACTCAGCTATCTTTTATTGTTTTATGTGTAAAATTTTCTCCTTGATCAGTATTTTGTGAGACTCAGACAAGTCTACTTTTCTTAATTCTGACCTTTTACTCTTGACTTTTGGGAAAAAAAAACCCTGTATGTTTACACGTTATACATCTTCACCACTAAAATCACATTTTGCAAAATAAATTTGATTTTCAGGATTTTTTAAGAACTACTTTTTTTTATTTGTATAAATTTATGGCATACATGTGATATTTTATTATGCATATATAATGCCTAGTGTTCAAGTCAGGATATTTAGGGTATCCGTCACCTGATTACAATACATTTTTGTTAACTATAGTCACCTTACTCTGCTCTCAAACACTGAATTTATTCCTTCTAACTTACTGTATTGTACCCTTTAACCAACTTCTCTTCATCCTCCCTCCTCCCCTCCACTCACGATCCCATCTCTTATCCTTCTGCTCTCTACTTCCATGTGATCATATTTTTTGGCTCCCACACATAAGTGAGAAGATGATGTGATATTCTTCTTTTTTTGCCTACCTTATTTCACTTAAGATAATGACTTCCAGTTCCATCCATGTTGCTGGAAATGACATGATTTCATTCTTTTTATGGCTGAATAGTATTCCATTGTAGACATACTACATTTTCTTTACCCATTCATCTATTGATGAAAGCTTAAGTTGATTAGAATATCTTTGCTTTTGTGAACAGTGCTATAATTAACATGGGAACACATGTATTCCTTTGATATACTGATTTTTTTTCCTTTGAATAGAGACCCAGTGGTAGGATTAGTGGTTCAATTAGTAACTCTATTTTTAGTTTATGAGGAATTGCCATACTATTTTCCTTAGTGGCTGTACTACTTTACATTCCCACCAACAGTATAAGAGTTCTCTTTTCTCTGCATCCTTGCCAATATCTGCTACTTGTTGTTTTTTTAAAAATAATAGCTATTCTAAGGTAAGATGGTATGACACTCTGGTTTTGATTTACATTTATCTGATGATTAGTAATGCTGAGCACTTTTTCATATATCCGTTGGCCATTTGTCGGTCTTCTTTTGAGAAATGTATACTCATGTCCTTTGCCCACCTCTTTTTTTTGAATTTCATATCATCTTCAAAATTTTTTATTTCCATAGGTTTTGGGGAAAACAGGGGTAATTTGGTTACATGAGTAAGTGCTTTTGTGGTGATCTGTGAGATTTTGGTGCACTCATCACCAAAACAGTATACACTGAACCCAATTTGTAGTCTTTTATCCCTCACTCTCCTCCCACCCTTTCCCTCAGGTCCCGAAAGTCCATTGTATCATTCTTATGCCTTTGCCTCCTCATAGCTTAGCCACCATTTATAAGTGAGAACATACAATATTTGATTTTTCATTCTTGAGTTACTTCACTTAGAACAATAGTCTCCAGTTCCATCCAGGTGGCTGCAAATGTCATTAATTTGTTCCTTTTTATGGCTGAGTAGTATTCCATCACAGATATATATATATATATATATCTCACAATTTTTTTATCCACTCATTGACTGATGGGCAACTGGGCTGGTTCCATATTTTTGCAATTGCGAATTGTGCTGTTATAAACATGCATGTGCAAGTATCTTTTTTGTATAATGACTTCTTTTCCTGTGGATAGATACCTAGCAGTGGGGATTGCGGGATCAAATGGTAGTTCTACTTTTAGTTCTTTAAGGAATTGCCACACTGTTTTCCATAGTTGTTGTACTACTTTACATTCCTACCAACAGTATAGAAGTGTTTTCTTTTCACTGCATCCACACCAAAATCCATTATTTTGTGATTATGGCCATTCTTGCAGGAGTAAGATGGTATCTCATTGTGGTTTTGATTTGTGTTTCCCTGATCATTAGTGATGTTAAACATTTTTTCTCATGTTTGTTGGCCATTTGTATATCTTCTTTTGAGAATTGTCTATTCATGTCCTTAGCCCACTTTATGATGAGATTGTTTATATTTTTCTTGCTAATTTGTTTGAGTTCCCTGTAGATTCTGGATATTAGTCCTCTGTCAGATGTATAGATTGTTATATAGCAAAAAAAAATACTTAGGAATATACCTAACCAAGGAGGTGAAAGACCTCTACGAGGAAAATTACAAACACTGCTGAAAGAAATCATAGATGACACAAACAAATGGAAATACCTCCCATGCTCATGGATGGGTACAATCAATATTGTGAAAATGACCACAGTGCCAAAAGCAATCTACAAATTCAATGCAATTCCCATCAAAACACCACCATCATTCTTCACAGAACTAGAAAAAAAAATCCCAAAATTCATGTGGAACCAAAAAAGAGCCCACATAGACAAAGCAAGACTAAGCAAAAAGAACAAATCTGGAGGCATCACATCACCTGACTTCAAACTATACTATAGGGCCATAGTCACAAAAACAGCATGCTACTGGTATAAAAATGGGCACACAGACCAATGGAACAGAATGGAGAATGAAGAAATAAACCAAATACTTACAGCCCACTAATCTTCAACAAAGCAAACAAAAATATCAAGTGGGTAAAGAACACCATATCCAACTAATGGTGCTGGGATAATTGGCAAGCCACATTTAAGAGAATGAAACTGGATCCTCATTTCTCACCTTATACAAAAATCAACTCAAGACAGATCAAGGACTTAAATCTAAGACCTGAAATTATAAAAATTCTAGAAGATAACATCGAAAACCCTTTCTAGACATTGGCTTAGGTAAAGACTTCATGACCAACAGCCCAAAAGCAAATGCAACAAAAACAAAGATAAATACGTGGGACTTAATTAAACTAAAGAGCTTCTGCACAGCAAAAGGAACCATTAGCAGAGGTAACCCACAAAATGGGAAAAAAACTTTGCCCACTTTCTAATAAAAGTTTTTTTTCTGCAGAGATGTTTGCATTCCTTGAACATCCTGGATATGAGTCCCCTGTCAGGTGAACAGTTAGCAAATATTTTGTCATTCAACAGGTTGTCTGATTACTCTGTTGATTACTTCTTTAGTGCCGTGCAGGTTTTTAGTTTAAGTCCTATTTGCCCATTTTTTATTTTGTTGCCTGTGCTTTTGAGTTCTTATTCATAAATTCTTTGTCTAGACAAATGTCCAAGAGAGTCTACCTGAGGTTCTCTTTTAGAGCTTTTTTATTTTGGGTTTTAAATTTAAGCCTTTAATCCATTTTGAGTTGATTTTTGTGTACGTCGAGAGATGGGGGTCCAGTTTCATTATTCTACATGCAGTAATACAATTTTCCCAGCACTACTTTTGAAGAGAATGTTTTTTCCACAATGTAAGTTGTCGGCTTTGTTAAAAATCGGTTGTATACGTGGCTGATACTAATAAGTGGCTTATTATCTGGGTTCTCTATTCTGTGCCATTGGTCTATATGTCTCTTTTTAAATCAACAGCATACTATTTTGGTTCCAATGGTCTTATATTTTAAAGTCAGGTAATGTGATGCCTCTTTGCTCTTTTTGCTCAGGATTGCTTTGGCTATTTGGGCACTTTTGTGTTTTCATATGAATTGTAGGATTGTCTCCTCTAATTCTTTGAAGAATGATGTTATTTTGATAGAAATTGCACTAAATCTATAGATTGCTTTGGGCAATATGGTCAACTTAATGACATTAATTCTTCCAATCCATGACTGCGGGATGTTTTTTGTTTCTTGTGTTGTCTTCAATTGCTTCCATCAATATTTTACAGTTTCTCTTGTAGGGAACTTTCACATCCTAGGCTAAATTTATTCCTAGGTATATATTTTTTGGAGCTATTGTAAATGAGATTGCCTTATTTCTTTCTGGACTAGATCATTACTAGTGTACAGAAATGCTACCTGCCAGGTTCAGTGGCTCACATCTATATTCCCAAAACTTCGGGAAGCAAGGTGGTAGGATCACTAAAGACCAGGAGTTCGAGACCAGCCTGAGCAACACAGTGAGACTCTATCTCTACAAAAAAAAAAAAAAAATTAAAAATTATCCAGACATGGTAGCACATGCCTATGGTCTTAGCTCTTCAGGAGGCTGAGGTGGGAGGATCACTTGAGCCCAGGAATTTGAGGCTGCAGTGAGCTATGATCACAACAGAATGAGACACTGTCTCAAAAAAAAAAAAAAAAAAAAAAAGGAAAGAAAAAGAAAAAGAAATGCTAGTGGTTTCTGTACATCAATTTTGTATCTTGTAATTTTACTGTATCCATTTATCAGCTCAAAGAGATTTTTGGTGGAGTCTTCAGGTTGTTCTAGATATAAGATAATATTATCAGCACTACCAAGGAACAATTTGATTTCCTTTTTTCCAATTTGGATGCCTTTTATTTCTTTCTCTTGTCTGAACGTTCTGGCTAGTACTTCCAGTACAACTTTGAATAAAAGTGCTGCAAGTGGGCATCCTTGTTTTGTTCCAGTTCTTAGAGAAAAGGCTTTCAGCTTTTCTCCATTCAATATGATTTTAGCCTAGGGTTTGTCATACATGATCTTCATTATTTTGAAGTATTTTACTTCTAACCTAGTTCGATGAAAGTTTTTATCATGAAGGGATGTTGAATTTTACCAAATGCTTTTTCTGCATCTATTGAGATGATCATATACTTTTTGTCTTTCATTGTACCGATGTGATGTTCCACATTTACTGATTTATGTATGTTGAGCCATCTTTGCAACCCTTGTGTAATCTCATTTAATCATGTTTTTCATGTATTGTTGGATTTGGTTTGCTAGTATACTGTTGAGGATTTTTGTGTCTATGTTCATCAGGGATACTAGCCTGTAGTTTTCTTTTTGTGTATGTCTAAATTTGGTATCAGGGTAACACTGGCCTTGTAGAATGAGTTAGGGAGAAATCCCCTCTTTTCCATTTTTTGGAATAGCTTGGGAAGAATTTATATTAGTTTTTCTTAATATGGTTGGTATAATTTGGCTGTGAATCTATCCAGTCTTGGACATTCCTTTGTTGGGAGACTTTTTATTACTGACTCAATCTTGCTCCACATTATAAGTCTGTTTAGGTTTTCTATTTCTTCCTGATTCAATCTTGGTAGGATGTATGTTTCCAGGAATTTATCCATTTCCTATAGATTTTCCAGTTTTTCAGCACATAGTTATTTAAACTGGCCCTGATGATCCTTTGTATTTCTGTGGTATCCATTGTAATGTCTCATTTTTCATTTCTGGCTTTATTTGGATCTTCTCTTATCTTTTCTTAGTTAATGTAGTTAGCAGTTTATCAATTTTGTTTACCTTTTTAAAAAATCCACTTTTCATCTTGTTTTTTAAGTCTCTATTTCATTTAGGTCTGTTCTTATGTCTATTATATCTTTTCTGCTGATTTTGGATTTGGCTTATTTTTACTTTTCTAGTTCCTGCAAGAGCACTGGTTAATTCTTAATTTTTAATCATTCTACTTTTTGACGTAGGCATTTATTTCTATAAAATTCCCTCTTGGTGCTGCTTTTACTGTATCCTACAAGTTTTGATTTGTTGTTTTTCATTTTCATTTGTTTCAAATCTTTTTAAAATTTCCATCTTAATTTATTCATTTTCATGATGGTCATTCAGGAGCATATTAATTTCCATGTATTTGTATAGTTTCCAGAGTTCCTCTTGGCATTGATTTCTAATTTTATTCCATTGTGGTCTGAGAAGATACTTGATATGATTTCATTTCTTAAATTTTTTTTGAGTTTTTTTGTGGCCTAACATATGGTCTGTCCCGGAGAATGGTCCTTGTGCTGATGAAAGGAACGTATATTCTGCAGTTGCTGGATAGAATGTTCTGTGTTAGGTCCACTTGATCTGAAGTCCAGTTTAACGTCAATGTTTATTTGTTCATTTTCTGTCTTGATGATCTAATGCTGAGAGTGGGGTGTTGAAGTCCCCCACTTTTATTGTATTGCAGTTTATCTCTTTCTTTAGAAGTAGTAATACTTGCTTTATGAATCTGAGTGCTCCAATGTTGGATACATACATGTTCAGAATTGTTATATCCTCTTGCTGCATTGATTCTTTTATGACTGTAAAAAGACCTTCTTTGTCTTTTATTACTATTTTTGACTTAACGTCTGTTTTATCTGATACAAGTATAGCCACTCCTGCTCACTTTTGGTTACTGTTTGTATGGAGTATCTTTTTCATCCCTTTACTTTCAGGCTACCTGTGTCTTTACAAGTTAGGTGAGTTTCTTGTATGCAGCATATGGTTGGATCTTTTTTTTTTATCCATTTAAATATTCTGTATATTCTGAGTGGAGAATTTAATCCATATAAGTTCAAGTTATAATTAATATGATAGGCTTTGTTCCTGTCATTGTTAATGGTTTTCTGATTGTCTTATATATTCTTTGTTCCCTTCTTTTCTCTCAGTGTTCTTCATTGTGGTTTGGTGGATTTCAGTGGTGGTACCATTTGTTTCTTTTTTCTTCCTCTTTTGTATGATTGCTTTACCAGTGAGTTTTATACTTTCATGTGTTTTCATGATGGTAAATATTTGGTAAATGTTGGTCTGTCACTTCCAGGTTTATGACTCCCCTGAGCATTTCTTGTAGGTCTGGTCTAGTTCTAGCAAATTTCCTCAGTGAAAGATTTTATTTCTCCTTCCTTTATGAGGACTAGTTTTGCTGGATATAGCATTCCTAGCTGACAGGTTTTCATTTTGTTTTGTTTGAGCCCTTGGAATATATCATCCCATTCTCTTTGAGCTTGTAAGGTGTCTATTAAGAAATCCACCGTTAGTCTGTTGGGATTTCCTTTCTAGGTGAGCAAATGATTTTCACTTGCTGTTTTTAGGATTTGCTCTATTTTTGATTTCAGACAGTCTGACTTTAATGCGCCATGGAGAAGTCCTTTTTGCATTGTATCTGCCTGGCAATTGCTGAACCTCTTGTATCTGAATATCTAAATCTCTTGCTAGACTTACTTGGGAAGTTGTCACCTATTGTCTCATCAAATAGGTTTTCTAATTCTTTTCTGCTTTGCTCTTTAAAATACTGATAATTCAAATATTCAGTAGCTTTATGTCCCAAATATCCTGAAGGCTTTGTTCTTTCTTTTTATTCTCTTTTATTTTTATCTGACTAGATTATTTCAAAAGACTCATCTTTTAAGTTCTGAGTTTGTTCCTTCTGCCTGATTTAATCTATTTTTGAAGATTTCAAATGTATTTTGTATTTCCCTCAATGAATTCTTTAGTTCCAGAATTTCTATTTGGTTCCTTTTAAAAATATCTTTTGCTTTCATAATTCATTCATATCCTGAATTGTTTTTCTGATTTCCTTACATTGATTTTTATGATTCTCTTGTACTTACTGAGCCTCTTTAAAATCAGCATTTTGAATTCTTTATCTGGGATTTTGATAACTTCTTTTTGATTAACATCAACTGCTCCACAAGTATTGTAATCCTTTGAAGGTATCATATTTCCTTGCTTTTTCATGTTTCCTGTCCTTACCTTGATATCTGCACATGTGAAATAGTAGTTGCTTCTTCCTATTTTTGAATTTACTTTTCTAGGGGAGAACTTTTTCCTAAAGGTGTATCTATGATGCTGGTTGGGTAAAGCACTTTGGCTTTAATTCTGGGTGCATGTAGTAATGTAGTCTCTGTATGATTTCTTTGGCTGTAAATGGTGTTAGTGGTATCTGATTTACTCAGGGGCTAGGGGGTGGTTATTATGGAAGCTGTGGTAAAGTTGTGATGAGAGAAGACTTAGATTCCAAGTGAGCTGGTCTTCAGGCCATAGTGGTGGCAGCGGTGGACTAAGCATGCCTATCTTTGTGCCACAGTACAATGTACGCTGGCACCTGCATTGGTGGTTATCAGCAAGCCAATTTTTGGTCCTTCACGTGGTTTGTTTGGATTCCAGCAGGAGCAGCGGTGCACTCGACAGGTAGGCCTGGGTGATTGCAGTAGCAGTGGTGAGACAATTCTGTGGTTCCTGAGTGGTGTGCATCAATGTTGGTGGTGGCTGAAATGGGCTGGGCACACCAGTCACTAGGCCCACAAGTGGCACTTATGGGTTGGTACCACCTGAGGTGGTAACTGCTGGAAGTTTAGGCCCAATTTCTGGCCTCTAGGAGGAGTGCTTGGCTGCCTAAGGTGGTGGATTGGGCTGGGCAATCCCCAGGATCCTAAGCTAGATGCTCTGTCTTGGAGGGGGATGCAAAGTTGAGCTGGGTGGGCTTATACTCAGCTCTCCAAAGATGAGAGCAGGCTATACCTATGGTGGGCAGGGTGGGGCGATCCTCAGGCCCAAGTCAGACCACATGGGTGAGGAGAAGCAGGAGCCGCACTGAAGCTTCTGTCACTGAATAGGATGAAGCCAGCCTTGGTGGCCACAACCTAAGCCAGTGGGTGGGGAAGGCACATCCTTCTCATACCCCAGTCCTGGTTGGGTTCA
This sequence comes from Symphalangus syndactylus, assembly GCF_028878055.3. Taxonomy (NCBI): domain Eukaryota; kingdom Metazoa; phylum Chordata; class Mammalia; order Primates; family Hylobatidae; genus Symphalangus; species Symphalangus syndactylus. Next base: position 49,681,571 of record NC_072423.2, read on the forward strand.
CTCCCCAGCTCTGGTAGTGGTAGCCCATGCCCAGCTCACACCACAGTACCAGCTGCAGAAGCCCCACCCTATCTCACAACCAAGTCCCAATGGAAATTTGTGCTCTGCTCACTTACCAGCACTGGCTGCTATGGCCCACAGATTGCTCATTTTACAGCCCTGGCTACAGAAGCCCTACCAGCTCTTGCCCGAGTCCCAGTAGCAACAGCCTGAGTTTCCCTAACACCTTGGTCCTGGTACAGCTGGACCCTAGGACAGCATGTAGTCTGCCGAAGCTAGGTTTGAAAATGGTGCCTTGCTGTAGCCACTTTGGTCTCAGAAAGGGTGTGGGACCCAGTGCAAGCTGCCTCCCTAAAGCAGTTCCAACCCATGGTTTACTGGCAGCTCCCTATGTTAGTTTTAGAGGTTTGGAGGATCAAGGGGCTCTCCTGCAGCCAAGATTGCACAATTCCAGACTAGAGTTATGGGCTGCTGGAATTCTCTCACTCACCCTTTCCCTGTGTTGGAAAGTCACCCTTAGCTGCCTTTTATGAAAATCACAGAAGCTAGCTGTACAAACCAAACCACAAAATCTTAATAAGAAAGGAAGGGAGGGAAGAAGGGAAGAATTAAATATACTCCTTCCTAAATCACAAGTGTTAAAATAAATCATCAAAATGAAAAAGTAATTATTCATAGTTAAGTGTTTGAACTCATGAAGCCAGACTCCTAAAGGGTCATACCAGTTATAGAAAGACGAAAATATTTCCTGAAGGACTGTCTACTAGTATTCCTTTAAAAGTAATTTTTTTTCACAGGTGGGGGTGGAGAGGAGTAGAGAAAGAAGGAGGCAAACCTAGTAAGAAGCAAGTAGTTTAATACTAGAAAGTCAAAACATCAATCAGAAACATCAGAGTAGCTTCCTTCTATTTGAATGTCTCATGGTGTCACAGACACAGACAGAAAAACAAATCCAATGTGCATGTCCACCTTAAAGACAGGCAGTGTTCTAATAGATCCAAATGTTTAATTCTAGACATAAGAAATTTTCTCCTAAAAACTTCCCAAGATAATACATGCTAACTTCAGCCTCCTAATATAGTGAAGACTGGATGAAATACATGTGATTTTCTCTCTTGAAATTAGAAACATTAAAGAAAAAGTACAGCAAAATGAAGTATTTTAGAGACAATTCTTTAGCTTTTCTCAATCTGCAAGTGTTAATGCCAGAACTCTAATATAGAAACAAAGAACACCCCCTTCCTCCTACTTCCCTCATCCCCATTTATTCACTTCTTCTTGGCAAGGTTTGGTATACTAACTAGAAGCCTTAAACTATGGTAAGATGTTTATTTTTCACATTATCTTCTCAGAGCTTTAAGGAAAAAAGAAAAAAAACTCAAATATTTACTTACTGTTTTTAAAATTTAGAGCCCTTCTAACAGACTCAGTAATCAATCAAAACAATAAAAAACATTCTAATGTACTTCAATAACAGCCAAACAATAGTGTTAGAATCATGGCTCTACTCATTACAGCTGTAGTAACTGACTTTCAGCAAGTTATTTAATCTCTCTGACCTCCATAAAAGAGATAATAATGGTGCCTACCTCATGAGGTTAAACCGAGAACTACATGTCTATATATAAAGAGGTTAAAACAGTATATGGTATAGAGTAAGTGAATATAAGTGTTGACTATTATTGTTGTACTGATGTTATTAAAATAATTATGAGTCTAACAAGGTAGAAAGTGGGAAAAAATGAATTTTAGAGTCAGGTTTGAGGAGTGTGCCTAATAATACCTGTGTAACATTGGGCAAGTTACTTAACCTTAGCAAAGCTATTTCATCATTTGTAAAAAGGAGACAACAATACCTACTTTTAACATTTTGAGGACTAATAAAAGACAATGTTTGCAAAGCAAGTAGCACAGAGAAGTGACCAATAAACAAAAATAATCATTATTATTGCTGTCAGCCAACTTCTCCCCAGACAATAAGGAAGTTCTTCTGTCCCTTGTGGAAGCTGTATACTTTACTTTGAGTTCTAACAGGGAAACCGGAAAAATGTAAATTTAATTTTACTAAAAATCACTAGTGAAAGAACTTTCCTACACCCTAGAAAAGGAGGAATAGGAGAAAGGCATATTTATCTAGAGCTTTTGCAAATCCAATCATCTGACAAAGTACAAGAAATAGTTGCCCCACTAGAGGTTTGAGTAAAAACACATCAACACAGCAGTTCATTGTATATGCAATTTTAAGAGCAATCATGTCATTTTGTTGTTTTACTACTGTGTCAGTAATTCTTCTCTGTTGAATTTTTTCATTTGAAACTTGTAAAAATAAAATCAGAGCTCTGATAAAATTGGCAATTTTTTACAGTAAAGGAATGGCAGAAAGGAATGTAAAAAAGTAGACATGTAGGGATGGACCGAAAAATTGGAAAAGATACCAACAAAACTTAGAATGTTAGAAAGTGGGTGAATGATGCACACGTATGTTTATTGCGGCACTATTCACAATAGCAAAGAGTTGGAACCAACCCAAATGTCCAACAACGATAGACTGGATTAAGAAAATGTGGCACATATACACCATGGAATACTATGCAGCCATAAAAAGGGATGAGTTCATGTCCCTTGCAGGGACATGGATGAAGCTGAAAACCATCATTCTCAGCAAACTATCACCAGATCAGAAAACCAAACACTGCCTGTTCTCACTCATAAGTGGGAGCTGAACAATGTGAACAGGTGGACACAGGGAGGGGAACATCACACACCAGGGCCTGTCGGCGGGTGGGGGCTAGGCGAGGGATAACATTAGGAGAAATATCTAATGTAGGTGATGGGTTGATGGGTGCTGCTAGCTACCAGGGCATGTGTATACCTATGTTAACAAAACTGCACATTCTGCACGTGTACCCCAGAACTTAAAGTATAATAAATAAATAAATAAACAAACAAACAGTGGGTGAATGAATTGGTAACTGATTTAGCATGAACAAATCAGAAACCTAATGCACAAGTAGGGTAACTGCTGTTGGTTCAGGAATTGGAAACACTGGGTATTACCAGAAATGAGAGTAGAGGCGAGGCTGAAAAGAGGTGAGATGATTAGAAGTCTATTTAAGAAGGAGACAGTATGTTTTAGAAAGAGGTAAGCTATTAAAAGGTCTTTAAAAGAAAAATATGTATAAGCTAAAAAAAGCAGAATGAGTCAGGAAAACATTCCAGACTATAAAAACTACATGCAGAATTAAACAGATCACAGTTTTTCAGAACTAGGGCATTAAAAAACATGTGATGCTAGGAGTCAACCTATGCTCTGCCACTTTAGCTGTGCAAACTACAATGCTTAAGTTTTCACTTCTAAATGAAGTAGTTGGATGAGATGAGTGGTTCTCACCTAGGGTGCACATCGGGATCACCGAGGGAGGGAATATCTTCTAAAGAAACACATGGTTGGAGTCCAGTCCACTGAGATTATGACTCCTGGTTATGTGTTATAGAAAAAGCTCCCCTTCCACTGAAGAAGATGATCTAAAAAATTCTTTCAAATTTCAATCCTTCATACTTCAAATATAAAAGAAAAATAGATATAATTGCATTCATTCAACAGAAACCATTGTGAGCTTTCCTTTAGACTAGCTTGAAGCACACCAGGGACAGGCACAGGGGAGTAACAATATGAGATTTATTCCACTAATCAATGTTTCTCGAATGAATGAATGTATCTGTGGTATTGTCATGAGTTTAATTTTCTAACTCGACTAGGTTAATTTTAATTAAACTACTACAGGGTATAAATTTTCTTGAAATGGAAAATATTCCTAAGTCTATCCTAGATGTCCAACCGACTGATATTCCTCAGTTTCTCACAATTGTCATAATTCTTTCATCATAGAATCGTAGTTTTAGCTTTTCTTTTTTTTTTTACTCTTCTATTTGTAGTATTTGAAAAGTAACAAATGAACACAGTACTAGAAATAGAAACAGTTATGGAAGGAAATAACATAGAAAATAAAACACCTCTGTTACTCCCAATAATACTCCATAGAGATAATTAAACCCTCTTCTCCATTTCTGACTTTAATCATCTTAGTGTTACCCCCAAAACTTTAAATATGATTAGACTTTTCTTTCTTCGGTTACAATTACATATTTATTAAGCAAGATCCAGTGATTTCCTCCCAATGACAGAATTTGCCTCACTTATACTACATCCTTTAAAGTTTTTATAGTTATGTCTTTATATGTCTTTTATATCTTTATAGTTATATCTTTATCTTTAGTTCTTAGATACATTACCTTTCAAACTTTGAATAAGTGTAATATCTACTTGATCCATTACATTACACTATATTTCTTGAATTTTCTTTCTGTACAGTGAGAAAATCAGTATACCTTCCCTTCACTATCCAACTTTTAATAGCTATACCATTTATTTCCCACCATCAAGGTTTTAGCATTTCTATTATATCCAGAGACTGGATCTTCCATGCTTTGTTTACAGATTTATTCTGAAAACAAAAGTCTACAAACATAAAATATATAAATACTTGTCACTACAGAAACAGGATATGTGATTAGAGTCATAGAATGTAAGATGTCAGACTATGGTTACTAAAACAGATACCTGAAAGAATGTTATAAGTGTAGAGGCCAATGGAATTTCCTTTCTAACATTCAACTCCTTAGAATCATGCCTCATTTTAGTTTGCTTCATCTTGAACCATGACTTCCTTGTTCAGCTTTTCATTTTTACTACTTTTGTTTGTTTGTTTTGAGACAGGATCTCACTCTCTCACCCAGGTTGAAGTGCAGTGTTACGATCTCAGCTCACGCAACCTTGGCCTCCTAAGCTCAAGCGATCCTTCAACCTTAGCCTCCCGAGGAGCTGGGACTACAGGTGCACACCACCCCACCCAACTAATTTTTTTGGTATTTTTTGTAGAGACGAGGTTTCACCATGCTGCCCAGGCTAGTCTCAAGCTCCTGGGCTCAAGCGATCTACTCGCCTCGGCCTCCCAAAGTGCTAGGACTACAGGTGTGAGCCATTGTGCCTGGCCCATTTTTATTAAATTTTAAGTATCTCTTTCTTCCAGTTGTCAGGAATACCTGCTACGCCCTCTGCCAGGAACATTCATCCTCTGGCTCTTTATGTGGCTGGTTTCTAATATTTGAGGTCTCAGCTCAAATGTTATCTCCTCACAGAAGAATTAGAGCTGTTTGATCATATTATTTGTAAAAATGCTCAACTACATACTGATTTCCTCTTAAGTAGCTTCTTTCCAGAACTGCTGCATGGCTGTGCTCCAGCAAAATAAAAAAGGACCCAGGAAAGAGGAACATGCAACATTTAAGATACAGCAAAACTAAACCAAAAGTATAGTATAAAGAAAGGCCACATATAGAAAAAAAAAAAAAAGAAAGAAAAGAAATTGGACCTTTGCCTCACATCAATTCCCAAAATTAATTGCAAGTGAATTAGAAACCTACATGTAAAAGATAGAACTATAAACCATTTAGAAGACAATGTACAAGAATATTTTATGTCTTAGAGGAGAAAAGGACCCAAAAAACACAAACCATAAAAGATAGGTAAATTCAACTACCATTAAATTAAAAATTCCATTTATCAAAAGCAGCATAAAGACAGCAAAGAAACTATAAACTGGTCAAAGATGGCTGTAACACACATAATCAACAAAGGATTAACATCTAGACTATATGAAGAACTTCTACAAATCAATATGAAAAGACAAATTACTAAAAAGAAAAGTAGGCAAAAACTTGAAAAGACATTTCACAGAAAGGAAAATGACAACATACCTATGAAAAGATGTTCAACTCCACTAATAATCTGAGAAATTCAAATTAAAATCACCATTAGATGCCATTTGTGAGAGTCTGTTACGGTGGTGGCCCCCAAACAACTACAACTCCCAGTAGTCCCTTCTGGCCAAGCTGTCCATTTTAACCCACAGATACATTCCCAGCTCTGGGCCCAATCTGTAAAAAGACCTGGCAGCTTCCACTTTTGCACTCTGGGTAAGAAGTCTAGCTACTTTTTTGGATAAATCATGTGAAGACGCTACATGAGGAGAGAGGCCCTGAGCCAACATAGAGGCCCAGCCATGGTAGAGCCATAGCTAACATGTCAGCTGCATGTAGCCACATAAGTATGACCACAGGCATAATCAGCAGAACCATACAACCGAACCTAGCTCAAATTCAAGAATGGTGGTTGTCTAAGATTTGCAGTGGTTTGTTAAGCAGTAATAGATAACTGAAACTGAATTCATTTTATTGTTTTCATCTTTAAAAATCTGAAAGATGAAAAAACTGTCAAATATCCTGAGTAAAATAAATCTACCCAGTAAAGTCTCAAGGTTTTTGTTTTGTTGTTGTTGCTGTTGTTTTGTTAGCATACAACTACTAGGCATTTGTGGTTAGTTAACAGAATTCATAATATTTATTATTAATAAGTTTTTTGGCACATGGAAAAATTAATAAAGAAGAAAAATTTTGAAGACTCAAGTAATACAAGCCAGAGTCTAAATCTTAATTTGCCAACTATAATGAAATGATTAAACCATGTTAAACCTAACAGAACACTATGCAGCCATAAGAGAAAATGCAAAATAGGTTAAGTGACAAATACAGAATTCAAAATTGTAAGCACACAACTATAGGCCTATGTTTTTCAAATACAGGTAAAAATCATAAGGGTTATGGATATTTTCCTTAACCTTTGTTTTTCAAATTTTCTATGACGTAACTTACTTTTATAATTTAAAATATTTGCTTTTTAAAATAAATTAAGGACCAATAAATGAATAGGAAGAACAGACAAGAATGATGAGCAAGGAGAGCTATTAATTCTTTGGAAGATCTAGAAATCACAATTAACTGTTTATACAAAGAGCTATCTCAATTGAGGGCAAGGCAAAGGCTGCCATTCCCATTACTAATATGTTATAAATGTACAAGTGACTTTTTCTCTCAACGTAGCACCTATAATTCAAAATCTACCATTTAAAACATTTTTTTATATTCTTTTAGTGTGCATTTCCATTTTAGGGAATTTAACAAACAGAAATACAAACATGTTCAGAATTACATGTACAAGGATGTTCACTGCTGTATTCTCTGTAACAAGAAAATTAGAAAAAAACACAAATATATATATATATATATATTTGTGTGTGTGATATATATATATATATATATTTAGACGGAGTCTTGCTCTGTTGCCCAGGCTGGAGTGCAGTGGTGAGATCTCAGCTCACTGCGGCCTCCACCTCCTGGGTTCAAGCAATTCTCCTGCCTCAGCCTCCCGAGCTGGGATTACAGATGTGTGTCACCATGCCCAGTTAATTTTTGCATTTTAGGAGAGATGGAGTTTCACTATCTTGACCAGGCTGGTGGAGCTCCTGACCTCAAGTGATCCGTCTGCCTCAGCCTCCCAAAGTGTTGGGATTACAGGCATGAGCCACCATGCCTGGCCCAAATACATATTAATGTATATATAAATTGACTAAATAAAATTTAATAAGATTAAATAAAATTGGCCGGGCGCGGTGGCTCACGCTTGTAATCCCAGCACTTTGGGAGGCCGAGGCGGGCGGATCACGAGGTCAGGAGATCGAGACCACGGTGAAACCCCGTCTCTACTAAAAAATACAAAAAATTAGCCGGGCGCGGTGGCGGGCGCCTGTAGTCCCAGCTACTCGGAGGCTGAGGCAGGAGAATGGCGTGAACCCGGGAGGCGGAGCTTGCAGTGAGCCAAGATTGCGCCACTGCACTCCAGCCCGGGCGACAGAGCGAGACTCTGTCTCAAAAAAAAAAAAAAAAAAAAAAAGATTAAATAAAATATAATATATCCATACACTAAAACACTGGGCATTAAAGAGAATGCCATTAATATATGTTATTCATGTACTCCTTGGGAAAGTAAATAATATATTTTATTAAGTAAGAAAATAAAGTTGTAAAAATTAAATGTATAGGATTAGCCCATTTTTCTTAAAGTACTGGACACTGTATAGAAAAAAATATAGAACAATAAACATTAATGTTAATAGTAGTTATTGCTGAAGGAGAATACAGAAGACTTAGAATTAAGACATCATATATTTCTGAATTCCTTCCGAAGACCAGGATGTATTAGTTTAACAATAATGAGATAAAAACTGTCTTAAAAAGTAGTATACTGGCTGGGTACGGCGGCTCACGCCTGTAATCTCAGCACTTTGGGAGGCCGAGGCAGGCGGATCACAAGGTCAGGAGATTGAGACCATCCTGGCTAACAGGTGAAACCTCGTCTCTACTAAAAATACAAAAAATTAGCCGAGCGTGGTGGCAGGCACCTGTAGTTCCTGCTACTTGGGACGCTGAGGCAGGAGAATGGCATGAACCCAGGAGGTGGAGCTTTCAGTGAGCGGAGATCGTGCCACTGCACTCCAGCCTGGGCGACAGAGCTAGACTCCGTCTCAAAAAAAAGAAAGAAAAAAAGTAGTAAAAAGTAGTATACTAACAACAGATCATCTTAAAAAAGTGTATCATTTGTCTTCCTTGGCTCATGGACACACGAGTAAAAATTTCCCCAGCTATTTCTGGATTTCCTGGGGCTGAAGGTCTCTTTTTAATGATTTAAAGAAACCAAAAAGCTATGTTGGATGGGAATAAAAGCAGAAGAATTTTTTTAAAAAATTGGAATCGGAGCTTCTGTTAGTTCCTCTACATTTACCTCTGTTCTCTAACACACTGTCCTACCCAAGAGCAAATGCTAGTCCAGACAGGCCACAGCTCTAAGTTTATGCAGGAATTCTGATGAATCCAAATAACAGCTTAACATTGTAATCCACTTTATAAAATGTTTTTTCTCTTGTGCTTTTAAAGCAAATTAACACTGATGGCTACAAATTTTATTCTTAGAAGGTTTTTAAAAATCTTTTCTTCAACAACCTCATTTTTATTCTCAAAGCACCCAATTTTGGTGAATAGATTACCTCGAGACTGAGAGAAATGAAAAACAAGTGTGATAATCTCTTAATTGACAAAGTATTCAGGCTGAATGTCATAGGAATAAAAGATGAATAACTCAACATAAAGGCATTCCCAAATAGGCAATATTCTTGGTTTTCACCAGAATCTACTTCACAATCTAGGTAAAATCAATTACAGCAATAGCATGATAATAATAGGGAAGTGAACTGTCATAAAGCATTTACTGCATGCTAGGTATTGTTCTTTTTACATTTATTAACTCATTCAATTCTAACTGATAACGTATTAGGTAAATTCATCACATTTTCCCCATTTGCAGATGAGGAAATTGAGACTTAGCAGTGTTAACTAATCTGCCCAAGGTAACAGTAAGCAGTAGAAATTATATGTATAGGTAACAGTAAGTTGTAAAAATTATATGTATAAGATTAACCTATTTTTCTTACTGATAGGAAGAGCTTACTGATAGGAACCCAAGCATATTGGCTCCAAAGTCTATGCTCTTAACTGGCATTCTGAAAGAATCCTTGAGAAATGAGCAGAAAAACAACTTGTTCACTAAATAGCAAGCCCTAGAGCAAGACAATAATTAAAAATCAATACTCCCAAGTATGGCTTAAGAAAGTAGAATAATGCAGCTTGCCAAACGGTCACTTATAAAATCTTTCACACACACAAAATGGTTTGCACATAACTATGAACTGTATCTTAGAATACAGCCAAATGTCTAACATTCCCAAGTTACGATGACAGTTGTCTATTTATTGATCTTGACAGTAGTAATTTATTGCAGAGTAAATCAATGAAGTTTGCACAATATCTACCTGTAGCCTGTTAACAGGCATGTTAAAAAGAGTTGAAACATGGAAATTTCAGGTTTTACAGGGCTTCTTCAATCTATATACATTTATATAAAGATGTCTCATCTAAAAACATTTAAAAGTCGAATTATCTGGAGAAAACATTCATATAAAAATTATTTTCAGAAACTGGTATTTAGCCTAATGCTATTAGAATTGATTGCTCGTATATGTGAACGTCATTCCAGTTTCTGCAGGTTTCAAAATACAAAGAGTGACATTTAAAGCCTGTGTAATGTGTCATTAAACATATATTAAAATGGGAACATTTCCACTTTGTCAAGAATATACAATTTGTTAGGATAATGGCTATACTAACTGCTTACAAATTTCTGTTGTATTAAATATATCATGCACTGTAAAATATATTTTAGGAGAAAAGATAGAGCTGAACTAGGGCTGGACAATTGCTTTGATCACAATAAGACCAGGCAGCTAGAACCTTCAAGAAAAAACATGCAGTTCCTTAAAAAAAACAAAACAAAACAAAAAAACAGCGTTACTGAGATATGATTGACATGCAATCACCTGCACGTAAGTAAAGTGTACAAGTGGGTAAGTTTTGGCATATGTATCTATCCAGGAACCATCACCACAGTCAAGACCAAGAACATATCCACCATCTCCAAAAGTCTCCTTGTGTCCCCTGTAATCCCTTCCACCCACTCCACTACTCCTGAATCTGTCCAACTATGCAAGCACTAATCTACTTTCTATCATTGAAGATTACTTTGCTTCTTCTAGAGATTTATATTAATGGAATTATACAGTACATAGTCTGCTAAGCCTAAATTTTTAAATTCAGCTGAATTATTTTGACATTCATTCATGTTACTGAATGTATCAGTAGTTGCTTTTCGTTGCTGAGCAGTTTTCCATTATATAGATATACCACAATTTATCAGTTCGCCTGATGAACACTTGGGTTGTTTTAATTTGAGGTTATAAAAAAAAAACCTGTTGTGAATACTAGTGTGTAACTATATGCTTTCACTTCTCTTGAGTAAATACCTAGTATAATGGTTGGATTATATGGTAGGTGTATATTTTGCACTTTCTTAAAAAGTTAAAATATTTTGCGAGGTAGTTGTACAATTTTACCTTCCTCTCAGCAGTGCATAAGAGTTCCAGTTCCTCCAGATCCTTGCTTGATAGGGGAAGCGTTTTTAATTTTGGTCATTGTAATAGCTATGTAATGGTATATAATTGTGGTTTTAATATTCATTTTCCTAATAACTAATGTTGAACATCTTTTCATGTGCTTTTCTCAATGGTTCTATTATGGACTGTCCTTCTGGTGTTGTATCTAATAATCTATGACTAATCCATGGCTGCAAAGATTTTTCCTGTTTTCTTTGGAGGGTTTAATAGTTTAGGTTTTATACTTAGGTCTATGATTCCTTATGAGTTAATTTTTGTTTACCGGGGTATATGGAGCCACAGTAATTTCTTTTTGCATATGCACATGAAATTGTGACACATCCGTAAGGATATGGACTTGTTGAAAAGAATATTCTTCCTCCGTTGAATGTCATTTGCATCTTTGCAAAAAATCAGTTAGGCATATTTCTTTGGGTCCATTTTTGTATTCTCTACTCTGTTTTACTGATTTGTCTATCTTTATACCCATCCCATACTGTAGGTTTATAATAAGATTGATAAGTAGTATGAGAGCTTTGAATTTGTTCTTTTTCAACATTGTTTTGGGTTTTCTAGGGTCTTTACATTTCCATATAAATTTTAGAATCAATTTGTCAATTTCTACAAAAAACGCTGGCTGAGAATGTGACTGGAATTGCACTGAATCTTTATTTTTTGAGACAAGGTCCATCCCTGTTGCACAGGTTGGAGCGCAGTGGTGTGATCCTGGCTCACTGTAGCCTTGAGCTCCTGGGCTCAAGGAATCCTCCTGCCTCAGCCTCCCAAGTATCTAGGACTACAGGCCAGCATGTCTCAGTAATTTTTTAAACAAGTTTTTGGAGAGAAAGAGTCTGGCTGTCTTGCTCAAGCTGGTCTTGAACTCCTACCCTCGAGCAATCCTCCTGCCTTGGCCTCCCAAATGCTTGAATTTTAGGTGTGAGCCAGTGTGCCCAGTCCCTCATTGAACACTTAGATTACTTTGGAGAGAAATAACATCTTAACAGTATCGCATGTCCTTAACCTCATGAACACAGGATATTGCTTAATTTTTTTGTTGTTGTTTTTTGAGACAGAGTCTTGCTCTGTCTCCAGGCTGGAACACAGTAGTGTGATCTCTGCTCCCTGCAAGCTCTGCCTCCTGGGTTCAAGTGATTCTCCTGCCTCAGTCTCCTGAGTAGCTGGGACTACAGGCATGCACCACCACACCCAGCTAGTTTTTGTATTTTTAGTAGAGATGGGGTTTCACCATGTTGGCCAGGATGGCCTCGATCTCTTGACTTCGTGATCTGCTTGTCAGCCTCCCAAAGTTCTGGGATTACAGGCATGAGCCACCACTCTCGGTCTTTTTATTTAGGTGTTCCTTAACTTCACACAGCAATATTTTGTAGTTTTTAAGTGTCTAGGTCTTTGACATTGCCACATTTCTTTCTTTGTATTCCATATACATAGAAATGTTTTGTAAATGGTATTGTTTTAAATTTTTGATTTCTACTTGTTCATAGCCAGGACACAAAAATACTACTGATTTTAATACACTGATGTTGTATCCTATAACTTTGTGAAATTCACTTATTAGTTCTTGTAACATTTTTTGCAGATTTCATTGCATCTCTATGTAGATGGTCATGCTATTTATAAATAAAGAATACTTTACTATTTGCTTCTCAATTTGGATGTCTTTTATTTATTTTTTCTTGACTTATTACATGGCCTGAAACTTCCAGTACAATGTTGAATAGATGTGGTAAGGCTGAATATCCTTGTGTTGTTCCTGACCACTGGGGGAAAGCATTCAGTCTTTCATCATTGAGTATGATGTTATTAATAGATGTAAAATTTTCATATAAGCTATCAGATTGAAAAAGTATCCTCACATTTCTAGTTTGCAAAGGTTTTTATCACTAATATATGTTAGATTTCATCTAAAAAAATTTGTACCTATTGAGATGAACACACGGTCACTCTTTTTTAGCTTATTAACATGCTGAATTGTGTTAATTGGTTTCCAAATTCTAAATTAAACCTGTATTCCTGTAGTAAATGGCACTAAATAAGGAAATATTATTGTTTCTAAAATATTGCTGCATTTGATTTGCTAAAAATTTTGTTTAGAATTTTTGCATGTAGGTTCATGAGGGATATCAATTTTTTTGTCTTTGGTTTTCATATCAGGGTATTACTGGCACCATGCAATGAATTGTTAAGTATTTCTTCTTCTATAATTTTCTGGAAGACTTTATATAGAAAATAGAGTATTTCTTCCTTAAATGTTTGGTAGAATTTACCAGTGATGCCTCTGGGCTTTGAGTTTTCTTTGTGAGAAAGCTTTTTAACTACAAATTCAATTTCCTTAACAGATATAAAACTATTTAGGTTATCCTTTTTATTTTCTCTTAAGTATTATCATAACGGCAATTACATCAAATTGGTTGATAGTATTTTTGAAGTGTTCTACATCCTTAGATTTTCCTCGTTCTATTAACCATTGAGAATGTGGTAATGAAATCAAGTATAATCGTGGATTAGTTGGCTTCTCTTTGAAGTTACATCAGTATTTACTTCATGCATTTTAACTCTGTTTTTTAAGTATATAAAAAACAGTAATACTGTTCCCAGTAATACTCCTTGTTCCACAATCAATTTTATTCTATGTTTCATACAGTTACTCCCGCTTTCTTTTGGTTACTATTAGCAGAGTACATACTTTTAGGTTATTTCTTTACATTTCATGTGGGTTTCTGACAGGCAGTTTATATTTGTGTCTTGCTTTTTCCCCCCTAAATACAATTTGACAGTGATTATTTATATATTAAGTTGAAATCTATTATTTTGATTTCTATTTGTCCCACCTATTGCCTGCTTTCTCTCCTTTTCTACCTTTTCTTAATTTTTTTTAAAAAACCAGTATCATCCCCTTTGTTCATCTATTTGTTATAATCTTGTTATTTTAGTGGTTGCTTTAAGGTTACTATTATACAGCTTTAGCTTATCACAGCCTATCTTCAACTGATATTACATCAGTTCACATATAGGATAAAAACCGTACAATAAAATATCTTCATTTTTCCCTTAATGCAATATTTGTCATACATTTTACTTATATATATATTTGTTAAAACCCCTAAAGTGAATGTCATTATTTCCTTTAAAGACGCAATTACATTTAAAATGACTTATATAATAAAAAATATTATATATTTACTCATTAGGTTATGTTTTGGTGCATGCCATTAGTTTATGTATATTTCCATCTGGTATAATTTTCCTTCTTTATGAAAGACTTCCTTTAACATTTCTACTAGTGTGGACTCCTGGTAATGATGTTTTTCTGCTTCTATATGTCTGAAAATCTCTACTTTGCTTTTGGCTTTTAAAGTTTTTTTTTTCTGGGTATAGAATTCAAGGTTGACATTTTTTAAAAAGTACTTTTAAATGTTGCTCTAAAACAAAAAATTAGCCGGGCGTGGTGGTGGGCGCCTGTAGTCCCAGCTACTCGGAGAGGCTGAGGCAGGAGAATGGCGTGAACCCGGGAGGCGGAGCTTGCAGTGAGCCGAGATTGCGCCACTGCACTCCAGCCTGGGCGACAGAGCGAGACTCCGTCTCAAAAAAAAAACAAAAAAAAACAAAAAAAAACAAAAAAAAACAACAACAAAAAAAAAAAATGTTGCTCTAACGTGCTCTTGTTTGCACTGTTTCCTGCAAGAACCTGCTGTCATATTTATCTTTTTTTCCATTGTATGCAACATGCATTTTTTTTCTGGCTGCTTTTAAGATATTTTTGTTCATCACTGATTTCAAGCAATTTACTTTTGATGTGCTTTGGTATACATGTGCTTAGATGCATCTTCTGCATGTGTCTGAGGTTCATTGAGGTACTTCAATCCATGGGTTTATAGTTTTCATCACTTTGGAAAATTTTTGGCCATTATTCCTTCAAAAGTTTTCTGCTCACAACTCTCCTTCAGGAACTCCAGTTATATATATATATAAAATATATATATTATTTATATATTATATATAACATAATATATATATATTAATTAGATCACTTAAAGTCGTCCAACAACTCAATGATTTTAGTTAAATCACTTTTTTCTGTCTAACTGCTATATCTCCAACTCACTCATTTTTTCTTCTGCAATGTCTAATCTCCCATTAATCCAATCTAGTGTATTTTTCTTATTAGACATAATGATTTTCATACACAAAAGTTCAATCTGCTGGGTGTGGTGGCTCATGCCTATAATCCCAGCACTTCTGGAGGCTGAGGTGGATCACTTGAGACCAGGAGTTCAGGACCAGCCTGGGCAACAAAGTGAGACTCAATCTCTACTAAAAAAAAAAAAAAATCAAACAGCCAGGCCTACTTTGAATTCCCAATGTTGTGAACTTTATCTTCTTGGGTATTGTATATTTTTGTGTTTCTATATTCTTGAGGTTTATTCTGTGACAGTTTAGTTACGGTTTATTCTGTGACAGTTTAGTTACTTGGAAACAGCTTGATTCATTTAGATCTTTCTTTTCTGATTTGTTGAATGGGTGTGGAGAGGTGCTCAGCCTAGAGCTATTTATTTTCTATGACTAAGACAAAAATCTAACTGGAATATTCTACCCAATGCCCTATAAATTAAGACTTTTTCTCTTGCTGATGGAAACAAGCACTATTCCCAGGCATTATTTTACTAATATGAATTCTAAAATAAATTCCACCTCTACAAGTTCCCATCATTTGTTCCTCACCAATTAGGTTTTCCTTGTTAGCTGGTGTATTAGTCTGTTTTCAGGCTGCTGATAAAGACATACCCAAGACTGGGCAATTCACAAAAGTAAGTTTAAATGGACTTGCAGTTCCACTTAGCTGGGGAGGTCTCACAATCATAGCAGAAGGGAAGGAGAACCAAGTCCCAGATGGCCTGCGGCAGGCAAGGAGAGCTTGTGCAGGGAAACTCTCCCTTATAATACTGTCAGAACTCATGAGATTTATTCACTGTCATGAGAACAGCATGGAAAAGACCAGCCCCCATAATTCAATCATCTCCCACCGGGTACCTCCCATAACATGTGGGAATTATGGGAGCTACAACGTGATAGTTGGGTGGGAACACAGAGCCAAATCATATCAGTTGGAATTAACTCCAGAATAATTGTACTTCTCATTACTTCCTTTCACTTCACGTAGGCTGGTAAAAAAATCACCAGATATTCTAAATGTATAACAGTGAGTCTTCTAGCATATGCCCAATTGTTGTGGAAGCAGCCATGCGACATGCCACTGCTCTCTGGGATTGCTCAACCAGTAAACTGGGCCTGGAACATTCTCTATACAGAAGCTGAGCTGTTGCGTGTCCCCAAATTCTCCTTCCTTATCAAGAGAAACATCATATGGACCCAGACCAGCCCCACCAGTATATCTGTCCCTTGTGGGAAGGGAACTAGGTCTTCACCTGCAGCATGAGAAGGGTGCATGTAGTCTATTGCCCTGCACTGGCTATAAGGAGGGACTCATTGGCCATGAGAGACCAGCTGCCTTAGTGTATGTGTGCCGCAATAAGAGAATACCACAGGATAAATAATTTATAAAAAAGGGAAATTTATTTCTCATAGTTCAGGAGATGGTGAAATCCAAGATCAAGATGGAAGTTTTCGGTAAGGGCTGCTCTCTGCTTCTAAGATGGCACTTTGAATGCTGCCTCCACTGGTGAGGAGGAATGCTGTGTCTTCACATGGCAGAAGGCAGAAGAACAATAAGGGAACCCACTCCTGCAAGTTCTTTTTATAACAGCATTACTCTGTTCATGACGGTGAGACCCTCATGACCTAAATATAATACCTCCCATTAAGCCCCACCTCTCAATAATGTTGCACTGGAGATTAAGTTTCCAACACACGAATGTGGGGGAACACAGTCAGACCATAGCACTGGTATATACTATAGACAGTGATCTTGCTGAGTCTCTTCTCCTTTCTGTGAGTAAAGTATTCTTCCAATCAGTGACTTGTGGGTTGAGTCTTCCTTTGCAACTCTGAACCCACTGAAGATGCAGTGGGCTGAGGTCTATGATCTCCCGTTTCTGGTGACTGGCATTGTTACGGTTGCTACCAAACTCCATGTAGTGGGAATCCTCACTTGGGATTGGTAGCTGGATCTTCCTGCTTGATACCAATATTATATATTGGAGTTCCTATTACTATAATCTCTTATTTCTATACCAGCCTTTATTCTGTTTTTATGGCAGCATCATTTACTTCCTATTCTGTGGACTCCCACAGTTACATCACTTCCATATCTCTTTCCTATTATCTTCATCCAAATGCTTTTAACTGTGATCCTACCTGAAGAATAAAAGTTTCTTTATTCTTAAATTACTCAGAAGTATGAGTTGACATTGATTTAGACTAGATTTAATGGTTAAATTTAGTTCTCAGTCTGCCCATATAATCATCACAGTTTATATCTATAATAAACATAAAACCTTCTCTGAGGTACTGGAGGTTCAACTTTAAGGTTTCTAAGTCTTAAGAGGCACACCAATAGGTATTCATATAATCTTCTTTTTATTTTATTCATTTTATTTTTAAATTTTATTTTATTATCTTTAGAGACAGGGTCTCAGTCTGTTACCCAGGCTGCAGTGGTACAATGGTGCAATCATAGCTCACTGTAGCCTTGAACTCCTGGGCTCAAGTGATCCTCCCACCTCAGCCTCCTGAGTAGCTGGGAATACAGGTGTGTACCACCATGCCCAGCTATTTTTCAAATATTTGTAGAGATGGGGTCTGGCTATGTTGCCCAGGCTGGTCTTGAACTGGCTTCAAGTGATCGACCTGCCTCAGCCTTCCAAAGTGCCCAGTTCATATAATGTTCTTTTAAGGCAATACTAATCAGCAGCTTTAAGGAAAAAATAAATCTGTCATTAAAAACTCAAATGCAACTATGGGACTACAATCTTGAAGTACTGGGCAAAGCAAATGCCAAAAGAAGAAAATGTGGCAAGGAGAAATAGGAAAGAAGATCTGGTGCTCTTGTGTACAAGAAATAGAAACGGCCACATGAGGTGAAGGAATAGGCATACAGTATACTATATTTCTATTAATCTCATAATGACAATAATGATCACCAAAAGAAGATCGTAAAGAGACTAGACATAAAGAAAGTTAAAAATATGTTAAAAGTTCCAAGTCTGAATGCCAAATGATGCATTTCTCATGAGCAGATAAGAGTTACCATAGCTGGCCTGAACCTGCTACCCTTAGAAAGTCCTGCTTACACAGTTGGCCCTTGGCTGGCAATATGCAAACCGATTTCTGAACTGTTTCCACCAATTCGCAACTGATATTCATATCTTACTATGCCTAATCAGTTTATACAAACAATGTCCTTTCCCTCTGGGAGTCTGGAAATTGATATACAGTAGAGGGTGCCTATGTGACCAGCCCCCAACAGAAACTTTAGGTTCTGAGTCTCCAGTGAGTCTCCCTGGTAGATAACATTTCACAGTAGTTGTCAGAATTCATTGCTGGAGGAACAAAGCATATATTGTGTGATTCCATTTGGAGGTGAGTCTTATAAGATTGCATGGGCTTTTCCTTCAGACTTTACCTTTTCCCTTTAGTCCTTTCATAGTAATAAATCTTGGCCAGGCGCGGTGGCTCTCATCTGTAATCTCAGCACTTTGAGAGGCCGAGGCAGGCAGATCACTTGAGGCCAGGAGTTGGAGACCAGCCTGGGCAACATGGCAAAACCCAACCTCTACTAAAATTACAAAAGTTAGCCAGGCATGGTGGCACACACCTGTAATTCCAGCTACTTGAAAGGCTGAGGCATGAGAATCTCTTGAACCTGCAAGGCGGAAGTTGCAGTGAGCCAAGACTGCAGCACTGCACTCCAGCCTGGGGGACAGAGTGAGACTCTGTCTCAAAAAAAAAAAATAAATAAATAAAATAAAATAAAAACCTTGACAGTGAGTATGACTATATGCAGAGCCTTGTGAGTCTTGTCAATCACTAAACCTGGGGGTTGTCTTGAGAACCCTGAAACACCTTGTTTCTGGGTTTGATTAATGTGGTTCTCTTGTTTTAAAAGCAAAAAAATGACGTTAGGGTGGCACACAGTTCCAGTTGGGTGTCCTTCTCTATGAGATAGTGCTCTGAGTACTCAGGCAAATTATCTGAGAAAGAGGGCACCAAGTAAGAGTAGCCATGTAAGAGTATCGGGAAACAGCAGTCACTCAATCTGTCAAGCAGGCAAGAATCCATCAAACATTTATTTCATATCCAAAGCAGAGCAAAATGCTTAAGGCTACACATTTTTGAGAGCTCTGAACACTGTGCAGAGGTGTAAGCTGAACAGAGCAATAGATTGACAAAACCAACAGAGCATTAAACTTAAAAAGTTATATCCTGACTCAGTCTGGAAGACCTGAAGCTACCAACACAGTTAGCTAGCCAATGAGAATAGGATTACCTCACGACGCCAATGACAGGCCTTTAAGAATACACAGTGAAAGAATGAAGAACAGTGGATTAAGCCTTCAGGTTGCTCCTTTTGCCCATCAGTGATAAACAGTGCTGTAACTGGAGAGACACACAAGTTACCTTGTATTTCTACTTATTTCTAGCCTATTCTCTAAACATGATGCCTCCTTAAGTAGTATGTTTCTATCTGAATGATTAAAAAGCATGACTATCATGCTTAAAAAAACTATTAGAGTAACCAAGAAGATACCACACTGTAGGGGATATTTATCAGAGCTTTCTTTTAATCAATACTCCGTATGAAATGAAATAAATTTACTTAGCAAAATTGAATCATTGATATGACCTGGGAGATTGAGATCATATAACAACACAAGTCAAATAATAAATTCCAAATCCTAAATTAATCTGACTGCTCCACTTTCAGAGATTTCCTTCTGCTCAGCATTCTTAAGATTTAGCATCACAAAGAGCTGGAAGGACTCTTAGATAACATCAAATCTACGTAGGTATTTGGGAAAATAAACAATGTACCACTCCTGTGTTATTTAGAATAAAATATTCTAAACATTTTATTTAGAATAAATAATATTCTAATTATAATATATAACAATTATAATGTAATGTAATCTATACACAATGTAATAAATATTACACTGTTTTCTCATCCATCCATCCAACCATTCTTCCTTTCTTCCCTCCTTCTCTCTACATATCTATCATATCTCTTTAATCAGGCTAAGTCACTAAAAAAGAAGACATGGATCTACTTTGAGATCTTGGTGGCTACTATTGTAACCTGTAAAAAGCAGGAATGCAATAATTTTATTTCATTTTGATATTGAAATTTATATTACATTTGTTTCACAATTATTCAGCAAGGTAAAAACATAGGTAATATATCACCAATTCTTTCTGAAAAACACAGATCTCACCTGAGCTAACAAGCCCAGTCATGACTAGCTTACATCTCCTTAAATAGTCAACATACTCATTATAGGAACTCATATATTTCTTATATCCAGGCATTAATTTCTGTTCCAGAACTACACTGTCCAATATTATAGCCATAGGTGTCTATTAATATTAAACAAAATTCAGTTCTCCTCAGTATCATCAGTCATATATCAAGTGCTCAAGAGCCACACATGGTGAGTTGCTACCATATTGGACAATGCACAGACAGGACAGTTACATCATCACAGAAAGTTCTGTTGAGGAGTACTGCTCTGAGAGATTTCTTCTTTCAGGGCAGTTTGATTGCAATTGATTTCTGTGTCTTTCTCTGTTTTGTTTATATCCCATGACATGCCTAATCCAGAGGCTTTCTATAATGGCAAACTGTAAATATCTAAGATAGACATAAAGGTAAATCATAGGTACAAAATTAAAAAATTTAAAGGAACTATAGAGGAGGAAAAATAATTTTATCTCTATCCTTCATAGTTCTTAACTGGGATTCTCTGTAACAAAAGACAGACCAACAAGAGAAAAAGAAACAAAAAGCTTTAACAATTAAGGGAAGAAATGATTTAGTATTCACTGAATAATAAAAGTTAAAAAATCAGTTGGCAAGAGGGATTAAAATTTAACCTTGTTGACAGGCAGTTGAAGGAAGTTAACTTACAAGAAGACTTAACTCCACAAGTAGAAGCACAGTCAAATATTACATTTTCTGAGGTTTTATCTGTTTACCTGAAGGGTGCCTGGCAAATTGCTTTGTCAGTAACGCTCAATATGTATGTCAGTATTCCCATCCAAAAAAGGGAAAAGGGTGTTTAGAATTATAGCTTGTACTTTGGTCCTTGGATCAATAACTTAGCTTTGAAAGAGTTCAATGGATACCAGTGACTGATATCAACATAATATCAAAGGATAACCCAATCCTCTCTCTCTTCTGCACTGAAGACTTTTTATCTCAGCATGGTGATACTAACTTTGCAAAATCCAGTACTACTAATCTGGCTGTTTATATACCATGATCGATAGAATTGGTTCCAGATCAAGACTTGCTGTTCCAAGAGCAAAAATTCACTTATACTTTGTCTGAGACAATCTGTTTAGTACTAGATTATACTTCTTATCACATAATACCCTATGACAGACGGCACAGATTTTGAGCCAGAGTCCATTAGAAATAAATGAACAATAGAAAAATCCTTTTGTGATGCAGAGAAAGGGAAATGCTTATGTACTGTTGATGGGAGTGTAAATAACTACAACCTGTATGGAAAACAGTATGGAGATTTCTCGAATAACTAAAAATAGAAAAACAATTCAATCTAGCAATCCCACTACTGTGTATCTACCCAAAGGAAAAGAAATAATCACATAAAAAGATA
Source organism: Symphalangus syndactylus (assembly GCF_028878055.3). NCBI lineage: Eukaryota > Metazoa > Chordata > Mammalia > Primates > Hylobatidae > Symphalangus > Symphalangus syndactylus. The sequence continues at coordinate 49,703,385 of NC_072423.2, forward strand.
CATGTACTTGTATGTTTATTCCAACACTATTCACAATAGCAAATATATGGAATCGACATAAATGTCTATCAATGGATGATTAGAAAAAGAAAATGTGGTATATATACACAATGGAATACTATTCATCTGCAAAGAAAGAATGCAATTATGTCTACTGCAGTAACATAAATGGAACTGGAAGCTTTTATCTTCAGTGAAACAACTCAGAAACTGAAATATATCACATGTTCTCACTTAGAAATGAGAGCTACATAATGTGGAATAATAGACATTGGAGACAGAAGAGTGGAGGCTATGAGGGCGGAGCAGATAATAAAAAAAATTACTCAATGAATATAATATAAATTATTCAGGTGATGGATACACTAAAAGCCCAGACTTCACTACCTACATAATATAGCCATGTAACAAAACTATACTCATACCCCTAAAATTTATACAAATCAAAAAAGAAAAAATCTTCTTCTGAGATGGAGAATTGAGAACCAATGTCAAACAGTCAGATATAAGAGCAAACAATCCTGATTCCAAAAACGGTGACCATAAACATAAATTTTGCAGTATATTTTGACCAGTGTGCCCAATCATATCTAATTTAGATAACACATAAACTTTAATGTTATTAATATCACATTATCAGTTTAAATACTTTGCAGGCTTCATTTTGAATCTGTAACCTGCTAGTAGAAAGTATATCTCTTCAGGTCAATAACCAGGTATTAAGGTCTAGATTACACTGAAAAATATAATTTTTGAAGATATATATGTATGTGTGTGTGTGTGTGTGTGTGTGCATGCACACAATTATATATAAAACCGTGTCCCTGGTAGCAATTATCAATCAATCAGAAACCACTAACTGGAAGACAATAGTAAATATATGTCTGTAATGTTGATTTGGTTTTCAACTACTCAGACTTGCAATATTTCAAGTAATTATTTATTATTATTCACTTTAGCCTGACATGAGGATTCAGAATGGGTATGCACAATTTTAAATGGAGTGTATAGAGAACGATGCCTTCTCTCACATTAGTAGCATCTGGGCTACAATAACTTGTGTCATTATCTGAATAAATAAATGGCCATAAAACATGCAATAATGAATAAAAATATTAAAAAGCAAAATTTTTTTAGTATTATTATTTTACTTTGAGTTCTAGGGTACATGTGCACAAGGTGTCAGTTTGTTACATATGTATACATGTGTCATATTGGTGTGCTGCACCCGTTAACTCATCATTTACGTTAGGTATACCTCCCAATGCTATCCCTCGACCCTCCCCCCACCCCCCAGCAGGGCCTGGTGTGTGATGTTTCCCACCCTGTGTCCATGTGTTCTCATTGTTCAGTTCCCACCTATGAGTGAGAACATGCGGAGTTTAGTTTTCTGTCCTTGGGATAGTTTGCTCAGAATGATGTTTCCAGCTTCATCCATGTCCCCATAAAAGACATGAACTCATCCTTTTTTATGGCTGCATAATATTCCATGGTGTATATATGCCACATTTTCTTAATCCAGTCTATCACTGATGGACATTTGGGTTGGTTCCAAGACTTAAAAAGCAAAATATTTTTAAAATCCAATAAAAATAATCCATTCTACAGACGAGTTGGCTACCAAGGCAGCATCTTCAACACAAAATTGATATATTCACATAACAGACAAAACTTTAGATAACTGAAAATAAAGATGTAAATTTCCACAAAACAAAATTTTAGCTATCACCTTGTTGGTAATATCTTTTCCTGTTTCAGGCTCAATGTGTCTTCCTCTGTATTATTTAAGTGTGTGTACCAATGGCTCTCAGGTATATTCCCAGCATTTAGTATTTTATACTCCAGAGGGGAGGAAGAGAAGTTCGCTTACTGGGACAGGAATGGGACAGGAGAGACAGGTTGGCTGCCAGAGAACCCGCTGGATATAGGGGACACACTATCCATGAAAGACCAATGCCATCACTGAAGCTGATCTTGCTGTTTCTTTTTTATGTGAGTTAACTGTTGTTTCATCCAGTGCTTGATTGCTTAGTGTTTCCCTTGGCTACTCTGACACCAAAAAAAGTAGGCAGAAGTTTCGGAACTTCCATTAACAATGGCTGGCATTGTGATGATCTTTGATCCTTCTGTGGTTAGATCCCTCCCCTGACATAGTAACCATATACATGATATTCTCCTCTTCCTCTGCGTTAAAAGGCAATACTTCTGGCTATTATTAATTATATAAGGGTAAATTATATAGTGTGATCCATTGTTGAAGTTCAGGTATAAAAAACACTGCACCTAAAGAAGACAAAAACTGGTGCTGAGAAAAATCATTAACTGAAACTAGGTTTTACAAAAGGTATCCTGAATGATGGATTAATGTTGAGCTTAATTTTTGTGCATGGTGTGAAGGGTCCAAATGTATTTCCTTTTGCATGTGTTCAATTGTCCCATCATCATTAGTTGAAAAGATTATTCTTTCTCCCCATTTAACTGCCTTAGCACTTTTGTCAATAATCAATTGACCATCATTGTTAGGGTTTATTATTTGAATTTATAATTTTGTTCCACTGATTTATATATCCATCCTTATGGCAGTACTATACTGTCATGAATACTGCATGTATTGTCTTTTTAAACTGTTATTTTAGGTTCGCGGTACATATGCAGATTTGTTATACAGGTAAACTCGTGTCACAGGGCTTTGATGTACAGATTATTTCATTACCCAGGTAACAAGCCCAGTACCCATAGTTATCTTTTTCTTCTTCTCTCCTTCCTCCCACCCTTTACCTTTTGGTAGGCTTCAGTGTATGTTGTTCCTCTCTTTGAGTCCATATATTCTTGTATTTAGCTCCCACCTAAAAGTGAGAACTTGGTTTTCTGTTCCTGTTAGTTTGCTAAGGATAATGGCCTCTTGTTCAATCCATGTTTCTGCAAAGAACATGATCTTGTTCTTTTTTATGGCTGCATAGTATTTCACGGTAAACAGTACCACATTTCTTTATTTTATTTTTGAGATGGAGTTTCACTCTTGTTGTCCAGGGTGGAGTGCAATGGTGTAATCTCAGCTCACCACAACCTCTGCCTCCTGGGTTCAAGCGATTCTCCTGCCTCAGCCTCCCGAGTAGCTGGATTACAGGCATCCACCACCACGCCTGGCTAATTTTGTATTTTTAGTAGAGACAGGGTTTCACCATGTTGGTCAGGCTGGTCTTGAACTCCCAACCTCAGGTGATCCACCGACCTCGGCTTCCCAAAGTGCCTATGTCGTGAATGGTATTACCTAGGTTTTCTTCTAGGGTTTTTATGGTTTTAGGTCTTATGTTTAAGTCTTTAATTCATCTTGAATTATTTTTTGTATAAGCTGTCAGGAAGGGGTCCAGTTTCAGTTTTCTGCATAGGGCTACACAGTTTTCCAAACACCATTTATTTAATAGGGAATCCTTTCTCCATTTCTTGTTTTTATCAGGTTTGTCAAAGATCAGATGGTTGTAGATGTGTGATTTCTGAGGCCTCTATTCTGTTCCATTGGTCTATATATCTGCTTTGGTATCAGTACCATGCTATTTGGGTTACTGTAGCCTTGTAGTATAGTTTGAAGTCAGGTAGCACGATGCCTCCAGCTTTGCTTTTTTTGCTTAGGATTGTCTGGCTATACAGGCTCTTTTTTGGTTCCATATGAAATTTAAAGTAGTTTTTTGTAATTCTGTGAAGAAAGTCAATGGTAGCATGATAGGGATAGCAATGAGTCTATAAATTATTTTGGGCATTACGGCCATTTTCATGATATTGATTCTTCCCATCCATGAGCATGGAATGTTTTCCCATTTCTTTGTGTCCTCTCTTATTTCCTTGAGCAGTGGTTTGTAGTTCTCCTTGAAGAGGTCCTTCACATCCCTTGTAAGTTGTATTCCTAGGTATTTTATTAACTTTGTAGCAATTGTGAATGGGAGTTGACTCATGATTTGGCTCTCTGTTTGTCTATTATTGGTGTATAGGAAAGCTTGTGAATTTTGCACACTGATTTTGTATCCTGAGACTTTGCTGAAGTTGCTTATCAGCTTAAGGAGATTTTAGGCTCAGACGATGGGGTTTTCTAAATATACACTCATATCATCTGCAAACAGAGACAATTTGACTTCCTCTCTTCCTATATGAATACCATTTATTTCTTTCTCTTGCCTGATTGCCCTGGCCAGAACTTCCAATACTATGTTGAGTAAGAGTGGTGAGAGAGAGCATCCATATCTTGTGCCCGTTTTCAAAGGGAATGCTTCCAGCTTTTCCCCAATCAGTATGATATTGGCTGTGGGTTTGTCATAAATAGCTCTTATTATTTTGAGATGTGTTCCACCAATACCTAGTGTATTGAGAGTCTGTAGTATAAAGGGGTGTTGATTATTATCAAAGGCCTTTTCTGCATCTATTGGGATAATCATGTGGTTTTGTCATTGGTTCTGTTTATGTGATGGATTATGTTTATTGATTTGCATAAGTTGAACCAGCCTTACATCCCAGGGATGAAGCCGACTTGATTGTGATGGACAAGCTTTTTAATGTGCTGTTGGATTTGGTGTGCCAGTATTTTATTGAGGATTTTCACATCACTGTTCATTGGGGATATTGGCCTGAAATTTTCTTTTTTGTTGTGTCTCTGCCAGGTTTTGGTATCAGGATGATGCTGGCCTCACAAAATGAGTTAGGAAGGAGTCCCTCTTTTTCTGTTGTTCAGAATAGTGTCAGAAGGAATGGTACCAGCTCCTGCTTGTCCTCTGGTAGAATTCAGCTGTGAATCTGTCTAGTCCTGGGATTTGTTTGTTATGTCTCTGCCAGGTTTTGGTATCAGGATAATGTTGTCCTCATAGAAGGAGTTAGGGAGGAGTCCTTACTTTTCAATTTGTTAGAATCGTTTCAGTAGGAATGCCACCAGTCCTTCTTTGTACATCTGGTAGAATTTGGCTGTGAATTTATCTGGTCTTGAGATTTTTTTGGTTGGCAGGTTATTACAGATTCAATTTCAGAGCTCATTATTGGTATGTTTAGAGATTCAATTTCTTCCTGGTTCAGCCTTGGGAGAGTGTATGTGCCCAGAAATTTATCGATTTCTTCTAAATTTTCTAGTTTGTGTGCATAGAGGTGTTCATAATAGTCTCTGATGGTTATTTGCATTTCTGTGGGGTCAGTGGTAATGTTCCCTTTTTCATTTCTGATTGTGTTTACTTGGATCTTCTCTCTTTTCTTCTTTATTAGTCTGCCTAGTGGTTTATCTACTTATTAATTTTTTTCAAAAGACCAGCTAGTGGCTTTGTTTATCTTTTAAATGTTTTCTTTGTGTTTCAATCTCCTTCAGTTAAGCTCTGATTTTGGCTATTTCCTGTCACCTGCTTCTTTTGGGGTGGTTTGCTCTTGCTTCTCTAGTTCTTTTAGTTGTGATGTTACATTGTTAATCTGAGGTCTTTCTAACTTTTTTATGCAGCTGTTTAGTGCTATAAATTTCCCTCTTAACACTGCCTTAGCTGTGTTCCAGAGATTCTGGTATATTGTACCTTTGTTCTCAATCATTTCAAATAACTTCTTGTTTTCTGCCTTAATTTCATTATTTACTCAAAAGTCATTCACAAGCAGGTTGTTTAATTTCTATGAAATTGTATAGTTTTCGAAGATCTTCTTAGTTTTGAATTCTATTTCTATTGTACTGTGGTCTGAGAGAGTAGCTAATATATGATTTTGGTTCTTTTGCATTTGCTGCAGATTGTTTTATGTCCAATTGTGTGACCAATTTTAGATTATGTTGTACTCAGTGCAGATGAGAATAATATATATTGTGTTGTTTTGGGGTAGAGAGTTTTATAGATGTCTATCAGATCCACTTGGTCCAGTGTTCAAGTCCTGAATATCTTTGTTAATTTTCTGACTCAAGGATCTGTCTAATACTGTCAGTGGGGTGCTGAAGTATCTCACTATCATTGTGTGGAAGTTTAAGTCTCTTTGAAGGTCTCTAAGAACTTGCTTTATGAATCTGGGTCCCCCTGTGTTAGATGCAAATATATTTTGGCTAATTAGGTTTTCATGTTGAATTAAAACCTTTGCCATTATGTAATGGCCTTGTCTTTTTCTATCTTTGTTTTCTGATACTAGGCAAGATGTTTAAAGTCTGTTTTGTCTGATATTAGAATTGCAACCCTTACTTTTTTCTGTTTTTTATTTGCTTGGTAGATTTTTCTCCATCCCTTTATTTTTAGCCTACGGGTGTCACTGCACATGACATGGGTCTCTTGAACACAACATACCATTAGGTCTTGCTTCTTCATCCAGTTTGCTACTCTGTGCCTTTTCATTGGGGTATTTAGCTCAATTTACATTCAAGGTTAGTATTGATATGTGTGGATTTGATCCTGTCATCATGTTGTTAGCTGTTTATTATGCTAATTTATTTGTGTGGTTGCATTATAGTGTCACTGGTCTGTGTATTTAAGTGTGTTTTTGCAGTTGCTGGTCTTTCCTTTCCATGTTTAGTGCTTCTTTCAGGAGCTCTTGTAAAGCAGGTCTGGTAGTACCAGGTACCAGGTCTGGTGGTAGCAGGTCTAGCTAGGTTGGGGAAGTTCTCATGAATGATATCCTGAAATATGTTTTCCAAATATGTTTTCCAAGTTGTTTCTCCCCATCTATTTCAAAGATGCCAATGAGTCATAGATTTGGTCTCATTACATAATCCTATATTTCTTGAAGATTTTGTTCATTCCCTTTCATTCTTTTCTCTTTACTGTTGTGTGACTGTCTTATTTCTGGGATTCCAGATGCCCATGATAAGAGTGAGTTGCTCCTTGCCTATTCAACTCACCCACTCCACAGGAGTCACTGAAGGCCATGAACAAGTCCCAGTGTGCAGTAGCCCTGTGCAGGGTTCCCAGCTTCCTCCCCTTTCAGCCCAGCATCTGTTTCTTCCTTCTGCCCACTCTCAATGCCTCCCTTCTGAAGATCTGCTAGGAGTGTACCAGTTTCCCTGATTTCCCAGTCCTTTGGTGGGAAATGTTCCTCCTGCCTGGGTCTAGTTGGCCATCTTGGAGCCCTCTGTGTGTATTCTTCCTCTATTTTTCCAAAACAAGTTACCATAAATGCAACAGCTTAAAATAACCCAAATTCATTAGCTCAAAGTTATGTAGGTCAAAAGGCCAGACCAACTCAACTAGAATCTACGTTTAGTTTCTCACAAGACTGAATCCAGGTTGTCAGATGAGCTATGATCTAATTTGGAATATCTGAGGAGGAAACTGATTCCAGGCTCATTCAGGTTGCTGACAGAATATAGCTCCTTGTGGTTGTAGGACTTAAATCCTCATTTTCTTGCTGTTAGCCATGAACTATCCTCAGCTTTGAGCCCCATTCATCTTTAAAGCTAGAAATGGTGAGTTGAATCCTCATGTTTCAAATCTCTCTGATTTCATCTTTTACTCTCAGCTGAAGAAAACTCTCTGCTTTTCTTATGTATTAGATTGGGCTTACCGAGATACCCTTTTTAAATATATAACATAACATAGTCACAAGAGTGAAACCATTTTGCCAGGGGGCCAAGGTCATGTGAGCCATCTTCAAATTCTACCTACTATACCATAGCTTTAGAACAAATTATGAAACTGAAAAGAGTAACCCTCCAACTCTTCTCATCATTCTCAAAATCACTTTGGCTATTCTCACTCCTTTGTGCTTCCATATAAATTTTAAGACTGTTTTACCAGAAAAAGGAATTATCAAAATCTATGGGAATTCTGATCAGGATTGCAAAAAATCTATAGATCAATTTGGGAAAAATGGCCAATCCATGACCATGGAACCCATTTCCATCTATTTAGATGTTCTTCAGTTTCTCTCAGCCATGTTTTAATGTCTTCAGTGTATAAGTCTTGCACTTCTTCTGTTAAATATATCCGTATTTTAATTGTTCATTGGTAATCAACAGAAATAAAATTGATTTTGTACATATTGATCTTATATCCTGCATCCTTGCTGAACTCATTTATTAGTTCCATCACCGTTTTTTGTGGATTTCTTATGATTCTCTATATACAGGATCATGTTATTTATCAATAAAGACAGTTTCACTTCCTTTCCACTAACTTAATTCCAGTATATGGAAAATTCACTCTAATATAGCTCCCTCCCTTCTCATCTCCCTTGTGCAAATGTATACACACATGTACACACACACACACACACACACACACACAATCTTTATATCTTGTAAGCTCAATACAGTATTATTATTGTTTTATTCAGGTGTCTAAAATTGTTTAAGAAAAAGGAAATACACATCTTTATCGGTGCTTTTTATTTCTTTGTGTGGATTTGAGTTACTGCCTTATGTCATTTTCTTTTCATCTAAACAGACTTCTATTAGCATTTATTGTAAGGGAGGTAAACTAGTACTCTTAGTCTTTGTTAATGTGGAAATGCCTTTATATCACCTTCAGTTTTGAAGAATGATTTTGCTTGACTGCCACAGTTTCCTTTTCCCTCAGCTCTTTGAATAAGCTGTTGTACTGCCTTGTCCTGCATTGTTTCTGTTGAGAAATCTGCTGTTATTCCTATTCTTGTTTTTTCTTTGTTTGTTTTTGTTTACCATGGCAGGCCTAGCAAGGAACAATTCTTGTTTTGCCTACAGACCTTTTAGTCTGTGATGAGTTTAATAGTATAATGAGCCTCACACCTTCTTTAGTTGTTTTTGTTGTTTTTTTTGTCAATTAGAAGTATGATGATGCTTCTGGATTGTCAATAAAATCTAGGCTTATAAGTGGTATTATAACTTGAAGATAGCCTAGTATTAGATAGAATTAAGACATATATTACACATTAAGTACACATTAAAAAGAACAAAATAAAATTAGATAAAGTTTTAACCAAAAGAATATACGAAAGTAGTCACAGAATGGGAAGTAGTCATAAGACTGTTTGTCCATAAGTACTATAAAACTTTTTTTTTTTTGGCTAGGCACAATGGCTCATGACTATAATCCCAGCACTTTGGGAGGCCGAGGTGGGTGGATCACCTGAGGTCAGGAGTGTGAGACCAGCCTGATCAACATGGTGAAACCCTGTCTCTACTAAAAATACAAAAATTAGCCAGGTGTGGTGGCACATGCCACCACGCCTGGCTAATTTTTTTTTTTGTATTTTTAGTAGAGACAGGGTTTCATCATGTTGACCAGGCTGGTTTCAAACTCCTGATGGCCTTTTAATAACACCATAGAGGCAACAGTGATAACAACCAACAACAGACATTAAATTTATAGTAAGCAATGATCCATCTTTAGTATATTTCAGATTCTTGACCAGTCTGTGACCCAGACCTACTAAGAAATATGGAACAAGTAATCACAGGGAAAATAAAGAAGTTTCTCTAACAAGCCTTTTACCAGATCAGAGGAACTGAAATTCAATATCCATTGCCCATGGCTAAAAAGTAATTATTTTACCAATTTTAAGGAAATAAGAGAAATCCTAAGAAAATTCTAAAGCTACTTTATATCTACCTGCCAAAATAATGCAGAGTTAATAAAAATAGTAAAATAGGCTTACCTACCAACATTTTCAAACTGGAGTAGGAGAAGCTATTCAAAATGCTGCCTAGGCTTTCTCTTATTACAAACAGTACTGAGGAAATATGACAACTTTTGTAAAACGGTATAGGCTACAAATAAGACAAAAAAGGAAGTTATGAGCATCATAAGTGAAGTGACACTAAGTTTAGATTCCAAAAAAAAAGAAGTAACACACTCCTATGACAAGAAAAGGCTATATTATAAAATGTACATTGACCAAAACTATGGTTATTAGACCCTACCGTGTTCAAGACTAGGATTGTACTATAGCTAAGTACTATTTATTAAGATAAGATAATGGGGGTAATATACACACATCAAATAAACACTACAACCTAAATAGAACCAGTGAAGAACCTCTCTAGAACCCACTATGAAGAACCTATAATGCTGAATAAATTACAAGAGAAATGTAGAATGTATTTATCTTTAAGAAAAAGAGAGAAAGAGATGGGGAGAAAACAAGAAAAAAAAATCACCTTGTAAATAAAGCCAACTTCTTTTCAAGGAAATGACAGATGTCAAAAACAAAAATCATAAGCTAGGGCATTCTTCTGGAGAACTGTGGATTTAATAAACTACAAGCAAAACCATAATATGCGATTTAAGGCACAGAGAGTACCCAATACGAACAAGAAACAGAACAAGTCTCTCAAAGTCAAATAAATGCCTCATGAAAAACAATCTGCTGCCATCGTCATCATAAAATCTGCAGGTGAAATTTTTAAAAATTTGAGAATAAAATTTTATGTTTTATCTGACATTGTGGCTCCTTGCAAGGAAAGAAAATAGTTGCCCACCATCTTTAGCATATTTGTGCTCTAGAGTTTAAAAATCTGTATGTCAGATTAAGAGCCAAGGAGAGTTAGTTATAGAAACAAGAATATCTAAAGCCAAATTTTAACAATTTTAGTTATCTCAAATTTTTCTTGTCTTTCCTTCTTCAATAAACTATAGTGCCAGACTAGCTTGGTTCATATCTTGGCTTTGCCAACCTGTTAGCTGTATGACCTGGCCGATTCATTCATTCTGCCTCTGGGAGAGGCATAAAACAGAGATAGTAACCTACCTTATTTCATTGACTTAGGATTAAATGATTTAATATGTATTAACACATAGTATGTACTACATAAATGTTTGTTAAATACAAATTAATGAAAAAGAAATATTTCTTAAGCCAAGACCTATGAGAGGCTCTAAGTGTACAAAAACCAATGCAACAAGATGCCTGTTTTCAAAAAAGCTGGCAAGGGAGATAGATGAATGATGTAACAATGATTACAAAATAACAAAAAAGGTGACATTACAGAGATGGGCACAGTCTATTTGCAAGTACATAAATAGAACATGTAACTTCATGACAAGGTAAGTGGGAAGAGGGAAGAGAATTAGGTCAGTGTCATCACTGAGGTTTACAGTATTCATAATGATGCCGTTACTGCAAGGAGGTAGACTTATTGGGCAAAACGCCCAAGAAATGACTAGCTTAAATACAAATCAGTCACACCTGAGAAAGTTTTATTTTCCTCCAATTTCAACAGTAAATAGAAAAAGGGTCTTTTCTACATGTCTTTAGGACCCCCTGGTGACTATTTCTTCACTATCAGCTCTGTATCCTTAAGACTATTAATACTAGTAAATGAAAGATTCCTCCATCTCCCTTCCCATATCCTTGCCAAATGGATTGGCCTTGTTTTGTGCCCTCTTCACACGTCTATGTCATGCAGCAGCAGTAGGTAGGAACGCAAAACCAAAGGTCTGAAATCTGATCTTCACATTACCATTTTCTCTTACCCCCTGAAAAGCAATAGGCAAGGGCCACCTTAAAAACTGCCTGACTTGTTTTCAGTGTAGCAGGGAAACTTCACATAAACAATCAAAAATAGCTGCCACCTTCCTCTGCCTCTTTTTATCAGCTATGTTTTAAGAAAACAGAAGAAAATATTTCAGATCAAAATACAAACAAACCATTTATACTTTGGCTATTTCAATTTTGTTGATCTTTTCAAAAAACCAGCTCCTGGATTCATCGATTTTTTGAAGGGTTTTTTTGTGCCTCTATCTCCTTCAGTTCTACTCTGATCTTAGTTATTTCTTGCCTTCTGCTAGCTTTTGAATTTGTTTGCTCTTGCTTCTCTAGGTCTTTTAATTGTGAAGTTAGGGTGTCAATTTTAGATCTTTCCTGCTTTCTCTTGTAGGCAATTAGTGCTATAAATTTCCCTCTACACAGTGGTTTAAATGTGTCCCAGAGATTCTGGTAGGTTGTGTCTCTGTTATCATTGCTTTAAAAGAAGATCTTTATTTCTGCCTTCATTTTGTTATTTACCCAGTAGTCATTCAGGCGCAGGTTGTTCAGTTCCATGTAGTTGTGTGGTTTTGAGTGAGTTTCTTAATCCTGAGTTCTAATTTGATTGCACTGTTGTCTGAGACAGTTTGTTGTGATTTCTGTTCTGTTACATTTGCTGAGAAGTGCTTTACTTCCAATTATGTAGTCAATTTTAGAATAAGCACGATGTGGTGCTGAGAAGAATGTATATTCTGTTGATTTGGGGTGGAGAGTTCTGTAGATGTCTATTAGGTCCGCTTGGTGCAGAGCTGAGTTCAAGTGCTGGATATCCTTGTTAACCTTCTGTCTCATTGATCTGTCTAATATTGACAGTGGGGTGTTAAATTCTCCCATTATTATTGTATCAGACTCTAAGTCCCTTTGTAGGTCTTTAAGGACTTGCTTTATTAATCTGGGTGCTTCTGTATTGGGTGCATATATATTTAAGACAGTTAGCTTTTCTTGTTGAATTGATCCCTTTACCATTATATAATGGCTTTCTTTGTCTCTTTTGATCTTTGTTGGTTTAAAGTCTGTTTTATCAGAGACAAATCCTGCTTTTTTTTTTCTTTGCATTTGCTTGGTAGATCTTCCTCCATCCCTTTATTTTGAGCCTATGTGTGTCTCTGCACATGAGATGGGTCTCTTGAATACAGTACACTGATGGGTCTTGACTCTATCCAATTTGCCAGTCTGTGTCTTTTAATTGGGGCATTTAGCCCATTTACATTTAAGGTTAATATTGTTATGTGTGAATTTCATCCTGTCATTATGATATTAACTGGTTATTTTTCCCAATAATTGATGCAGTTTCTTCATAGCATCAATGGTCTTTATAATTTGGCATGTTTTTACAGTGGCTGATAGCAGTTGTTCCTTTCCATGTTTAATGCTCCCTTCAGGAGCTCTTGTAAGGCAGGCCTGGTGGTGACAAAATCTCTCAGATCAAAATTTGCTTGTCTGTGAAGGATTTTATTTCCCTTCACTTATGAAGCTTAGTTTGGCTGGATATGAAATTCTGGGTTGAAAATTCTTTTCTTTAAGAATGTTGAATATTGGCCCCCACTCTCTTCTGGCTTGTAGGGTTTCTGCTGAAGGATCCACTGTTAGTCTGATGAGCTTCCCTTTGTGGGTAACCCGACTTTTCTCTCTGGCTGCCCTTAACATTTTTTCCTTCATTTCAACCTTGGTGAATCTGACAATTATGTGTCTTGGGGTTGCTCTTCTTGAGGAGTATCTTTGTGGTGTTCTCTGTATTTCCTGAATTTGAATGTTGGCCTGCCTTGCTTGGTTAGGGAAGTTCTCCTGGATAATATCCTACAGAGTGTTTTCCAGCTTGGTTCCATTCTCCCTGTCACTTTCAGGTACACCAATCAAATGTAGATTTGGTCTTTTCACATATTCCCATATTTCCTGGAGGCTTTGTTCGTTTCTTTTTACTCTTTTTTCTCTAATCTTGTCTTCTCACTTTATTTCATTAAGTTGATCTTCAATCACTGATATCCTTTCTTCCACTTGAGCGAATCGGCTATTGAGGCTTCTGCACGCATCACAAGGTTCTTGTGCCATGGTTTTCAGCTCCATCAGGTCATTTAAGTTCTTCTCTACAGTGTTTATTCTAGTTAGCCATTCATCTAACTTTTTTCAAGGTTTTTAGCTTTCTTGTGATGGGTTAGAACATGCTCCTTTAGCTCAGAGAAGTGTGTTATTACTGACCTTCTGAAACCTACTTCTGTCAACTCATCAAAGTCATTCTCCGACCAGCTTTGTTCCATTGCTGGTGAGGAGCTGCGATCCTTTGGAGGAGAAGAGGAGCTCTAGTTTTTAGAATTTTCAGCTTTTCTGCTCTGGTTTCTCCCCACCTTTGTGGTTTTATCTACCTTTGGTCTTTGATGATGGTGACCTACAGATGGGGTTTTGGTGTGGATGTCCTTTTTGTTGATGTTGATGACATTCCTTTCTGTTTGTTAGTTTTCCTTCTAACAGTCAGGTCTCTCAGCTGCAGGTCTGTTCGTGTTTGCTGGAGGTCCACTCCAGACCCTGTTTGCCTGGGTATCACCAGCAGAGGCTGCAGAACAGCAAATATTGGTGCCCGATCCTTCCTCTGGAAGCTTTGTCCCAGAGGGGCACCTGCCTTTATGAGGTGTCTGTTGGCCCCTACTGTGAGGTGTCTCCCAGTCAGGCTACACAGTGGTCAGGGATCCACTTGAGGAGGCAGTCTGTCCATTCTCAGAGCTCAAACGCCATGCTGGGAGAACCACTGCTCTCTTCAGAGCTGCCAGACAGGGATGTTTAAGCCTGCAGAAGTTTCTGCTGCCTTTTGTTCAGCAATGCCCTGCCCACAGAGGTGGAGTCTGTAGAGGCAGTAGGCCTTGCTGAGCTGTGGTGGGCTCCATCCAGTTCGAGCTTCTCGGCCACTGTTTACCTCCTGAAGCCTCAGCAGTGGTTGACACCCCTCCCGCTTCCAGGCTGTAGCCTCACAGGTTGATCTCAGACTGCTGTGCTAGCAGTGAGCAAGGCTCTGTCGGCATGGGACCCACCCAGCCAGACACGGGAGAGAATCTCCTGGTCTGCTGGTTGCTAAGACTGTGGGAAAAGCCCAGTATTTGGGCGGGAGTGTCCCATTTTTCCAGGTACTGTCTGTAATGGCTTCCCTCGGCTAGGGAAGGGAAATCCCCCAACCAGAATTGGGTCTTTAGGGCTTATTTCACATCACATCTGGCAGGGTTCTGAGCATTCACTTAAGTATATAATATATACCATTTGGTGATATGTGTACAAATGCTTATATAAACACTGTCCTATACACTTACATGATTAATACATGTATGCAAGCATATGCAAAATATCCTAATATTCTCCAATTAAAGTTTTTATAAGTCCACAATTAACTTTCATTATTCTAAAAAATAAACATGAATTAAGAAAGGCTTATTTGTGATTTCCATAAGGACAATGAGTAACAAACAGCCCACCTGATCTTCTTCATTAAGTAACAGAACAGTGTTTTCTTTACTCTTCTGGCTGTGCTTTCATACAACCAGAAGCTTCCTCACTGACCCACACAGACTGCTTCAAGTAATCATTCCTTACCTTTGGGCCCAGGAACAGGAGGAGAAAGGAAAGGGGGAGGGAAAGACATCAACTCAATCACACGCAGTGGCCACATGTTTTAAAACAATATTATATACTGTGAGGAAATTAACATAAAAAACAAATGGCTCTTCTGACATCTTGCTGATCCACTGAAGACAAGAAAAGTAAAATTAAAGATGCTTACCTGCTGTTCCTGCATTCTAGCAGCACCAAGTTCTGAGAGAGACATGGTGAGCTTCTCTTGTTGTTCTGATAAATATTTCTGATACAGGCTTAGAAGTTCTTGGCATTCTCTATACTGTAGCTGAAGACGTGAGATTGCAAATTAAGGGAAAAAAACTGAAAAATTGATTCAAACTGCATCCATCAATGCTGCTTTTCATATTCCAATAAAACAGAACCAGAAATGCAATCATATTTGGCGAGAGTCATAAGTATAAAGTCTTCAGATAAAAGTCACATGTATTTCTCCCCCAAAATCGTAAAACAATACTTCACAAAGAGAGTAGCAATGAACATCCCATTTGAAAATAAATTTATTCCTTGATTCTTTAAATTTGAATAAAAACAAATGCAGATACATGCAAAGGAACCCCTACCTCACACCATATTAAAAAAACAAAACAAGCTGAAAATGTATCATTGATCTAAACGTAAGAGTTAAAACTATAAAACTCTTAGCAGAAAATACAAAAGCACATCTTTGTGACCTTGGATTAGGTGATGATCACTTAAAAGTACAAGTAACCAAATAAAAAAAAAAAAAAAGACAAATTAGACTTCAAAATGTAAAATGATTGGTGTTTCAAAAGGCATTATTTAAAATTTGAAAAAAACAACCCCCTGAATGAGAGAAAATATTTGGAAACGACATGGTAAAGAAGTTGTGTCCAGAATATATAAATACCTTGTACAACTAAACAATAAAAAGATAATTAGTACAATTTAAAAGTGGGCAAAGGCTTTGAATAGACATTTCCCAAAACAAAATATGCAAATGGCCAAGAAGCATAAGAAGAGACACTCAACATAGCCATTAGGGAAATGTAAATAAAAAACACACTGAGATACCATTTTGCATCCACTAAGATGACCATATCCAAAAAGACTAACAAGCACTGACAAGGATATGAAGACACTGGAACCCTCCTATGTAACTAATGGAAACATAAGACTGTGCTGCCACTTTGGAAAATAAGTTAGCTGTTTCACAATGATAGAGAATTTTTTTTACATATGACCCAGCAATTCTACTGCTAGGTATATACTCAAGAGAAGTGAAAATATGTTCTGAAGAATATTAAATATATAAGCAAAGAAAACTTTTTAAAAAACATATGTCCACACAAAAACTTATATATACATATTCAACATGGCATTATTCCTAATAGTAGAAAAGTAAAAACAACCTCAATGTCCACTGATAAATAAACAAACAAAATGTGAAATATTTATAAGTGGAATATTATTCAGTCATCAAAAGCAATGAAGTACTGCTACATGCTACAACATGGATGAACCTTGAAAATATTATCCTAAGTAAAAGAAGCCAGACACAAAAGGCCATATATTGCATGATTTCATTTGTATAAAATGTTCAGAACAGGCAAATATATACAGACAGAAATAGATTAGTGGTTGCTAAGAGTTAGGGGAGAAGAAATGGAGAGTAACTGCAAACAGGTATGGATTTTGGGGGAAAGGTAATAAACACGTTCAGGAATTACAAAGTAGTGGTGTTTGCAAATTTTTGGAATATACTCAAAACCATTTAATTATATAGTTCAAAAGGGTGAATTTTATTTTACGTGAATTATACACAATAAAGTTATTATTTTAAAAAATCAGTATGGGGTACAGGTAATAACACTGCTCTGGTAAGAGTACTGCCAATTTACACAGAAAGTTCCTAACTATATTAAACATAAAAAGAGTATAATTTGATTTTTTTTGTTAAGTTTTTCAGTTGTCAATATTTCATTAATAAAACCATCACCAGGAAATTTTCTGAACACATACCTCCCTACATTTTTTCATAATTTTATAATTTGGTATAAAGAACATGGCAATTTAACCTGGGGTATCCTCTCTCACAACTCCTGAAACTTGCCAATTGTTCAAGATGAAAATACTAAATCAGAAAATGTCAGCTAACTTTGTAGACCAGTGCTTGGGAGACAAATAGTCCTACCCAAGAGAGAGCTCTGTTCCTTATTTCTCATTATGGTAATTTCCTCCCCAGGCTCTTTTCCCTTCAGTACATGTTCAAATCTCCCCTTAACACTTACTTATGTATGCTGTTGGTATAAAAATTACTATCCAATAGGATTTATTCTGTATAAATACTTTTACAATAGGTCATCATGATTAAGGGTCGAAATATTAGTTTTTAAATGTCAAAATGGTGTCTGGTTTCAGTATTCCTTAACATTTTCATAACCTAATCATTGCTTCTGGGCAGATTCTTGTTCTAATAACTTTTGCCAATCATGACTGCATAAATAACCAATTGCTTCATTATTCTCATTATTAACCTTTAACAAAAAAGGAGCCAGAGGTAGATGATAGAAGAGGAGCTGGTTCACAGGGAAAGGACAGGTTACTAAGCTTAGAGAATACAACAATTAGAAGAGCTTGTTGAATACTTGGCATCTTAAATAACAACAATAGTATAAATGTTAGTCTAAATAGGTTTTCAGAGTCGACGTACATTAGACTAGGCTAGTTTTACATTTCCATGGAAAGCAAGCTCTAAAAGATGGGAACGATTTGTGGTGGTCCCAGGAGTCTCTGCCAGTTATTATGTATATAAAAGGAGATTTTTATTCTCGCTGTTACCATAGGCAGTAATTTTTATAGTAGGTGAACATATTAGTCTGGTCACAGAATATGAATTTTACTCTGGAAAAATCAAGCACAATTATATAGCTTAGGAGTAAAATGTCAGCGTTTGAAACAAATTACAGGCAAATTCATTTAAACACATGCTATGTGGGAGAATATAAAAACAGGTAGTCCTACCTTTATCAATTTTTAATGTCTTTCTTGATATAGCAGATTTCAAAATGCACCCCCCCCCCCATTTCCTTCGTTTCCTTCCTCCTTAGCACAATGAGACTTCAATTTTCCATCTGGAGAGAAAGATTTATGTTAGGAAAATGCAGACAAAACGCCCTTCTCAATGATTTGGGGGGTACAATGAAAAAGAAGATATATTTAACTCAATCCTGGCCGACTGACAGAAAAGAATGAAACAGATGTTGAAAACCAAACTTAAGGGAAAGTGTACACCAAATCATGACATGAATTTAAAACACTGTGGTCTGCCTAACCACCTTTTAAGAAGTGGAAGACAGAGCAGTCATTGCAACCTCTTCAAAGAAATAAGTCTTCATGAGGTAGCACAAATAAATAAATATAAATTAGTATTAAGCAAGATTACATCAAAACCTAACCATCACATTAATTAGCTGAAATGGCTGTGGAAAATAATCATTTTGTAAAGCTTAAAATCTTAACACTAAAATGCAATAGATAGATAAGTAAAAGTAAAGATAAGAGCAGAATGAATAAGAGGATGAGTGAAAGAATAAAAACTGTGGAAGAGACAAATCACAGGTGGAGAGTGGAAGGGCCAGAGATAGGACATACTACTAGGAGGCTGCCAGAGTAAAGAAAGATTATTTTAACTGAAATAATTCCCCTGGCCCAGCAGAGTTCACCCCCACCACTTCATCTCAC
Organism: Symphalangus syndactylus; assembly: GCF_028878055.3. Lineage (NCBI taxonomy): Eukaryota > Metazoa > Chordata > Mammalia > Primates > Hylobatidae > Symphalangus > Symphalangus syndactylus. Next base: position 49,722,132 of record NC_072423.2, read on the forward strand.
CCTTCTCTCTGACACCTGGGATGCTTGGACTGGCACTTAGTAATCTTGATCTAATATAGAACTAAATGTAGAGAGGCCCTTGTGAAAAGACAAAAGGTGAATCATTAAATCTAAAAAAAAAAAAAAAGATTCTCCTTTTTTGGAGCCAAGATTCCTTGGAAAAATGGCTGAAACCCATTTTGGGGTAGAGAAAGTATAAAGTAAACTTGAAACATCTTGTTGTGCTGTAAAATGCAAGAAAGTGTTCAAAGACAAATAGACGGGGGCTTGTCACAAGAGTAGGAGATAGCAGCCAGGTGCGGTGGCTCACGCCTATAATCCCAGCACTTTGGGAGGCCGATGCGGACGGATCACGAGGTCTAGAGATTGACACCACCCTGGCCAATATGGTGAAACCCCATCTCTACTAAAAATACAAAAATTAGCTGGCTGTCGTGGCAGGCACCCATCATCCCAGCTACTCGGGAGGCTGAGGCAGGAGAACCGCTTGAACCCGGGAGATGGAGGTTGCAGTGAGCCGAGATCACTCACTGCATTCCAGCCTGGCAACAGAGTGAGACTCCATCAAAAAAAAAAAAAAAAAAAAAAAAAAAAGACAAACCAGGAAAATTAGCCGGGTGTGGTGGTGAGTGCCTGTAATCCCAGCTACTCGGTAGGCTGAGGCAGGAGAATTGCTTGAACCCGGGAAGTGGAGGCTGTACTGAGCTGAGATCATGCCATTGCACTCTAGCCTGGGTGATGAGAAACTCCATCTCAAAAAAAAAAAAAAAAAAAGGAGATAGCCTAAAGGGGATGCCTATTATTAACCACATTTGGGAAAATTTGAGCACTGAAATAAATAATCACTCTAATTAATAGAAAACTAAATAAATAAAAATCCACAACTTCATGGTAATGCTGCAAAAGGAGAAGAAAGGATGGATAAAAAAAGGCAAGTCACACCTGTAATCCCAGCACTTTGGGAGGCCAAGGCGGGCGGATCACCTGAGGTCAGGAGTTTGAGACCAGCCTGCCCAGCATGGTGAAACGCTATCTCTACTAAAAATACAAAAAATTAGCCAGGCATGGTGGCAGGTGCCTGTAATCCCAGCTACTCAGGAGGCTGAGGCAAGACAATTGCTTGAACCAGGAGGTGGAGGTTGCAGTGAGTTGAGATCACAACACTGGACTCCAGCCTGGGCAACACGACCAAAACTCCATCTCAAAAAAAAAAAAAAAAAAAAAAAAAAAAGTGAAGTCTTTCTTTACAGAAGAAAGCAAACTAATTACCTAGAACAAATGGTCAAAATTTTAAATCACCATTTTAGAACCCCCAATGTAATAACTAATTCAGGCAAGGATCATTAAAGGATACTAAAACCATTAGGTGAAAGGTTAATGAGTTAGATATTCCTAAGGTGTCATAATTACTTACAGCAAAGAAGAAAATGCACCTTTCAATGGTACAATCTGGTGGTCAATACTCAGAGTAAATTAATTCAGGATCACTAGTAAGTAAAAAAACAGAAATTATGTATGTCCAATTGCATGAAGTAGGCATCATCGCTTATGTTTTAATCTGAACCTAATCAAATTTGTAAACCTAACTTCCACTTCACAGAATTTAGAAGGAATAAAGGAATAAATTAAATGATACTGTAAGAAACAATCAGACAAATCCAGTATATGGGAGATTTTGCAAAGCACTTGGCCTGAACTCTTCAAAAGGTCAGTGTCACAGGGGAAAAGGTTTGGGGTAGGAGGCCTATTTTAGATTAAGAGACCAAAGACACAACCAAATGCAACCCATGAAGCATAACTGAATCCTTGTTCAGGGAGAAAAATAGAAAAGACATTATTGGGACAACTAGAAAAATTAGAATATGGACTCAATTACAATTAATATTATGGAATTACTACTAATTTTATCAGTTATCATAAGTTGGTTTATAAAATAAAATGTTCTCATTCTTATGAGACAAGTCTGAGGTAGCTAGGAGTTACATGTGACACTTGCCACTTCATTTAGTTCTGTATTAGATCAAGATTACTAAGCACAAGTCCAACCATCCCAGGTATCAGAGACAAGTGACACTCAGAAAAATAAGCAAATAAATTTTTATAAAATTTTATATCTGTAAGTAAATTTACAATTTATATAAATTTCTATTACATATGTATACATTTCTATATTTATATAAATCTATATACATTTATCTATCTATCTATCTGTATATAGTTGTTGGCATTGGCTATATCTGCTTTGCCCCCTCTGGTGTGTATTTTTATATAAATATAAATATTTATATACAATAAATATAAATATATTTATTTATATAGCATATAAATATTAAATATTACATTATATATTATAAATATAATTTAATAATTATATTTATATACAATTATTTATATATAAATATTATTTATATTTATTATATATATTAAAAATACACACACACGAGAGGGGTAAAGCAGATACAGTCAATGCCAACCACTGAAATCTAGGTAGAAGGTACACAGTGTTTCAATGCCATATTGTCAACTGTCTATATATTTGAAAGTTATCATAATAAAACATTGCAGGAAAACTATTTTTTTTGTTTTGGTTTTTGTTATTTGCTTTTTTTGTGTTTCTCTCTTTCTACTATTACACAATCTCTTCTTGTCTTCCTACTTCTACCACAAGTTATCATGTGAGAAGCAGAAACTTGAGCATCAGGTCAGCTTCCTAAGAGTTCTCTACAATCATGAGTCCTTGGTCAGTAAGTCAGGTGACAAACTGTTACTATGATCTAATGATATACTAACCAGAACTGTCCTTGGAGCCAGGGAGAGGCACATACAAGACAGCGAAAAGGCCATGCAAAAAAGACCTGCCAAGCTTTCTTCCAGTCATTTAACAAATGCTTTCTGAATACAATGTAACAGGCATAAGATGAACAAAGGCAGTACTGTGGATTCAGTAAACGCACAGACTTAGGTGTCAGTCCAACATTCTTGGCTCAAATCTTAACTCTGGTACATAGTAATGATATAACTTAGGGCAAGTAACTTCTCTGACATCTTCATCTGGGGATAATATCTACCTCACCTCACAGGGCAACTGCAAATGTAAATGATACAAATAAACGAAGAACACAGCATAGTGCAGGGCACAAAGTATATATTCAATACATTTTTTTTAAAAAAAAGACATCAAGGCTTAGAGAGAGGGAGAGATTTAAACAAATAAGGATAACATGTTCCAGGAGAAACATTTATACACTAGAGTACAATGGAGATTTTAAAAAGGTGGGGTGAGTAGTTCACTTTGACCACACTGGAGGGAAGTTAGGAAAGGCTCCAGAGAACATGTGACATTGAAAACAAATTTTGGAAAAGGAGTATATAGATGTACCAGGTAGGTAGGCTGTGCAGTATCCCTGGCTGAGAAATCACCAGGATCAAAGGAAAGAAAAAAATGATCAATATGTACATTAAGAGAACTGCAAGAAGCATGGCATGGATGGTTAACTGGTCCTGAGTGGGACAGAATGAGGGAAGAGGCTACAGAGATCAACAGGGGCTAGATCTCAAATGTTACCCTAAGTTGTTTAGATTTTATCTCTATTTAAGTCATTGACGTCTTACAGCTAATTTGCATTTCATAAAGATACCTCTGGTAGGAGAAGAGTAAAGGATGGATCAGAGGGCTTAAGACTAGAATCAAAGCAACCAATTAGACAATCACTGTAAAAGTCTAAGCAAGAGATGAGAGGGGCATGAGCTGGAGTAATAATGGTAGAAAATAAGGGATAAGGGGTTAAAAAGGGACATTTAAGGCAATGTCAGCTTATGAACTGGGTGACAAGATGTGTGATTCCATTTATACGACAGAGAATGCAGAATAAAGAAAAGGTCTGGGGAGAGTGCGGCTTTAGAACACAGAGTTAAAGATGCTTGGGAGAGTTTAGTGGAGATAGCCAAGAGGGGACACTTGGATCCCTGGGCGTGAAATTCAGAAAAGAAGTCTGAGTAGAAATAGACATTTGGGAGTTAATCACTTTATATGTGGTGGCTGAAGACATGAGAGTGGGTAAAATTGTCCAGGGAGTGTACAGGTTTTGTTTGTTCATTAATTCACTCACTCATTCATTCATTCAACAAATAAGTCTGTAAGGGTAGGAATTTTTGTTTTGTTTACTACTGAATTCCTTAGCCTATATAAGTGCTCAATAAATATTTATTGAATAATAAATACAATGAGTACAGTAACATCTGAGACTGAATGAAATGCCAGACATACAATAATGAACAAGACTAACACTATCTCTTTTAGGGAGAAAGAATGGCAGGTAATCAAACACAAAGAAGAACAAATGGAGAGTAATGACAAGAACATTATGTAGTGCTATAGGAACACTTTCTAAAAGGACCCAAATGGTCAAGGAGCCAGGGAAAGCCTCTTAGAGAAAGGAATGTTCCAGCTGTGAGATGAGAAGGAGGCCAATATAACAACAACAAGTAAAGGACAGGCAGAGAAAAAAGATAAATAACAAAGACAAATAAAAAGATGAAGTCAACTGTGTCCAGTGCTGAAAAGCAGCCACCCCAGTTAAAGACTGAGCTGAGAAGCCATTAGTGACCCATGCAAAACATCAGTTTGACATTACTTGGTTGTTCATCATCTCCCCCAATTGTTTTGGTAGATGAACAGTTAGGCTATTTTCTTGTCAGGGAGAGAAGCTTTACAAAAGACAGAGATGTTTTATTCAGGATCATCCTCGGGTAAGAATCTGAGGTAAGGCCATCTGGCTCCAACTGTAAAGCAATCCATTACTCACAGGCTTTTGGGGAAATACAGAACCCAGATATTTTCACTATGGCAGGTACTTCCTTTACTCTGAATGCCTACAAACCATATATTAAGATAGCATATCATTCTAGGCATAATATTCTGCCTAGAATGTTTTGCCTGCCCCTAATCCTAGATTCCTACTTGTCCATTAAAACTTAATTTTTATGTCACCTCTTCCTCCAAGCTTTCACAGACCTCCCAGGCAGAGTTAAGCACCTTTATCATAGTAAATACCATAAAGTTAAAATTATTTGACTATATTACTATCACCTGAAGCAGACTGTGTTTTCCTGGAAATTTTAGTGTACTAATCTTGGTCTCTCTTCAGCACATAGCAGGCACTTTAAAAATGTTAAAGGAATGAGTATAGAAATAAAAGTAAAGGAGCTCCTATTGAATTTTCATGTTGGTTTTGGTTTTGAATGGAAACAAACCATAGATAGACAACGTGGGCTTTAAACTAGCCAAGAAGATGCTTAAGAGCCGGGCGCGGTGGCTCACGCTTGTAATCCCAGCACTTTGGGAGGCCGAGGCGGGCGGATCACGAGGTCAGGAGATCGAGACCACGGTGAAACCCCGTCTCTACTAAAAATACAAAAAAAAAAAAATTAGCCGGGCGTGGTGGCGGGTGCCTGTAGTCCCAGCTACTCAGAGAGGCTGAGGCAGGAGAATGGCGTGAACCCGGGAGGCGGAGCTTGCAGTGAGCCAAGACTGCGCCACTGCACTCCAGCCTGGGCGACAGAGCGAGACTCCGTCTCAAAAAAAAAAAAAGATGCTTAAGATATTGACTCATTAAAAACTAAAATGTTTTCTAACCTAGCAAGATTTTCCCTTCTTAAATATGGTTTCTGACCATGTCAGATTCCTCACCTTACAATCATTTTCTTTTCTCCCTTTTGAAAAAAAGAGTACACCTTTTCTGATATAAAAATTGAGGTCCAAATTATGTATCTAGTTTAGTACTCATTGATAATATATGCAACTGAAAATGGATTGTTTGTAAAAAGAAAAAGTGATTCCTAGATCAAGTGGTTCACAGGGCTAGGTAAGAATTTCACATAAATATTTACACCCATTTATGAAGTTGTGATCTGTGCAAGAGCACAACCCACTGATACAGGTCTGAAATCTTCCATGTAATTAAAGGAAAAAATTATGGCAAATTCGGTGTATGAACATGTTATTTTTCAATTTCCTGATGACAGTAATCCATTCGGGAGGGCAACAAAGCACAAAACAGCAGAAAACTCAATGCTCTGGACACTTAAAGAGGGAAACAAGACTCAAGTGACCCACTCAGACTCTTCTAGACTGTAATTCATTCTGTTTGATCACCTGAACAAAAACATGAGCCATGGACAGATAGCTAATTAGAGTATTTAACTAGCTCCTTTAGAGTTATCTAAGTCCCTACCTTGTTTCTTGCAGAATTGCAAATCAAGATGCGGGGGGCGGGGGTGGGTAGAAACAGACTTGAAACTGAGATGCTTTACATTCTGTCTTTTTCTCAGGTCATTATACACTATGGATTTTAGAAACTACCTACACAATGGAGACCCAAGGTTTATTTCTCCAACTTTAAAGGTAAGGACACTTATTTAAAAGTTTAAATCCAGACACCCTAAAAAGCAGGCTATCAATGTGCTAGATGGACCAGAACTTTGATTTCATGTTTTTATAGTTTCCTTTTCACAAAATAAGAGAATATAAATTTTCAGCATTCACTGTAGACATTAAAGGTTGAGAAAACATTTCTATTAAAAACCATGCATTTTCTCTTGCTTCTAACATGCTTAAAATTTTATTTTTTGTTTAAAAGTTCTCTGTTTCAGCTGGACCCGAAGGAGAAATATTTTCCCCATTTGGAAAGGCTGCTTTAAAGCAATTCTGCCTTTCATGTGTTACAAGAACTACCTTAGAACTGTAGAAGAAAAAAAGCTGCTATCATACCTCTCCCCCAAGAAGTTTCCTTATCAAGTGAACTGCACAACAATAATTAACACTTAAAAACTTCAATTTCAAAAAGGGAAAATTCCTGACAATATAGACTATGGAAAATGGTCTGCACACTAAGCTCTCCAGACCCTGAAAGGCTGATCAGTGAAGTTGTGTGAATAATGCTTTGTGAAGCATAGTGAAACATATCAGGCTGGGAACTACCAGCTCCAACCATGAGAAACAGACTGAAAGCTCTTTAAAAAAAGTCATGTCGCAGTGGCTCATGCCTATAATCCCAGGACTTTGGGAGGCTGAGGCGGGCGGATCACTGGAGGTCAGAAGTTCAAGACCAGCCTGACCAACATGGAGAAACCCCGTCTTTACTAAAAATACAAAATTAGCTGGGCGTGGTGGCGCATGCCTGTAATCCGAGCTACTCAGGAGGCTGAGGCAAGAGAATCGCTTGAACCCAGGAGGTAGAGGTTGTGGTGAGCTGAGATCGCGCCATTTTACTCCAGCCTGGGCGACAGAGTGAGACTGTCTCAAAAAAAAAAAAAAGGCGCGGTGGCTAACGCCTGTAATCCCAGCACTTTTGGAGGCCGAGGCAGGCGGATCCCGAGGTCAGGAGATACAGACCATCCTGGACAACATGGTGAAACTCTGTCTCTACTAAAAATACAAAAATTAGCCAGGCATAGTGGTGCATGTCTGTAAGCCCAGTTACTCAGGAGGCTGAGGCAGGAGAATCACTTGAGCCAAGAAGTTGGAGGTTGCAGTGAGCCGAGATCACACCACAGCACTCTAGCCTGGAGACAGAGTAAGACTCTGCCTCAAAAAAAAAAAAAAAAAAAAAAAAAAAAAAAAAAAAAAAAAAGTCATGTCATTCTACTTCCAATCTTCAAACAGAAGAGATTTGTTCTTGCCATTAAATTATTTTATGAGCTATCCATTTCAATACATATGATACCTCTCTTTCTTCATACTCCTGCAAAAATAAAACTCTAATTCCCTCAACTGACTGAATGAAGGCTGGTCTTGGCTGAGGGCATTCCAAAGTAAACCTGAAAAACAAGTTCAGGCCATGATGGGAAGGGGGGGTCAGACATGCCTCATTATACCCTCATCCCTTTGGAATTCAGGCACAATTGACCAACATTAACATTAAAACAGAGATCTTAAGACTGGCAAAGCAGTCTCTTTGCAGCAATGAGATATCAAATTCCAACCTGACTCTAGTATAGAGTCAAGTATATGATAGATACCAGGCCCTGAAAAAAATCAAAGTGTTTTACCCCAAAATACATTTCTTTGACATATTTTGAAATGGTCCTGCAAAGCTATCTCTTGTGGGGAAAATCTACATTATGTTGAGAATCCCCCTCCCTTTCCAGTTCTTCTTCTGTTCCTGAAGAGATTAGCTACCAGTCTAGCACCTTTGAAACATTTGAATAGAAAACAGTTGCCATCTATTGCTTCTAAGGGTGGCCACCTATGAGGCATAATAAAAACCTGCATAATAAAAACCTTGGTCTCCACAACTCCATATCTTAACCCAGACACTCCTTTCTATTGATTCCTGGTCTTTAGATAATAACTTAACTCTTTTGACCAACTCCCAATCAGAAAATCCGTGAATCCACCTATGACCTAAAAGCCCGAGTTGTCCCACCTTTCCAGACTGAATCAACATACACTTTACATGTATTGATTTATGTCTGCCAGTAACTTGTTCCCCTAAAATGTATAAAATCAAGCTGTCACCCAACCACATTGGGCACATGTTCTCAGGACAACCTGGGGCTGTGTACAGGCCTTGGTCACCCATATTTGGCACATGATAAGCCTCCTTAAATGTTTTACAGAGTTTGACTCTTTTTATCAACATTCCTATATTTGTCTCCTTGAACTATTTTATCTTACCGTGTAATAGAATTCATTTCTGTTTTTTTTAGGAGAGGGAGTCTTGCTCTGTCGCCCAGGCTGGAGTGCAGTGGCGTGATCTCGGCTCACTGCAACCTCCACCTCCCAGGTTAAAGTGATTCTCCTGCTTCAGCCTCCCGAGTAGCTGGGATTACAGGCGCCTGACAATTCATTTCTTAGTGGAAATGTAAACCGAGTTTAAGTGGTCCCTCAATCTTCTTTCTCCCACACGAAGAAATCCAGTGACATCAAGTGTTCCTCATATACAGTATTTCATCTGTATATGCTTGTCATCTCTCCCTTCTCCGGAGAGTTCATCAGAGTTCTCTTTTAAGAATAAGATACTGTCATCACCTATTCCACAATTAAGCACCTATCACCAGGAATGGATGCCTGAACCCCAGCATCTTTGAATAGCTCAGTATAACCTCTACTTGAAGGTGAGGGACTAACATTATATTTAATTTACAGATTATATTTAATTCTTATCAAAAGAAAAAACCCATTATGTACTATTATTAATCTCATTTTACAAATAAATCTGCAGCACAGAATGGTTAATAACTTATCCAAGGATAACCTAGCAGTGAGCTGGGATTTAGAATAAAGTCTTAGAACCACTAGAGCAGCATTCCTTAAAATGTAATGTACAAAAGAATTACCTGTGGGTCTTGTTGGAAGGCAAATTCTGATCCAGTAGATCTGAGGTAGGGTCTAACAAGCTTCTGAGTAATGCTGATGTTGCTGGTCCAGGGAACATACTTAGGGTATACGTATCATCTCTAACAACCCTCTTTCACACCAGTGAGAGGAGGCCCATCCTTCTCCTTTATGTTGAAATATAATACATTATTGGACTCCTTTGCTTCCTCCCTTTAAGTCATTCTTGGTATATCTTTCTGTGTTTATTTTATCTGTTTTGGTCAGCTGTTTTTGTTTTGGAAGGAAGCACATAGAAAGTAAAACAAGAGATGTAAAATAATCCACTTTCTTCTTTAAAAGGAAGTAGCATTCTGAATATTTAGGGCAGTGTAACATTTCTATTTTGGCTAACTACTGAAGTATAGGTTGAATATCCCTAATCTGAAATCCAAAATTAGAAATACTCCAAACTCTGAAATGTTTTGGGCATGAACATAGTGTCCAGAGGAAATGCTCATTGCAGCATCTTGGATTTCCTGATTAGGGATGTTCAACTGGTAAGTATATTGCGAATACTGCAAGATCCGAAAAAATCCAAAATCTGAAACACTTTGGCCTCAAGAATTTTGGATAAGGGATATTCAACCTGTAATAACAATTAGCAAATACTACCTGTAGTGCTTAAGAATTTATATGGGAGGAAGAGTCCATGAGAAGTAAACAACCACACCCTCTCTCTTCTATTTCCAAAAAGATATCCATCTTCTATATCACCCACCCACACTTTTAAGTATAAGTTTACAGTATCATTTCTAAATTCAGTTTAACATTGCTAGACCATTAGCTATGGCCTTGGGGAACAGCATTCTCACCAGAGTTGCAAGTACTCCGTAATGTAGTATGAAAATATCACCCAGTATTAATAATTCTAAGTGAAAATCCAACACATTCAATAAAACTGTGTTAACTAGAGTGAAAAAGGAGAGTTCTTATACAATGGAATCACAGTTATCATTTTAAGGTTAAAATTTTAAAAGTAGTAGGAATATTTCATTACTTGTCTCTTTGAAAATGACTGAGGCTATTAATAACACATGTAAATTACTGCTCAGAGAAAAATTAAGTAACTTCGTGGGGAGGTTTATCGTCTAAACTCAGCAAATGCCACAAAGACTAAGGCAAAAAAAATTTTATGAACAACTTCACTTCAATGGTTCTTAACATAATTAAGCTTATGTGGACTGTTCAGCAGAATGATACTAAAACACTGGTAAAGAACCAGATTTTTTTTTTTACCCTCCATTCAAGAAATGTTATAGAGGAATAGCCCAAAAATACTCAAAGACAAAAGTTTCACAATATCACTAAAATCAAGGAGCTAGGTTTTACTTCACTATTTTAATACTATGAATACTACATAAGTTAGCCCATAAACATTTAAAAGAACAATCCCTGAGCCAACAGCTTTTTGCTACTGTCCATAAGCATTCAAGTGTATCTTAAGAAAAGGCTTTCTCAAACAAAGCTTTCTTCTTAAGCTGCCAACATCTCTCTCTCTTCCTTATTATTACCAAAGCTCTCAAAAAATTCATCTATATTCATAGTCTCTGTTTCCTCAGTTCCAGTTTACTTTTTGGCCCTGTATATTTTCCATCACTCACTCTATTTAAACTGGATTCTTGACAAGTATTCTCTAATCTATTAATTGCTAAATATAACAACCTGATTTGGGGTTTTATCCTCTTTGCTGGCCACTTCCTTCTTCAACAGATCTCTTCTCCTGGTTTCCCAGTTACTGGTTCATTCTGTTTCTTCCTTACTGATTGCTCCTTAAATCTCTTTCACTGATATCGTTTTCTTACCCATCATTAAATGGACATACTCCCTAAAATAATATCCAAGAACTTACTCTGTTTGTGCTACTTCCCCATGACCTTGTATTTTTTTTGAGACGGAGTCTCGCTCTGTAGCCTAGGCTAGAATGCAGTGGCGGGATCCTGATCCTGGCTCACTGCAAGCTCCGCCTCCCAGGTTCACGCCATGCTCCTGCCTCAGCCTCCCGAGTAGCTGAGACTAGAGGCGCCCGCCACCATACCTGGCTAATTTTTTTGTATTTTTAGTAGAGACGGGGTTTCACCGTGTCAGCCAGGATGGTCTCGATCTCCTGACCTTGTGATCCGCCCGCCTCGTCCTCCTAAAGTGCTGGAATTAAGGCCTGAGCCACCGCGCCCAGCCCCCATGACCTTTTATATTCTACCACAGCTTCAAATTCAATATAGAGGCTGGAGATCCCAAAATTTCTACTTCTTAGCTATTCAAGAAAAACAGTATGACATGAGGTTCTACAGCAGTCCCGTTTTACAAACATGATTATTATCCAGTAGAGTATGAACACATTTTTGGTACTATATAGTTTATGAAGTATAGGTAAGACAATTGATAAACATCCAATTCTTCCAACCATTTTCAGTATTTTCAAATCATAATGTTGAATTTTTGCACTTAAATAACAAGAGATAATGCTCCAAGAAAGTTTATCGTCCTACTACTGTTAACAGCATCACGATAATAGTGTTAAATGATGTCACTTTTTATCAGGAAAGTGCTAATACATACCAGTTACATCTGAAGGAAACATGAAATTTACTTTACTAGAGAATAATATCTCATGATTAGTTCCTGACTTGATTACTCTTTGAAGTGAATCCAAAATGGCATACGGTATAATACAAATGAATTAAGTTAGGGTAACCTATATATAATAAAAGAGAAACCACACTGAATAAAGTTAAGGACTATGTTATCCATCAAAATAAAATTTGTTCTTTTTCTCCAACTGGCATCAATTAAATCACAGTATTATTCAGTTTTCCAACACCCAAATGACTTGTTTTCTAGTTCTATCTATACCACCTGTGCAAAAATTGTTCAAAAATAACTTAAAAGCAATGAACAATGCTAAATAACTCCCCGCTCTGGTTAAAAATACTGATATGATCTATTTATATTAATCAAAATAAAGATTACAGGTATTGCACGACTATTGGATTTAACATTATCAGTGATGAAGCACTTTATCTGGCCCCTAGTTCAGATAATGGCTCTGAAATATATAAACCATGTAGAATGACAGACTTTTTTTTAAGACACGCAGATCACCACTTGGGCATCAGCAGGTATCAATGCTGAGCAAGTCAACGCATCAGCTAAGAAAGGTTTTATAATGAAAGTAGTTGTACGCTTAAATAAAATACTACAAACAAAATTTTTGTTCCTTTATAAAAGGCAAATCTATCCTTTCATAATAAATATGTATACAAAGTTGGATTACAGCAATCATTATAGCAAGGGTTAGGTACTATTTATAGTATCTGACATTCCCTTTCAATATACATGCCCCAAACAAACAAGGAAGGCACTCTGCCCAGGTACACTGTTAGCTCCTTCAATGCACACAAAGTGTTTTACATAAAGATGTCTGATGGGCCCTGATTCCTATACCCAGGGAGCAGTCTGCATAACACTGTAACAAATTCTAATAAGGCTAAGGGAATTAAATTTGCTTTGGCATCATTTCTAGGGCTGATTCCTGGAATAAAATTTGGGAATGTTCTGTCTCTACGAATTGGTAGAGAAATTTTAAATTAACATATGTGCCGATCAAGTCACCTGTTAAATCTCCCTTTTATTAAGTAGTAAGAGTCACAATAATATAGCTAAAAACATTCGCTCCCCAGTATACAGACATAATGTCTCAGCTATATGATGGCTAATTTCTACCATACACAAGAGATCAATTAAAAGTGAAATGCAAGGTCTAGTGGGTGGCACAGAACTAAGCCAAAGAAAGGATTACTCCTATTAAAAATTAATCTGGGTTTTGTTTTCTCATTAAAAAATACATTCAGATTATAAAATTAAAACAAAAGCAACACTGCATAATTTAGCTGTCTTTTTCTACCAAATTGCTTACAACTGTAACTATAAAACGATAATTAACCATACGTGTAGCTGCAAAACTAAGAAAAGCACTGGTCAGTGGTGCTGCGAATTGTGAACCTACTACTCCCCCTACTGCCTGTGGAACTGAATTGCAGTAAAATTAAAGGTTTGTTCTATGTGTCTAACAAAGCGTGAAATTTTATATACAGTCAGTTCTGCTATACTACTTGTTCAGAAAACCAAAATTCGTTCCTGTGCATTTGATGTATTTGAAAGCAATTTGAGCATAATGTGAATATCACTGTGAGAAACACCAGGTGCAGGTAGAAAACTACATCTAGCTGACCAAGCCCAGTAGAAATATTTAAAATATGTGCCAACAGGCCTCACATCTTAAATATCTTCCAGCTACTTCAGTTCGCTTTGTGTTATGAGCCATACCTACTAATAGATGGTGTTACAACTTTATATCCCACTTCAGTAACCTTCCCTATACCATTTTACAATAACTCAGAAGCTGCAACCCTTTCAATGTTAACTTCCACAAGCATACTTCAGTTTTTTCAAGGCAAAGTACCATATTTATTGTAGTATTTATGAATTTCTTTATAACATAATGCATGTACAACTGTTCTATCATTTTTATTAGGTTCCTTTTTTTCTTAATGTTTCACTAAACAATTTTTTTTTATTGTTGTACTTCTAAACCTATTTTCCCCATAAGCTTCATGGGGTCTTTAGTAATGATTCTGCATGGTATGGTGATTTTTAGAAATGCAAATGTCTCCTTATAGCAGAACTGACCATACAGTAGTAAAATGTAAATGCCTCTTCTATATTTGTGAATAGGGTAAGAGTAATTATGAATAAATATCAACATTTTTTTTTTTTTTTTTTTTTTTTTTTTGAGACGGAGTCTCGCTCTGTCGCCCAGGCCGGAGTGCAGTGGCGCAATCTCGGCTCACTGCAAGCTCCGCCTCCCGGGTTCACGCCATTCTCCTGCCTCAGCCTCTCCGAGTAGCTGGGACTACAGGCGCCCGCCACCACGCCCGGCTAACTTTTTGTATTTTTAGTAGAGATGGGGTTTCACTGTGGTCTCGATCTCCTGACCTCGTGATCCGCCCGCCTCGGCCTCCCAAAGTGCTGGGATTACAAGTGTGAGCCACCGCGCCCGGCCTAAATATCAACATTTTATAATTTTTAAAAATGTGTTTTATGTCTATTTCCATGAGAGTATTGCTGACTTTTTCTAACTCATTTAATTAATTTATTTATATTTATATATATGTTTGTTTATTTTGAGATGGAGTCTTGCTCTGTCGCCCAGGCTAGAGTGCAGTGGCACAGTCTCAGCTCACTGCAACCTCCACCTCCTGGATTCAAGTGATTCTCCTGCCTCAGCCTCCCAAGTAGCTGGGATTGCAGGCACCCACCACCAGGCCTGGCTGGTTTTTGTATTTTAGGTCGAGATAGGGTTTTACCAAGTTGGCCACGCTGGTCTCGAACTCCTGATCTCAAGTCAGCAGTCCACCTCGACCTCTTAAAGTGCTGGGACTACAGGCGTGAGCCACCGCACCTGGCCTCTATCTCCTTTTAAAAAGGTGAGAAAGGCTCTCTCTCTCCTCAGGTACAGAACTTTATAAGAATTCAGGACAAAACAATTATACATGTACGTGTGGGTATACATATTTTTAAATATGTTAAAATATATATTGAAATCTGTCCCTTTTGCTATTCAAACTATTAATCATACCAAACGGTTTGTGTCCCTGCTGTAATTTGACAACCAAGTTCTTTCCAGAAGCCTGAGGTGAGTAAACGTCCAACTGACTCAAAAAATGGGATGATTCCTTATTTTGCGTTCACTTATCATTCAAAATCTGAATTGGTCAAAAGTTGCATAAGAAAAATGAGCACTCAGATGAGCGTGGTGGCTCATGCCTGTAATTCCAGCACTTTAGGAGGCCGAGGCGGGCGGATCACAAGGTCAAGAGATCGAGACCATCCTGGCTAACATGGTGAAACCCCATCTCTACTAAAAATACAAAAATTAGCTGGTCGTGGTGGCACGTACCTGTAATCCCAGCTACTCGGGAGGCTGAGGCAGGATAATCGCTGAACCGGGGAGGCAGAGGTTGCAGTGAGCCGAGTTCGCACCACTGCACTCCAGCCTGGTGGCAGAGCGAGACTCCATCTCAAAAAAAAATAAAAATAAAAAACAAAATGAGCACTCTGTTTACCAATGATGAATGCAGCTTTTTATAGGCTTTTCAGTCTTCTGAAAAATACAGGCATTACATTCATATAAAAGGGAAGTCAGGATAAAACTTCAAGAATTCATAGCCCTTCACTTAGTTAATAGTCTTACATCAAATGCTTCACAACTACAGCAAGCTTTGTCAACTGCATACCTTTCTTATCAAAGTACGCTTCATGAATAGTTTGTCTACACTGGGTTTAACCTTACTATATAATCAATCTGCCATAAAAAGAGAAAAACTTACTGTCAGGAAAGAAGTCTAAAAGTGTGGTCCATGGACAGCAGCACTGGTATCATCTGGGAGCTTCTAAGACATGCAAAATCCTGAGCCACACTCTAGATGTAGATTCGATTCTGCATTTTATCAACCTGCTCAGGTGATTAACGTGTACCTTATAGCCTGAGGAGCACTGGTTAAGCACTGTCTAAACCACTATGACAAAATTCTAGGCTCCATTTCTGCCCATCTTGCACTTCTGAAGTCAAGAAAAGCAGCTTTTCTGTCTCCAAAGTCATATCTTTTTATAAGAAATTAACTGGAATGCTCATTTTTTAAAATGTGCCATTTTGTCAGTCTTTCCCATCTTGTTAGAATACAGTGTCTTTGGATCACAATGGATTAAAAAATTCAACTATTTCTCTTTCAAAAGATATCTGAGATAAAATTGACTAAATATGTCTAAATGTTAATTCCTAAAAAGACATATATAAAAGAATATATAAAATAGATTTTTTTCATATATACATGTAAAACAGCAGACATTTGTTCAATAAAAACCCTGGTGATCATCTCAATAGATGTAGAAAAGGCATTTGACAATATTCAACATCCTTTCATAATAAAAACTCTCAACAAATTAGGCACAGAAAACATGTACCTCAATACAATAAAGGTCATATATGAAAAGCCCACAGCTAACATTATACTCAATGGTGAAAAGTTAAATGCTTTTCCTCTAGGATCAGAAACAAGAGAAAGATTACCACTACACCACTTTTATTCAACATAGTGCTGGAAGTTATAGCCAGAGCAATTAGACAAGAAAAAAAGTAAAAGGCATCCAAACAGAAAAGGAAGAAGTGAAATTGTTTGTTTGCTGATGACATGACCTTGTATTTAGAAAACTCTTAAGACTCCACCAAAAAAAATTTAGAGCTGATAAATGAATTCAGTAAAATTGCAGAACCCAAAACCAATACACAAAAATCAGTAACATTTCTTTACACTGACAACAAACTATCCGAAAAAGAAAATAAGAAACCAGTCTCATTCACGATAGCATAAAAAGTAAAAAATAAAATACTTAGGAATAAATGTAACCAAGAAGGTGACATATCTGTTATACCAAAAATTATAAAACACTGAGGAAATTGCTGATGACACAAGTAAGTGGAAAGGTATCCCATGTTCATGGATTAGAATTAATACTGTTAAAATGTTCATACTACCCAATGTGATCAACAGATTCAGTGCCATCCTTATCAAAATTCCAAGTCATTTTTCTAAAAAACAGAAAAATAGGAAAAACAACGCCCAAATCTGTACTACAAAAGACCCCAAATAACCACAGTAATTTTTGAGCAACAAGAACAAAGCTGGAGGCATAACACTGTATGACTTCAAATCTATTACAAAGCAAGAGTAATCAAAACAGCATGGTACTGGTATAAAAACAAAAACAAACACATTAACCAATGGAATAGGATAGAAAACCCAAAAAATAAACCCATGCATTTATGGTCAACTGATTTTCAGTAAAGGTGCCCAGAATACGCTATGATGAAAACAGAGTCTCTTTGATAAATGGTATTGGGAAAACTGGATATCCACATGCAGAAGAATGACACTAGACCCCCTATCTCTCACCATATACAAAGATCAAATTAAAATGGATTAAAGACTTAAATGTACATCCTAAAACTACAGAACTACTAGAAGAAAACACAGAGGAAAGTCTCTATTGGTCAGGACAGTGAATTCCCGGATTTGACATCAAAAGCACAGGCAACAAAAGTAGAGATAGACAAATGGGATTACATCAAAGCTTCTGCACAGGAAAGGAAACAACAGAGCAACGAGACTACCCACAGATTGGGAGAAAACAGTTGTAAACCATACATCTGATAAGAGGCAAATATCCAGAAAATAGAAGGTACTCAAACAACTCAATAGCAAGCAAACAACTCAATCAAAATATGAGCAAAGGACCTAAATAGACTTTCTTCAAAAGAAGACCTACAGATGGCCAAGAGATAAATGACAAAATGCTCATCATCATTAATCATCAGGGAAATGAAAATTAAAATAACAATAAGGTATTGCCTCGTTCCCCTCAGAATGACTATTACCAAAAAGATGAAAGATAACAAGTGCTTGTGAGGATGTAGAGAAAAGGGATCCTGTGTGAACTGTTCTTGCAAATGTAAATTAATACAGCCATTATGAAAAGCAGTATGGAAGTTTGTCAGAAAATTAAAAATAGAATTGCTATGTGTTCCAGCAATCCCACTTCTGAGTATATACCCAAAGGAATTGAAATCAGTGTGCTGAAGAGACACCTGGACACCCTATTTACTACAATAGTCAAGACATAGAATCAACCTAAGTGACCAAAGAAAATGAGAAATATATACAGAATGGAATATTGATCATCCATAAAAAAGAATGAAATTCTATCATTTGCAGCAACATAGATGGAACTGAAGGTCAATATGTTAAGTGAAATAAGCCAAGAATGGAAAGACAATATTGCACATTCTCATATATGGGAGCTAAAAAAGTAGATCTCATGAAGATACAGTAGAATAGTGGTTATCAGAAGCTGTGAACAGTAGTGGGGAGGTGGGAATGAAGGGAAAAAAAGTATATAAATGTAAGTATTACTACAGAATTATACACTTAAAAATGGAAAGGATGGTAAATGTAGTATGTGTATATTACCTCAATTAAAAAACAAAAGGTATATGAAAGCATGCTTCTTAAACAACTATTTGTCAATTAAAAATTAAACAATTCATATGTTTGTTGGCCACATATGAATGCCTTCTTTTGAGAAGTGTCTGTTCATATCCTTTGCCCACTTTTTGATGGGTTGATTTTTTTCTTGTAAATTTGTTTAAGTTCCTTGTAAATTTTGGATATTAGACCTTTGTCAGATGGGTAGATTGCAAAAATTTTCTCCCATTCTGTAGGTTGCTTGTTCACTCTGATGGTAGTTCCTTTGCTGTGCAGAAGCTCGTTAATTAGATCCCATTTGTCAGTTTTGGCTTTTGTTGCAATTGCTTTTGGCGTTTTTGTCATGAAGTCTTTGCCTGTGCCTATGTCCTGAATGGTATTGCCTAGGTTTTCTTCTAGGGTTTTTATGGTTTGGGGTTTTACATTTAAGTCTTTAATCCATCTTGAGTTAATTTTTGTATAGGGTGTAAGCAAGGGGTCCAGTTTCAGTTTTCTGCATATGGCTAGCCAGTTTTCCCATTACCATTTACTGAATAGGAGATCCTTTCCCCATTGATTGTTTTTGTCAGGTTTGTTGAAGATCAGATGGTTGTACATGTGTGGTGTTATTTCTGAGGTTTCTGTTCTGCTCCATTGGTTTATATGTCTGTTTTGGTACCAGTACCACACTGTTTTGGTTACTGTAGCCTTGTAGTATATAGTTTGAAGTCAGGTAGCATGATGCCTCCAGCTTTGTTCTTTTTGCTGAGGATTATCTTGGCTATACAGTGTCTTCGATTCCATATGAAATTTAAAAGAGAAATGCAAATCAAAACCACAATGAGATACCATCTCATGCCAGTCAGAATGCGGATTATTACAAAGGCAGGAAACGATAGATGCTGGCAAGGCTGTGGAGAAATAGAAACGCTTATACGCTGTTGGTAGGGATGTAAATTAGTTCAACCATTGTGAAAGACGGTATGGTGATTCCTCAAGGGTCTAGAACCAAAAATACCATTTGACCCAACAATGCCATTACTGGGTATATATCCAAAGGAATATAAATCATTCTACTATAAAGACACATGAACATATATGTTTACTGCAGCACTATTTACAATAGCAATGACATGGAACCAACCGAAATGCCCATCAATGATAGACATTGTGGCACATATACACGATGGAATACTATGCAGCCATAAAAAGGAATAAGATCATGTCCTTTGCAGGGACATGGATGAAGATGGAAGCCATCATCCTCAGCAAACTAACACAGGAACAGAAAACCAAATACCACATGTTCTCACTCATAAGTGGGAGTTGCACAATGAGACATGGACACAGAGAGGGGAACAACACACACCAGGGCCTGTTGGGGGTGGGTGGTGAAGGGAGGGAACTTAGAGGATGGGTCGATAGGTGCAGCAAACCACCATGTCACACGTATACTTATGTAACAAACCTTCACGTTCTGGACAAGAATCCCATTTTTTTTTTTTTAGAAGAAATAAAGGGAAAAATTTAAACAATGCAAAACAAAAGAAAAAACCCTAGCAATACAAATTTATGCCACATGCCTAGGGCATATTTGATTAATCAGATAAACATTTTTTAAAACTGCAGAGTTAACATTTTATTCCCTAGTTGTATATAAACACAACAAGTTGAGTATCCTGGCTATATTTAATTAAAATTCATGGAAGAAAGGTTTAATCACAGCATCTTCATAACAGTTGTTGTGATAGGACTATTTATAATAGAGTTTTACTGCCACCCATTATTATATCTCATTAATACATGCAAATTGCCACATAATTAAAAATGCCAAGAACCTAGGAATTCTTTGATCAAATGACCTTTGTTCTTTCAAGTTACCTCTCCCAAACTCCTAATATGCACACACACACACAGTATATACTTAACACAGACTAGGTAGGCTGCTTAATTAGGACAAGCAGTGCAAAGTAGTGAGGGATACATCCTTCTCCTTCCTAATCTGTTTCTCACAAACATGTCTGTATGATGAAGAATACTATGGAAGGATCACTCCCCACCCCCATAAAAACAACAATAACATCAAAAAGAGTGAAACAAAGACTAATATAAAGCCAAACCAAACAAAAGCCAAAATCCCCACTAATCAACTATGTGGTTTTATGATAGCATAAGGCACTAATGGCCATATGGTATCTGGAATGGCAAAAATGGCATAATTTGGGCAGCTTTTAACAAGACGGGGAAGTGCCCTTGTTACTTAAGACATAAGCTGAAAGGCTTATACCAAAGGAGGTCTAAATATGCTGTTTATTAAGTGACTTCACATCAGGGTAAAAGGAGAAGAAGAAAAAGGGAAGATTTAGAGATCTTATTTCCAGTGGCTGATTTCTACTCAAAAGATTCTATCTGGAAAGATTTAGTAGGCCATCACCTTCTGTAACCATTCAAGTCTACCATTGTAGTGCAAAGTAGCCAGAGACTGTATGTTATCAAATAAATGTGGCTGTATTTCAAGAAAACTTTACTGAGAAAATCAGGCAGTAGCCTGGATAATTTGGCAAGCCTTGCTCTAGCCTAACTGAGAACTAAAAAGACTATAGCTGTAACTTTCCCAGAGTTTCCAAGAGAAACAGATTGAAGAAATGATGAGTAAGAATTACGTGGTCTCTGGAAAGACAATAGTGTCTAAGATCACAGTGACTGATTTTTAAAGTGATTTGCCCTTTGAGACCTAACTTGGACCAATATGTAAATAAAAGCACATACTTCTTATAAATCTTATTATACTGCCATAACAAAAATGAAAATGTACAGGTAACAAAGACGAAGCAACAATACATTTCCTTTCTCCAAGTTTTGTCTTTGTCACCTCTAAACTTACATTTATTAAATTAAGAAATAATTATCCTTCAAAGAGTAAAAGTCTCACAAAAATGGTAACGTGAAAAGAAGGACTACAGAAAAAATTTAGAGGAGAGGGAGAAGATGGCCAATGAGACAGAGCCTGGAAGCACTGCTCCCACTGAGGGAGACCAAAATATGGAGTAAACAAACACACTTTGAGCCAATTTCCAGAGAGGAAACATCAAGAGTTGAGAGGTGACACAGATACCAAGAGTGAGGAGGGAGGAAGCTGCCTGCACGGGGTTGTCAGATGCTAGTTCCCAGCCCTAAATGGCTCCTAAGGAGTGAGTGAAGGGAAAGATGGGCAGTCCACTCTTGTTGCAGACCTCTGGAATCCTAGCTGCAAGAGATCCCATGACCCCCATCCATAGACATTTAAACTGGTAGGGGGATCATCCTGGAGAGTTAGGAAGAGACAGAGGTACAACCTGTGCAAAATGCGGGGACTTTCACACACGAGGCAGCTGCAGTGTAAAATGGCCATAGGTGCCTATCCCCCAAAGTTCTCCATCTCCCCAGTTAGCTCTAGCCCTAGTCAACTGCAAGCCCAAGAGAGAACAAAGCTGGCTTCCACTGGATTGGGGTTCATCTGTTCCGTAGGCTCTCCTGACTGACAGCCCTCTCAGGGCCCCTGCCTGGCTGCTCCACAGGAGCGTGTGCACAATGCAGCCTCCCCTGCCCAGCCTGGATGCTTTACCTGCAGCTCTATCTAAGTACTTTCTCAGTGGCCAGGAAGCATCCTGGATCCCCTAGAACAGCTGGTGCCCAACCCAGAGGGTGTGGAGGACAGAACTATGGGCTGGTCCTGGCACCCCAGGGCTGCACTGTGCAGCTCAAAAGTGCCAAGCTGAGATCTGTGGCTGGGACTCAGTTACTTTCAGAACACTGTGAAGGGTGAAATGTGCAAGGTGGTGGGCTGGCACAGGAGGAGGGTGTGCCTCCAGGTGCAGGGCTGGTCTGAGAAATATGACCTATCTACTAGCCATTTTATCTACCCAAGAGGGCCCCATGGCCTGGAACACCTAACAAAGGAAACTTGAGCACAGCACAGCATAGCACCACTGATTGGAGGGGGCCCCACCAAGGCCCGGGAGCAGATCTGGTGAGGGGGTTATTTCTTTCTCCACCACCATCACCACAGAGCAGGGCTGCAAACACGTGGAAATACAAGAGCCACACAGTTAAGAAATAGATACATATACGTTTATAGAAATGTAGAAATATATTTATATTTATATTTTAATATATGTATATATTTATAATAAGAGATCTTCAATGTATCTGTTATTTGTTTTCCTTAGAAACTGGGTCAATATTCATTAGTCCTATATATGTGTGCTGAATGCAAATCATTAAGGTGAGATTAGGGCTACAGAATTGACAAGGTATTTGGAAAGAAAAGAAAGTCTCTTCTCAGAGCAATTCTTGGTACCAAAGCCAAAGTTTAAAGAACACTAACTTTCCAAAAACGTCATCCTTTTGTATTTGTGTCCGCTAATTGTTAACTTTTCAGAAATCTGTGTTTTTATTATTTTTCTTACCAACTACCATGAAGACAACACTGTTTACTAATATGTAAACAGCTGAACAGATTAGGTACTGATGCCTATGGAGAAGTGATAGAAACCCCACTGTGTCTTTTAATCCAAGTTTAAACCAAGTAGTGATGGATTTACTGTATAAAATAATAATCAATTGGCAGGAAAATTGATCTTGAATAGTTGAGAGTTTTGGAAACTTCCTATATGACTGAACAATGGGATTTTAGGATTTGCTATGGAGCAATCCAAAAAGTAGCTCAGAATATGCTATGGAGCTACCTTCCCACATTTACTGTTCAATTTCATTTCTCTTTCAGGGTAATTATAATAAATGTCAATTATGGAAATACTTACATAAAATCTTGGCCATGCACAGAGGCTCACGTCTGTAATCCCAGCACTTTGGAAGGCTAAGGTGGGTGGATCGCCTGACCCCAGGAGTTTTCATGATTAGCTCTGAACAACACAACAAAACCCAGTCTCTACAAAAGAATACAAAAATTAGCTGAGTGCAGTGGCATGGGCTCCTGGTCCCAGCAACTTGTGGGGCTGAGGCAGGAGGATTGTTTGAGCCAGGGAGGTCGAGGCTGCAATGAACTGTGATCATGCCACCATACTACAGCCTGGGTGACAGAGCAAGACCCATTTCAATAAAAATAAAATAAAATAAAATCTCAAACTTTTTCATTTGAAAGATGGACTATTGGAAACGTTTATGATCACTGAGGTGTCAAATACGATCTTTGTCATAAGATAAGAGCATTATAAGCTCACTTTCAATGAAAACTTACTTATTTTGTTCATATTACATATCTTTTTCTCTATGCTCCCTTGAAGATGTAAAATAAACTGATAGAAAGTATGGAAAAGGCCATTAAATATAAGTGCATATGGTTTACCTGTTTTATAACTGATTTTGTTAAATTATACATCATACTTTCTGTGAAATATACTATGCAAGGTAGAATTCTATGCGCAAAATCATTCTTACAGAGAATATATAAAAGCATAAGTAAACTATTCAATGTTAAAACAAATAAAACTAAAAATTTTTAAAAATGAAATGGCTAAGCTTGGTAATTTTCAAAAATTTGCATCACAGTATATATTCCCTAAAGCAAAAAACAACAAAAACATTGTGAAATGGTAGATTACTGGCCACTTTATTTCTAGTTTAAAATAAAAGTTGGAGAGTAAATTAATATTTCACATATCTAAAAGGAAGAAAAAATTGAAATATGTGATAATGCTAAGCAATCTTAAGAATGAGGTTAACTAGAAATATAAGTTCTCTCACTACTTGCAGAGAAAAAGGTCAACATACCTAGATCAGCAGTCCCCAAGCTTTTTGGCACCAAGGACCGGTTTCATGGAAAACAATATTTCCACAGACATTGTGGGGTGGTATGGTCGGGGGAACGGTTTGCGGATGAAATTGTTCCACCTCAGATCATCAGGCATCAGTTAGATTATCCTAAGGAGCGTGCAACCTAGATCCCCCGTGTGCGCAGTTCACAATAGGGTCTGCACTCCTATGAGAATCTAATGCTGCCACTGATCTGACAGGAGGCAAAGCTCATGCAGTAATGCTCGCTCACCAGCTCTCATCTCCTGCTGTGCAGCCAGGTTCCTAACAGGTCACTAACCAGTACTGGTCTGCAGCCCAGGGGCTGGGGACCCCTGACCTAGATTCTCTTCATAAATCAAAATTGGAGCCAAAAGATTTCTTTATCGTTTGGGAGTTTTTTGCCTGTTTGTTTGCTTTTCATTGGATTGATGTTGAGTAAAAGCAAGAGGAAATCCACAGTGACAGTCCTAGTGACTGCCCCATGCACAATCAATGGAGGAATATACTGAATGACATAACATAAAGACAGTAGGTAAGAAAAACTGGAAACTAAGGAAAAAAGTAGAGCTCTAAGCTTAGAAAGAAAAATGTTCACTTTAATAATTACAATTATTATTAGTTGCTATGGAATTATTATAGCACTAATGCCATACCATAATATTCAGATTCATGTTGGAATGATGTGCTCTTTTTTCATTTCATATTTAAATATAAGAAGAATTAAGGCAAAAATGAGTGGCCATTACTTTTATCTGATATAATCAAAGGACAGAAAAAGAATTACAAAGTAGATCCTGTAACTAGGATCTACTTTGGAGCACAATAGGAGACCAGTTGTTCTAAGACTACAGAATCAAAGCATTATGATGCACAGCTAACCTTATTACAACAGCACATTTTATAACCATCTTTGTAAGAATCAAAATGCCCATTAAAGAATATACTCCTATCCATTCATGTATTGCTACTATTATTTTTAAAACTACTATTGCTAAATTCAAAATGAGAAAAAACAGTTGTATAAATATGAAGTATTTCTTCTTAGAACTATTTAACTCACCTATAAAAATATGTCATAAGAAGGGAGGTCTGTGCTGTTTAGAATACAGAAAGTCTCAAAAGAATGTTGCTTCCACACTAACAATGAGAGACAGATAATCTGCTAAATTACTAGTAACATTTTTGGACCCATAGGAAAGTTGTGGTTACAAGGCAATCAGGTAAACTGAATTCCAAAGGATGATATGCCGTTCTAAGGAGAGAGAGACAGGACAGAATGCAGAATGCAGAACCTGAAACCCCGAGAAAGAAAAGGCCATTAAAGGCAGATATGAATAAAACAGCTGAAATTTTAAACTAATTCTTGAAGGCTAAGTGGGAGCTACTGTGACAGTTTAGACATTTCTGGGAGCAACAAACACAAGAGAAGTATGTACTGTCTCACTAGATCTTTCTCACAGGTCTCTACCAGAAATAATGAAGGCAGAACAAGAGGCCTGAGAGTCCTTCTCAGTAGTACATGTGTACAAAACTCTGCCCATATCTTAGATCCTTCTCTCATAGAAAGCAAAGGCTGAAACTACTAAGAAAAGGTCAGAAAACACTACCAACCTTTTTACACAGTTTGGACTGCTACAACAAACTACCATAGACTGGGTGGCTTACAAACAACAGACATTTATTTCTCACAGTTCTGGCAGCTGGAAGTCCAGGATCAGGATGCCAGCATGGTTGGGTTCTGGTGAGGAGCCTCTCCCAGGCTGCAGACTGCTAACTTGGCCCTATATTTCCACATTAGAGAAAGAGGGCTAGAGAGCTTCCTGGAGCCTCTTTTATAAGGACACTGAATGAGTGCTCCATCCTCAAGACCTAATTACCTCCCAAAAGGCCTTCCTCCTAATAAAACAATGGGGGATAAGATTCCAAAATATGACATTTAGGGGGACACTAATATTCAGTGCATAATACCTACCTATGACCAGGGACAAAAACAACAGTAAAACCCATCAGTACTCCAGGGCCCATGCTAAGTACAAGGTGGCAGAAGCCCATCACTAGAGAAATTTAAAGTCAGGTACATTGAAGGCAACTACAATTAACAATAAAACTGAAATTCACTTCAACTATTGACTAGAATAACTCAAACCACACATTAAATGCCTACCTGATAGAAGAGAGTTGCCCATTTCTGAGCATAAATATGACCTATCTCAGTGTCTGCAGTTCTTTAATACAATGTCAGACATTAAAGTAAATGTTAAGGAAAAAGAAAAGAAACAAAAGCCGGGGTAAAGGGAGGGTGGAAATTCCATCAATATTCAAGAGAGAAACTAGTCAACAAAAGTAGATTAAGATATAACTGAGACACTGGAATTAGCTAAAGGGAACTTTAAGATAATTAAAGTATTTAGTGAAAAAGATGGGCACATGCATGAACAGATGGGGAATTTCAACAAAAGGAAGCTGTATTAATAAGAATCAAATGGAAATGTCTGAAATAAAGAACACAACATAAGAAATAAACATTTCTTTGACGGCCTTATCAGAAGCTGGATATAGTATGGGAAAGAATATAAGAACTTGAAATTAAGGCAGCAGAAATTACCCAAAATGAAACACAAAGAAAATAAGAATAACAGACTATCACAGATCTGTGGAAACATATCAAACATGTATAGCTGGATTTTCAGAGACACAGTGAGAGAAGGGGGCAGAAGAGATAATGGTTAATGACTTTACAAAATTAGTGAAACACAACAACACAGACCAAAGAAGCTCAAAGAACTTTAAGCAGGATAAATGCATGCATGTGTGCACATGCGTTCGCACACACTCACACACATTCTCTCTCTCTCTCACCCCTATACATACCATAGTTATATTGCTGAAAACCAAAGCCAAAGAGAAAAGTTGAAGACATCAAAAAATTTTTGAAGTACTGAAACAAAAGTGTATCCCCCTCAATGGCAACAATATTTCACATTTGTGAGACTTGAAAACTACAAACAATAAAAGCAACAACAGATATTGTACTTACTAATCACTAATATACCAGACAGTGTTCTAAGTGTCACGAAAACCCAAGAGGTACAATTATTTTCATTTTACAGATGAAAAAACTGAGATACAATAAAGTTAAGTAATTACTCAGGATCACACAGTTAGAAGCCATAGAATCAGGACTTGAATTCCAGCAGTGTCACACCAGAGTCCATACTCTTAATCACTAGACC
This sequence comes from Symphalangus syndactylus, assembly GCF_028878055.3. NCBI lineage: Eukaryota > Metazoa > Chordata > Mammalia > Primates > Hylobatidae > Symphalangus > Symphalangus syndactylus. The sequence goes on from NC_072423.2 coordinate 49,749,617, forward strand.
ATTCCGCCATTTCCACTCCCAAAGGGGTCAAGACCTTTATCTTCATCCCAATAAGGCACCATAGACAGCAATAATTAATATATTGCCAGCACTATCACCATCATCATACTCAAATACACATTCTGCCCAGTCTATGCTCTTAAAACAGAAAGCAACACTGATACATAAAAAAAAAAAAACAAAAACAGAAACTACCTAAATCCCTACTGGGGTTGGCAGTAAATATTAGCACAGATTATACATTTCTTTCTAAATCAGATAAATGCTTCTACACCATGGAAAATCTGGGCTTTAACTATTATATATATGTATTTCTGTGTTGAACTGCACTCACCTGTTCTTACGAGGACACTCCCATCCAGAACAACTTCTCTCTTCCCTTTCTTTTTCTCTTTCTCTCTTTCTCTCTCTCTCTTTCTTTTCTCTTTTTCTCTTTCTTTCCCTTTCTTTCTTTCCTTGCTTCCTCCCTCCCTTCCTTCTTTCCTTTCTTTTTCTTTCCTCTCTCTCTTCCCTCCACCCCATTCATTTCTTTCTTTTTTTCTTTCTTTATTTGAGACAGGGTCTCTCTCACTCTGTCACCAAGGGTGGAATGCAGTGGCATGATCACAGCTCAGCTCACAGCAGCCTCAACCTCTCAGGCTCGGGTAATTCTCCCACCTCAACCTCCCAAATAGCTGGGACTACAGGCACACACCACCATGCCCAGTTAATTTATTTTTATTTTTATTTTTGTAGAAATGAAGTTTCACCCTATTGCCCAGACTAGTTTCGAACACCTGAGCTCAAGTGATCTGCCTGTAGCGGCCTTCCAAAGTGTTGAAATGACAGGCGTGAGCCAGTGCATCTGGCTTCTTTCTTTGCTTAAAGCACAGTGAAAATAATTGTATAAGGAAAAAGTTATTACTATTACCAAATTGTTCCTGATCATTCTCTAAGTAACAATTATGTCATAGTGCTATGATTATTTTAATCAGCTTTTTATTTTAGAATCATTTTAGATATAACAAAAAAGTTGCAAAGATACTACAGACAGCTCCCATATACCCTTATTCAGTTTTCTCTATCATTAATATCTTACATTACCATAGTGTATTTGTCACATCTGAAAAACCAACATTGTTACATTATTGACCCTTTTATGCTGATATGGTTGGATATTTGTCCCCTCCAAATCTCATGTTAAAATGTGATTCCCAATGTTGAAGGTGGAGCCTGGTGGGAGGTAACTGAATCATGGGGGCAGATCCCTCATAAATGGCTTAGCACCAATCCCTTTGGTGATGAGTTATCTCTCAGTTTGCAGAGATCTTGTTTAAAAGAGTTTGGGACCTCCCCATTGTCTCTGTTGCTTCCACGCTTGCCAGGTGCTGTCCTGGCTCCCCATCACCTTCTGCCATGACTGTAAGCTTCGTGAGGCCCTTAGAAGAAGCAGATGCCAGCACAATGCTTCCTATAAAGCGTGCAGAACCATGCGCCAATTACACGTCTTTTCTTTACAAATTACCTAGCCTCAAGTATTCCTTTATAGCAATGCAAGAATGGTCTAACACACACCCACTCTGTATTGTACAGTAGCTTAAAAACAAATTAGTAAAATGAAAGAGAAGATACAAATGTTGTATAGAAGAATTTCAAATATATATGAACACTCTCTGCCTTTAGGAGGTGGACCTTAATACCTATCTTCTACTCCAGAGAGTGGTTTAGACTTAGTTACTTCACCTGAAGGGTAGACTATGGAAAGGGAAAAATAACACTACAGTGGAGAAACCTGGAAAATACTACTTAAAGGCTGGGCGCGGTGGCTCACGCTTGGATTCCCAGCACTTTGGGAGGCCGAGGCGGGCGGATCACGAGGTCAGGAGATCGAGACCACGGTGAAACCCCATCTCTACTAAAAATACAAAAAATTAGCCAGGTGTGGTGGCGGGTGCCTGTAGTCCCAGCTACTCGGAGAGGCTGAGGCAGGAGAATGGCGTGAACCCGGGAGGCGGAGCTTGCAGTGAGCCGAGATTGCGCCACTGCACTCCAGCCTGAGCGACAGAGCGAGACTCCGTCTCAAAAAAAAAAAAAAAAAAAAGAAAATACTACTTAAACCAAGTGATCAAAGTTAGTATCACCAATACCTTGTGGGTATCATGTGACCCTGATATGGTGTGTGAGAATGGTACTGAACCTCTGTGGTGTTCTTTCCAAAAAAAAATAATAATAAATAAATAAATAAATAAATAAATAAATAAATAAAAGAGCGAGAGAGATAGAGAAAGAAAAAGGAAGAAAGTGAGTGAAACTGGTTTTCCTCTTTCCCATTAATAACACAAAGTTGCCTGGTGCTGTCATCTGCTATTAGAGATTACATCTCTGGAGGCTGAGGAAGGCATGATAGCCAGGTATGTAGAAATAAGAATAATAAATTATTCTTGCTTAGACTATAAATATTCCCCATTTCACAGATAATCTATCCTTCCTCCAATCAATTAGCACACAAGAAACTTAACCCTTTTGAACAAGAAGCTTGCCTCATAGCAAACTAAACATGAAAATGTCTACAAAGCCCCACTCTCAGAAGACCTGCACTCAAAAGTTACAAAATCTGAAGGTTTCAGAGAACAACAAAACAATACTAAGAAAAAAAAAGTTGAGATAACTTCTAAAAAAAGAAGAAATCAAAGTGGAAAGGCGGATGGAGAAGAGAGGAGGAGAAAGAGAAGAAACTAGATGAAATAAGACAGTTGTATAAAATTAAGCACTCCAAAGAAGACATTTGTAAGAAATATATAAGAAGACCCAGGCTGGGCACAATGGCTTACACCTGTAATCCAAGCACTTTGGGAGGCTGAGGTGGAAGGATCACTTGTGGCCAAGAGTTTGAGACCAGTCTGGACAAAAGACAGAGACCCCATCTCTAAAAAAAATTAAAAATTGGCCAGGCATGGTGGCATGCACCTGTAGTCCCAGCTACTTAGCAGGTTGAGGTGTGAGGATCGCTTGAGCCCAGGAGGTTGAGGTTGCAGTGAGCCATTGATGGCACCACTGCACTCCACGCTGGGCAACACAGTGAGATCCTATCTCAAAAAAAAAAAAAAAAAAGAACCAAATTTTTTTGAAGAAAGCTAAAATGTAACTAACGTAATTAGTTTCAACAATGATCTGTTTATACTGTACAAAAAGAGAAAAAGAAAAGGTTCCAAATTTGTTTAGTGTATTCTAGATCTGCCCAGGAAGAAGGTATTCAATTCATGGTCTACAAAACACCAATATTCTATTTCTTTTCCTCAGTCAGCTCAGCCCTTCTTCTTTCTTGGCTCATATCTCCACTGTTCATATAATTCCAGTGGGTCCTCTAGAATCCCTAGTATTCTGCCATTATATATCTTTATTATCTTCTGTTTTTACCTAAAATCCTCCCCATTTCCTTACCTTAAGTTATATATAGATTTCACAAAAAAACTAATCATAATTCTGTAAACTTCCAAAAACCTTTATAGAGTTCACAAAATACTTTCTCTCATATTACCATAATCTTTATAATAAAAATACCATGGTGTATTATCATTTTACATATGAAACAAATATAACTTACATGTGTGAAGGCCGTATCAGTTCTCCCAAAGGGTACGCCCAATGACCCTTTACAAATTCACCTCAACATGAAGGTCTGAATTTGCTTGGTGTTTCAGAATACTACACTTCTGAAAGGTCCCAAATGACTTCCTGTTCAACAAATCCAATGCATGCTTATGCTTCTTTTATATGACTTTTCTGGACCAGCAACCCTCTTTGAAATGTTATCTTCTTTGGGCTCTTTTGGGAACCACTCTTTTTTTTTTTCTCTAGTTACTCATTTTCATTTTTATTCTAAGGTCCTATCTTTCTATACCTAATAAATATTGGGGTGTGTCCTTGGCTTTGATCTGTACATGCTGTATGTTCTCTCTGGGCAATCTTATCCAAATTCAAAGCTTCAAAAAGCCAACTATATTCTGGTGATGCCCATATCTGATCCTGAGTTTTATCAACTCCAGACTCTTAATTAAATTGGGCCTATCTTTAAAGTTAATGTGGCCAAATTTAGTCATACTCGTTTTCTCTTTTCAAAGTCTGCTTTTCCTCACATAAGTCCTATCTTGTCTCTCTATGCTCGATCCAGAAATCAGGGTCATTCAGATTCTGTTAGCTCCCACACCAAATCCTCCTATCTTTTTTTCCTCTAAATAGCAGTCAAATGTCTCTTCCCTTATATGCTCATTGCCTCATTATAGCTTAGTCTTTACCACTACTCTCATCTGGACAACTTGGCTGTTAGAGAGTGAGCTCATGAATACTGATTTCACCCCTCAAATCTACCTTTTATCCTGCCCCCAGAAATATTATTTCAAAATATTATTTCAAAACATTACATTGAGTATAATATTCCAAGATATTATATTCAAAATCAGATCAACTCACCAGCATCTACCTTCACTAATTAAAACCAAACACACACAAATCAGATCAACTTACCCTACCAGCATCTACCATCACTAATCAAAACCAAAAATCACCTCTCCACCCTAGCTGGTGTCCCCTAGGGTAAATCCAAACATCATTGCCATTGAAGACATTCAATGGTTTGGACTCAGTTTGCCCTTCCAGCATAATTCCCTTCCAACTTGCCTTTGCAACTTCCATCTCACCATTGCAACCTATACTCTCATCAAAGCAGAACTCCTGAAGTTTCCTAAACACATTATGATGGCTCCGTCCAATAGAACTTTGTTGACGTGAATGTTCTTTATGTTCTACATAATACCAGTCACATGTAGGTAACTGATAACTTAATATGTGGCAAATGTGACAGGTACAAAATTTATTTTACTGAATTATAATTAATTTAAATTTAAATTGTCACATATAGCTAGTGGTCACCATATTATACAGTGTAGCTCTATGCTTGGTATTTCTGTGTATCTTGGGATATGTTTCTCTGTCTAGAATGTTCTTTTCTTTACACTTCGCTTGCTGGTTTTTAACTACAAATACAATTTCTTTAATGATGTACAAATTAACTTATCTATTTATCCCTTTCATGTAAATTGTAAAGCTTATATGTATAAAGTTACTTATAATAATCCCCCTTTTTTAAGATCTATAGAATCTGTAGAGATGAGACCTCTGTCATTCCTAATTTGGTAATTTGTCTTCTCTCTTCTTTTGACTGACTAATATGACAGAATTTTAACAATGTTATTATCTTCTCAAATAGCCAGGTTGGCTTCATTGTCTCTATTGCTTTTCTGTTGTCTGTTTCATTGATTTCCTCCATGATCCTTATTATAATCCTTCTGTAAACTTCTGGTTTCATTTGTTTTGCTTTTATTAGTTTAAGGTGAAAGCTGATTTTACTGATTTGAGATCTTTCTTCTTTTCTAATGTAGGTTTTCAGGGGTAAAATTTCCATTTAAGTACTGCTTTAGATACATCTCAGTAATTTTAGCAGGTTGTGTTGTGTTTTCATTTTCATTTAGTTCAAAATATTCTCTAATTTCACTCTGGATTTCTTCTTTGATACATGAAGAAGTGAAAAGTAAGAAAAAATTAAAAGAAAAAATCAATCATAAACATCTTCAATATTTATTGACATGGAGGAATACTATATATAATATTAAAGTGTATCAATATATTGCAATACCTTGCAAACATTACCTATTGCAATACTTTAATAACAAAAGGCACCAAGACTCTTCTCAAGGCAGTATGTAAAATGACCCCCAAATAATCCCTACTACGAAAAAAAAATTCTAACCTAAGTAACTTGAAAAATGAAACTCGAATATGCTCATATGCTCATTACCTCAACACTTGTGTTCCCCATTAAATACTAAATGATCCACCTTCTTTAGACTTCTGTTGAGTTAAAAAGTTTTTTATTTTTAAAAAGGCACTCATAAAACAAAAGAAAAAATTATCTGTCCAGGTCTAAATGTAAACATTTTTAGTAACCAATTCAGAATGGCATCAGGCCAGCCAAGTAAATCAGAATCAACAACAAAAAAAAGCATCCTACAATAAAACCACACAAACCCCTGTGGCAAAATATAAACAAGCTCTTCAATAACTGAACCAGAAAGAATGTTTAATATGATGGATTCTTCATAAAATTTCCCATGATGATGTGGGAATATCCAAATATAAAATCTATTACTGAAAAAAATCAGCATGTCAACTACATGCTTCAGTTAAAGAGCCAGACCAAGTTGCCAATTGAGAGATGGTATTGGGGAAGGTGGATAGACATGTTTGAATCAAGTTCAAGTATGGAACCATACACAAAATAAAAGTAAGACAAGGGAGAGCCTAGCTACTTAAGAATTGTGTGGTCAGGAGGGAGACACCTACATTCTAGACACAGCAAACAAAGACAACGGCATTAATACTTGGAAAAACCTAAGAATAGTATTAAATGCTATTCCTATCCTGCTAAAATCTAGGTAATCTTCAAGAGAAAATTAAAAGGGAGTGCCATGACTTGACTAGCTACATATAGGTTGTCTTTGTTTAAAAAAAAGAGTATTCTCCAGAAGCTGAGGCAGGAGAATTGCTTGAAGCTGGGAGGTGGAGGATGCAGTGAGCCAAGATCACGCCATTGCACTCTGGCCTGGGTGACAAGAGCGAGACTCTGTCTCAAAAAAAAAAAAAAAAAAAAAAAGTATTTTCAAAAATTCCCAAACCACTTCTGAAATAAGTACTTTAAAATATGAGAATAAGGGAAAGCAAGTACTAGGGGTGGGTTCTTAGAATAAAACACAACCATAACTGGGGAGCTTGACAAAATTCAGTAATTGATATGAATCTTGGAAGATTCTGATAGTGAACAGAATGAACCACACAAGTCATAGCAAATCTGTAAGTTGGATATCTGTTAAAAACGTAAAGAAAAGGCTGGGCGCAGTGGCTCATGCCTATAATCCCAGCACTTTGGGAGGCTGAGGTGGGCGGATCACGAGGTCAGGAGATGGAGACAATCCTGGCTAACACGGTGAAACCCTGTCTCTACTAAAAATACAAAAAAATTAGCTGGGCATGGTGGTGGGCGCCTATAGTCCCAGCTACTTGGGAGGCTGAGGCAGAGGAATGGCGTGAACCCGGAAGGCGGAGCTTGCAGTGAGCCGATATCGTGCCATTGCATTCCAACCTGGGTGACAAAGCGAGACTCCATCTCAAAAACAAACAAACAAACAAACAAACAAAAAGTAAAGAAAACTATAACTCCTAATCTTATAGGCTATTTTCTTCTCTAATTCATCTTCTGTTGTTAATTTATGAAATTTAAAATCAAAGATGGCTTAAAGTAAAAATATATCTAGAATTTCATTCAACCTGACCTACAAAAAAAAAAAATAACCCTCTAGTAATCATGACCATAAATACTGTCTTTTCAGGAGCTTCTGCTTCCACCCAAGATGAATAAATTGGGACAAGAATTGTCCTCATGCTATAAACAACTAGAAAAATGAAAAAAAAAATGTATGAAACAACAGTTTCAGATGTTGGAGAAAGGACAGAGGAGGATATGCTGCCAGAGAAAAGGTAAAAAAAATTGGGTGACTCCATCATCCCAGCTTGTCACCTAAAGGCAGTTGCCAGGCTACAGCACAGTGAAAGGAAATACTAACGGAACCTGGTGGTCTTGCTGAGTTACGCAGAGAGACTGGCATGCATGGAAGCTAAGGATGCTAGCTAGACTTCGCAGGGCAGAGTACTAGAGAGGAGAAAGCTGCACAGAGAGCTCTGGAGGTCTGCAAAGGGATGCTCTGATCTTTGGCTGAGTATTAATCCATATACCTATGGAATGAAACACCTGTGGCCAATGAAAAAAAAAAATATCGGAAAGCAGAAGGCTGAACAACTGCCAGAGTTCACACAGGGCCAAAACCAGGTAGCACTGTCATCAGCCAGAGTATAAAAACTATGTAATACACAAGATATTTGATAGGGTCCTTAGAGAAGCCATATCTTAGAAATGGGGCTAAATTAGCCCCAGGATAAAGGTTGACCTGGACACATTCTAATAAAGCTTTAATGCAATACCCACATTGATTCCAAATAATTGTGTGAACAAAGACTAAAACTTTGCAATCCTAAGCAAAAAGAGCAAAACCAGAGGCATCACACTACCTGACTTCAAACTATACTACAAGGCTATAGTAACCAAAATAGCACAGTACTGGCACAAAAAAAAAAAGACACATAGACCAATGGAACAGGACAGAGAACCCAGAAATAAAGCTGTACGCTTACAACCTCTAATCTTCCATAATGTTGACAATAATAAGCAATAGGGAAAGGACTCTCTATTCAATAAATGGTGTTGGGAAAACTGCCCAGCCACATGCAGGAGAATGAACCTAGGCCCCTGCCTTCTACCATATACAAAAATTAACTCAAGATGGATTAAAGACTTATAAGATCTCAAACTATAAAAATCCTAGATAAAAACCTAGGAAATACCATTCTGGATATTGGCGTTGGCAGAAAAATTATGACTGAGTTCCTAAAAGCAACTGCAACAAAAACAAAAATTGACAAGTGGGACTACTGCCCGGCAAAGGAAACTATCAACAGAGTAAATAGATAACCTACAGAATGGGTGAAGATATTCATGAACTATGCATCCAACAAAGGTCTAATATCTAGAATCTATAAGGAACTTAAAAAGTTAAACAAGCAAAAGCCAAATAACCCCATTTTAAAAAATGGGCAAAGGACATGAACAGACACTTCTCAAAGGAAAACATAGATGCAGCCAACAAATATATTTTAAAAAGTTCAACATCACTAGTCATTAGAGAAATGCAAATCAAAACCATGAGGTTATCATTTCACTCTAGTCAGAATGGCTATCAATAAAAATCAAAAATAAAAGATGTTGGTGAGGTCGTGGAGAAAAGGGAATGCTTATTTATACACTGCTGGTGGGAATGTAAATAAGTTCAGCCACTGTGGAAAGCAGTTTGGAGATTTATCAAAGAACTTAAAGAACTACCATTCGACCCAGCAATCCCATTACTGGGTATATACCCAAAAGAAAATAAATCATTCTAACAAAAAGACATGTACTTGCAACACTCTATGTTCCTCACTTCCTCACAACACTATTCACAGTAGCAAAGACATGGAATCAACAGTGGACTGGATAAAGAAAATGTGGTACTTAAGTATAACAGACTAAGAACTCATGATCACAAGGCAGGAATTGTTAGACTGTATACAAAAGCAAGACCCCCCCCATAAAATACACACACACATACATACATACATACAGCAAGATGTAACTATATGCTGTCTAAAAGAGATACACTGAAAATAGACAAGTTGCAAGTATAGAGAATGAAACTAGACATACTGTACAAACAATAACCATGAGAGAGTTTTGTGACCATATTACTATCAAACAAAATGGATTTCATGAGAAGTATTAACAGGTATGGAGGCAAATTTCATGATGATAAAATAGATCATACATGTATAATAACAATAAAGGAATAAAACCCTAGTAACATTGTTTCAAATGACACCATCAAGTACCTTAATACAACTGACAATTAAATTTAGAAAGCCCTACCCCAACAGCTGTAAAATATACATTATTTTCAAGTGCACACAGAATATTCATCAAGATACACTACATACTGGGCCATAACACAAGTTTCACTAAATTTTAAAAGGCTAAAATTATAAGAGTATTCTCTCTAAACACAAAGAAATGTTAATAACAGTAAGAAATCAGTAACAATATACTTCAGAATAACTCGTATCAAAGAAGGAATAAATTATGTTAAAATAATTCAAACTGAATGATAATGCAAATATAGCACTTCTTCATAATTTGTGAGATACAGCTAAAACAAAGCTTAAATGGATATTTACATCTTCAAATGCTTATTAAAAATATAGAAAGGCCGGGCACAGTGGCTCACGCATGTAATCCCAGCACTTTGGGAGGCCAAGGCAGGAGGATCACTTGAGGTCAGGAGTTCAAAACCAGCCTGGCCCACATGGTGAAACCCCGTCTCTACTAAAAATACAAAACAGTTAGCCAGGCATGGTGGCGCGTGCCTGTAATCACAGCTACTTGGGAGGCTGAGGCAGGAGAACTGCTTGAACCCAGGAGGTGGAGGTTGCAGCGAGCCAAGATTGCACCACTGCACTCCAGCCTGGCCGATACAGCAAGACTCTGTCTCAAAAAAAAAAAAAGGCTTAAAAACAATGATCTTCATTTCCATCTTAAGATGCTAGAAAAAGATGAGCAAATTAAGCCCAAAGTAAATGGAAGGAAGGAAATAAATACTAGAGCAGATATCAAGAAAATAAAAAACAAACATGAAGGAAAAGTAAGAATGTCAGAAGAAGGCTTTTTGAATATAAATAAAACTGATAATACTCTGAAAGACTGATGGAAAAGGGGAAAAACCAGAGACTGGATACAAAAAGGGGGGGGGAATATTTATTACCAATATAAGGCAAAAAAGAGGATGTGTTACTACAGATATGACACAAATCAAAAGAAAAATAACAGGAGTCCAACTTCCTGTAATGATGAAGTCGTCTCACAATATTTGAACCAATCCTCCCATAGAAAACAACTTAGAGCTCTAGACATAAAAACTCTTAAAAAAAAAAAAAAAAAAAAAAAAAAAAAACAAAGAAAACACACAACTGTCTAAAATCGCTGGAGATGAGCCAGAAACAGGAAAAATGGGAGGGGAGTTGCCAACTATAAGGGACTGACAGTGGGTGAATTTTTCGTTCTTAAGACTTTTTGCCTGAGTGTAGGCTTGTCAATCCTGAGCAGAAAGGCTAAATCTCAGATAAAAACAGTCTTATCTGTTGTTAAATCAGAAAACAGAGTTAAGGATGACAATGTCAGATGGAAACTGAGGAGGGATATTGAAGGAAGGAGAAAGGAACTGCACAAATCCTATATATTAAATTATGTCTAAATCTCCGTCTGGCATATACATACACAGAGAAGTCTCCAGGCAGCTCAATTAGGACTAAATGAACTAATAAGAGATTTCAGCTACTGCTCAATCTCAGAAAACAAAGTCTGGAGTTTGAATTCAGGCAAAACAAAACAAAGTTCAAAACTCTTCAGAGGCCTGACACTGTGGTTTGCGCCTATAATCACAGCTACTCAGGAGGCTGAGGCAGGAGGATTGTCTGAGGCCACAAGTTCAAGACTGACCTGAGCAACATAGTGAGACCCCATCTCTAAAAAGAAAAAAATTTTTAAGTAGCTGGGTGTGGTGGCACACAGCTGTAGTCCCAGCTACTTGGGAAGCTGGGGCAGGAGGATTGCTTGAGCTGCCAGGGTGACATAGCAAGACCCTGCCTCTTAAAAACAAACAAGACAAAACAAAAAAAGTCTTCAGATGACTACAACAGAATATAAACTGTCTACAATATGTCATTCATAATATGGAGGAGATATTCCAAATTACAAGAAAACGTGACCCACGAAGGAAATCAATGGAAATGAAAGACTTTGTTATAAAAATGCTCTGACCTTCCAACCATTCTAGAAGGGGGACGTTATGAGCAGGGATTTTTGATTCTTATTATTTTTAACCCAGTGGACTCTGATGCTAAGAATTTTTTTGTTTTTGCTTTTTTAACCCAGGGAATTTTGTTTTGTTTTGTTTTGTTTTTAATAGTGGACCTTTTGACTCCATCACTTTTCTTTAAAAAAAAAAAAAATGAAGTGAGCTGGGTACAGTGGCAGATGCCTGTAGTCTCAGCTACTTGAGAGGCTGAGGTGGGAGGATTACTTGAGCCCAGGAGTTTAAGGCCAGCAAGGGCAACATAGCGAGACTCTGTCTCTAAACAAACAAATAAAAAATGGCAGTTGTTTTAACAAATACGTAAGAAACCACATTCATTAACTGTTGTCAGGAAAGAATTTTCCTCTCTCTGCCTCCTTACTTATCTGTACGATGGAGATGATAATAGCTCCTGACCCACATGTAAGGATTAAATGGGTTTATTTCTATAAATTGCTTAGGACAATGACTGGTACAAGTGATCAGTAAATGGTAGCAGAATTTAAAAAATAAAAAACAACAAAAAAAATGACCCAGATTTTGGAGTTATCTAAAAGAGATTAAAAATAGCTGCTACAATTATATTCATAAAGAATAAACAGATTAAGAAAATCTGAACAGAAAAAGAGAAACTATAAAAATAACAAAATGGATATTTTTAAATTGAAAAATTCAATATCTGAAATGAAAAATTGCACTGAAAAAGCTTTTAAAAAGAAAATTGGAGATGTCAGAATATTGAGTCTGTGAGCTTTAAGACAGATCAATATGCATCACCTAATCTAAGAAACAGAAAGACAAAGGATTTTAAAAATAAACAGATTCAATGAATTTTGCAACAATATTAGCAGGTACATATATATATAAATTGGAATCCCAGTGTGAGAAAAGCAAAATAAAAAGTTGGAAAGAAATAATGGCTGAAATTACCCCAAATAATTGAAAGATATGTTTCTGTTCAAAAAGCTCAGTGAACCCCATAAAGAAAACAAAACTACATTTAGACACATACATTGAAAAGACAACACACATGAGTGAAAAATGACAAGACAAATTCTAATGGGACATACTTATCAGAAACAATGGATCTGCCAGTTTGTATTCACCCACTCACTGAAAGACATTTGAGTTGTTTTAGTTGTTCGCAATTATGCATAGTGCTGCTATATACATGTTTCTACAGTATGTTGTGTGATCATAACTTTTCATTTCTGTAGGATGAATGCCTAGGAGTGGGATTGCTGAGTCAAAAAATAAGCTTAACTTTTATAAGAAACTGCCAAATGTTTTATTAAAATGCCATACCATTTTGTATATGTATACCATGAGCAACATATGAGAATTTCAGTTCCCCTGCATCCCTGACAGCATTTAATATTGCCAATATTGTTTTTTACTTTACCTATTCTAGAAGGTGTGTAAGATAATACTATCTCATTGCAGTTTTCATTTGCAATTCCCTAGTGAGTAAAGATGTTGGACATGTTTTCATGTGTTTATTGCCATATCTATGCTGTCCTTGGTGAAGTGTCACTTAAAACCTTTGCCTTTTTGTTAGATTGTTTTCTTATTGATGAGTTTTCAGACTTCTTTAGATATTCTGAATATACCTCTGGATATTAATTTGCAAAATTCTTTTTCCCCAACCAATGGGAGAATAGTTTTTTTCCCCATTCTCTTTAACAGTGTCTTTCAAAGATAAAACTTTTAAAACTAAAATCCAATTAATCATGTTTTTTCTTGTATGTATCATACTTTCGGTTTCATATCAGAATATATTCCGTAGCCCAGGTCACCACTGCAACTTTGTCAAAACCACTGATCATATTTGCATGGGTCCAGTTCTGGAATCTCAGTTTTGCTCCATTAATCTATGGATCTGTCCTTTCACCAGTACTGTACTGGATTACTGTAGTGTTACAGTATGCCTTACAATTGGTTAGTGTGAGTTTTCTAACTTTTTTCATCTTTTAAAAAATTGTTTTAGCTCCTTTAACTTTCCATAAAGATTTTAGAATCATCTTGTGAACAGCTGCAAAGAATCTTGCTAGGATTTTGATTGGGATCTCCTTACCAATCCAGGATAACTAACATCTTCACTATGTTGAATCTTCTACTCCATGAATATGGTCAATCTGTTCATTTCTTTCATAAGTATTTGGTAGCTTTCAGCATACAGATTCTCTGTATATTTAATACCTGTTTCATTTTGAGGTAAAGTATCATAAGTAGTGCTATTTTTAAAATTTCAGTTTCCAATTTTTCCTTGTGATAGATATTTGTATGTTTTTCTTAGATCCTGTAATATTATTATTATTTTTTGTTTAATTTTTTTAATGAGACAGAGTTTCCCTCTTTGCCCAGGCTGGAATGCAGTGGCGTGATCTCGGCTCACTGCAACCTCTGCCTTCTGGTTTCAAGCAATTCTTCTGCCTCAGCCTCCTGAGTAGCTGGGATTACAGGCACCCACCACCGCACCTGGCTAATGTTTATATTTTTAGTAGAGATGGGATTTCACCATGTTGGCCAGGCTGGTCTTAAACTCCTGACCTTGTGATCCCCCCACCTCAGCCTCCCAAAGTGCTGGGATTATAGGCATGAGCCACCACGCCCGGCCCCGGGTCCTGTAATATTATTAAACTCACTTACTTCTGGGAGGTTTTCTGATTTTTGTTTTATGAAATTCCTTGAGGTTTTTATTAAGATAATCAAAACTTAAAGCTAATACCTAATCCTCTTCTCCCACCAGGTCCAAGATTTTCTGCTGTCTTATCACAGCGCCTTCCCTTATGGAACACATGTTTATATGCTTTGGCACACAAAAAAAGAGATAGATTTAGCTGAGCAGGCTTTGTTTCTTGCATTTCTTCACTCCATCTGTATTATATTTACAGATACTACGGTAGGAAAATGAAAAACTAAAGTGGCTATACAAATAACTCTAAGAATTTGTTATTATGAGCCTTCCTTCTTGTATATTTTCAGGTAAAATTTATACCACTTAGATGGTACAAGATGACAATCTAGATTACAGAGATTACCACATGACAGCATCCACAAAGTACATGAAAAAGACTCAAATCTACTTTGGATAAACCTACTTTAATCACAAGCCTCAAAAAATTCCAAAAGATAAAATCACAAAGCACACAAGCAACTGATGGTCAAAAATTCAGTAAAAACACAGGAAAACACTGATAGTGACCTTTCTTCAGATTCCACTTCTGACACCACTTGTCAACTTAAGTAACAGAAAGAGGCTTGATAAAAGAAAATGATATTTATTTGGGAATAGGGCATTGCAATGGGAATACACATGCTGTAAACTATGTGCATATTCACAGAGGTAAAGGAAAAAAGATTTTTAAAGGAAAAATGAGCAGGATTACATAATTGTTTTGAGATAATAATCCTTGGCTACAAGGATCAATAACAAGGATGACTACTAGTCCAAGGTTGGGCAGGCAGTTGCTTTCCTCTAAGTAGTGTGTGTGTGTGTGTGTGTGTAAGGTTGTAATTGCCTTTGATCATCCAGGAAAGATTTATGGAAGAGCCTCTTATCAAAAAAAAAAAAAAAAAAAAAAAAAAAATCCCCAACATACACAGAAAATCTACAAGGTTCTTAAAAAAATTTTTTTTTTGTAGAGACAAGGTCTTACTATCTTGCCCAAGCTGGTCTCAAACTCCTGGCCTCAAGTGATCCTCCCACCTTGGCTTCTCAAAGCACTGGGATTACAGGCATGAGCCGCTGTACTCGGCCCCAAAAGTTCTTCAGAACATTACATAAACAGAAACACTGCCAGCTTAAATTGAAAGGGGGAAAGAGAAGACAAAATTTTAAACAAAATTTCAGAAAAGACTCTCAGACTCCCAAAATATCACAGGCAGGAAACAGGCTGATGAAACTGCTCAGCCACAAACATGTGCCACCTTTCATGAAAAAGGAAGGATGATCTAAAGAGCAGAGCCCGGGGCCCACAACTGCGGACCCTCAAATCACAGAGGATGTTTTTCCCAGGCTGGATTATAAAATTGACTAAAACAGGTAACTCCATTTCTCCTTCTATTTTCTCCTTTTTTTGAACGGGAATGTTTGTAATTGCTATCCCATCGTTGCCCCATCATTTTGGGAGCAAATAACCTATCCGAATTACAGAACTTCACAGACAGATAGGAACTGTACCTTAGGAAAGATCATTCTCAGATTCTCACCCATGCCTAATCTAGATGATTGAGTTCATAAGGTTCGAAATTTTTGAGCTGATAAGATTTAAAAGAGATTTTGGACTTTGAAATGATGCTGCAATGGGAATGCAGCATTAGACTTTGGGAATGTTGGGATGGGGTGAATATATTTTGCATGCAGAACAGACATAAATCTCTGGGGGCCAGAAGGCAGACTGTGGTAGGCAGGCGGAGTAATGGTACACCCACAGATGTCCACATCCTAATCCCCAAAACCTGCAAATATGTTACATTACTTGGCAAAAGGGACTTTGCAGATGTGATTAAATTAGGAATGAGAAGATTATCTGGGTAAGCCCAATGTAATTACGGGAGTCCTTATAATAGGGAAGAAAAAGAGAGTCAGAAAAGGAGATGTGATGATGTTAGATGTTGAAGGGATACACAGCCAGGAGCCAAGGAATATGGGCAGCCTGAAGAAGAGACAGAAAGGAATTTTCAAAACAGACTTCTTCCCTAGAGCCTCCAGAAGGGTAACAGTCTTGGTGACACCTTGATTTTAACCCACTGAGATTGATTTTGGATTTCTGACCTCCAGAACTGTAAGATAAGAATTTCTTCTGTGTTAAGCCACTAAGTTTGTGGTAATTGATACTGTAATAGGAAATGAATACACATACTTTCAAGAATGCATATAAACAGAAAATTTTAATTTGAAGAGTAACAGAGATTTGAAAGGAAAAAAGGGTGTTTCAAGGTCTTAGCAATAATCAACTAAAGAATATTAAACTTTAAAATGTATAGAACCATGGAGAAAGAATAAGTATTTTTTTCTCACTCAGTAAAGCCTTCAAAAATTGCTTAGATTTTCCTATTCCCAGTAAAATATTTAAGAGTTAACAGTAATAATTACAATAACGACAATGTCAAGGAGCTCTTTCTGACTGCTTACGCTGCACCAGGCACTGTGATAAGCCTTTACGTGCATT
The DNA here is from genome assembly GCF_028878055.3 of Symphalangus syndactylus. Classification (NCBI taxonomy): domain Eukaryota; kingdom Metazoa; phylum Chordata; class Mammalia; order Primates; family Hylobatidae; genus Symphalangus; species Symphalangus syndactylus. The sequence goes on from NC_072423.2 coordinate 49,766,373, forward strand.
TGTTATAGCATATAATCTCAACCGTATAAGGTCGAAGCTGTTACATATCCACAGACCATAAAGGGACAAACTGTGGCTTTAAAAAGTAATTTGACCAGGTTCATGCAGCTGAAAAGGAATATATACTTGCGTTGAATCTAAGTATGTCTTGTATTTTTTTCCACCACTATACTATATGGCTTCATAGTATGTTTTTCATTGAGTCTGTGTTTCTTGTCTCAATGCTTTAGAAAGCAGATGGCTTACTCTGTAAGAAAATAAAGTAGTTTAAAAGAGCAGGTACTCTACATGGAATGCTTTTGTACAAGGTTACACTGAGGTAGTAGAAAGTTAAACCTAAAGAAAAAATAGAAATCTGGTTAGTTGATATATAACCAAGGTCTTTTTTTATTTAAACACTCACTAGTACTCTCTCCTGCCTCAAAAAGCTAAGTATTTTAGAGTAAAGAATGTCATGCCTATTTGATGGCTAACAAGAATTCATAGTCACAATTCGAATTCCTAATTAGAGTATTCTCATAAAAGAGGTAGAATAACAGGGTAAAAATGCCAAGACCTTAGGAATCACTGTAAGGTGATTCTAGTAATTTTTATAAACTAAACCTAGGCATTAATTTACTGTCTTATAAAGTTATCTTTTCATCATAAGATAGTGTATAAAACTAAGAGGGCTTTTGGTAGATCTGGGCAGCCTCTAGCATAAGGCTAATTTTCCCTCAGAATTTCTGCAAAACATAGGATGTGAAAGGGAAGAGGGTAAAATGTAATCTATGGTTTGTAAGTCAGGAAAGCCACCATTGGAGGGTGGTAGTGATTGAAAGCAGGTACAAGGGGAGCTTTGGGGTACTGATGATAAATGGCACATATCTACAGTGGGCAGCTAGGGGGTGGATTAGTTCCAGACTCTTCATTCTTTTCCTGGGTATATTTCTCCTGGCGATGACAGAAAAGCAAGAGGGCAAGCAGAAACACTCAATGCCTCCTGTTAAAGCACAGGTTTAAAAAGGAGAACTACAAACCACTGCTCCATGAAATAAAAGAGGACATAAACAAACGGAAGAACATTCCATGCTCATGGATAGGAAGAATCAGTATCATGAAAATGGCCATACTGCCCAAGGTAATTTATAGATTTAATGCCATCCCCAACAAGCTACCAATTACTTTCTTCACAGAATTGGAAAAAACGACTTTAAAGTTCATATGGAACCAAAAAAGAGCCCACATTGCCAAGACAATCTTAAGCAAAAAGAACAAAGCTGGAGGCATCACGCTACCTGACTTCAAACTGTACTACAAGGCTACAGTAACCAAAACAGCATGGTACTGGTACCAAAACAGAGATATAGACCAATGGAACAGAACAGAGCCCTCAGAAATAATACCACACATCTGCAACTATCCGATCTTTGACAAATCTGACAAAAACAATAAATGGGGAAAGGATTCCCTATTTAATAAATGGTGCTGGGAAAACTGGCTAGCCATATGTAGAAAGCTGAAACTGGATCCCTTCCTTACACCTTATACAAAAATTAATTCAAGATGGATTAAAGACTTACATGTTAGACCTAAAACCATAAAAACCCTAGAAGAAAACCTAGGCAATACCATTCAGGACACAGGCATGGGCAAGGACTTCATGTCTAAAACACCAAAAGCAATGGCAACAAAAGCCAAAATTGACAAATGGGATCTAATTAAACTAAGGAGCTTCTGCACAGCAAAAGAAACTACCATCAGAGTGAACAGGCAGCCTACAGAAAATTTTTGCAATCTACTCATCTGACAAAGGGCTAATATCCAGAATCTACAAAGAACTCAAACAAATTTACAAGAAAAAAATAACCCCATCAAAAAGTGGGTGAAGGATATGAACAGACACTTCTCAAAAGAAGACATTTATGCAGCCAACAGACACATGAAAAAATGCTCATCATCACTAGCCATCAGAGAAATGCAAATCAAAACCACAGCGAGATACCATCTCACACCAGTTAGAATGGCGATCATTAAAGTCAGGAAACAACAGGTGCTGGAGAGGAAATGGAGAAATAGCAACACTTTTACACTGTTGGTGGGACTGTAGTTCAACCATTGTGGAAGACAGTGTGGCGATTCCTCAAGGATCTAGAACTAGAAATACCATTTGACCCCGCCAACCCATTACTGGTTATATACCCAAAGGATTATAAATCATGCTGCTATAAAGACACATGCACATGTATGTTTATTGTGGCACTATTCACAATAGCAAAGACTTGGAACCAACCCAAATGTCCATCAATGATAGACTGGATTAAGAAAATGTGGCACATATACACCCATGGAATACTATGCAGCCATAAAAAAGGATGAGTTCATGTCCTTTGTAGGGACATAGATGAAGCTGGAAACCATCATTCTTAGCAAACTATCGCAGGGACAAAAAAACCAAACACCCCATGTTCTCATTCATAGGTGGGAATTGAACAATGAGAACACATGGACACAAGAAGGGGAACATCACATACTGGGGCCTGTCCTGGGGTGGGGGAAGGGGGATGGGGGAGGGATAGCATTAGGAGATATACCTAATGTAAATGACGAGTTAATGGGTGCACCACACCAACATGGCACATGTATACATATGTAACAAACCTGCACATTGTGTACATGTACCCTAGAACTTAAAGTATAATAATAAAAAAAATAGCATATTAGCTATCACTTTAGCCTTATTCTATTTGGTCAGGGTAAGTTATACTCAAAGTCAACAGAAGGGTAAATATATGAATCTTCAAAGCCATGTGGAAAATTTGATATAGGAAGCAGAAAAAGAACTGGGACCAAATCTACCACATAGACTCTGATTCAATTCTGGCACTACTAAGTAAGCCTAGGTGGATAAGAAAGCTTACTCCAATTTGGCTTTGAAAACAGGGATTCTTCTGTGAACTTAAACTATAAATAAAGTTCATTTCATAATGCTGTACATTATAAAAATGGGGAGAACTGCTCAATTAACATAATTTATTATAAATAATTCATAATTTTATGTTTGTATACAAATAATAAGTAATATATATTCTGGATTCACACAGCTGCAAATTCTGCTCTGCAATCCTAGATAAATATATTCACACTGGTCACACAGTCTCCCAAGTTCATTTGCAATAACGTAGTAATAATTAGCTATTAAAAGCCTTCATGGGCCAGGTGCGGTAGCTCACACCTATAATCCCAGCACATTGAGAAGCCGAGGGGGATACTGCTTGAGCCCAAAAGTTCAATTAGCCTGGGCGACACAGCGAGACCTTTCTTTCCACACACAAAAAATTTTAAATTAGCCAGGTGTGGTGACACACAACTGTAGTCCTATCTACTTGGGAGGCTGAAGCAAGAGGATTGCTTGAGCCAGTGAGCTAGAGTTGCAGTGAGCTATGATTGTGCCACTGCACTCCAGTCTGGGTGACAGAGCAAGACCCTGTCATGAAACCAAAAAAAAATTTATAGGTTCCAGACAGTTGAATTGTCTGTAAGTTGCTAAAATAAATAAAAATAAATTACTTTAGCGTCTTAAGAACAATGTCTCCCTCTAGTCAACCATAGGACACAAAGCTTAAGAAATGACAAACAGCAACTCCGCCATAAGGAGAAAACAACTAAGTTTTATGCATTCCTTTTTTAAGTTAGAAAGAAATTTGCCGTTTTTATTGCAAGTTAGTTAAAACTGATATAATTTAACGAGCCAATTCAGTTAATTCTTAAATTCCTGTATTACGCCAACTTGAGACATATAAATAAAGACAATGATAGAATTTTAAAAATTCCTTGAAAGACAAACTACCAAAGCTTACTCAAGAAGAAATGGGTAATCTGAGTGGCTCCATATGGATTAAATCCATATAGGGCCTATAAGAAATCGAATTTGTAGTTAAAAATGCTTCCATCAGAAAGGGGAAAAAACTCACTCCAGGCTCAGAGAGCTTCTTAGTAAATTTTAACACGAACTTAAGAGAAAAGATTAAAACTCATTCTATACAAACTCTTGCAAGAAATTGAAGAGGGGGAAATGCTTCACAACTCATTCCTTCAGGCCAGCACTATGATGCTACAAAACTAGATGAAGTCATTCCAAGAAAACGAATGACTGTCTCTCATTAAGCAAAAATTCTTAACAATATATTAACTAATAAAATCCAGTAACACATAAAAGGATAACATTTCAACATCAAGTGGGCTTCGGCCCAGAAATGCAAAGCTGGGTAATATTTAAAAATTAATCATCAGCAAAACTATATGATCAGATCAATTTACACAAAAAAAGCTTTCAAGAAAATTCAACATCCATTTGTAACTAAAAACTATCAGCATACTAGGAATAGAAAAGAACTTCCTTAACCTAAATAAAGGTATCTATGTTAAACTTATAGGTAGAAATCATACTTAATGGTAAGAGAGTAATTTGCTTTTCCACTAAGATCCAGAACAAGAAGAGGATGCCTTTTACCACAGCTTTTACTCAACACTGTACTGGAAGTTCTAGTTAGTGCAATAAGGCAAGAAAAATAAATAAAAAGCATACAGATTAGAAAGGAAAAGATGAAACTGTCCTTATTTACAGATAACACAATTGCTCACATAAAAACTGCAAAGAATCTACAAAGAAAAACTCATAAAACTAAAAAGTGAGTTTAGCAGTCATTGGACACAGGATCAACATAGAAAAGTCAACTTTATTCCTTTATACCAGCAATGAAAATTTGGGGTCTGAAATCTTCAAAAAATACAAAAAAAAAGTAGATAAAATATGACAACAGATGTATGATCTGCAAGCAGAAAACTACAAAACACTCACAGAAGAAACTTTTTACATCTAAATAACTTGAGAGATGTACAACGGTCATGAATTGCAAAGCTCAATATTAAATCCAATTCTCCCTAATTGATATATATATTCAACACAATCTCAATCAAAATTTTACAGCATCTTACAAAGCTAAACACAGTGTTACCATACACTTCTGCTATCACGCTCCTAGGTATTTACCTAACTGATTTGAAAACATGTCCACACAAAAACTTGCACATGAATGTTTATAGTAGCTCTTTCATAATTACCAAAAGCCAAAAGCAACCAATATGTGCTTTAATAAGTGAGTGCATTATTACACACTGCATGCTTATATCAAAATATCTCATGTACCCCATAAATATATATATCTACTAATATACCACAAAAATTAAAAATTAATAAAAGTAGATTAGCAAACCATGGTATATCCATATAATGGACTATTATTCACTCTTAAAAACAAATGAAATATTAGGAAATGAAAAAATATAGATGAATTTTAAATGCATATTGCTAAGTTTAAAAAGCCAGTCTGAAAAGGGTAAATACTGCATGGTTCCACTTATACAGCATTCTGCAAAAGGCAAAAACTACACAGATTCCAAATAAACCAGAGGTTGATTGAGGCTTGGGGAGAAGGCAGAGTTAAATAGGTGAAGCACAGAATATATTGTAAGGTGGTAGATTAGTTCTGTATGATACTGTATGGTGAATACATAACACTTTGTATTTGTCAAAATACAATTTTACCGCAAAAAAGTGAATCTTAGTGTAGGAAAATATTTTAAAAATCATTTAGGAGATTGGAGGATTCTAGGATGGAATACCAGCTATATTACAAATGCATGTAATAACCTCATTGAAAGAGGGGAGGAAAGCTATTGACCTAAATTAACTTTAAAAGTGAATGGTGATAGTAAGACTAAAGGTAGAAGGAAGTATACATTAGCACTGTAGTTTATAAGTTGCTTCCCATGGAAATGTGAGTTAATAATTCTAAAATCACTATAAACCTATACTGGAACTGAGCAATTAAATAAATAGACGGCAGAAGTTGGAGGCAGGGTTCTCACTGAATGAGAAGTCACAGACAAGTAAGGCAAGAAAGCTAAAATAATCCATGTCTAAATTAATTGGCATTGAAGACATCAATCTGAGCTCATGTTTAGCTGCAAACTTAACACTCTGGTCATCAATCTCCATCTGCCATCATGATAATCTGAGTACTTGTCAGCACTATGAGATGTTGCCCAATAATTTCCAGATATGGAAGACAGTAGATGGGCTGTATCTGGAGGCAAAAAGGAAGGTGGTCAGTAGAAAAAAGGGTAACTCGGTTCATTGGTAGAAATGACAGTATAATGACAGTGGAGCAACATTTAAAAAAAAAATTTAACGGAAAAGTACAACTTGCAAAATAAAGACATTTTTGTAAATTCAAAAGCAATGAATTCATAACTACAATAACTATTAATGAAAGTCTGCCAGACAGAAGGAATAACAAAAACGTGGACTATACAAACTCATGCAGAGCACAGGAAGTAAATTTATTTTCTTTATTTAAATACCCTTACAAGGCCAGGTGTGGTGGCTCACGCCTGTAATCCCAGCACTTCGGGAGACTGAGGCAGGCAAATCACTTGAGGTCAGGAATTCAAGACCAGCCTGGCCAACATGATGAAACTCATCTCTACTAAAAACATAAAACTTAGCCATGCCATGGTGGTGTATGCCTCTAGTCCCAGCTATTTGGGAGGCTGAAGCAGGAAAATCACTTGAATCCGGGAGGCGGAGGGTGCAGTGCGCCAAGATCATGCTGCTGCACTCCAGCCTGGGCAACAGAGCAAGACTCCGTCTCAATAATTAAATAAATAAATATCTCCTTACAAGATAATTATTTAACAAAAATAAAAATAAAATGTGGTTATAAAATTAAAATGTATCTTGATAATAGCACAATGATCAGAAAGAGAAAAATAGTATTATACTATCATAAAGTAGCTAAAGTAGTATAAGCCATCACTGGAAGGTTAATTGATTTGTTAAAGGTGTATAGATACCCCTTACAGCAACCACTAAATACAGAACAGAGCCATAGCTAATAAGCCAACAAGAGATAAAATAGAAAATTTTAAATATTCAATTGATCCAAAAGAACACAGAAAAAAAGGAAAATAGGAACAAAGGTCAAATGGAACAAACTGTAAAACAAACTCAAGCCTAACTGTATCAAGAATCAAATAAAATGTAAGTGTTCTAAATATCCAAATTAAAAGTATAGATGTCAGATTGGAATAAAAAGCAAGAACCATGTATGATCTGGCTATAAAAAATGGACATTAAATACAAAGGCACAATTAGTTTAAAAGTCATAGCATATAAAAAGATACACTATAATAACACTGATCAGAAGAAGCTAGAGTAGGTCAATAAACATTAGGTAACGTAGATTTTAGGGCAAAGAATATTGCCCTAAATAGATTTAGGGCAAAGAATAAACAAGGTCATTTCATAATGATAAAGGGGTCAATTCATTAGGAGAAGACAATAATCTCAAACTTTGTGCATCTCAAAATGGAATTTCAAAATATAAGAAGACAGAACTGTGAAGAGAAATAGATAAATCCACAAATATATTATACTCAGAGATATTAATACCCCTTTCTCAATAACTGATACAACAAGTAGGTGAAAATCAATATGCATATAGAAGCTTTGAACCACACTTCTGACAATTTCAGGATAATCCACTTATATTAATATTATGCTATGTTAATATAGCAGCAAATATAATGCTATGATAATAACGGTAATCATAGCAGCAATATACATGTTAATAGAATAGACTCTACATCCCATCATCATCCAAAGCTACAAATTTGTGAAATCTTAGAAAAGAAAGCAAAAGCAAAAGGATATATTTCTCTACTGCCCATGTCTTTTACATTGTTTTTTCCAAGAAATGAGTACAAACAGTGCTTCAATGTATAGATCACCTGCGGACCTTGTTAAAACACAGATTCTGAAACAGTGAAGTCTGGCATGAGGCCTAAGCATCTGCATTTCTAACAAGCTCCCCATATTGTTGGTGATGCTGACATTGCAAACCTACAGACTATGCTTGTAATAGCAAGGAACTAGAAGATGGGAGGAAAAAGAGTAAAGATGCCAGGGTCACTTTAGCTTTGCACACCTCTGGAGAGTCAATGACAGAAAATAAATAACACTTTTTGAATGGTTCTAATGTGCTTAGTCATGGTACAAAGCAATTAATATGCATTCTTTCATTTAGTCTCCACAATAAACCTGCTGGAATGAATACTATTATTTGCTCCTCATTTTGCAGAGAAGAAACTGGAATTTTAGCGAGGTCAGTGATTTGCACACAATACAGAGTTCTCTACCTGCCTTAGCAGAGCACAGGTGTTTGAAGCACTAAATGAACTCCATGGAAATTTTCTATTCCCAACATTTCCCCTAAAGTCACCTCAATTTTACATTTCCCTTTCTTTTCAGTCCTTCTTCCCTTCCCCACTGGAAAGACCTAATCATTTAACCACAAAACTGAGCAGAGAACTTTCATAATCGAACTGGCAAGAATTATTTTAAATATATGGCATTAAACTTCTTTTGGCTGATTTTTTCCATTGTATTTTAAAGAGATATTTAATATTCTGCCTTTAATAAAATAAAATTGATATAAAATTCAAGGCAAGAGATCTGAAAACTTCAACTTTCACTGTAATGTCAGACGAGACCTACTGTTATTCATCTAGCTATTACAGTGATGATTAAGTGAAAAACATGAATATACCACACACACTGATGATTTGGGAATGAAGCAATATTCTATATTATTCTAAAATATTCCATAATAAACATGTATTGTTTTTAAAGTCAGGAAAACACAGGTTAAAATTTTTTAATTGAATAAGGCATTAATTATCAGGTAGTCCCTAAGCTCCCATGTCCTTAAATACTAGCACTAGGCATAGAGTTAAGGAAAGATTAACAGATACATATTTGTAAATATCTCCAGAAGCTACAGAATTCTAAGGGCAATTATCCTAACAGTGGAAAAAATAAAGAAAATACATTTGGTGAAAAATCAAATATTCAAATTAAAGTTTCAGTGAAAAAATGCAACATGGAGGATGCCAAAGAGTCCTCACAGCCTTGTAGAACAGATGGAGCTCAGGCATTTAAGGGTGCTGGAGCTGTATTTCTAAGCACTTTCATCATCTCTAAAAAAGAGATGGTAATTGTTTCCCTGGTTATAAAAGAGGAAATAAATATAACCTAGCAGGTAAAGTTCTCCCAATTGTTTGATATCTCATGGATAATACCTGACTTTGTCTAGAATATTTAACTTTACAAAAAACATACAGAGAAGCTGTCATAAAACATAATGTAGAATTATTTCTTCCTCTGAGGTCAAGGATTGAAAACCAGCGGCATAGCACTTAAAACACACCTCCTTTGCCGTCTTGAAGGTGGTAAAGTGTTACAGCAACAGAGATATTCAGGGACAAGTTGTTAGACTAAATATCACGGCACGTTAATACTAAAAAGGCAAATGAAATTTTCATTTCAATGTTAAAACTTTTTTCCAGAAAAAGAAGAAATCTGTAAGGGGAGAAAAAATGTAAATGGTATTTTTTGGTGACAGAATGTGTTTCTTCAGCTTTGTGGCAAACTGCCTCTACCACCACCCCCCAGCAAAACAAAATTGTTGGTGAAGAATGCAATCACAAATAGCTTTATAAAGAAATGAAAATATTGCCTCACTTCTAAGTGAGGCTGGATTTTCAGAATTTTTTTTTAACTTTCATATGATATCCGATCTGGCAACACATGTGGCAAAAATGAAGGCTACATTTTTCCCTAGATAGAAGAGCACGTCCAATGTTTCCAACATGATAGTTCAGAAGATTCAACCACTGTGAAAAGTGCTAATCTCAGACCATTTTAAGAGATTATAGAGAAAAAAATGAAAAGTCTGGAATAAAAATAAACAGCTATGAAACTCCACCTCTATAGTAGTTTCTTCAAAATCCTTATCATATTTCTTTCCTGGCAACTCCTCAAGAAACAGAAGTCACTGCAAAAATTATGCTGCCTTCTGACCTGTAAGGCCAAATAACACTTCTATCCAAATAATCCTTTTATGCTGTATCAGTTTTATGCTATATCAGTTCTAATATATTTTTAGCAAGTAATTTGGGGCAGGAACTCCTCTCAAAGCTGCTTCTTTACCCAATCATTCTAGACTGCCAACCTTGCATTTTGAACTGTGCAGACTCAGCTATAGCACTGCAGGTCCATTAAGAGTCAACAGTAAAATGCCGCCCTGAGCTGTCAGACACAAGAAAGGAAGAGGTCCACAAAGACCAAAAACTGGCAGTGACTTCGTGTTCACCGTCTCACTGCCAAAAAGATCTGAATCAACTCTCAAAACAATTCTTTAGTTGATGGTTCTTGTTTAAAATTTTCCAGACATCTGACTGACAGCATTCACAAAAGCATCCACAAGTGTTGGAGAAACAAAAGCTAATAGTGCACATGGACAAGCTGATAGTGCTCCAAAAGGCAGAGAGTTTTGCCATAAATCTGTCCTTCCACATTAGTTCTGCTGTCACATTTGACGTGCCTCCCCCACCAAGTGACTCATAATTTTACAATAAATATTTTTTAAATGTAAACAAAAAGCTAAGATGCCCAAGAACATTAACATAACAGCTTCCAACATAAGCTATTACAATCAGGGTTAAGTGACTAAAGAAACAAAAATATAGAGAATACTTTAAGAACTAACACTGTGGCCCGACATATTCAAAGCCACTGAAAAACTCGCATCTCAAGATCAACATTTCAGAAGCAGAACTCTAAATATTCATAAGGAACATGATATTTATCAAGTTTCATCTCTTCATTCAAGACAACAAAACCAAACCTAGTCAGGTATATAGTTATTCATAATGAAGCATTTTGAAGAGACAACCAGATTATAACATTTAACCGTGAAAGTTTTATTTCATAAACCCATTTATATAGAGACAGGCTCTGTATCTAAAAGTGCGGATTTTTAAAAATTTCCTTTGCCATTTGGGGGATGGAAAAGCATCCCTGATTTGTATATTAAAGCACAAGCATCTGTCCTACTGATGATATTCTAGGGAAGCACATTAGCATAAAATTTAACGATGTCAAATAAGTGGATGTGAAATAGGGACTGCGTAAAGACACTATTTCCAAGGCTGACAGAAACATCACTGTTTAGAAATGCAAATGAAACCATTATGTTCAATAATTATATGAAAATATGAACAGTTCAGCATGTTTTCCAGCCCTGATGGCGGTTAATGGGATGTACGCTTATGTAAATAACTACTATTAAAGCTAATGCTGAAAAAAACTAATAAATTCATACTAAAGCAACTGATTTAGTATGCTTTTAAACCCCAGCAGTGCTCACTTATTAGAAAAGAGTGCATTATTATGTTTAGAACTCATTACTGCTACAAGTCACTGCAACTCCATCAATTACCATGCATTAATGAAAATGGGACACATACAAAAAAAATTATTGCCTCTCAGCAGTTTTCTTTAAAGACAAAATCTAGGGGCATTACCATCATGGGCCTTGTAGGGAACTTACCCACATGATAATCTTTATTACTAAAACAGTACTTCCAACTCTATCATCTCAGGGTATTTTGATCATAAGAAGGGCTAATCTTTATGTAAAATTATCAACATTTTACAAGATTGACATTTTAACACCAATAAGAAAATTTTAATATTTGAATTGCATCTCTAAAAACTTTTACTAACATGTATTTGGCACATGGTCTGTTTTTTCGGAGGGAGGCTAAGAAATGAAAATATATAGTGGTAATCATAACAGTGTAGATGATAGATGATTTCATTCCAAGCAACTGTCTGATATAACAGAAATCCCATTCCATTCTACACTTAAATCTCAGTGAATTCTGTGTAACCAAAGGATTGAATTTTTAAGAACAAGCATTAAATTTCATTCTTGGCCACAAGCTGGATTTTCTTGCAATATATTAAATATTTAATACAAGATATTAAGAAGTTAAAAATTCTTGTTCTTTAAAATTAAAATTTAGCTGGCACCTTACAGCAAGAAAATGCTGACAGAGCAGGAATTCAAATATAGAAAACATGCCTTTGCTCTTACTCTACTTCTGCCAACTTTCCAAATTTATTCTATTTCTTTAACGTATGTAATTTAACTGATCCACTTCATTCTTTCCTAGCAGTCAGGAAAACAGAAAACATTTCAGCATCTTTTAAATGTGAAATATATTTGCCAAATCTCAAATGCAGTCCAGATACATATCATGAGTATATGTATATTTTTAAATTATAATTGCCACGTCGGTCCAATCATTTGCAGTTTTAGCTCATGCTTATTCACCTCCTGAGAAGCTTTTATTGCAATTTAGATATACTATCACCAGGTGGCAGTAGAGTGCCAGATTATGCAGATTCAGCACTAAAGGGCAAGTTTTCTCTCGAGTCAGATCTTTTCTGATCAAGTAACTGATTTAATAATTCATTCACGTAACATGTATTTATTTACTGACTACATACTGTGCATAAGGTAGTGTATTAGAATCTCAGTATACAATAGTGTACAAGACAGAAATAATGCCTTATGAAGGAAACAGACAATAAACATATAGTAAAAGTCAAGTGCTATAAATAATCAGTGTCTATTCATGATTAGTAAAAGCAAAAAACAAGAACAAAAATTCTTGGCAAACTAAGAATAAAAGAGAAATTATTCAAGGTGATATAAAAGGCATCTACCAAAACCCAAAAACCTATAGGTGACATCAAACTTAAGGATGAAATAGGTATTTCTTCCTAAGATACAGAACAAGACAAAGATGGTCTCTTCTCATCACTTCCAGTTAATACCTAACTGGAGGTGTTGCAAGAAGTCAAGAAAAACAAATAAAAGGCATAAAGATTTAAAAGAACTAAAATTCTTTTCATTTGCAGATGACATGACTGCAAATAAAATCCTAAGAAATGTGTAAAACAACTATTAGAATTAATAAGTGAGAATTTAGCAAGGTCAAAAGATATAAAATCAACATACAAAACTTAATTGTGTTTCTAAGTTCAACAATGGAAAAACAAAATTAAAACCAAAGTTAGAACAAACTTTCCAAAATTAACAGACTCTGTTCTGCTGACTAGAATTGCAAATCATGGTGAAGCTTGAAATGCCAAGACTTTAAAAAAGTATGGCTCCCTATAATCTGTGGAGTCACTATACCAGCCTAAAATTGCTGGCACCAGATGAGTTTTATATGAATAAGAAATAAACATATATCTTGCTTTGAATACTGTCACTTTGGCCTTTCCTGTTATCTGTGCAAGGAAGATTGATCTTGATATAGTTTCATAAAACATTCTCAAGTAGGTTCCATCTAATCAGAGCCTTCTCAGCTTGATTTCTGCATTATTTTCCTTGAGATCTCTTCTACGCCTTGTCAGAACACATGATGCTAAGACTCTTTAGCAATTCCTAGCTGACTTATTTTTAGCAACAAACATCCTTACAACTACTTCAGAAAATTAAAAGGGATGCTCCTCACATAATCAAAAAAACTTTTTGCTTCAAAAAGCATATTATCTTTTCAAAAACCAGAAAGCTAGTTACTTTTTAGGCAACAGAAATCTGAATGAGGACTCTAAAGGCAAAACAACAAAAATCTTCAAATAGAAGATAACATCTGAAATAAAAGATAACATTTGAAAGATATATATCAAATATGTCTTCACATCCACTTTATATGCTGTAAAATTTTTCAGGCCAAGAAAATATTTTATATATAGTCTTTGTATTTTCATAGAACTTCGTAATTCTAAAACAGTTAACATATTTTGGATCATTTGATAATCCTGTGTGATAAATAGTTCAGTTTCCAAAATACTGTTATGCTTCTTATTTCATTGAGATAAGTATATTTGAGACATCAATTTGTAATTAACTAAAGATTTACCAAAAGGGCTTTCCATATAAATTTTTTTAAATTTAATAAGTGGGGGAAAAAAACTGCCTTAGCAATACATCAAATTACTTCTCTGCCATGCCAAGCTACTATATAATGTTATACAAAGAATATACTTCTAAATGTTGTGACATCTCTAAATGATTAAGTTCACTATCATATTAAAGCCTCCTCTCACCCCCTTTTCCTCTATACTGCTGAACTAGTCCTTGTGCTTTTAGCCTGCCTCACTGATGCCTTGGGAATATTATAGTAAGACAGAGGTGGCTACTTGGAAACTTTTCTCTGAACTCACTAATAACTACTCTCTTGTGTCACCATATCATAGGCTGTCCTTATTGTCAACTTTTCTCCCATGCAAATTTCTCACTAGGGCAATTACTATATCTAACCTCCATTTCTGTTGGTTTTCTCTCTCTCTCTCTCTCTCTCCTTTTCTCTTTTGCCTCTTGACACTTTTCCTGTGTTTGTCAGTTTTTGTGTGAAACAAAGTCTCATACGAGCAACTAAAAAAATAAAACACACACATTATAACAACTATTTGAAAAACTGACCGGTTTAACTGAAACACAGTATTATCTTTAGATGCTTGGATTTTCCAGGCCACATTTATTTACAAATTCAAAAACTGCTTGGGGATGTTCTGACAAGAAGAATTCTTTCCCCATTTGGCTCTGCTCTTCATAAGCCTGAGGGTTCAAGAAAATAAGATGCTCAATAGCCTGGGATTCTGTATTAAGAAAAGATAATAAAACTGGGAGAAGGTGATAATCCTTACCATCTTCTATAGGAAGATACAATTCAGATATTCTGTTGACTTCTAATTATTTCATGAGCATACCATAATTATATTTACTACTTCTAAAAAATTAGTTTTGAAATGCAAAATCTTGAGTACATTTTTTTTAATGTTACTGCATAAGTCTCTAACTTAAATGAGAGTATTACCATCTAAATCATTTATTCATAAGTTAAGGCCATCCTAAGGTTAAGAATAGTATGACAAATTTGCTACTGATTAATAATAAAGTCACTCATTATATTCTTCAAATGTAAAGCAATTACAAGCTGTGGTACGGCAAACAGACGTAGCTGAAAAGAGTACATCAGATAGCCCTTTAAGGAAAATCAGTAATGTAAAAGGCTAAACAATAATCCTAAATAATACCCTGAATGATAATTATGAGATCGACTTATTTAAAGTCTATTTCTTCATACAAGAACTGTTGAAACTTTCCAAAGTAATTTTAAATGATGCTATACAGGTTGAGTACCATTTACCCAGAACAGAACCATCACTGAAAAAAAGATAATTAAACAAAGATGTAGCAAATAAATGTTTTTTGAATTTCAGTTTGCTGAGCTTAACATGTGGGTATCAAAAAGAAATGAAATCCTTAGCCACTAGAGCCAGGTGAGAAGCCCCAATCCACATTTATTTGAACTGCAGCATCACTCACTATAAAGCAACATAGAAGTTGCTCTCTGAGGATGTTAAGGTTCCATGTCTGGAGCCTTCAGTAAATCGAAGACATCAAAACCAAAGCAAAATCAAGCTTGGAAAGTTAAGCTATTATTTTAATTATAAAATGAGTACATCATATATACTAAAAGGGTCTCAGATAATAAGGCAACAAGATTGCCAGAAATCAAATCTCATCAAAAAATAATACAAAATGATATTTAAAAATTATTGTTCAAAAATGTATTAACACCCAACCAAGAAAATAAAGTTAAAATGATCAGAGAACGATATCTGAAAATACACTAATATTAGAAACACTACCCTCCACAAATACAGTGAAAAGCCTTTTAAGCTGATAATTAGAATAAAAATTACCAAAGAACTAAGTACATATTAAGTACTGTCTTAGTCTGCTCAGACTGCCATAACAAAATACCACAGACTGGGCGGCTTAAACAACAGAAATTTATTTTCTCACAGTTCTGGAGGCTGGAAGTCCAGAATAAGGTCTGATCGGGTTTGGTTTCTGGTGAGGGCTCTCTTGGCTTTCAGGCTGCTACCTTCTTGCTGTGGCCTCAAACAGGACAACGTGGGAGTGTGGTGTGTGACAGAGAGATCTCTCTGCTCTTCTTCTAGGACAACAGTCATTGGATTAGGGCTCTACCATTATGACCTCATTTAACCTTAATTGCCTCCTAAAAACCCTATCTTCAGCTACAGTCTCACTGGGGGTTAGAGCTTCAACATATGAATTTTGAAGGGACATAATTCAGTCCACAGCAAATACCTAAGTAACAAATAAATACATAAGCAAACGAACCTTGCTAAGCCCAGAATAGCAGGCAAAGGCGCTGAAAAGCACCATCTCTTCTCACACTACTCCAAAAAATACATGTTTAGCAGTTAGATAAACTTATTAGAATTTTTAAAAAATATTTGTCTCATTCTTACAGAAGAAAAACTGAAAATCACAAAAGGTGCTAGAAGATATGAAGCAGATCTTTAAAATCTCTTCCAGCCTTAAAACAAACCCCAAAACATCCCTTCACATAGATGCCCTTTGGCATGACAGTATCTCCTTTTCCTCATGGCCTTCACTTTCTCACCCCTACTCTAGCCTAAAGCCTTTGCAAAGCAGCTTATTCTTCTAAAATGTCATTGAAATGCTCCTGCATTCAATGATTTATCAAAGTCACAGAAGTATAGAGTAGCTGATCCAAGATCTCTTGTAAGTTTTCTTACTAAAAATTCAGAACTGTTTCAAGTACACCACAGTGCCCAAAGAACCATAAGAAGATACACAAGTTAGGGCAGCTGGTACAGGTATGAATGCTATGAGCCAAATACTATTTTAAGAAATGTATTGGGGAAGACGACTTTAAAAATTTTTGAAGAAGGAAATTAGTAAAACGAGCAATGACAAAGAAACAGAAATTAGATGTAATAAGTAGGAAAACCCAATGAGTCTTTCTTAGCTGGTATGTGGGAGCCATAAAAATGAAGGTCACACATGTTACTTGACACTAGTAATGGAGGGCTTGAATGTCAAAATCAAGAATATGCATTTGGTCCTTTAGGCCATAAGAAGCTATGGAATGGTATGAAAAAGCCAAGTGATGTAATAAAAACAGAACTTAAAGCCAGACACAGTGGCTCACGTCTGTAATTCCAGTACTTTAGGACGCCGAGGTGAGAGGATCGCTTGAGCCCAGAAGTTCGAGACCAGCCTGAGCAACATAGGGAGACCCCGTCTCTACAAAAATACAAAAATTAGCCAGGTGTGGTGATGCATGCCTCTGGTCCTAGCTACTTGAAAGGACTGAGGTGGGAGGATTGCTTGGGCCTGGGAGTTAAAGGCTGCAGTGAGCCATGACTGCACCACTGCACTCCAACTAGATGACCTACTAAGACCCTGTCTCAAAAAAAAAAAAAAAGTAGTCCTTAAGAAAAATTAATCTGGCAACAGTAATGGAATGAACTCTTCCAAAGGACAGTTGGAAACAATGGAGGAAGGCACACAAGGAATGAAGTCAGGTAGCAGTGAAAATAGCAAGGAACAAAGTTTCAAGGGAAAATGAGTAAGACCTGGTGACTGAATGGAGATGTCAAAATACAAGAAAATTGCTGAAACATTCTACATATCTGGATTTTCTGGTAACTTAAGGTGTATGCTTTTGAATACCAAAAAATTTTTTAACCATCTTTGGATAAAAAGCACCATGAAATAGATTACACATTTTTATAAAATTGTACTTTAAAAAGTAAGGCTTATTGATATTTGTATCATTTACTGCTACAGAGATAATTTGGTATAGTGAAAAAAGCAGAACACTTGGTGTCAAGAAATTTCAGTCTTAGCTCTGCAATGGGCTGTTTCATTACCTTTCCAGACCTGTAAAATGATAGTAAGAGTATCTGCCTCACCTAAGTTAACCAGGCTATTATGAAGATTAAAAATGCATAAGTGAAAGTGATCTGTAAATAGAAAAGCAATATAAAAATGCAAGATGTCTTAGTAATAAAAGCACTAATACTTCTAAAAGGATAAAAACAATTTAACATTGTCTTGCCTCTGAATACCATGTTGTGTTTAATATATGATGTCCTTGAGATATATCTAAGTGGGCAGAGTTCTAGGCTGCTGTGTATTTTTAGTTCTTATGTGTTTTTTAATAGTTTTTCTACCAACTCCTCTGTCAACTTCTATAGTCTCATAGCAGCTCCATTCTCTACTTCTAATTTTCTGCTTTTAATCTGCAATGAGCTTTAAAACTAGACACCAAATAATAAGTTTATCATTATCCATATGACAGCTTTAGAAACTCTCATATAAGAAAAGTTCTACTGGGTGTGGTGGCTCATGTCTGTAATCTCAGCACTTTGGGAGGCCAAGATGGGAGGATCACTTGAGCCCAGAGGTTTGAACGCAGCCTAGGCAACATAATGAGACCCTTGTCTCTCTCTCTCTCTCTCTCTCTCTCACACACACACACACACACACACACACACACACACACACACAAATAGCCAGGTGGGGTGGGGTATACCTGTGGTACCAGTGACTATGGTGGCTGAGGTGGGAGGACTACTTGAGCCCAGGAGATCCAGGCTGCAGTGAGTCCTGATTATGCCACTCCAGCCTAGGCGACACAGCAAGATTCTATTTCAAAAAATATATAAATAAATAAAAAAGAAAGAGAGAGAGAAAAAGACAGAGAAAGTAAGTTCATACATACGGGACTGGAGTGGGTGAGGAGTGCCTCATTTTATTCTTATTTTCTGGATGAAGTCCAAAAAAGTAAAGTGTAAATATAACTCATTATTAAAGAGTAACTTAACCCCTAGAGGCTCTTACTGGGATGAATTTTAGTATATGGTTACATTTATATAATTTCAAAAAATAATTTTGACTTTTATTTTAGATTCAGGGGTACATGTGCAGGTTTGTTACATGGGTATATTCATGATGCTGAAGTTTGGGGTATGGTCACCCAGGTAAGTAAGCATAGTACCCAATAGTGAGCATATAATTTCTTTACTTTCTACAAACTTTTGTCACAATTTCTCCCTGTGGTTAGCATTAATAACTAAATATTTTTAGGAAAACAAAAATAATCTTTAAGAATAGTTTAGACAAAAATAAAATAAGTAACAATCAGTTCTTTCTTTAAGTATGGCTATTTCTCTGTAATACAAATGGAAAGAATCATTCAAACTGTTAGTCTGATATAAAATGTCATTCCAGGACAATTTATAATAACAATGCTCCAAAATCTGCTAAATGTATACAGCAACATAGAGTAAATAAAATGGCCTCAAGAAATACAACTTCTGTAGTACTCATGATGATTATCAGATCAGTAAAACAGCATTTTCTAGGGCTTGTTAAATGGAACAAAGTGGCCCTATCCAAGTACACAATATATTCTTTCACTAGATAATTCAATTTGTAAACAAAAAAAAACACCCAATACTTCTTCAAAACAAAAAGGCCAAGATTCATCAAAGTTGATAAGGTGTTTATATTAGTACACCACACTGCCAAACACCAAAATACCCTTTCTTCTTCCATATCCCTTCTCTTCTACTTACAGTCTTCTGCATTTTAAGAACTTTAGGTTTTTTACTTTCCCAAAACTATTTCAAAGACTAGAACATCTGCCTTCTCTTCTGAAGGGCCAGAAAGATATATTAAAAAGGAGAGACCTTTTCTCTTGAAACTTACATTCTTTTTTTGTGAAAATTTTTTCTACCTCTCCTGACATACCACTCCACCGAGATCTATGATACAGCTTCCTGCAGTATGGTTCCTACCTTTGTTAAAAGTCTAACAGATGATGGTGACAAATCATGGTAGTCTGGCTCCTATGCAGGGATGAGATATATAGTTAAATACAAAGCTTTGGATAGCTCCAGCATATTACTGTTATTCGCAACGAATGATTTCTTTCACATAATCATATAAAAATCTTGTGAATTTTCTCTTACCTATTTTCAGCACAGACATTATGGGATCTTTGGCTCATTCTTAATACAGTCCTCAGAAAGATTAAGACTAGTTCCTTTAATGTAAACTAATATTACTAATGTAATATTACTAATGTAAACGAATATTTGATCCAGCAATCCCACTACTGGGTATCCACCCAAAGGAAAACAAGCCATTATATGAAAAGGACACACGCACATGGATGTTTATAGCAGCACAATTCGCAATAGCAAAAATATGGGCCCAAGCTAAGTGGCCACAAAGCAACGAGTGGATAAAGAAAATGTGGTATACACACAATAGAATACTACTAAGCCAGAAAACAGAATGGAATAATGACCTTTGCTGCCACTTGGATGGAGCTAGAGGCCATTATTCTAAATGAAGTAACTCTGGAATGGAAAACCAAATATCGTTATGTTCTCATTCATAAGTGAGAGCTAAGTTATGAGGATGCAAAGGCATAAGAATGATATAACGGACTTTGGGGACTCAGCAGAGGGGGGAAGAGTGAAAGCAGGTGAGGGATAAAAGACTACATACTGGGTACAATGTACACTGCTCCAGTGACAGGTGCACGAAAATCTCAGAAATCAGTTATTAAAATAACTTATCCATGTAACCAAAAGCCACCTGTACCTCAAAAACTATTGAAATAAAATAATTAAAAAATTTTTAAAATTATATGTATTTCTTGAATATAGAGTGGTATTTCAATATATGTACATAATTCATATTTTCACTTTTTGGACTTCTGATTCACTTAGGGTTTACTCTGGTGTATGGTATGAGGCATGGGCTCCAATTGTATCTCTTTCCAAATGACTCTCCAGTTGTCACAATACTATTTATTACAAAGTCCATCCTGTTGTCACAGTTGTGAAATGCTATCTCAATTATATTCTTAATTTTTGTATGTAATTGGATTTACCTTTAAACTTTCTATTCTGCTTTAGTAGGCTGGTTGTTTATTCATCTACCATGTTTTGATAGAGACCTAATCACTTCCTTCTTGGCTCTGCTTTATAAGAGGCTGATTAGTTAATTTTGTATATTTCTCTACATGAATTCCATAGCCAACTTGTCTAGCTCCAGGAAAAATTTCATTCATATATATCTTTTTGGAGAATTACATTACACATATATGAACTAGGAGAATATCTGATATCATTTTTTGTTGAGTCATCTACATGAACAAGGGCTGTCTTTCCATTCGTTCAACTCTGCTTTTGTCTCTCAGGAGTCTTTGAAATGTTCCTTATAAAGGTTTTGTACATTACTGTTAGGTTTATTTTATTTTTGAGATGGAGCCTCACTTTGTCACGTATGCTGGAATGCAGAGGCACAATCTCGGCTCTGCCTCCCGGGTTCAAACGATTCTCATGCCTGAGCCTCCTGAGTAGCTGGGACCACAGGCACGCACCACCTTGCCCGGCTAATTTTTGTATTTTTAGTAGAGACCGGGTTTCACCATGTTGGCCAGGCTGGTCTCGAACTCCTAACCTCAGGTGATCCGCCTGCCTTGGCCTCCCAAAGTGCTGGGATTACAAGCGTGAGCCACGACACCCAGACATATTTTTTTTGTTGACATTTTAAACTTCTTTTTCTGCCATTTTATCTTCTGACTGGTTATTACTTTTACATAGATAATATCATTGATTTGGATATGCCAAGTTAAATTTCATACCATATGCAAATAAAGGTGATTTTGCTTTTTTTTTTAAAAAAAAAAAGAAGAAGAAGAAAGAAAGAAAAAAAAGCTAGTTCCTTTAAAATTCTTTCTTCGAAGAGCAAAGTTTCTAAAATGACCACCCACGCAATGGGCTCAAGGATGTGAGCTACAAGCACCTTTCTAAACCCCTTCAATTTACTAAGCCCTAGTCAGAGGGATAATAGAAACAGACCAGAATGTGGAAAACAAACAAAAAAACCACAACTCTGTCAGTTTGATTACTGGGAGAAGAAACTAAAACTTGCTTTCTTCCCAATGAGCACTCTACAGGTGCAAGTGGTACAGAGACGTTTTTCCTTCCAGAGAGATCAGAAGATAAAGCAGAGGAAAGACCAATTTCATTCTTCTACTGGGCTAAGCAGCCCAACCCTTGCATAATCTAATGAAAATCAACAAAATCCCAATGAAGAAAGGCACAGAAATGAGAAACCTGGGTTAGTCATCTCATCCCTCATCCATATTAATAATAGTAAAAATGAGAATTGCCATTATTTATTCAGTGGCTACTTAGACTAGGTCCTTTACATATATAATGTAAAGAATCTATCAAATTCCAATAGGCCTGCAAAGAAGGCATTTTAGTTATCTACATACTATAAACAAAAGACTCAGAGAAGTTCAGTAACTTTCCCAAGGGATCAGGTAGTCAGTGCTAAAATGGGATTATGACTCTAAATCCCACTGTGCTTTCTTTGCTGTCACTTCCCTTTGCTATGCCAGTTAAAACAGTGAAGTCAGCAAACATTAGACTTTAGTACTTTTCTAATAAAAGCTTTTAATACCACTGCTCACCATTGATCTGAGTCATATGTTCTAGAAATACAATTAGCTTAAATATTAATCAAATTTTATAATGGCTACATCCTCTGTGTCTTACACTATTACATGCTAACATGTTTCAGAATTATTGTTATTGTACATATTTCTCTTTAAGTTTCAGATTTATCTTTCTTTTCATTCTCATCCAGCCAAGCAAAAGCCTACTAAGTTCATCAGACTGCTTGGCTTCGTAAATGGCACATTCATTTACATGGTTAAGTTCTCCAGAAATAAACTTTCTGTGCTTAAAGACTGAACATTACTAAGACTTTCTATGTTTTAATAATAAATTCACAATTTTCTACAAGAAGAAACCCTTCAACAGGCTGATCCTGATGCAAACACATAAAATATCTTTTCCTTTTTACTAAGGCACTGGTCTGTGTTTGTACAGTTGATCAATAAATCAAGTTACTCAAACTTTTAAAACAAAAACCCCATAAATGTTGGTATAATACATCTTTAAAATTCCAAAAATCAGAATTAATGGATATAGTTTCTCACACAGAAACAGATTTTAAAATGATCTGAAATTATCTGATTTCACATATATGTAAGAGTCTGAATCATTCATGTATGATAGGTAAATGTATCTGTAGTTAAAATTATATTATTTTAAATTACAACCTTGTTTTATATTTCTAAGTTTTAGAGAGTTTTATGTACTGTAAAATCATCTATATTAACCTTTGACAGATTTATTCTGGTAAAGGAGATTTGCACCTGAGCAATCTACTTGGAATAAAAACCATAAATGTCATTTAAAAAAATCATGTCTTCCTTTCTTCCATGATAATAAAGTTCTATAAATACTACCTATATTTTGGTGACTTAAAAAAACTTAAACCAGTTATACCAATTAAAATATTTTAATTTTTGACAATGATATAACATTTGCTCCAATCCTTATGCACAATAATAAAGAAATGCTTAGGCCAAATCCCTTTTTACTATATGTAATATAAGTCTGACTATGCCACATGACTAAAAGTCTTTGACTTTACTCACATATCTTTTCCTTTCCTTTCTTAGCTTATAAGATAAATCATGAACCAGCACTCTTAAAGCAAAAAATGAATGTCTAAAATTGTTTTTTGTTGTACCTGCTTTGACTGATGCTGAGATTCTTAAGGCTTCCTGCAATTTTCTAAGCAATTTCTTGCTCTATCTCTCAAAACTTGGTATTTTGAAGAGATTTATATAAATGTAAAAATAATAATTTTTATATTTAATTATTAACTACATTTATGAGTAACTATTATTATAGGTAATCAATGAATATTGAAGTTTCAGCTTAAAATAAACAGTTGTGAACCAAGATCTGTAAAGTGATATACAGATGAAAATTTGAGACTATTTAAACTTATAAATCATATTGATGAAAAGCTTTAAGCACAAACTTTAGGGTAAAAATTGCCATTAGACAGTTGTCTAGAGATATATATATACTTGTGGTTTTCAAATTGGACTTTCAAAATTAAATCTGTCCCTAAGAGTGTCTCTGATAAAAGGGCAAATCTGCATCTATGTAGCTCTGCGTCTCCTGGCTTTTCAGGTTTGTCATCAGATGGAAATATTTTGATAATAAATTGAACTTGTGAACTCAAAAAAAAAAAAAATCATGAACCAGCAAACCTTTACTGAAGAGTCAAATAATAAATACTTTAGGTTAGGAAAGGCATAGGGTATTTGCTGCGATTACTCTGCAGTTGGTGCACAAAAGCAGCCACGGACAATACATAAAGGAATGGGTATGGCTGGAATTAGATGGCACACTACTAGATGTGGCCCACAGTAGTAGTGTGCTCCCCCCTGTGTTAAATCATGAGGAAAACATGAAAAATAGTGTCACTACAATCACCTAGGTATCATAATATTTAGCCTGACAAAAGAAACCATTCATAGCCATGCTAAGTACAGACTGGTTTAGCACTGAATAGAATTAATCTTGACCCAGAGAATGCTAAATATAACAGTCTACTTGATTAGATTCTACTTTTCCAGATAACCACAACATTTTCTTAAGTATTTTACCAAACAAGGGCCCACTCTAACTGTGGCTTTCTAAACTGTCTACTACCAATCTCTCTCACCTTTCCCCAAGTCATCCCAATTCCACTGTATGCTATAGATTCTTTGTCCCAGGAAGGTTAAAGTATCACCACCTCCTCTCCATACAAAAAGTGAATTGTATTTCCCTTACCTCTGCTACCAGAGTTGGGGGCTGACTTCATTTCCAGTCTTCCTCTCCAATGCTGCCTTCTACTACATAACTTGGACAAGCTAAATGCTCACTTTCTTAGCCTCCTTTGCAGGCTACCATGGCCACATCATAAAATTCAGGACTTTTATAAATATCATATAAAAGACTACTGGGTGGGGAGTAGGGAGTGCTCTCATAAAGTTTTTATGTTTTTAAAAAGAGGGAGAGGGAGTCATAATTACCAGGACCTCTTCCCCTTTTCTGCCTGCCTTAATGGAAATGTAATGCCTAGAATTGGAGCAACCATTAAAAAAACCTGAGAGAATTGTAAAGCTGCCAGCACTGAAAATGTTAAACCACTGAATCTCCTTGATCTCCAGAGTTCTTGTTATGTGAGAAATAAAGGAGCCTGTAAATTGAATTTTTGTTGCAAATGAAAGCATTCCTAACCTACCATTTCTAGAAAATGCTAGGACCTGGAGTACTACTCCTTATGAGAAGTAGGAGAGTAAATAAAACTGGCTGAGCACTTTGTTATGAATTCTGACTAAACAGCATTCTTTTAAATCGGGAGAAAAAAGTAGCAGGAAGAAAAACACAAAAGACAATCTATCTTGAGGGTCAACAACCAAGGGCAATGAAGTCAAAGTGGGCCAAAAAAAAAAAAAAAGAGAGAAGGTTGGAGATGATTATCCAAATGCTAGAGATGTAGAAAAAATTAATAATTGAAAAAGCACTCATCTAGACTTGTGAGGCCAACAAGCCTTATTCATGTTATACTCAGCAAATAAATTCTGAGAATTCTGATTGTATTAATTTCCTATCATGAACTCCCACTGCTTGGAAAATAAAAGTTCAGGACTCTGTTTTTATAGCTACAGTCTTGTATTTTTCAAGCTAATTATTATAATTTATCTTTATGCTTCCATTTCTCTGGTATTCACAAAGGCATAGTTACTGTCAATACATGACGATTTTTGACATTTGCAGAATCTTTGAAACAATTATTAACAATCAAGTTAATGATGATACTGCCAATAAAAAAAATGGTGGTTTCACACATTCACACACTAGTTTAGCTGGCAGATCCATCACTTTAACTTTAGGGACTTCTCTTCTACATCAATATTGCTGCATACAATACCCAAAGATAAGTAATTCTACCTATTCAAAAGAAACTTCAGAAATAGCTTATTTTAACACACTCCTAAAATATGTTTTTACTTTATCTTCTTACAAATAACGCTATACACACACACACACACACACACACACACCCTTCTAGGTCTAAACCCAATAGTTTTCTGCTCCATAAGAAGGATTTGGCAGCATTATGCTGCCATGTAAACACTCACCAATTACAACATCTACACAGTAAAAATCATTTTTTTAAAATTTTTATGATTTCAGAGCAAAATTCCTAGGACTGTCAAAGCTTTAACTAAAAAGAATACCAAATACAAGGAGGTTCCAGCTCAATTACAGCAGTGGAACAGAATTTAATAAAGTTCCAACACTACATTTCAATGCCCAAATTTCTTATTGTCCTTTTTAGTTGACAAGTATGTGCTTAGCAGCATAACAGCAGCAGCAGAACAGCTGGATGGCCTTATCAGGCACAAAGGAAGCTATAGCACATACTGTTAAGTGTCGTTCTGATTGCCTAGAAATGGCAGCACATGCAGATTTACTCCCTGTTACAAATGAGAACAATTATTTCTCTGGAGTTTACATTGTCTTCATGAAATAGTCAAACTTCTGGCCAGGTGTGGTGGCTCACACCTGTAATCCTAGCACTTTGGGAAGCTGAGGCAGGCAGATCACCTGAGGTCAGGAGTTCAAGACCAGCCTGGCCAACAAGGTGAAACCCCATCTCTACTAAAAATACAAAAATTAGTCGGGCCTGGTGGTGGGTGCCTGTAATCCCAGCTACTCGGGAGGCTGAGGCAGGAGAATCGCTTGAACCCGGGAGGCGGAGGTTGTGGTGAACCGAGATTGCACCATTGCACTGCAGCCTAGGGGAGAAGAGCGAGACTTCGTCTCAAAAAAAAAAAAAAAAATAGTCAAACTTCCTGAACATTAAAAAAGAGGACTTTCAAAAGGATATCTTCCCTTTCTTTGATGATCAGTTCATTCTGTTCTTCCAACTGCCTGATCTTCTTCTCAAATGACTCCTGCTCAGCTTTCAGTCTTTCCTCTGTCACTTCCTTTTCTTCACTTACTCTGAAAGAAATAATAAAAAAAAAAACTTTAACATCTATCAGAATAAAATTAAATATGTGCCTACAGCTGCAGTTTACAAAACAGACTTCTTCAGAAGGTATGCTGAATTCTTCAGGAACACTCTGTTCTGTTTTGTTGTTGCTTTTTAAAAAACTTAATCTCTCATAAGGCAATCTTTTTCACCTTTGTAATAAAAGATGCATGTAATTTTTACATTAAAAATGTTTTCAATCATCAGAGATATCTTAAATATGGAAAGTCCTACAAAGGATGCAGGTTCCAAATTATAATCCAGGACAGAAATATATTCAAATTTTTAAAATATGGGTTTCATTTTTTTGTTATCAAAACAGGTACAATCAATTGATTTTGATTTACATTTTGCATAAGTTTATTTAAATCCTATTAATAAAATAAACAAAATATGTACTTTAAATATTTACTAAATATACATAGGCAATTTTACTTTTTCCTGGTACCAATTCCCTGCATTCTTTAGTAGCATATAAATAGTATGATTAAATAAAAAGATGACAGTAACATAAAGGAAGGTTTGCAGTACACGTATTCTTAGTCCAAAAAAAATTATAAAGTTAAAAACATTGACCAAGAAAATATTTAACTCTGAAAAGGATTCCAACTTAATCATACCAAAAAGGGATGACTTCTGACAAGAGCACAGAGAGAAAAAAAAAAAAAATCTAAAAACAAACAAACATGAATACCACCAACACTTTATTTGCAATTCACTGAAGTATATATTGGGACAATCCTATTTTCATTCTACTCTGTGTGCAGAGACATTAACCCCAAATTTCTCTGTTACTGGTACTTATTTCTCCAAAGCTCATAGAATGCACTTATCCTATAAGATAACAGGAATAGGTGTAAGTGAAACCCACAGGGAATCTAAACCTTTTCTTTGAGCTACTAAATTTACTTCTGCTCAGAACCCTACTCTACTAGAGCCATTTCTGTATAACATGAATCCCACAGGTTTTCCTTCTTGCCTGCCCTCTGGTAGAGATATTGAAATCAACAGGATAACTGAAAATTAGAATCATGAATGTTCAAGAGTTGACTGTATCTTGTCTTTGAAATAATTTGTGTGAAAGCAGACAGCACATAGTAGTGCTCAATAAATAGGTTTATTTCTTCTTGCTTATCATAGCATTCAAGTCATTTTCCCTGGCCTATATATTATTTATGTTTAGCATACCACTAGGCCCATGAATGGGACCCAGGCCCTTCTTTCAAAGAGGGTAATATCAAAGACTGATATATTTACAAAGAATTCAGACAACTAAACAAATACATACACATGAAGAGAATTTATACTCTGTTATCAGGTTATCCTGCTTCCTTTGGTCCTATCTCTTTACAATGCCTTACCTTTTCCTGTTATTACTCTCAAGCTCACTTGCAATAACATCTTTCAAAGTAACTTTGACAAACTCTGCTTATCTCTCTGGGCATTATTAATCTCACTAAGAAAGAAAAAAGGCTAGACTAGACAATTTTAAAAATTCTTTCCCACTGAAGTTCCAGAATTTCTTTCACTATATTATAAATATTTGACACTGTATATATATATATATATATATATATATATATATATATATATATACTTTATAAATATGGAAAGCATTTGTAAAGAAGAAAGAAGTTACCAAACATTTGGTCACGGAACAAGACATACAATACTATGATTTAGGCAAAAGCTATACCAATAGGATGACAGAGTAATAAGTAGATTACAGAAATATTAAAAAGCATAAAGACCTGAAATTTGGCATGAACTACAGAAATGCAAAACAAAGTAATGAATCTGTAGGATGATGCATAAAACAAAGAAATGAGTGATGTTGTATACAGGTTGAGTAGCCCTTATCTAAAATGCTTGGGACAACAAGTGTTTCAGATTTCAAATAGTTTCCAATTTGGGAATATCGACATTATCCTATAGGTATGATGCAGGACTTTTTTTTTACATTTTAAACAGTATCTTTACAGAGCATGGAATAAGCAAACAAACAGTGAGTAATGCAAATAATGCAAGAAGGTCTTGTTCCCATGTGGGACACTGTGAGGGACCTGCTGTTGGCATGCCCAGCCTGCTCAGATACCTTTGTAGGATTGCTGGCGTAGGAGAATCTGGGCATGCTCAAAAATGCTCTATCACAGCTACAGGGGTTTTGGGAGGGTCTTTTTTCCCTTGTGGAGGTACACTAAATAAACTGTGTGCTGTATGCCTGTGTTTTGACTGTGACCTGTCACATACGGTGTGGTGTGAAATTTTTCACTTTTAGCATCACGCCAGTGCTCAAAAAATTTCAAATTTTGAGGCATTTCAGATTTCGAATTTTTGTATTAGGGACACCCAGTCCATATTGTGAGGAAAGAATAAACAATGTCAAGGTAAGAAAATATGTAACAAAATCCCTCCCAGTTTAGACTGGTAAAATCTTGAAGACATGATGAAAGAAGAAAATTTATAAGTAGGTATGGAAACATTTATTTTCATTTATTTATTAAAAGGTATTTCGTGAATACCTACTAAAGGAAAAAGTAATCACAATAATTTTATTCAGTATAGAGTGTCCAAAAGGGATCTAAAAAATGGCTTTCCGTAGTTTCAATCCCATTCATAAAAGCCATATGTAGATATGAAGAATGTCCCAAAGATTTTTTTCTTCAACAAACAATGCTCCATGGTCACAGAAAACAGTAACAGAAAAGCAGACCGCAGGTTTACCTTAACATTAATCTAAATGCACAGATTATCTCTAGAGCCCAACCAGGTCAGATATTCCATAATGTCAGAGTCTGTGATGAGCTTTTCCCAAAATGTATTCTATCCAGATAAAATCATTCTTTTCTAAATTTAGTTTCTGGGGTATGTTTGAAATATTTGTTGCTACATTATTAAGCAGGGCTTTTTTTTTTTAATCTTTTCTGTTATGCTGCTATGATTTGACTATCCTTTAGCAATTATTAATCCCTGGAAGGCTATAAAATTAACAAGCTGTATTAAGAACAAAGAGCAACATTTTTTTGATAGGCCTATCTAAAGATATGCATGGCTTCTTTGTGGTCCATTAGCATACTTAATATGAGCAAGTATATTAATATAGATTTTAAATGCAGAAGACTTGCCAATAAAGCAACCTCAAGATTTGATATTCATTATGAAATCTGTCTTCTTATGTTCAATAGTATTTCCAATGAAGTATATGTAACAAGAAAATATTTGGTATCATGGTCTATATTTTTTATCTAAGTATTCTCAGATCACAAAGTAAAATAAAAAGACCTAATCCTGTATCTCATTTTAAAGTACAATAGTTAGTCCTCACTTCTCCATAGTTTCACTTTCTATGGTTTCTGTTACCTGATGTCAACAGTGGTCCAAAAACATTAAATGGCAAATAGCAGAAATAAATAATTCTTAAGTTTTAAACTGTGCACCCTTCTTAGTAGCATGATGAAATCTCAAGCCAGCCTGCCATGTCCCACCTGGAACATGAATCATCCCTTTGTCCAGCATATCCACACTGTGTATGATTCCTGCCTGTGAGTCACTCAGTAGCCATCTGGGTTATCAGACTGACTGCTGAGGTATATCACAGTGCTAGTGTTCAAGTAACCCTTATTTTACTTTTATGACAGTACACTGTTACATTCATTCTATTTATTAATAGTTACTGTTGTTAATCTCTTACTATGCCTAATTTATAAATTAAATTTTATCATAGGTATGTGCATATAGGAAAAAGCATAATATATACAGGGTTTCAGGGGATCTTGGAACATATCTCCCGCAAATAAGGGAGGACTACTGTACAGCAAAAAGCTAGTTAACACAATAAAAATCTAAATATATAAAAGGGAACTATTTGACTAATAGAATAAAATACATCTCCTTCCAAACAGGAGGAGATGTACAGTGTTGATTTGTTAATTATCTACAAGAAGGGCAATAACCTAGTCATAAAGAAATAATCATTGTTGGTAATACCTCAGAGTACTTCTCAAAAACTTCCACAAAATGTACTCTTATCTAACAGGTAGGAGAATTCATACTCTTAAGAGTTAGGTGGTTGGGCTGAAAATCATGCCAAAAGTACTGAATTTATTTGAAGTCTTATGCTTTACCTTAAACATTCATGCATATTTTGTATTCCTCTCCATAAAACTATCCTATTTTAATATAAAAAGTTTCCCTATACTCACCTATTCTAAATTTTTTTTTTTTTTTTTTTTTTTTTTTTTTTTGAGACGGAGTCTCGCTCTGTCGCCCAGGCTGGAGTGCAGTGGCGCAATCTCGGCTCACTGCAAGCTCCGCCTCCCGGGTTTATTCTAAATTTTTTAATAAAACTAGTGTTTTAGAAAGGGATTTATTTTATGGCTTTGCACAATCCTGATATTCTTCCAAATACTCCAGAAATTGGTACTTTTAAACGAATGTGAAAGACAACATCAAGTCAGCAAACCTATCTCAAAGAGAATTCTAGCTCACCTAATAGTCAAACAGGTAAGTTTCTTCCCTGTTTAATATCTACCATTTGGGAGCTGGGTATGCTGGTTGTATTTTGTAAATTATGATGATCAACTTCGTGGGTAAGATTTGGAGAAGGAAGCAACAGATTTCAGAGTATGCCTAGCAAATAGAAAAAAAAAATTGTTTTCAAGCAAAAATAATTGCATTGATAAAGAAGGGATATCTCATTACAAAGAAATATTTCAATGAAATCAGTTTAACTCTTTCTTTACAAATTTTAATGTTTGGCTGTTATTTAAAATGTACTGCCTAAAGCAACATAAGTGCTTTCAGGAATCAAGACACAGCAATACATGTCTAAAAGGGCTCTACGAACTACAAACCAATATCTCCTCAACAAAATACTAGCAAACAGAATCTAGGTAGATAAAAATAATTCTACATGA
The DNA here is from genome assembly GCF_028878055.3 of Symphalangus syndactylus. Lineage (NCBI taxonomy): Eukaryota > Metazoa > Chordata > Mammalia > Primates > Hylobatidae > Symphalangus > Symphalangus syndactylus. The sequence continues at coordinate 49,798,144 of NC_072423.2, forward strand.
TCACAAATTAGGATTTACCCCAAGAATGCAAAGTAGATTTAATATCCAAAAGTCAATTAATGTAATATACTATATCAATAGAATAAAAGACAAAAATCACATGATCATTTAAATAGATGCGGAAAAGCATTTGAAAAAATCCAATATCAATTTATAATTTTAAAAAACTCAATAAAGAGGAAGAGAAGGGAACCTCCTCAACCCGATAAAAGCCATCTATGAAAAACCCACACCTAATGTTATCTTAATAGCGAAAGACTGAATGTTTTCCTCCATGTTCAGGAACAAAATAAGGATACCTGTCATCATCATTTCAATTCGATACAGTGCTACAGTGATAGTAAAATGATTAAAGAAAATAATGAACAATTCTTAACAATTAAATTAGAGGAAAAAAGGAAAGACATCCAGATTCCAAAGGAAGAAATAAAACCATCACTATTTCATATAATGTGATTGTGCATAGAAAAATCAAGGAAATTCACTAAAAAACCTATTAGAACTAACAAAGGAGTTTGGCAATGTTACAGGATCCTAGAAAAATGTATATGCATATTCTAGCAGTGAATAACCCCAAAATGAAATTAAGGAAACAATCCCATTTACAATTTCATCAAGAATAAAGTTCAAAGGAACAAAAATCATACCTTAGAGTAACTAAACACTTGAAATAAATTAAGACCTAATTAAATAAAAACCACATTCATTATTGGAAGATAATATTTTTTAAAACAGCAGTCTCAAAGTTGATGTACAGATTAAGTGTAAAAATCTCAACTGGCTTCTCTGCAAAAAGTGATCCTAAAATTCATATGGAAATGAAAGGGACACATAATACCCAAAATACTCTTGAAGAAGGGAAAACGTAAAAGATTTGCAATTCCTAATTTCAAAACTTACTACAAACTACAGTAATCAAAACAATGTGGTACTGGCATGAAGACTAACATATGGATCAGTGAAAGAGAACTGAGAAACCCGAAATAAACTTTCATATTTCTAGTAAACTGATTTTCAATGAAGATACCAAGAAAATTGAAGAAAAAATAATAAGCCTCCAAAAAAAAAATGCTGAGGTAACTTGATATCTACATGCAAAGGAATAAAGTTGGACCCCTACATCACACTATATACAAAAATTAACTCAAAAATAAAGACTGACATGTAAGAGCTACAACTATACAGTCTTAGAAGAAAACAATGGCATAAATCTTTGAGACTTTGGATTAGACAATGGTTTCTTAGATATGACACTAAAGACGGAAGCAACAACAGAAAAATAGATAAATTTGACTTCATGAAAATTAAAAACTTTTATGCTTCAGATGACATCAAAAAAATTAAAAAGCAATGCAAAGAATGGGACAGTATATTTGCAAATAATATATCTAATAAAGGACTTGTATCTGAAATAAAGCCTGAAAAACTCAACAATAAAAAAATCCCATTGAAAAGGATATAAACAGACACTTCTTCAAAGTAGAAACACAAATGGCCAACAAGCACATAAAAATATGTTCAACATCATTAGCCATTAGGTAAATCCAAATCAAACCCACAATTAGATACCACTTCATACCTACTAGGATAACTATAATAAAAAAGACAGATAATAACAAACGACAAAGCTGCAGAAAAACAAAAACCCTTGTATACTGCTTAGTAGGAATGTAAAATGGCACAATCACTTCAAGTCTGGCAGTTCTTCAAAAAGTTAAACACAGAGTTACCATACAACCCAGCAATTCTACCCATAGATACTCAAGATAAGTGAAAACACATGTCCACATAAAAACTTGTATGTTCACAGCAGTATTATCCACAATAAAAGTACAACAACCTGACATCTATCAATGGATGAATAGATAACCAAAATGTGATATCGTCTATACAATGGAAAGTTATTCAGCAATAAAGAGAAATTAGGTAGTAATACATGCTACCTACCACACGAATAAACCTTGAAATCACTATGCTGAGTTTTAAAAACTAGTTTTAAAAGATCACATACATGATTCCATTTTTATGAGATATCTAGATAGGGGCAAATCCATTGAGAAAGAAATTAGAGCAGTGGTTGTCTGGGGCTAGGAAGGATTGGTGGGAAGTGGGCAGTGAGTGCTAATGCATATAGGGCTTCATTTTGGTGTGACGAAAATGTACTAAAACTGATTGTGGTGATGGGTACACAGCTGTGAATTTGCTTTTAAAAAATGGAATTACATATTTTATTCCTACTAAGTAATGACCTTCTTCTCTCTTTTTAAGTTTAAGTAGTTAAAAACTCTAAAGTGAAATAAGAATTTTTAGATGAAAAGTGAAATGCATAAATTTCTATACAATGAATAGGGTAGATTCAATATTAAAAATGGAAATAACAAAAATGAATGTAAATACAGAAAAAAGATTAGATATAAAGAAAACTTATGAAAGTACACACTGTTTTAAAAACTCTAAGAATAAAACTCATTTTTCAAGAAACAAAGGATAAGAGGTAGTATGTTACATAGTACTTAAAGCTGATCAGATATTGGATTATTTACATGCTTAAACTGGCAACCAAAAAAAAAAAACAAGTTAACTTTCTAATACTTACTGATTATCACTTTTAGTTCATAGATACTCATTTTATAATGCAGCCATACCTTGACACCAAAATTTGACAAGGGTATTCTGAAAAACAAAAACTATAATCCAATCTATCTGATAAGTATAGCTGAAAAAAATTCTAAAAAACAATTGACAAGATGAATCCAGATACATAAAAAGATAATATGTCTAATGTGGGTTTACTCCAGGAAGGCAAGATTTGATTAACAGTTGAAAATTAATTTATGTATTTCACTATGTTAACAGAATAAAGGACAAATCTCATATGCTCATCTATAATAGCAGAAAAGGCATTTGTCAAAATTCAATCTATTTACAATAAAAACTCAACAACCTAGGAACAGGAGAAACTACCTCAATCTAATAAAAAGAATCTTTAAAAAAAAAAATCCTACAGTTAACATATGTCTGAGGGTAAAAAATAAAATTTGTCCCTCCCTACCTTTGCACTTCAGGAATAAGGCAAAAATGTCAGCTATTACTATATTCCTCTGTTCATTATTGACTGGATGTCATAGCCAGTGCAATAACACAAGAAAATAAAATGCCTACAGACCAAGAAAAAGTAAAATTTTTATGTGCTGATGACATGATTGTATATAGAAAATATTAAGAAATCTCCAGGCAAGATGGCTGAATAGAAACAGCTCTGGTCTGCAGCTCCAGTGAGACCAATGTAGAAGGTGGGGGATTTCTGCATTTCCAACTGAGGTACCTGGTTCATCTCACTGGGACTGGTTAGACAGTGGGTACAGCCCACGGAAGGCGAGCAGAAGCAGGATGGTGCATTACCTTACCCCAGAAGCACAAGGGGTTGGGGAACTCCCTCCACTAGCAAAGGGAAGCCCTGAGGGACTGTGCCATGAGGGATGGTGCTGTCTGGCCCAGATACTATGCTTATCCAACGGTCTTCACAACCCACAGATCAGGAGATTCCCTCGAGTGCCTACACCACCAGGGCCCTGGGTATAAAGCACAAAACTGGGTGGCCATCTGAGCAGCCACCAAGCTAGCTACAGGAGTTTTTTCATACCCCAGTGGTGCCTGGAACACCAGCAAGACAGAACCATTCACTCCCCTGGAAAGGGGGCTGAAGCCTGGGAGCCAAGTCACCTTGCTCAGCAGATCCCACACATACAGAGCCCAACAAGCTAAGATCCACCGGCTTGAAATTCTCGCTGCCAGCACAGCACTCTGAAGTCAACCTGGGACTCTCCAGCTGGGTGAGGGAAGGGGCATCCACCATTACTGAGGCTTGAGTAGGCAATTTTCTCCTCAGAGTGTAAACAAAGCCACTGGGAAGTTCAAACTGGGTGCAGAACCCCCCACAATGCAGCAAAGCCACTGTGGCCAGACTGCCTCTCTAGATTCTTCCTCTCTGGGCAGGGCATCTCTGAAAGAAAGGCAGTAGCTCGTCAGGGACTTATAGATAGAACTCTCATCTCCCTGGGTCAGAACACCTGGGGGGAAGGGGTGGTTTTGGGCGCAGCTTCAGCAGACTTAAAGATTCCTGCCTGCTGGCTCTGAAGAGAGGAGCAGATCTCCCAGCACAGTCCTCAAGCTCTGCTAAGGGACAGACACAGACTGCCTCTTCAAGTGAGTCTCTGACCCCCATGCCTCCTGACTGAGAGACACCTCCCAGTAGAGGTTGACAGACACCTCATACAGGAGAGCTCCGACTGGCATCTGGCAGGTGCCCCTCTGTGAGGAAGCTTCCAGAGGAAGGAGCAGGTAGCAATCTTTGCTGTTCTGCAGCCCCCGCTGGTGACACCCAGACAAATAGGGTCTAGAGTGGACCTCAAGCAAACTCTAGCAGACCTGCAGAAGAGGGGCCTGACTATTAGAAGGAAAACTAACAAACAGAAAGCAATAGCATCAACATCACAAAAAGGACACCCATAAAAAAAAAAAAAAACCCATCCAAAGGTTACTAACACCAAAGACCAAAGGCAGATAAATCCATGAAGATGAGGAAAAACCTGCACAAAAAGGCTGAAAATTCCAAAAACCAGAATGCCTCTTCTCCTCCAAAGGATCACAACTCCTCACCAGCAAGGGAACAAAACCGGACAACGAATGAGTTTGACGAATTGACAGAAATAGGCTTCAGAAGGTGGGTAATAACATACTCCTCTGAGCTAAAGGAGCATGTTCTAACCCAATGCAAGGAAGCTAAGATAAAAGGTTACAGGAACTGCTAACTAGAATAACCAGTTTAGAGAAGAACATAAATGACCTGATGGAGCTGAAAAACACAGCATGAGAACGTCGTGAAGCATACACAAGTATCAATAGCCGAGTTGATCAACCAGAAGAAAGGCTATTAGAAATTGAAGATCAACTTAATGAAATAAAGCATGAAGACAAGATTAGAGAAAAAAAGAATGAAAAGAAACGAACAAAGCCTCCAAGAAATATGAGACTATGTGAAAAAACCAAACCTATGTTTGATTGGTGTACCTGAAAGTGATGGGGGGAATGGAACCAAGTTGGAAAACATACTTTAGGATATTATCCAGGAGAACTTCCCCAACCTAGCAAGACAGGCCAACATTCAAATTCAGAGAAAACACAGAACACCACAAAGATATTTGAGAAGAGCAACCCCAAGACACATAATCACTAGATTCATCAAGGTTGAAATGAAGGAAAAAATGTTAAGGGCAGCCAGAGAGAAAGGTCGGGTTACCCACAAAGAGAAGCCCATCAGACTAACAACGGATCTTCTGCATAAACCCTACAAGCTAGAGGAGGCCAATATTCAACATTCTTAAAAGAATTTTCAACCCAGAATTTCATATCCAGCCAAACTAAGCTTCATAAGCAAAGGAGAAATAAAATCCTTTACAGACAAGCAAATGCTGAGAGATTTTGTCACCACCAGGCCTGCCTTACAAGAGCTCCTGAAGGAAGCAGAAAATATGGAAAGGAAAAACCGGTATCAGCCACTGCAAAACTCTTTGGTATGCAAAAACATACCAAAATGTGAAGACCATCAACACTATGAAGAAACTGCATCAACGAATAGGCAAAATAACCATCTAACATCATAATAATAGGATCAAATTCACACATAATAATATTAACCTTAAAGGTAAATGGGCTAAATGCCCCAATTAAAAGACACAGACTGGGCCGGGCGCAGTGGCTCATGGCTGTAATCCCAGCACTTTGGGAGGCCGAGGTGGGCAGATCTCAAGGTCAGGAGATCGAGACCATCCTGGCTAACATGGTGAAACCCCGTCTCTAATAAAAATACAAAAAAATTAGCCAGGCGTTGTGGCGGGCGCCTGTAGTTCCAGCTACTCTGGAGGCTGAGGCAGGAGAATGGCCTGAACCCAGGAGGCGGAGCTTGCAGTGAGCCAAGATCGCACCACCGCACTCCAAACTAGGTGACAGAGCAAGACTCCCTCTCAAAAAAAAAAAAAAAAAAAAAAAAAAAAAAGACACAGGCTGGCAAATTGGATAAAGAGTCAAGACCTACCGGTGTGCTGTATTCAGGACACCCATCTAATGTGCAAAGACACATAGGCTCAAAATAAAGGGATGAAGGAATATTTACCAAGCAAGTGGAAAGCAAAAACAAAACAAAACAAAAACAACAACAACAAAAAAAAAAACACCAGGGGTTGCAATCCTATTCTCTGATAAAACAGAGTTTAAACCAACAAAGATCAAAAAAGACAAAGAATGGCATTACATAATGGTAAAGGGATCAATGCAACAAGAGCTAACTATCCTAAATTTATATGTACCCAATACAGGAGCACCCAGATTCATAAAGCAAGTTCTTAGAGACCTTCAAAGAGACTTAAACTCCCATACAATAATAATGGGAGACTTTAACACCCCACTGTCAAAATCAGATCAATGAGAGAGAAAACTAACAAGGATATTCAGGACTTGAACTCAGCTCTGGACCAAGCAGACCTAATAGACATCTACAGAACTCTCCACCCCAAATCAACAGAATATACATTCTTCTCAGCACCACACAGCATTTATTCTAAAATTGACCACATAATTGGAAGTAAAACACTCCCCAGCAGATGCAAAAGAATGGAAATCGTAATAAACAGTCTCACAGACCACAGTGCAATCAAATTAGAACTCAGGATTAAGAAACTCACTCAAAACTGCACAACTACTTGGAAACTAAACAACCTGCTTCTGAATGACTACTGGGTAAATAACAAAATGAAGGTAGAAATAAATAAGTTCTTTGAAACCAATGAGAATAATGACACAACGTACCAGAATCTCTGGGACACAGCTACAGCAGTGCTTAGAGGGAAATTTATAGAACAAAATGCCTACATGAGAAAGTGGGAAAGATCTAAAATCGACATCTTAACATCACAATTAAAAGAACTAGAGAAGCAAGAGCAAACAAATTCAAAAGCTAGCTGAAGACAAGAAATAACTAAGATCAGAGCAGAAGGAAGGAGATAAGAGACATGAAAAACCCTTCAAAAAAATCAATGAATCCAGGAGCTGGTTTTTTGAAAAGATTAACAAAATAGATAGACTGCTAGCCAGACTAATAAAGAAGAAAAGAGAGAAGAATGAAATAGACACAGTAAAATATGATAAAGGGGATATCACCACTGATCCCATAGAAATACAAATAACCATCAGAGAATACTATAAGCACCTCTACACAAATACACTAGAAAATCTAGAAGAAATGGATAAATTCCTAGACACATACACCTTCCCAAGACTAAACTAGAAAGAAGTCGAATCCCTGAATAGATCAATAGCAAGTCCTGAAATTGAGGCAGTAATTAATAGCCTACCAACAAAAAAAATAGTCTGGTCCCAGGACCAGACTGATTGACAGCCAAATTCTACCACAGGTACAAAGAGGAGCTAGTACCATTCCTTCGGAAACTATTCCAAACAACGGAAAAAGAGGGACTCCTGCCTAACTCGTTTTATGAGGCCAGCATCATCCTGATACCAAAACCTGGCAGAGACACAACAAAAAAGAAAATTTCAGGCCAATATCCCTGATGAACATCGATATGGGAAAATCCTCAGTAAAATACTGGCAAACTGAATCCACTAGCACATTAAAAAGCTTATCCACCACAATCAAGTCAGCTTCATCCCTGGGATGCAAGGCTGGTTCAACATACACAAATCAATAAACATAATCCATCACACAAACAGAACCAATAACAAAAACCACATGATTACCTCAATAGATGCAGAAAAGGCCTTTGATAAAATTCAACACCCTTTCATGCTAAAAATACTCAATACACTAGGTATCGATGGAATGTATCTCAAAATAATAAGAGCTATTTATGACAAACCCATAGCCAATATCATACTGATTGGGGAAAAGCTGGAAGCATTCCCTTTGAAAACCTGCACAAGACAAGGATGCCCTCTCTCACCACTCCTATTCAACATAGTATTAGAAGTTCTGGCAAGGGCAATCAGGCAAGAGAAAGAAATAAAGGGTATTCGAAGAGGAGAAGAGGAAGTCAAATTGTCTCTGTTTGCAGATGACAGGATTGCATATTTATAAAACCCCCATTGTCTCAGGCCAAAAACTCCTTAAGCTGATAAGCAACTTGAGCAAAGCCTCAGGATACAAAACCAATGTGCAGACCGGGCGCGGTGGCTCACGCTTATAATCCCAGCACTTCAGGAGGCTGAGGCGGGCGGATCACGAGGTCAGGAGATCAAGACCACGGTGAAACCCCATCTCTACTAAAAGTACAAAAAAATTAGCCGAGCGTGGTGGCGGGCGCCTGTAGTCCCGGCTACTCGGAGAGGCTGAGGCAGGAGAATGGTGTGAACCCGGGAGGCAGAGCTTGCAGCGAGCCGAGATTGCGCCACTGCACTCCAGCCTGGGTGAGAGAGCGAGACTCCATCTCAAAAAAAAAAAAAAAAAAAAACCAATGTGCAAAGATCACAAGCATTCCTATACACCAATAATAGACAAACAGAGAGCCAAATCATGAGTGAACTCCCATTCACCATTGCTACAAAGAGAATAAAATACCTAGGAATACAACTTTCAAGGGTTGTGAAGGACCTCTTCAAGGAGAACTACATACCACTGCTCAAGGAAATAAGAAAGGACACAAACAAATGGAAAAACATTCCATGCTCAAAGACAGAATCAATATTGTGAAAATAGCCATACTGCCCAAAGTAATTTATAGATTCATTGCTATTCCCATCAAGCTACCATTGACTTTCTTCACAGAATTAGAAAAAACTACTTTAAATTTCATATGAAACCAAAAAAGAGCCCATATAGCCAAGACAATCCTACGCAAAAAGAACAAAGCTAGAGGCATCATGCTAACTATACTACAAGGCTACAGTAACCAAAACAGCATGGTACTGCTACCAAAACAGATATATAGACCAATGAAACAGAACAGAGGCCTCAGAAATAATACCACACATTTACAGCCATCTGACAAACCTGACAGAAACAAGCAATGGGGAAAGGATTTTCTATTAAATAAATGGTGTTGAGAAAACTGGCTAGTCATATGCAGAAAACTGAAACTGGACCCCTTCCTTACACCTTATACAAAAATTAAGATGGATTAAAGACTTAAATGTAAGACCTAAAACCATAAAAACCCTAGAAGAAAACCTAGGCAATACCATTCAGGACATACGCATAGGCAAAGACTTCATGACTAAAACACCAAAAGCAATGGCAAACAAAAGCCAAAATTTACAAATGGGTTCTAATTAAACTAAAGAGCTTCTGCACCACAAAAGAAACTATCATCAGAGTGAACAGGCAACCTACAGAATGGGAGAAAATTTTTGCCATCTATCCATCTGACAAAGGGCTAATATCCAGAATCTACAAGGAACTTAAATTTACAAGAAAAAAACAAACAACCCCATCAAAAAGTGGGCAAAAGATATGAACAGACACTTCTCAAAAGAAGACATTTATGTGGCCAGCAAACATATGATAAAAACCTCATCACCACTGGTCATTAGAGAAATACAAATCAAAGCCACAATGAGATACCGTCTCACACCAGTTAGAATGGTGATCACAAAAAAGTCAGGAAACAGATGCTGGAGAGGATGTGGAGAAATAGATATGCTTTTATGCCGGTGGTGGGAGTGTAAATTAGTTCAACCATTGAGGAAGACGGTGTGGCGATTCCTCAAGGATCTAGAACCAGAAACACTATCTGACCCAGCAATCCCATTACTGGGTATATACCCAAAGGATAATAAATTGTTCTATTATAAAGACACATGCACACATATGTTTATTACATCACTATTCACAAGAGCAATGATTTGGAACCAACCCAAATGCCCATCAATGATACACTGGATAAAGAAAATGTGGCACATATACACAATGCAATACTATGCAGCCATAAAAAAGAATGAGTTCATGCCCTTTGCAGGGACATGGATGAAGCTGGAAACCATCATTCTCAGCAAACTAACACAGGAACAGAAAACCAAACACTGCATGTTCTCACTCATAAGTGGGAGTTGAACCATGAGAACGTAGGGGCACAGGGAGGGGAACATCACACACTGTGGCCTGTAGGGGGATGAGAGACAAGGAAGGGATGGCATTAGGAGAAATACCTAATGTAGATGATGGGTTGATGGGTGCAGCAAACCACCATGGCACATGTATATCTATGTAACAAACCTGCATGTTCTGCACATGTATCCCAGAACTTAAAGTATAATAAAAAATAAAACAGAAAATTTTTTTTAAAAAATTGAGGAATCTACATAAAAAATATTAAAACAAGCAAATTAAGGAAAATCAGTTATTGTGGTAGGCAACCTCTGTGATACAAACCAGTGATCCCTGTTTCCTGGTATTCATGTTCTCCTTTAATACCCTATCCTCAAGTATAGCCTTGATCTATTGACTCTCAAAATCGATGAGATGTCACATCTGAGATTAGTTTACAAAAAGATAGGGACTATTGTCTTGTTTACTCTTGCTCATTCTGATGGAAGCCAGCTGCCATGTCGTAAGCCACCACAAGGAGAGGCCCTGAAAACATGTTTCTGGAAATTGCAGGAAGGGTAATCATTGCATGTGGTAGCACAATGTTTACCAACACTATCATGTTTAATAATGTGTAGAGTAGGAAATATGCCAAATGATCTGGGTGACTGATTTACTTAAGGAGATTTCCAAGTACCTGCTGAAGATGCCACCTGGTTTCTTTTTGGTGCTTACAGTAAAGTAGGAGAAGAAAGGATAAATTGAAGGAAAGATTATTAAACCAAAATGAGCCAGGACTTCATACTCAGCCTGCCCATAGCGAAAAACATGCTAAAATTAAGAAATGTCTTCTGAGAAAATTCCAAATCTGGAAGAATACCTGGAAAAACATGCTCTAGAGATAAAACCAAGGGTGAATCTTTCATTAAGACCTCAGAAAGATCAAAGTTGATGCCTCAATACCATCACACAAAAGGCACTTTAAAGTTATTAAAGTTAGGCCTCACAAAACCTTTCCATCAAACAATAGGGCCTCCAGGAAGCTTACCAGGGTTTTAAGTTGCTAAATTTTGTGATAATGTATTAGGCCACCATAAATAACAAATACAGATTTTAGCATATTAATCAGTTATTTTAAATTCCTTATCAGATTGTTCCAACATCTATGCCATAACTGCACCGGTGTCTGTTGCTCTCTTTGTATGCATGTTGTTTTCTCTACCTTTTCATATGTCTCATATTTTTATTGCTATCTGGACATCTTGGGTAGGAAGTAGAGACTGAAGTAAATAATTTCTATTCTTGGTAATGGGCAGACTTTTCCTTTGGCTTGGTTTTTAGTGTAGGAGTTGTGTCACTTTAACAGATGTTAGGCGGGTTTGAGGTTTATTGTTGCCATAGTTACCCACAGTGCACCACAGGTTTCAAATTCCTTCAGGCATAACTTCCCTTCAGGTGGGCCAGATATTCCTTCTCAATGTCTGCTTCATGTTCAGCTTTATGAGTTTCCTCTTAGAGGGTCCATCTAATGAGTTTCTCATCAGTATTTATCTACTACTTTTACTAGATACTTGTTAGTCTGATGGTGGGGGTCTGGCTTGAGGTGATATTTTCTGTTATTTTAATCAGGCCTGTGCTAATCAGACTCATATGCCTAGGGTCTTAGAAGTGCTCCTGTTCCTCTTCCATAGTTCTTGGACCAGCATATAACTCTGCCCTCCCCACAGGTTATTTTTTGCCTCCCCCTGGACCCTCCTCACCACCTGGACCCAACCCCACCACCACCCAGTGATTTTTACGAGTATCCTAAGGATAATAGTTTGTGTTGCTCGTCTTCCTGAAGCTATGTTTTTTGTTACATAGGGCAGATAGAGGAGAAGGACCCAGGAACTTTGTTTCTTTTCCATGGCAACTACTGTTCCCCTCCCCCAGGCCTGGACCAAGAGAGATGCTTGATCAGGGCTCTTACCAAGTGGGGCCTAAGGAGAAAAAGCCTGCAAGAGAGTTCAAGCTCTCCCATATTTGCTGCCCAAGGGGCTCTCCACTTTACCTGCCCACATGTGGCCTCCATCAAGCTGAAATCTTACACATTTCCAGCTGTGTCTGCTGCAGTTTAGCTGGGACTCACACCTGTCTTTCCCTATCAGCATAAGTCTCCTTAGATTTCTTCTTGGTTGGTTGCGCTTCAACCTTCGCTCTCTGATAGTTTCAAGAAATGTCCTAGGCTTGCGGTCTCTTCCACCTTCTTTTTAAATTGTAATACTGGCAGCAATGTTCTTTACTGTCACTTAGACATACCTACATAATTATTTACACATACCTACCTACTTGCTTACATATTCATTTGTTTTCACTCCTATGTTCCCAACATTTCCTATTTCCAAAGCTGGAACAATTTTAGCAACAAAATAAATAACAATATTAGATTATAATCAATAGAACTATATTAATTAAAGAAAAATAATTTCACAGTGGAGAAACCTGCAGACACACCCTTAAGCAGGTAATCAAGTTTAACATCATCAGCAAAAAGGCATGTCAATTTCAGGCAGCCCCTGATATGACCTGTTGAAAAGGCACATCACTCCTGTTGTTTTCTTGCCAAAAAATGCATAATCTGAAGTAGAGATGGAAGTAAATTAATTTCCATACTTGATAGCGAGCAGACTTTTCCTTTGGCTAGATTTTTAGTGTAGGAGTTGAGTTACTCTAACAGATATTAGGCTGATTTGAGGTATAATGTTGATGCAAGTTACTCACAGTGCACTACAGGTTTCAAATTCCTCTAGGCATAACTTCCCTTCATGTGGGCCAGATATTCCTTCTCAATTTCCAATTGAGAGCTAAGGTTGAAGGGCAACCATCCAACCAGAAATCTGAGGAGACTCATGTTGACGGGAAAATACAGGTATGAGCCCCACTAACCTGGGGCAGCCACAGCTGGAAATGGGAAGACGATTTCAGCTTGGTGGAGGCCAAATGTGGGCAGGTAAGAGTGAGAAGCCCCTTGGGCATTCTAACACCCATTTGAATCTAATCAAGAGAAAACACATAAATCTGTATTAAAGAACATTCTACAAAACACATACGTGTCAAGGTTATGAAAGACTGAATTGAAGAAGACTAAGGGGATGTGACAACTAAATACAACTTGAGATCTTGAATTGACTATTGAATGAAAAAAAGTGATATTAGTGAAATGACATTGGTGAGATATGAGTTTAGTTAATAATACTGCACCAGTGTTAACTTCTCAGTTTTGATCACTGTACTTCTGTAATGCAAAATGTATGCAAAGCTGGGCGAACCTTTCCGTAAGTTCTAAATTACTTCAAATAAAAAGTTAAAACGAAATAAATCCCACCTAAACATATGCAGCATATCTATGGGGAGGATAGGAAGGGATGGATTGTCAAAGAGGAATTTTACTTGATCTGCTACTATTTTATTTTAGTTTTATTTTTTAATGGAATAATTTTAATATTTATATTACCATAAGTAAATTAAAAGTAGAAGAAAAGTTGTATTTCAGAATGAATAAAGATGCAATGTTTTGGCCTCTTCAAGAGCTAACATAAAATATCACTCAAGGGTATACAGGTATCTTAGATTAATCAATTACTCTAAAAATTACCAAAACGAATTCAGTATTACTTGACAAAAACTGATCATCTCTTCCAAAATTCTTTGAAACATCAGATCACAGAGCAAAGGATCAATAATTGTTTTTCAATCAAAACCTGAAAATTTATATGGTAAGAATAAACACTTTCAGGCGGGGCACAGTGGCTCACACCTGTAATTCCAGCACTTTGGGAGGCCGAGGCGGGCAGATCATGAGGTAAAGAGATTGAGACCATCCTGGCCAACATGGTGAAACCCCATCTCTACTAAAAAATACAAAAATCAGCTGGATGTGGTGGTGCGCACCTGTAATCCCAGCTACTTGGGAGGCTGAGGCAGGAGAATCTCTTGAACCTGAGAGGCAGAGGTTGCAGTGAGCCCAGATCGCGCCATTGCACTCCAGCCTGGCGACAGAGTGAGACTCCGTCTCAAAAAAAAAAAATAAATAAACACTTTCAATTATAAAGTACTAACCTGAGAATACTCAATTCTCAAATGTCCTAAATTCAAGCCATAGTTCCAATTTTGAGGCAGCAACCTAAATAAGTGCCATATATATATTTCTGGTTACCTCTTCTCCCTTCCCTTAGCTCAGTGATACTTCCTTTCTTCTGTTTATTTCAGGTCTAAGAAGCCTAAATTCACTACAACAGGCATATAAAAAGTAAACTATGAAAGAGAAAAATATGCACATGAACATGAAAACTGCCTGAGAACAGTTATAGCATACACTTGCATATCACATGTACCTGTAGTGGTAGCCCTTCAGCTTTTCATAACCAAAATTTGACTCAAGCATAATTGTGAGTAGATCTAGCAAGGTCACAGGAAATTATCCACATGTACGGCCTTTCAGCTTTTCATAACCAAAATTTGACCCAAGCATAATTCTGAGTAGATCTAGCAAGGTCACAGGAAATTATCCACACGTACAGTGCATAGGGCACTGTACATGTTTCCACATACTATGTAAAAGAGAAAAAATGCTATAGAAAACTAACTTCTTTCAGGAGGTAGGGTCTAGTTAGAATCAGAAGAAATATTGCTAAGTGTACACTAGTTACTCAAAAGATATTCTTTTGATTACAGAGCTCAGAACAGACCACCTGAAAATGGATTTTGGCATATTGCCTATAGTGTAAATTCCACTAAAATTCAGAGAATGCCTTTCTACCTAAAACAAATTCAAGGTTCCTTTTCTTAAAATTTTCTATGTAATCCATTATAAACAGTATTGTTTACTGCCCCCTTGACCCCAAACAAAATCCATAAAGGCTTCCAATGGGAAGACAAAAAAAAAAAGAAAGAAACCTGAGTCACTGAAAAATTAAGCCCTCTAATTTTCATATTGTACTGCAATCAATGTACATTTAATTTCAACAAAAAAGTTACGATCAGTTAAAAAACATAAAGACCAGAATAAATATAAAATAATAATGATTTACTCATTTTACAACGGGAAACTAATGGTGCTACACTTTCTATTTTTCTTCTGAGAAATGTCAAGTACAAATAGCAAACTGTCCTCTGGGAAAAATCAGTGTATCTGGGTCTAAAAAAGAACCATGTCCTCAAATGAGTTAGTGCCCAAGTATTCACTGGGGAACAATGCATTACTTGACAGTATGGGCTTAGGACATGAAATACTGGATGGTTTTTTTAAGGCTTCTTAGAGCACAGCTCATATACATCAAAAATTGCAATTGTGGCCAATATTGTTCTAAAACTTTGAAACTTTTTTCCTTTAAAGACCAGGTCTATAGTACAATCTGTGCGGTAGTCTATGGTACCCCTCCCTATGTTAAAAAGCCTCAGTAACAAAATGCAAATGCATATATAGAGAATTATCAGCGTCTTTCAGCACAAACTATAGTATTTTGCAAAGCCATTCATTT
Source organism: Symphalangus syndactylus (assembly GCF_028878055.3). Taxonomy (NCBI): domain Eukaryota; kingdom Metazoa; phylum Chordata; class Mammalia; order Primates; family Hylobatidae; genus Symphalangus; species Symphalangus syndactylus. Next base: position 49,813,756 of record NC_072423.2, read on the forward strand.
TTCAAGTCTCCAAAAATGACACTGCTTTCCCCAGCTATGCAAACAATTCATTAATTTTATTGAAAAAGACTTTCTGAGGTCACTTAATTTTCCAATCTTGAACAAAAAGAATTCTTTCTATCCTAATACCTCCTAGAAAGATCAATCAATATTCCACTTATCCTCCTGCAAATGTAAATCAATGCTTGACACCTCAGGGAAACCCCTTCATTTACTTTAAACCCATATATCAACTAATCCCTTAGCACTCTCTTCTACAAGCTAAATAATTCACTATACCCCTAATTTATCTTTGTGGCTTCTGTCTTTCATTAGCCCATAAATTCAGACTCACATTCGTATTCTATTTTTTTATTAGCATGGCTAAAATAAGCAAAAAAGTTTCCTGAGCATATACAGATTATTAAGGAGACATCCATAGATTACTGAAAACCATACCAGGCATTTTAATCTGTTTTCTTGTCAAGTAGCGCAAATGGCTGAATCACATTCAAGTTAAATTTAATTACGAACCAGAGATTTCTTTATTTTAGTCTATGGGGCCTAACCAGTAAGTCTTTCTTTAATATAAATTTCTAATTTGTTTTTATTCTTAGACACATAATATGCTGAGCTTGTTACTACTGTCTTTCACCCTGTTTGAATGAATCAATTGTTTCGTCTAGTATACCAATTCTAAAATTTATTTATATCTTTTATTCACTTTTATTTTCACTTTTATTCACATTTATATAGGCATCTTTACTGTTCTTTTACACACTGTACCCATAAAAATACTAACTAAAGAGGACCTCACAGAGAAGGCTTCAATTAAACCCTCCAAGATACATGAAAGCCACTCTTGGCCATGCTCTTGTAAGAATGCTTTAAACTTCAACCACACCATTAAAAAGAAGTTATAGTTTTTGCTTTGACTTTATGCTGCATGTCACTCTGTAATTGAAAAACATGCTGTATTAGGCCATTCTTGCGTTGCTATGAAGAAACACCTGAGACTAATGTATAAGAAAAGAGGTGTCATTGGCTCCTGGTTCTGCAGGCTGTACAGAAAATACAGTGCTGGCATCTGCTTCTGGAGAGGCCTCAGAAAGCTTTTACCCACAGCAGAAGACAAACTGGCACTTCACATGGCGAAAGCAGGAGCAAGATGGTGGGGGAGGTGCCACATACTTTTAAACAATGAGATTCTGTTGTTGTTTAAAAGCTAAACCATTCATTTCTCATGATAGTGAGAATAGTGAACTCACTATCACAAGAATAGCACAAAGAGGATGGTGCTAAGCCATTCATAAGAAATCCACCCCCAGGATCCAATCGCCTCCCACCAGGACACACCTCCAACACTGGGGATCACATTTCAACATGAGATTTGGGAAGGGACAAATATCCAAACTATATCACATGTTACTTGTTTTATATGTTGTGTTGAGAGCTGATGAATATTATATCCTTCTGAAAACATGCTTGTCAATGGACAGTGTTGGGTACCAAGCACTCTGAGTGACTTCTCCAAAATAATGTTAGTGGATGTGCACAACAGTTGAAACTCTTTAAGTATGCTATACTTGAATATGTCATAGGAATATATAAGTTTTTCTAAATCTCCTGACATTTTTCTCCCCTTGGTTTGATCTTTAATATAAACTAAACATCCTTCATGCCTCACAGCTATTATTTTCTGAAAAGATGTAAATCAAAACAACTTTTAAAACTTCAGCTTCCTAGTCATTTTCTATTAATACTTTTTTATTATTCTCTATTTATCCAAAAGTTGACTGATTAAAAATGCAATATATCAGGCAAGATATGCAGAAGACAAAAGAAGCAGAGGGTTTGTCTTATTTTATATGATATAATTGGGAAAAAAGTATATAAATATAATGTGTTTATTCATTAACAAGGAAATACACTTAATGTCTTTACTCAAAGAGATCACTTTTTTTCTCATCTGAAATTTGAGATTTTATTCCTTTTTTTAAAATTTATTTTCCACTTTCCTTTTCCTTCCTGAACAATTCTAAGACCATAATGACAAGCAGAGTCAGAATCTGAGGGGGATAAAGACAGCATCTGTACAGAAGAGTTTCCTGGGGTGGGATGTGGAGGCTCAAGCATCCCTTGGCTGACAAGGGCATCCACATATCGGGGTGGTCTAATACCAGCCCAGTGTCAGAACCTAAGTAAGAGAAGGACATCCATGTGGAAAAGCAGCCTAGCATGATGTGGTGAGGTGGGTGTCCTTGCAGGAGGACTGGGGTGACTGAGCATAGAGATTCAGAGCCCAAGGATGGGGAGGAGTGGATCTATGCAGGGGTTGGTAGTGGGTACTGGTGAAGATTAGCCAACAAATGGTTAACCTGAAACAGGGTATTAGAGCTCAAGGAGGATGAGGACATATACTCAGGGGGGCAACCCCATGTGTAGCATCAGAGCCCAGGCAGAGAGCAGGGTTATCCTCAAAAAGGGGCAGTCTGATGTGGAATGACAAAGCCTGAGGTGGGTAAAGAGGACATCCACACAAGGGAGCAGACCAACAGGCAGAGTCAGAGCCAGAAAAAGGGTAAGGAGGACATGACCACAAAGCAGTGGCCTGGTGTGGGATATGACAGTATAAAGTGAGAGGATGGTCCAACATGAAGAGTCAGAACCAGAGAGGCATAAGGAGGGCATTCAGGCAGAGTGTATCCTGAACTGGTGTGCTGCAACACAAGCAGGGAGAAGAGGGCATCCATCACAGGGTGATGGACTGAAACAGGAGTCAGAGTTTCAGCAAAATAAAGATGACTTCTGTGCAGCAGAGGGAGTAGCAACACAGATAAAAAGATTAGTTACATACAGGATTACCAAACAAAAAAAAGGAGGGAGGAATATATTAAAGCTAACAGGAAGCAGATCTCTCAAAGTCATCCAAGAGAGTTACAATTATAAATGTTTTCTTCAAGCACTTATGAACATTCACCAAGATCAACTATATACTACATCATAAAACAAGGCTCAAAATCATTTCAAAAGTTATTTTCTATTCATAATAGAACTAAGCTAGAAATCAGTAATAGAAAGACGAGAAAAATCTCCGTATGATTGGAAATTATATGGCATGGTTCTTAAAAAATTGTGGATCAAAGAAGTCTCAAGGGAAATAAAAAAATACATAGAATTGAATGAAAATAAAATCAAAGAAGAATGAAATAAAAATGAAAATAGAACGAATTAAAATAGGTAGGGTACAGTAAAAGTAGTGCTGAGAAGAAGGTATATAGCATTAAATGCTTACATTGAAAAAGAATGATCTCTAAGTTCCTACTATAAGACATAAAAAAAAAGAAGAGGAAAATAAGTCTAAAGCAATGAGAAGGAAAGAAATAATAGAGATAAGAGTGAAAAAAAATTAATGAAATAGAGAACAAAAAATAGAGAAAAATCAACAAAATAAAAAGCTGGTTCTTTGAAAAAAAAAGTCAATAAACTAAACCTAGCAAAACAAAGGTAAAAAAAAAATAAACAAATCACTAATGTCAGAAATGAAAGCACAGATCCTGAAGTCATTAACTTAAAAATTAGCTTTAAAAAAAGAAACAATTATTGAAAACCACAAGCTCCCAAAGCTCAACCAAGATGAAACAGACAACTCGAATAATCTGAAAGCCATTAAAGAAATTGAATTTTTAACTAAAAGTTATATTAACTCTCCAAGCCTAGATGGTTTCAGTGAATATTTAAATAAGAATTAGCAACATTTTTCCACAGTTTATTCCAGAAAATAGAAGAAGAGGGAACACTTCCCAACTCGTTTTGAGGCTAGTATTATTATAATACCAAAAACAGACCAAGACAGTACAAAAAAAAAAAAAAAAACTACAGACCACTTTGATATAAAAATTACAAACAAACTAATAGAAAATCAAATCCTGCAACGCATAAAAACAATTATAACACCTGGCTAACACAGTGAAACCCCGTCTCTACTAAAACTACAAAAAATTAGCCAGGCGTGGTGGTGGGCGCCTGTAGTCCCAGCTACTCAGGAGGCTGAGGCAGGAGAATGGTGTGAACACAGGAGGCGGAGCTTGCAGTGAGCCGAGATTGTGCCACTGCACTCCAGCCTGTGTGACACAGCAAGACTCCGTTTCCCAAAAAAAAAAAAAAAAAAATTATAACAAGTGAGGCACTACAGGTATGCAAGGCTGATTTAACTTTCAATAATCAATCAATATAATCTACCATATCAATAGGCTAAAGAAGAAAACTCATGTGATCATATCAATTGACAGAGAAAAAGCATTTAACAAAATTCAGCATGCAATCATAATAAAAATCTTATAAAACCAGGAATAATGGTGATAGGCTGAATGCCTTCCACCTAAAATCAAGAATATAGCAAGGATGTCCCCTCTCATTATTCTTACTCACATAGCACTGGAAATCCTAGTTAGGACCAGAAGTTTAGAAATAGAAATAAAAGAGATACCCACTGGAAAGGAAGTCATAAAACTGTCCCTATTTGCAAATGACATGATAGTCTACATAAAAGAATCCCAAAGAATAAAAAGCAAAACTCCTAGAATTAATAAGTGAGTTCAGCAAGGTTGCAGGAGTCAAGATAAACAGACAAAATTCAATCATATTTCTATACACTATCAACAAAAATGTGAAAAGCATAATTAAAAAATATAATACCTTTTACAATTGCTCCAAAGAAAATTAAATATTTAGATATAAGAAAATATGTATAGTATCTGTATCCTGAAAATTACAAAAAGCTATTGTAAGAAATCAAAGACCTAAATAATTGGAGCAACATACCATGTTCATAGATGAGAAGACCCAACACAGCAAAGGCAGCGATTCTTCCCAAATCTGATCTATAGTTTAATGTAACACCTATTAATATTAACAGCAGAATTTTATGTAGACATTAACAAGCTTATTCCAAAATTATTGTGGAAAGGCACAGGACTAGAAGAGCTAAAAAAATTTTGAAAAAGAAGAATAAAGTAGGAAAAGTCATTCTACTTAGTATTAAGGCTTACTATAGTGCTACAGTAATCAAGGCAGTTGACAGAGAAATAGACACATAGGCCAGTGGAACAGAAAAAAGAACCCAGACAAAGACCCATATGAATATGCCAATTTCTGACAAAAGCGCAAAAAAGATTTCAACAAATGGTGCTAGAATAACTACATAAATTGGAAAAAAAAAAAGAACCTCAACCTCACATGTTATTCAAAAGTTAACTCAAAATGGATCATGGGCTTAAAAAGGGAAAAAACACTGAAAAACTGGACCTGGTTAAATTCAAAACTTTTATTCTAGGAAAAACTCAAGGAAGGGGGATGAAAGGCAAGCTACAAACTAGATAAAAGTATCTACAAAGTACATATCCAATAAAGGATTTTTATCTAGAACATACAAAGAACTCTCAAAATTCAAGTTACAACAACAAAAAAATTGCAATAAGAAATGGGGCTAAAGGAATGAATAGACATTTCACTGAAGAAGATACAGATGGAAATAATAAGCATATGAAACAATGTCCAAATCACTGCACATTAGAGAAATGCAAATTAAAATAGAGACGGGATATCCCTAAGCACCTACCAGAATGACTAGAATAGAAATTAATTATAAATGTTAGCAAGAATGCAAGAAGACCTCTTACCTTGCTGTTGGGAATGTAAAATGGTGCAACAATTCTGGAAAATAGTTTAGTAGTTTCTTATGAAACTAAACATTAGTTACAGTATCCCAAAGAAATTAAAATGTGATGTTCACACAAAAACCTACATATGGATGTTCACAGCAGCTTCATTTATAACACTGGAGACAACACAAATGTCCTTCAACAGGTGAATGATTAAACAAACTGCGGTACATCTCTATCATGGAATATCAGTCAGCAGTAAAAAGGAACAAATTATTGATACATGCAACAACATGAATGGACCTAAAGAGAATTATGCTGAGTTTAAAAAAAAAAAAGTCAGTCACAAAATGTTACATACTGTATGATTCCACTTACATAGCTTTCTTGAAATGACAAAATCATAGAGAGAGCTGATCAGTGGTTCCTAGAAATTAGAGAAGGCAGATAGGAAAGAAAGTATCTGTGTCTATAAAAAGACAGCATGAGTAGAAAAGAAACTGTTTCATATCTTGACTATGGCAATGGTACACAAATCTACACATGAAAAAATTGCACTGAATTAAAGACATACACAAATAAATACATGTAAAATTGGCAAAACCTGTACACAATTGATGGATTCTATCAATGTCAATTTCCTGTGATATTGTACTGTAATCAAAATATTACTATTGGTAAAAACTGGGTAAAAGGTACATGGGCTTTCTCTGTATTATTTCTAACAACTGCAGGTGAATCTACAATTATCTCAAAACAAAAAGTTGTTTCTTTTTCTAATGTAACATCTTATTTCATTTTTGTTTTTGTGAGTCCTGGATTAGAATAAAATAAATGGGACTGGACACAGTGACTCACACCTGTAATCCCAGCACTTTTTGGGGGCCAAGGTTGGTAGACGGTGTGAGCCCAGGAGTTCAAGACCAGCCTGGGCAACATGATGAAACCCCATATCTACAAAAGAAAAAAAAAAATTAGTTGAGCGTGATGGTGCATGCCTGTAGTCTCAGCTACTTGGGAAGCTAAGATGGGAGGACTGCTTGAGCCCAGGAGGTTGAGGCTGCATTAAGCCATAATCACATCACTACTTCAGCCTGGGCAACAGAGCGAGACCCTGTCTAAACAGAAAAAAAGAAGAAAATAAATATCCATGAGTTTGATACTGATAAAAATAAATAAATACTGAAATAAATAAATAGGGCAAAAAGGAGAGCTCATCCTTAAATATGAATTCCAATTAATAAATGCAAAACAAATAAAGGAAATATAAAGTAACCATTAGAACATCACTGTAATAGTTGCAGGCAAGTTTCTTGGATGGATGCTTATATTGGTGGGTAAAAGTTTCAAAACAAACAGTATATTTGAATAGTCTCAATGGATCTCCCCCAGGATATTAATTAATTACACAGAGAAAAATAATAACTTTTCAGGGGAGAAACTTAGCACACTATACACTGGCCAAGTGACAAAAGTTAAAACCACCAGTGATAAGACATATCAACACATCAACCTCATGTACTCCCGATATAATGTATCAGAAAACAATATAATCATGAGAAAAAAACAAATGGAAGGAAATACTACAAAACATCTGACTAGTACTCTTCAAAAGTGTCAAGACTTGGAAGGCAAGATAAAACTAAGGAATTGCCACAAACAGGAGGAGACTAAAGAAACATGAAAACTGAATGCAAAACAGGATACTAGAACAGAAAAGAACATATTTGTTTATAAAAAAACACTAGTCAAATCTGAATAAACCCTGTAGCAATTAATAGTACTGTACCAAGGTTAATTTTTTATAATTTCACCATGATTATTCAGGATGTTAACATTAGAGAAAGCTAGGGGAAGGGAAGAGAACCCTCTATACTATTTTTTAAAAAAACAGCTTATTGGTGTGCTGCACCCATTAACTCATCATTTAGCATTAGGTATATCTCCTAACGCTGTCCCTCCCCCCTCCCCCCATGTATACATATGTAACAAACCTGCACATTGTGCACATGTACCCTAAAACTTAAAGTATAATAATAATAAAATAAAAAAACAGCTTATTGACACATTTTTTCCATATCATAGAGTTCATCCATTTAGAATATCCAATTAAATGGCTTTTAGTATATTTTACAGAGTTCTGTAACCATCACCATAATCTAATTTTAAATATTTTCATTCTGCCAAAAAGCTTAGCAGTTCATTTCCTATTCTCCCACCCTGTGATATTTTTACAATTTTTCTGTAAGCTTAAAATTATTTTAAAATATTACAAAGAGCAGTGATATTATGCTGAGTTAAAATTTAAATATACATGTAAACACACAGAACTGTAACATGTAACATAATTTATACCAAGAAAGGAAAATGTGGCTCATGTGTTCTAAAGTTCTTGCACTGTTTAGAAAAGCTAAAAGTGCCAATTAATATTCAACAACTGTGATTAGTCAAGAATGCATACTACAAATCTCCAGGGTAACCAGACGTTCATTTAGCAACAATGAAAAAAATGCAACTATAATTGTATAAAACTAATAGAGTCAAACACACGAGGCAAAATTGATAAAACTAAGAGAAATAAGTCTCAAATCACAGTGGGAAACTTTAAAACATCTTTCTCAGAAATTCATGAGTTAAAAAAAATCACTAAGTAAATAGAAGATTTGAACATAATCAAGATGACTTAATGAATATAAAAAGAACAATGCCCTCAACAAGCAAAAACATATATTCTTTTAAACTTATATGAACATATTCAAAACACGACCATATGGTATGCTAGTAAAGCAAGTTCCAAGATTTTTTCAAACTAGTAAAACCACACAAAATACATTCTTTCCACAATTCAATTCAGATAGCTATCAAATATACACAGAAGATCCCCAATTTGTTTACAAATTAAGAAATAAGCATTTAAATAAAACATGTCAAAAATTAAAGAAAATTTTTAAATGGATGATAGTAAAATATTACATATCAAAATATGTGGAATAAGAAAACATTTAGAGAGAAATACAGTTTTATAAGCTTACATTAAAAAAGAAAAATGGAAATGAAAACCAATGAGTTACATATCTATTATAAAAAGTTAGGTATAGAAGAATAAATTCAACTCCTGTAAAAAAAAAATGGACAATGAAGATAGAAGAATAAATTCAACTCCTGTAAAAAAAAAAAAGACAAAAATAATAAAGAGTAGAACTTTTCAAAGCAAACAATACAAGAAGGCAGAGTGCAGTGGCTCGCACCTATAATCCCAATACTGTTGGAGGCTGAGGCAGGAGGAGAGCTTGAGCCCAGGGGTTCAAGACTAGCCTGGGCAACACAGCGAGGCACTGTCCCCAAAAAGAGAGAAAGAGAGAGTGAGAAAGTGAGAGTGAGAGAATGAGAGAGAGGGAGAGAGGGAGACAGGGAGGGAGGGAGGGAGGGAAGGAAGAAGGGAGGGAGGGAGGGAAGAAAAGAAGGCAGGAAGGCAGGGAGGCAGGGAGTGAGGGAGGGAACTGATCATTTTTTTAAGGCACATAATTTAGATATAGATATTAAAAAATAATCGACTCTGAACAACTTCATGCCAATATGTATGAAAACTGAAAAAAATCCAATAATAAAATTGAGAACAGAAAAAAGAACCCAACAAACATAAATTTAATTAAATAAGAAAACAAAACAAGGCCATCAAAACTCCTCAGGTGATGAAAGAAAAAAATAAAGGAGACATAATGAAACAAGAATAGACAGGCGGATCACGAGGTCAGGAGATCAAGACCACGGTGAAACGCCGTCTCTACTAAAAATACAAAAAAAATAGCCAGGCGTGGTGACGGGCGCCTGTAGTCCCAGCTACTCGGAGAGGCTGAGGCAGGAGAATGGCATGAACCTGAGATGGCGCCACTGCACTCCAGCCTGGGCGACAGAGCAAGACTCCGTCTCAAAAAAAAAAAAAAAGAGAATAGAGAGGAGACTGCACTTGTTAAAATGAACAATGAAGGTGGGGAGAAGGAGTATAAAGATACACACAGATATTAAGATATAATTAAAATAGTTTAATACTGGCACGCAAATGGATAGAATTATAAACATACAAAAGATTCAATTGCTTATGGAACATATCATAAAAACATAGAAGATTTAATTGCCCATGAAGTTGTATGTATAAAAAAAGACTGCATCTCAATCCAAGGGGAAAAAATTAAAAATTTAATAAGTGGTACTGGAATTTTTGGAAAGTCATATAAAAAAATTAAATCTATTCACTAGGAAAAGTTACAAATGGATCAGAGATTTAAGTGTAAAAAAAGGCAACCATAAAAGTATTAAGAGAAAACATGCATTAATCAACCATAGTAGGTCATGCTGGTATCATATGCTGATGATGCATCACGTGTGATGGAAAGGGCACTTCACCTCTGTGGAATTCGTCCCAAAAACCCAGTCTAGTCCTAGAAGATATCAAATCCCAAATTAAGGAGCAGTCTACAAAAAAACTGACCAGTATTTTTCAAAAGTGTCAAGGTCATGAAAAACAAGGAAGGCTATATATATTGGGGAAGATTAAGAAGATACGACAACTAAATGCAATGAGGATACTGAATTGGATCCTGGAATGGGAATAGGTTAAGGGTTAAAAAACAGGAAAACCCTAAGTTGATAGGCTAATTAACAGTACTATACCAGTGTTAATTTCTTAGTTTTAATAAATATACTATAGTTATATAAGGTGTACATACTAGGGAAAGCTGAATGAAAGCTAAATGGGAACTCTCTGAACTATCTGTTACTCATCTGTAAGTCTAAAATTATTTCAAGATAAAATGCTTAAAGAAAAAAATAAAGTATACTATGCAAATGCTAATTTTAAAGAAAGCTGCCATGGATATATTAATATCAGAAAAAGCAGACTACAGGACAACTAATATTAGCAGGGATGAAGGGGGGCATATGATGATAAAATAGTCTATCAAGAAAATATAGTAACTGTAAAGGTGTATTAATCTATTATCACAAGTTCAATGTAAGTGAAGCAAAACTGACAGAAATGAAAGGAGAAACAGACAAATCTACAAGTATAGCTGGAGAAAATGGCATTCCTTTTTTGGTAATATGTATACCATATATAAAGAGAAAGAAAATCAGTATAAATATTGAAAACTTGAATAAAACTATCAATCAACTTGACTTAATTGGCAACAATAGACCACTATAAACAATGATAGAACAAACATTATTTTCAAAAGCACATGAAACATTTTTCAAAATTAGTCATAGCCTAGCACCATAAAACAAGTTTCAATAAATATAGAAAGGCCAAAATCATATAAAGTATAGTCTCTGACCATAAAATAATTAAATTAGAAACCAATTTTTAAAAAAGTTTTCTGGAAAATCCCCAAGTATTTAAAAACACCACCATAGAGGGGTATCATCGCAAAACATAGCAGAGTAGGGGGCTCCAAAAATTTCTCTTCACTGAAGTGACTGTTAAGCTGGCAAAAACTAACAAAATCAACTTTTTCAGAACTCTGAAAGCTAATCAAAACTCATAGTAACCAGGGGAGTTCTTAATGAGGAAAGAGGCTGGGAAATTTTGGTAAAAGGATGGTATGGTGTTTTCGCTTGTCCACTTACCATTTATCCCCCATTCCCCAGATCAGTGGCGGCCGCCAGGATGATGGCTCAATCTTGGTGAGGCTTGCTGGTACTAATGGGACAATATGGACCTTGTTATCAAATATTTGTGGTTATTTATTTTGACCTGATAGACTGGCAGAGAGGCTTGCTTTTGTGTCAGCTCCTTCAGGCTAGAGCAGATTTCCAAGCATTGTCTGTCAAAATCACTTAAAGACATATACTACTCACAGATACCTGAGAAAAGAGACAGCAGGCGGGACAAGTAGATGGACTAAAAAGCTTAGTAAAGAGAAGAATAAAAAAGAATATATTTGGTAAAATAAGGGCTTCGAGTGGCTTCTACATATACCAGGGAATCCAGAGTGTAATGCATATGCTGATAGCCATAGGCATGCTCAGAAAAGACCTTATAATAGGTACATACCTCTGGCTGATCTTTAGGCTCAGTGCAAGCAGTAGCTGGAGGCTAAGGCAGAGTTGTAGACTAACCGGCTGAACGTTGAAGGAATACACCAGATTAGAGCCAATCTAAAATGACTGGGAGAGTATGTTTTTCTATTTTTGGCTTCAGTGGTTCAAGGTCAAGTCACTGGCTGACATTGAAATAACAAAACAAAGACTTCAGAGACTCTACATGACAAGGAAGTCTTTGTAAAAATAGTCTGGAAAAGTCACTAAGCAAACAGGCAACAGTAGACCTCAACAAGCAACAACAGCAAACTCTGGGAAGGTGAAGGAAATCTAGATTTCCACAATTACCATATTATAACATTCAAGATGTTAGTTGTCAATAAAAACTATAAGGCATAAAAAGAAATAAGAATTTTTGACCCATTAATAGGAGAACAAGAAGTTAATAGAAAGCTACATTGAGATAGCTTAGATATTGGATTTATTAGGCAAAGACTTGAAATCAAATGTCCTGAATACACTCAAAGAACTAAAAGAATTATGGTCAAGAAACTAAGGAAAACCAGAAAAACAACACCTGAACAAATAGAGACTATCAATAAAGAGAACAAAATTATAAAAAGGAACCAATTAGAAATTCAGGACCTGAAAAGTATAATACTCAAAATTCTAAAATGACCAGAGGAGTTCAACAGCAGATGTGAGAAGGCACAAGAAACAATCAGCGAACTTGAAGGCAGGACAATTGAAATTATTCAACCTAAGGAGCAGAAAAAAAAAGTGAAGAGAGTTTAATGGACCTGTGGAATGACATCGAGGGTATCAACATGCATATAATGGAAGTCACAAAGGAGAAGAGAGAAAAAAAGGCAAAAAGGCATACCTGAAGAAATAATGTCCAAAAAACTTCCCAAATTAGATAAAAGACATGACTACACATCCAAAAATGTCAACAAACTCCAAGGAGGATAAAAAAAGAAATCCACACCAAAGCATATTATAATAAAACTGTCTAAAATCAGACAAGAGAAAATCTTAAAAACAACAAGAAGGAAATGATTCATCATACACCAGGAATCTTCAATAAGATAGTCAATTCCTAATTAGAAACCATGAAGGCCGGAAGGTGGCAGAATGACATATTTTAAATACTGAAAGAAAAAAAAAAAACCTGTTAACTAACAATCCAATATCTGGCAAAACTATCCTTCAAAAATGAAAGGAGAGCTGGGACAACTGGATATCTTCATGCAAAAGAAAGATAGTGGATGTCTCCATCACATCATATATAAAAATTAACTCAAAATGAATTAACTACTTAAATATAACAGTTAAAACCATAAATCTCTCAGAAGAAAACACAGGGATGTAAATCTTCATGACCTTGGATTTAGCAACAGATTCTTATATCTGACACTAGAAACACAAGCAACAAAATAAAACATAAAGAATTTAGGCTTAATCAAAATTTAAAACTTTTGTACTTCAAAGGACACCACCAAGAAACTGAAAAGAAAACCCAAAAGAATTGGCAGAAAATATTTGTAAGTCATATAATCTGATAAAAGTCTAGCAACCAAACATATAAAGAAATATTACAACTCAACAACAACAAACAATCCAATTAAAAAATGGAGAAAGGACTTGAACAGATATTTCTACAAGGGAGATTCACAAATGGACAACAAGCACATGAAAAGACCCTCAACATAAACAGTCATTAAACAAATACAAAACAAAACTACAATAAGATATCATTTAAATCTAAGATAGCTATAATATAATAAATGGAAAATAACAAGGGTTGGCAAGCATGTGAAGAGACCAGAATCCTTGTACATTGAAGGTAGAAATATTAAAACACTCTGCAGCTGCAGAAAACATTTACACAGCTCTTCACAAACTTCAACATAGAATTACCATGCAATCCAGAAATCTCATTCCTAGGTGTATACCCAAAGGAATTTGAAAACATACTCAAAACAAATCCTTGTACATAAATGTTCATAGCAGCACTATACACAACAGTCAAAAAGTGAAAACAAAAAAGGCTATCAACAGATGAATAAATCAATAAATTGTGGTAAAACTATACAATAGAATCTGATTTAGCATAAAAAGAAATGAAGTGTTGCTACACATTACAACATACATTCACCTTGAAAACATTGTGAAAGAAGCCAAACACAAAAGATCACACTATATAATTCCATTGATATAAAATATCAAGAATAGGTAATCAATAGAAATGTAAACTGGTGGGTACCAGGGGCTGAACAGAGGAGAAATAAATACTGTTTACTTATTAAATGAGTGTGAAGTTTTTTTGGAGTGATGAAAATGTTCTCAAACTAGATAAAGATTGTGGTTGCACAACACTGTGTATATACTAAATGCCACTGCCTGTGTACTTAAAATGGATGATTTAACATTATGTGAACTTAACTCTCAAAATTAAAAAAAAAAGGGGGGGAGGATGGGAAAGTTAAGATATTCCCCATGGAACAAAAGCTGAGTGAGTTCATCACTAGCAGACCCATCCTACAAGAAATGCTAACAGGGGTCCTTCAGGCTAAAATGAACAAATATTAAACAATAACTCACAGGCATCCAAAGAAATAAAGAAAACTGGTAAAGGTAACTAGATAAGTAAATACAAAAGTCAGTAGTATTGTATTTTTGATATGGAACTTCTCTTACTTTGAATATGATTTAAAAGACAACTTAAACAGTAATTATCAATCCAAGTTAATGAGCACCATATTAATTCATTAGGGCTGCCATAACAAAGTACCACAGACTGAGTAGCCTGAACAACTGAAACTTATTTCCTCATATTTCTGGAGGCTAGAAGTCCAAGATCAAGGTGTCAGCAGGATTAGTTTCTTCTGAAGTCTCTCCCAGATGGCTGCCTTCTTGCTGTGTCCTCACATAGTCTTTCCACTGTATGCATGCATGTCTGTGTTCTAATCTACTCTTCTTATATAGATAACAGTCATGTTGGATTAAGGCTCACCCATATGATCTCACTTAACCTTAATAACCACTTTGAAGGACCTGTCTCCAAACACAATCACCTTCTGAGATACTGAGGATTAACATTTCAACATATGAATTTAGGGAGGACACAATTCAGCCCATAAAAAGCACACAGTGGGCCGGGTGCAGTGGCTCACGACTGTAATCCCAGCACTTTGGGAGGCTGAGGTGGGTGAATCACCTGAGGTCAGGAGTTCGAGACCAGCCTGGCTAACCTGGTGAAACCCCATCTCTATTAAAAATACAAAAAAATTAGCTGGGCTTGGTGGCGGGCACCTGTAACAGCTATGCGGGAAGCTGAGGCAGGAGAATCACTTGAACCCAGAAGGCGGAGGTTGCAGTGAGCCAGGATTGCGCCATTGCACTCCAGCCTGGGCAACACAGTGAGACTCTGTCAAATAAATAAATAAATAAATAAATAAATAAAAGCACACAGTGTATAAAAATGTAACTAATGACAATAACAACATGGGATAGAAGATGCAGCTGTGTGGAGGCAGAGTTTTTAATGTGCCATTGAAGCCAAGTTGGTAAAAATTCAAATTAGAGTGTCGCCAAATTTACTATGTTAACTGTAATCCCCAGGGTAACCACTAAGAAAATAACTTTAAAAATATATAGAAAAAGAAATGAAAATGATACATTGGAAAACAATCAAACAGAAATCACAGTACTGTTGGGGTAACTGAGCAACAAATAAAGAAATGTCTTTTCATACACATATGCAAAATAGTCACTTCCTCTAAGTAATTACTTTAAATGTAAATGGGTTATACTCATCAAATAAAAGGTGGAGATAAATCTTTAAAAGTCATAATCTAACTACAGGATCTTTAAAAATCATAATCTAACTACAGGTTTATATTCCCCAGAAGATAATCACTTTAAATCAAAGGACACAAAGGTTGAAAGTTAGAAGATGGAAAAATTTATTCCATTCAAGTAACATGCAAATATTAACCAAAAAACAGTTTAGTTTGCTATATTAATATCAAACAAATAGCCTTTAAAACAAAGAATGCTACAATAGGCAGAGATAGTCAATTCCTCAAGAAGATACAAAAATTATAAAAATATACACCAAACAGCACCTCAAAATATATGAAGAAAATATTAACATGCTGAAGATAAAATAAACAGTTCTAGAATAATAGAGAAGTAACACACTTTCAATAACATATAGAACATCTAGACAGAAGAAGAATTAGAAAGTGTGGCAGACTGCCACAGTTACTACTTGAGACCATCATTACAGCTGGTACTACTGTTACTGTTTGAGACTGTCATTACAGCAGTTAACTACTGTTACTGCTTGAGACTGTCATTACTAGACTGAACAAAGGGATGAACATAGAAATGATAACAAAAAACAAAAGAAACTGTTTTAAAGAAGGGTCCAGGAGAAGAAAAGAGCTCCCTGCTTCTAGTGAGCAAAGGCAGTCCCTGAGCTTCCACAGCCCTTCGTATTTATTGGGTAGCAAGAGCAGTGAGGAGGAATGATTGGTCAGCTGCTTGATTGATCACAGGTTCATGTTATTGCTAACAGGCTTCAGATTTGCCTAATCACAAGAAACACTTGTGCCTGGGTCGTGACTGCCCTCAGCATTCCTACTGGGAGACAGACGCAGTTTGTCAGTTTGCTAACATTCTGCATTCATAAGAAACAGTTTGCTGTTTACTCACATAGCCTCCAGTGGTATACTGAGTTGATCACAACCCTCATTCTTTCAGCCTGTAACAAGAAAGGACTTGAACAACACTGTAACCAGCTAGACCTAAAAGACATACACAGAACACTCAACCAAGTAACAGCTAAATATATATTATTCCCAAGTGCACATGGAACATTCTCCAGGATAAACCATATGTTAGGTCATAAAACAAGTCTCAATATATTTTAAAAGACTGAAAACATACAAAGTACCTTTTCCACCACAATAGAATAAAATTCTAAATCAAGAACAAAAGAAAAACCAAAAAAATGCACGAATATGTGGAAATTAACACACTTTTAAACAATCAATAGGTCAAAGAAGAAATCACAAAGAAAATTAGAAAGTATCTTGAAATGAATGAAAACAAAAACACAACATACCAAAACTATGGGATGCAGCAAAAGCAGTGCTCAGAGGAAAATTTATAGCTATAAATTCCTACCTTAAATTAAAAAAGAGATCTCAAACCAGTAACTTAACTTTACACCTTAAGGAACTAGAAACCAAAAGCAAACTAAGTAAAAAGCCAGCAAAAGAAAGAAAATAAATATTAGAATAAAGACAGAGAACTAAAAAAATACAATATATAAAAACAAAACTTGGTACTTTGAAAATATCAACAAAATTGACAAATTTTTAGCTAGGCTTATGAAGAAAATAAGAGATAATGTAAATAAAATTAGAAATAAAAGTGGAGACATTATTAATAACTTTACAGAAATAAAAAGTATTATAAGAGAATACTATGAACAATTGTATGTCAACAAATTAGATAACCTAGATAAAATGGACAAATTCCTAAAAAACAAAAAAAAATTACCAAAACTGACTCAAGAACAAACAGAAGATCTGAATGGACCTATACCAAGTATAATGATTGAATCAGTAATCAAAACCTTCCCAACAAAGACCATCGAGGAACCAGATAGCTTCACTGATAAATTCTACCAAACACTTAAAGAATGAACAGCAATCCATCTCAAACACTTCCAAAAAACATAAGGGGAGGAAATACTTTCTAATTCATGTTATGAGGCCAGCATTACCTGATGCCAAAGCCAGATAAAGACACTATAAGAAAAGAAAACTACAGACAATATCCTTTATGAATACAGATTCAAAAATCCCCAACAAAATGCCAGCAAACCAAATCCAAAAGCATATTAAATGATTTTATAACATAACCAATTGGTATTTATCTCAGGAATACAAGGATGCTTCAACACAAGAAAATTAAGCAATGTAATACAGCATATTAGCAGAAAAAAACACAAAAACACGACCATATCAATTGATGCAGAAAAGCTTTTGACAAAATCTAAAATCCTTTCATGACAAAAACACTCAAACTAAGAAAAGCATGAAAGTTCCTTAACATGGTAAAGGGCATTTATGAAAAACCCACAGCTAACATGTTACTCCACTGATGAAAAACTGAGAGCCTTCCCACTCAGATCAAGAAAAAGACAGATGCCTGCGTCTGCCACTCCACTAATCAATGTACTAGAAATTCTAGGCAGAGCACTAAGGCAAGAAAGAGAAATAATGAATGCTGGTGCAATTCAACTCAGTCCTGCATGGGACATGAATCATCCTTTGGCCAGCATATCCACACTGTATAGGCGTTAGTCATGTAGTATCCCTCTCAGTTATCAGATTGAGCTATGACAGTGCTTGTGGTTAAGTAACTCTTATTTTAGTAAATAATGGCTCCACAGCACAAGAGTAGTGATGCTGGCATATTGTTCTTATTGATCTATTTAATTATTGGTTATTGTTGTTAATCCCCTACTGTGCCTAACTTATAAATTGAACTTTATTATAGGTATGTAAGTATAGGAAAAAAATATATATAGGATTTGCTACTATCAGCAGTTTCAGGCATCCACTGAAGGTCTTGGAACATATTCCCTGATAAGGGGAGACTACTGTATATAGAAAAGCCTGGAGAATCCTCAATAAATAAATAAATAAATAAATAAATAAATAAATAAATAAAAATATTACAGCTTATAAACAAATTCAGTAAAGTTTCAGAGTACAAGATCAACACACAATAGCCATTTGTGTTCCTCTACACCAGCAATGAACAATCTGAAAGGATACTAAGAAAACCATCTCATTTACAAAAGCATCAAAATGAATAAAATAAAAAAGGTAGATAATTAGATTTCTCTACCTTTTCTTTTGTACTTCAAAGAACACCACTGAGAAAGTGAAAAGACAACCCACAGAATGGAAGAAATATCTGTAAAGCATACATCTGATAACGATCTATCATCCAGAATATCTAAAAATCCAGTTACAATAACAAAAAAGAAAAACACCCCAATTTTGTTTTAAATGGGCAAAAGATTTGAATAGACATTTCTTCAAAGAGGATATATACAAATGGCCAAAAAGCACATGAAAAGATTTTTCAGCATCATTAGCCACCTGGGAAATGTAAATCAAAACCACACGATACCACCGCGTATCTACTAGGATAGCTATAATCCAAAAAATGGTGGCAAGAATGTGGAGAAACTAGAATCCTCACACACTGATAGGAATGTAACATGGTTTGGCTGTTGTAGAAAATAGTTTGGCATTTCCTCAAAAAGTTCAACATGGAATTACCATAAGACTAGACAATTCAGCTCCTGGGTATATACAAAATAACTGAAACACATGCTCAAACAAAACTTGTACTCAAATATTCATGTAGTTTAAATAGCCAAAAGATGGAAACAACCCAAATGTCCATCAAAGTATGAATGGATAAACAAAATGTGGCATATCCACACAATGAACTGTTACTCAGCCAACCTTGAAATTATTCTAATAGAAAGAAGGTGGACAGAATAGGCCTCATATTCTATAATTCCAGTTATATAGAATAACCACAGTCAGCAAATCCTTAGAGACAGAAAATGGATTAGAAGCTGCCAGAGTCACGGGGAAACAAGAAAATGGGGAGTAACTGGTGAACAGATAGTTTCCTTTGGGATTATGAAAATGTTCTAGAACTAGAAAATGGTGATGGTTATATAACACCATGAGTATACTAAATGTCACTAATGATCAATTTATGTCATGTGTATTTTACCACATTAAAAACACACACATATTATTTTCACTTACGTGATGTGGTAAAATTCATGGCTATAGAAAGTAGAACAGTGGTTACCAGGGGCTGGTGAGAGGAGTAATAAGGAGTTGTCTAACGGACATTGCGTTTCACAGAAGATGAAAGAAGTTCTGAAGATTGGTTGCACAACAATGTGAATGTACTTACCACTACTGAACTGTACACTAAAAAACTGGTTAGAATAGTAAATTTTACGTATATCTTACTGTAATTTTAAAAATTAAATTAAAATATACTAAGACATTTCATGAAAACTACAAATATTTCTGATGACACAAATATATTTAACAAAATAACAGGTAATCAATTCAACAGAGTAAAAATAAAAATAAAAAACAAAACATGACCAAATGAGGCTTAAGCCAGGAACACAAGGTAAATTAAACATTCAAAAATCAATCAATGTAGTTTACCTCATTAATGGAAAAAAGAATAAAAATCACATGTTCAGCAATAAAAGATAAAAAAAATTGACAAATTCTACTCCAATTTATGACTAAAGATAAAAACTCTCAATAAACTAGAAACAAAAATAAATTTTCTCAATTTGATAAAGAACATCTATTAAAAAATCTACAGCTTACATTGTACATAATGGTGAAAGAGTTAAGATCAAGAATAACAGATCAGCTGTTAGTCTGATGGGCTTCCCTTTGTGGGTAACCCGACCTTTCTCTCTGGCTGCCCTTAACATTTTTTCCTTCATTTCAACTTTGGTGAATCTGACAATTATGTGTCTTGGAGTTGCTCTTCTCGAGGAGTATCTTTGTGGCGTTCTCTGTTATTTCCTGAATCTGAATGTTGGCCTGCCTTGCTAGATTGGGGAAGTTCTCCTGGATAATATCTTGCAGAGTGTTTTCCAACTTCGTTCCATTCTCCCCGTCATTTTCAGGTACACCAATCAGACGTAGGTTTGGTCTTTTCACATAGTCCCAAATTTCTTGGAGGCTTTGTTCATTTCTTTTTATTCTTTTTTCTCTAAACTTCCCTTCTCGCTTCATTTCATTCATTTCATCTTCCATCAGCGATACCCTTTCTTCCAGTTGATCGCATCTGCTACCAAGGCTTCTGCAATCTTCGTGTAGTTCTCGAAACTTGGCTTTCAGCTCCATCAGCTCCTTTAAGCCCTTCTCTCCATTGGTTATTCTAGTTATCCATTCTTCTAATTTTTTTTCAAAGTTTTTAACTTCTTTGCTATTGTTTTGAATTTCCTCCCGTAGCTCAGAGTAGTTTGATCGTCTGAAGCCTTCTTCTCTCAACTCGTCAAAGTCATCCTCCGTCCAGCTTTGTTCCGTTGCTGGTGAGGAACTGCGTTACTTTGGAGGAGGCGAGGTGCTCTGCTTTTTAGAGTTTCCAGTTTTTCTGCTCTGTTTTTTCTCCATCTTTGTGGTTTTATCTACTTTTGGTCTTTGATGATGGTGATGTACAGATGGGTTTTTGGTGTGGATGTCCTTTCTGTTTGTTAGTTTTCCTTCTACCAGACAGGACCCTCAGCTGCAGGTCTGCTGGAGTTTACCAGAGGTCCACTCCAGACCCTGTTTGGCTGGGTGTCAGCAGCGGTGGCTGCAGTACAGTGGATTTTCGTGAGACCACAAATTCAGCTGTCTGATAGTTCCTCTGGAAGTTTTGTCTCAGAGGAGTACCCGGCCGAGTGAGGTGTCAGTCTGTCCCTACTGAGGGGGTGGCTCCCAGTTAGGCTGCTCAGGGGTGAGGGACCCACTTTAGGAGGCAGTCTGTCTGTTCTCAGATCTCCAGCTGCGTGCTGGGAGAACCACTACTCTCTTCAAAGCTGTCAGTCAGACAGGGACATTTAAGTCTGTGGAGGTTCCTGCTGACTTTTTGTTTGCCTGTGCCCTGCCCCCAGAGGTGGAGCCTACAGAGGCAGGCAGGCCTCCTTGAGCTGTGGTGGGCTCCACCCAGTTCCAGCATCCTGGCTGCTTTGTTTACCTAAGCAAGCCTGGGCAATGGCAGGCGCCCCTCCCCCAGCCTTGCTGCTGCCTTGCAGCTTGATTTCAGACTGCTGTGCTAGCAATCAGCGAGACTCCGTGGGCATAGGACCCTCCGAGCCAGGTGCGGGACACAATCTCCTAGTGTGCCGTGTTCCAGGCCCGTTGGAAAAGCGCAGTATTAGGGTGGGACTGACCAGATATTCCAGGTGCCCTCTGTTACCCCTTTCTTTGACTAGGAAAGGGAACTCCCTGACCCCTTGCGCTTCCCGAGTGAGGCAACGCCTCGCCCTGCCTCGGCTCGCGCACAGTGCGCTTCACCGACTGTCCTGCACCCACTGTTTGGCACTCCCTAGTGAGATGAAACCGGTACCTCAAGCAGAAATGCAGAAATCACCCGTCTTCTGTGTTGCTCAGGCTGGGAGTTGGAGACCAACGCTGTTCCTATTTGGCCATCTTGGCTCCACCCCCCTAACAGCTGATCTCTGGGCAGAAACTCTACAAGCCAGAAGAGAGTGGGGGCCAATATTCAACATTCTTAAAGAAAAGAATTTTCTACCCAGAATTTCATATCCAGCCAAACTAAGCTTCATAAGTGAAGGAGAAATAAAATACTTTACAGACAAGCAAACGCTGAGTGATTTTGTCACCACCAGGCCTGCCCTAAAAGAGCTCCTGAAGGAAGCACTAAACATGGAAAGGAACAACTGGTACCAGCCACTGCAAAAACATGCCAAATTGTAAAGACCATCGAGGCTAGGAAGAAACTGCATCAACTAACGAGCAAAATAACCAACTAACATCATAATGACAGGATCAGATTCATACATAACAATATTAACGTTAAATGTAAATGGGCTAAATGCTCCAATTAAAAGACACAGACTGGCAAACTGGATAAGGAGTCAGGACCCATCAGTGTGCTGTATTCAGGAAACCCATCTCACGTGCAGAGACACACATAGACTCAAAATAAAGGGATGGAGGAAGATCTATCAAGCAAACGGATAACAAAAAAAGGCAGGGGTTGCAATCCTAGTCTCTGATAAAATAGACTTTAAACCAACAAAGATCAAAAGAGACAAAGAAGGCCATTACATAATGGTAAAGGGATCAATTCAACAAGAAGAGCTAACTATCCTAAATATATATGCACCCAACACAGGAGCACCCAGGTTCATAAAGCAAGTCCTCAGTGACCTACAAAGGGACTTAAATTCCCACACAATAACAATGGGAGATTTTAACACCCCACTGTCAACATTAGACAGATCAACAAGACAGAAAGTTAACAAGGATATCCAGGAATTGAACTCAGCTCTGCAACAAGCAGACCTAATAGACATCTACAGAACTCTCCACCCCAAATCAACAGACTATACATTTTTTTCAGCACCACACCACACCTATTCCAAAATTGACCACATAGTTGGAAGTAAAGCTCTCCTCAGCAAATGTAAAAGAACAGAAATTATAACAAACTGTCTCTCAGACCACAGTGCAATCAAACTAGAACTCAGGATTAAGAAACTCAGTCAAAACCGCTCAACTACATGGAAACTGAACAACCTGCTCCTGAATGACTATTGGGTACATAATGAAATGAAGGCTGAAATAAAGATGTTCTTTGAAACGAACGAGAACAAAGACACCACATACCAGAATCTCTGGGACACATTCAAAGCAGTGTGTAGAGGGAAATTTATAGCACTAAATGCCCACAAGAGAAAGCAGGAAAGATCCAAAACTGACACCCTAACATCACAATTAAGAGAACTAGAAAAGCAAGAGCAAACACTTTCAAAAGCTAGCAGAAGGCTAGAAATAACTAAAATCAGAGCAGAACTGAAGGAAATAGAGACACAAAAAACCCTTCAAAAAATTAATGAATCCAGGAGCTGGTTTTTTGAAAAGATCAACAAAATTGATAGACCACTAGCAAGACTAATAAAGAAGAAAAGAGAGAAGAATCAAATAGATGCAATAAAAAATGAAAAAGGGGATATCACCACCGATCCCACAGAAATACAATCTACATCAGAGAATACTACAAACACCTCTATGCAAATAAACTAGAAAATCTAGAAGAAATGGATAAATTCCTCGACAAATACACCCTCCCAAGACTAAATCAGGAAGAAGTTGAATCTCTGAATAGACCAATAACAGGTTCTGAAATTGTGGCAATGATCAATAGCTTTCCAACCAAAAAGAGTCCAGGACCTGATGGATTCACAGCCGAATTCTACCAGAGGTACAAGGAGGAACTGGTACCATTCCTTCTGAAACTATTCCAATCCATAGAAAAAGAGGTAATCCTCCCTAACACATTTTATGAAGCCAGCATCGTCCTGATACCAAAGCCTGGCAGAGACATAATCAAAAAAGAGAATTTCAGACCAATATCCTTGATGAACATTGATGCAAAAATCCTCAATAAAATACTGGCAAACCGAACCCAGCAGCACATCAAAAAGCTTATCCACCATAATCAAGTGGGCTTCATGCCTGGGATGCAAGGCTGGTTCAACATACGCAAATCAATAAATGTAATCCAGCATATAAACAGAACCAAAGACAAAAACCACATGATTATCTCAATAGATGCAGAAAAGGCCTTTGACAAAATTCAACAACGTTTCATGCTAAAAACTCTCAATAAATTAGGTATTGATGGGACGTATCTCAAAATAATAAGAGCTATCTACGACAAACCCACAGCCAATATCATACTGAATGGGCAAAAACTGGAAGCATTCCCTCTGAAAACTGGCACAAGAGAGGGATGCCCTCTCTCACCACTCCTATTCAACATAGTGCTGGAAGTTCTGGCCAGAGCAATCAGGCAGGAAAAGGAAATAAAGGGTATTCAATTAGGAAAAGAGGAAGTCAAATTGTCCCTGTTTGCAGATGACATGATTGTATATCTAGAAAACCCCATTGTCTCAGCCCAAAATCTCCTTAAGCTGATTAGCAACTTCAGCAAAGTCTCAGGATACAAAATCAATGTACAAAAATCACAAGCATTCTTGTACACCAATCACAGACAAACAGAGAGCCAAATCATGAGTGAACTCCCATTCACAATTGCTTCAAAGAGAATAAAATACCTAGGAATCCAACTTACAAGGGATGTGAAGGACCTCTTCAAGGAGAACTACAAACCACTGCTCAATGAAATAAAAGAGGATACAAACAAATGGAAGAACATTCCATGCTCATGGGTTGGAGGAATCAATATCGTGAAAATGGCCATACTGCCCAAGGTAATTTATAGATTCAATGCCATCCCCATCAAGCTACCAATGACTTTCTTCACAGAGTTGGCAAAAACTACTTTAAAGTTCATATGGAATCAAAAAAGAGCCCACATCACCAAGTCAATCCTAAGCCAAAAGAACAAAGCTGGAGGCATCATGCTACCTGACTTCAAACTATACTACAACGCTACAGTAACCAAAAAAGCATGGTACTGGTACCACAACAGAGACATAGATCAATGGAACAGAACAGAGCCTTCAGAAATGATGCCGCATATCTACAACCATCTGATTTTCGACAAACCTGACAAAAACAAGAAATGGGGAAAGGATTCCCTATTTAATAAATGGTGCTGGGAAAACTGGCTAGCCATATGTAGAAAGCTGAAACTGGATCCCTTCCTTACACCTTATACAAAAATTAATTCAAGATGGATTAAAGACTTAAATGTTAGACCTAAAACCATTAAAATCCTACAAGAAAACCTAGGCAATACCATTCAGGACATAGGCGTGGGCAAGGACTTCATGTCTAAAACACCAAAAGCAATGGCAACAAAAGCCAAAATTGACAAATGGGATCTAATTAAACTAAAGAGCTTCTGCACAGCAAAAGAAACTACCATCAGAGTGAACAGGCAACCTACAGAATGGGAGAAAATTTTTGCAATCTACTCATCTGACAAAGGGCTAATATCCAGAATCTACAATGAACTCAAACAAATTTACAAGAAAAAAAACAAACAACCCCATCAAAAAGTGGACAAAGGACATGAACAGACACTTCTCAAAAGAAGACATTTATGCAGCCAGAAAACACATGAAGAAATGCTCATCATCACTGGCCATTAGAGAAATGCAAATCAAAACCACAGTGAGATACCATCTCACACCAGTTAGAATGGCGATCATTAAAAAATCAGGAAACAACAGGTGCTGGAGAGGAAGTGGAGAAATAGGAACACTTTTACACTGTTGGTGGGACTGTAAAGTAGTTCAACCATTGTGGAAGTCAGTGTGGCGATTCCTCAGGGATCTAGAACTAGAAATACCATTTGACCCAGCCATCCCATTACTGGGTATATACCCAAAGGACTATAAATCATGCTGCTATAAAGACACATGCACACGTATGTTTATTGCGGCCCTATTCACAATAGCAAAGAGTTGAAACCAACCCAAATGTCCAACAACGATAGACTGGATTAAGAAAATGTGGCACATATACACCATGGAATACTATGCAGCCATAAAAAATGATGAGTTCATGTCCTTTGTAGGGACATGGATGAAACTGGAAAACATCATTCTTAGTAAACTATCGCAAGGACAAAAAACCAAACACCGCATGTTCTCACTCATAGGTGGGAATTGAACGATGAGAACTCATGGACACAGGAAGGGGAACATCACACTCTAGGGACTGTTGTGGGGTTGGGGGAGGGGGGAGGGACAGCATTAGGAGTTATACCTAATGCTAAATGACGAGTTAATGGGTGCAGGAAATCAACATGGCACATGGATACATATGTAACAAACCTGCACATTGTGCACATGTACCCTAAAACCTAAAGTATAATGAAAAAAAAAAAACTACGAGGAAAAAAAAAAAGATCAAGAATAAGAAAAGGCAAAGATGTCCACTCACCACTTTCATTCAACATTGCACTGGTAGTACTACCCAATGCAAAAGAGCCAAAAAAAAAAAAAAAAAAAAGCATCTATTGATTGGAAAGGAAAAAAGCAAAACTGTTTTTATTTGTAGATGACATCTTTAAGCGCAAAATCCAAAGGATTCTACCAAAAAACGACTGTAACAAGCAAATTTTAAAAGGTTGAAGGATACCAAGCCAATATATGTTAAAAAAAATCTATTTTTCAAATGAGCAATCAAAAAATTGAATATTGAATGTATAATAAAATTTTTGATAACACCACTTACAATAGTATAAAAGCCATAAAAAACTTAGGATACATATAACAAAACCTATAACCTGAAAATGACATATTACTGCCTAGAAAAACTAAAGAAAATTTAAATACATAATAGATAACTTTTTGTAAATGGAAAGACTCAATAATGTTAGTTTTCTTCAAATTGATCTGTATGTCCAATACACTTCATCCAAAATTCCAGGAAACAATTTTCCTTTAGAAATTGACAAGCTGATTCTAAAATTTACAGTGAAATGCAAAAGACCGCAAAGAGTCAAAATAATTTTCAAAAATAAGAACAAAGCTAAAGGATTTACCTGATTTTAAGACAATATAAAATTAATCAAGTCAGTGCAGTGTTGGCATAAGGACAGACATATACATCAGTGAATGAAACAAAGAGTCTAGAAATAAACCATGCATATATGTTCAATTCAGTTTGACAAGGAGGCTAAGGTAATTCTGTAGGAAGTCTTTTCTAACGTAGAAAAAAAACCTTTGCAATTTGTGATGGGCAGGATTTCATATATAGAGCACTAAAAACCTGGACCACAAAAGGAAAAAGGTGATAAACTGAACTTTGTCAAGATCCAAAATTTCATCAAAAGAAAACATTAAGTTAATTATAAAGGAAGCTGCAGACTGAGAATAAAACGCATATTTGACAACTCATATACAGAATATATAAAGAACTCTAATACCTCAATATTAAGAAGAGAACGTGATGGGTAAAAGAAGGGGAAAAAGATTTGACAGACACTTCACTAAGGAAGAATGACACATTAGTCATGTTACTATAATGTGATTATCACACTAATGATCACATTAGTCACCGGGAAACACTAATTGTTTCTACAAGGAGAAACCACTACACTCATTAGAAGGGCTAAAATTTAAAGAAATGACAATACCAAGAGTTGGTGAGTATACAGAATAATGGAACTCACATAAGTTGCTAGTGGAAATGTGAAATGGCACAATCACATTGGGAAGCGGTTTGGAAGTTTCTTATAAAGTTATAGACAAACAACATATAATTGAACATTTACTGAAGAAAAATAATTATGTTCATGCAAAAACTTGTGAATGAATGTTTATGGAAGCTTCATTCATAAAAGGCAAAAACCTGAAGAACCCAAACGCCCATTAATAGAAGAAGAGATAAACAAATTAAAGTATGGGCCTATGATGAAATACTATTCAACAATAAAAAATGAGTACTCATACACAACAACTTGAAAATAACTAAAAACATTACGCTGTAAAATAACCCAGATACAGAGGTCAAATATTGTATGATTTCACTTATATGAGTGACATAGATTAGTCAAATTTATAGAGACCCACAGAAAAGTGATTACTAGGGGCAAGAGGGAAAGGAGAATGAGGAGTTATTATTGAATGGGTACAGTTTCAGTTTGTGATAAAAAAAAGTACTGGAGATGGATGGTAGAGATGGTTGCATAGCACTGTGAATGTACTTAATGCCATTGAACTGTACACTTAAAAATGGTTATGATGGTAAATTTTATGTTAGGTGTATTTTACCACCCCCCATCCAAACCATTAGGTAGAGGGAAAAAAGACAGTAAAAGAGTATATACCGTGTGGCCATTTATATGGTGTACCAGAATATGTAAAACTGAACTATAATAATGGAAACTATATTAATGGTTGCCTGGGATGGGGGAGAAAGGGGAAACAGACTGTAAAAGGTCTAGAGGAAACTATTTGGAGTAACATAAATGCTGTATATCATGAATAGGAAATCTTGTATATCTTACATTTGTCAAAACTCATTGAAATCTACACTTAAAAATTGGTTCATGTTATTGCATGCAAATTGCACTTTGACATATTTATAAATAAACAGATTGATAAGCAAGCAAGTATGCTTGATAAAAAAATAAAATGCAACAGAATAGAAAATAATATAGACTATTCTTTCTAGAAAAAAGGTTATGTCTTGTAATGCAAAGAAGGTAGTGACTAGAGGGAAATATATAGTGAAAGGAGCATTTTTTTTTTAAACACTGATCATACTATTTATTTGAAAATTATTGCCCATGAATTACTGAACAGAGGTCCGATTTTGACTTCTAAGAAACACAAATCAGACTGAGTCGCTGTTTAACCATTATATAGTGAAATATCAAAGTAGCAGCATGATAGATAGGCACTTGAGACCTGGATTACTGAATTGGTTTTTTTTGTTTGTTTGTTTTTATTATTATTATTATACTTTAAGTAATAGGGTACATGTGCACAATGTGCAAGTTTGTTACATATGTATCCATGTGCCATGTTGGTGCGCTGCACCCATTAACTCGTCATTTAGCATTAGGTATATCTCCTAATGCTGTCCCTCCCCCCCTCCCCCCACCCCACAACAGTCCCCGGAGTGTGATGTTCCCCTTCCTGTGTCCATGTGTTCTCAAGGTTCATTGTTCAATTCCCACCTATGAGTGAGAACATGCGGTGTTTGGTTTTTTGTCCTTGCGATAGTTTACTGAGAATGATGGTTTCCAGTTTCATCCATGTCCCTACAAAGGACATGAACTCAACATTTTTTATGGCTGCATAGTATTCCATGGTGTATATGTGCCACATTTTCTTAATCCAGTCTATCGCTATTGGACATTTGGGTTGGTTCCAACTCTTTGCTATTGTGAATAGTGCCGCAATAAACATATTTGTGCATGTGTCTGTATAGCAGCATGATTTATAGTCCTTTGGGTATATACCCAGTAATGGGATGGCTGGGTCAAATGGTATTTCTAGTTCTAGATCCCTGAGGAATCGCCACACTGACTTCCACAATGGTTGAACTACTTTACAGTCCCACCAACAGTGTAAAAGTGTTCCTATTTCTCCACATCCTCTCCAGCACCTGTTGTTTCCTGACTTTTTAATGATGGCCATTCTAACTGGTGTGAGATGGTATCTCACTGTGGTTTTGATTTGCATTTCTCTGATGGCCAGTGATGATGAGCATTTTTTCATGTGTTTTTTTAAGATAAAAGAGACGTAAGTATACTTAACTATTTCAAACCAGATTGAAAATTCAGAGGGAAAAGAACATAAAAACTGGGAATGTTTTGTTGCCACTGCTTTATATGAGATTCTGTTCTCTGCATTCCCACGTCAATCAAACAGTCTTGCAAAGAAAACAGTTTCAAAGTATGAGTAGACAAAAGTAGACAAAGTAGACTGAAATATCCAATAGAGGAAACTCAGCAAATTTTAAGAAATCAAGAACACATTATTCCCATATACTTGTATATTAATAGTAAATATAGTAATAACGGGGTTCTTTAGCAGTATATAAGCAGATTTTTACTAATACTGACCTTGTACTAACACACTGACCTTCTATAAAGAAATTACAAAAAAAGAAAACCTAGCATATTTTGTAGGAAGTAGAGGGTTATTAAATACCAAAATGACATGCTCTAATATTTCAGGTATTCTCCAAGCTTGGCAGCTCAAATGAAATGGGTCAGCAGGACAATAATGGCAACTTAGGACCATTAACAAACAGAGTCAAACAAATAGCAATAGCTTTTCAATACCATCAAAACATATTTAATAACTCCTCATCAAAGGACTTATTATGTAGTAATAGCCTCACATGAACATCATCTTCAAATACTGAGGATAACAATGAAATGTTTTCCCAATAAAAGAACACTGAAATTAATGAAAACTCTACTTTAGAAAATAGCACAGCCAAAGAATTCTAATGAAAGAGATTACTACTTATCTCAGGTAGCGTATCAAATTCAGACTAAGGCGTGTACTTTGAATTCTCACACCCTATATTCTGGCTCCCAAAACATCACTTTTTTATAGTCATCTTTGATAACCATGAGTCTGTGACTTAGAGTAAGGTAATTTTTTAACTTCAGTCTTTTTAAAAACCTCTACAAACTTTACGTTAAGGCTTCAACACAAAATATGTTCAAAACATACCTAACATTGTTATCTTTATTTGCAATTCAATGATAAAAAGTAGTACTATTTTATCAACTTTTAGGTATGGTCTCTCCATAAATCTAACTTTTACAATTTATATTCATCCATTTCTCTATAGATAATTTCATTTATTAAGTACTTTTTAAGACCCCCAAAACTGGGCATGTATATTTGACAAAGAATTACACATACAAAGTAGATGTGCCTCATATACATCATTAATAAACTGGAATAGTACTCCCAAACAGCTAAGTATCAAAATTCAAAATCCATTAATTGAAAAGCATTAGGAGTTAGCAAGGCATCAATAGATATTCTTATGAGTGAAATATTTTTTCTTCAGATGCTGAAGAAAAAATCAAAGGTAACTGCTACGCCTCTGATTCCAACAACATCAACCTACTTCAACAGTAGTTTCTAAAACTTCCCTCAGTAGATGACTGCTATAAATATTTGCATCAAACAATTGGGAAAGTTAAGTAAATAAGAAAATGTAAATTGGAAAGTAGTTTGCTTTTGATGCTTCTTTTTAAACCTTTTTGGGAGGATTCTGGCATCACAGAATGTCTTTTTTCCAAAACTCTTTGCTACCATAAGATCAAAGATATTAAGTCATCAAAATATATTTGCAATTTTCTGTGTTCAATAAGAGTTGTCTTTTGTATAATAAATCATTTCATATAAGGTTTTTATCTCACCTGGCCAGTTCTTTAATTAAGTTTGCAATGCGTCTTTTGTCTTCAAGACATAAATCCTTCAATGATGCACTCTTTATTTCTCCCCTGCAGGAATTCTTAAAAAAAAAAAAATTAGTTACACTTTTTCTAAAACCAATTTTTAAAGTCTTCTCAAGAAACCTAGGTGCAAGGTGAAATTTCTTAGATATCTTTTCTCTGGTGCAACACTATCTATCTGTTTCAATTTAAACCTACTGTGAACTAAAAACAGGCAAAGGAACTGACTGTCCGCTAGGACGCTTCATGAGATTTACACAGAGAAGCAAACAGAAAGTAAAAGCAGATATCCCCCGCTTAAATACTGGGGTTTACTAGGGAAACAACTTTCCCTTTGTGAATGTCATAGAAACAAATACTCAACAGAAGATACTGAGAACTGTTATTACACCATAGTCCCCACGCTGCGTAAGAGTATACTAAGATTAGCAGCAGAGGCATCAGTTACTAAGCATTCAAAATATCCTAATGTTCATCCCAAAGAGTACTAAACCAAAGAGTAATAATAGCAATAGCTAACAATTACATCTAGTGCTCACTTCATGCCAGGAATATTGTAAGCACTTTGTCCTTACTATTCCATTTCATTTGCACAAGAACGCTATTAAGTATTAATAGTTACTATTCCTATTCTACTTTAAGGGTACATATCCAGGATTATAGCAATTAAATAGCAGAATCAAGACTTAAACACAGGTTCCAGAGTCTATGCTCTTTAAACACCATATTATTCTAATCTATTGTGCTACAAAAAGTTTTCCCCAGCACCTCAGCATCATTAGGAGGGGTCCTTAAAGACATAAACTCAGGGAGTCACGTAGGTAACATGTAAAAGGAAGGAGCTATAATCCTTGGTATTTGCACAACCACCAAAGTTAAGTTAGTCCAATTACCTCAGGTAGCCAAGAATAACTGAAAACCCCTAAAGTGAATTCTGGAAATAGTAATAGCCGAAGGTGGGAAATCAAGGACAAAAAAATGGAGAAAAGAAGATGATAATAAAATAAGTTTGGTTTTAGAAATGCTCAATGTAAGATGCCAGCAAGCCATTCATGTGGAAATGTCTAGGCAGGAAGCTGGAAAGGTAGGTCTAGCTTTCAAGCTAGAGAAAATCATAAAGATTTAAAAGTCAGTTGTATGGTATTATGGATAACGTTGAGATTTTTTATTATTCTTTATACTTTTCTATGTTTTAAATTTTTCTTTAATAATTATGTATTTAAAATTAAGAAAAAATATTAGTATTTTAAAAATCATCTACAAGTCCAAGAAAATTGGCATTTGATTTTAATTTCTATTTAAGTAATTGGATTTTAATTTAATTTAAAGTGGCATTTGAAAGGACAAGTAGAGAATCAGAAGCATATAACATTGTAGGAGAAAACAAGAAAGAAAAAGTTTCAACAACAGTGTGGGTTCAACAGTGCTAATGATTAAAAAAGACAAATAGACTGGGGGAAGAAGGCAACGGATTTGGCAATGGAAGAAGTTGCTGATAACCCATGAAAAGACATTTCATTAGTGATGTGCTGAGTAAAAGAACAAAAGAGAAATCTTTGTGACTAGGCAAAAAAAAAAAAAATTAGTGGCATTGTGTTAACAGCAGCAAAAATCTGAAAACACAAATGTCTATTAACTACAGAATAGTAAAACTGTGGCTGGCATATTGATACAATGAAATTCTAGAGGAACTGGTAGCTATGATACTAACTTTCCCCCTCAAAACTACCCTTCCACCCTCTTCTTTGAGATGCTAAGTCTAAGACTCTGGAAATGCCATTTCTCCTTCGCCACCTGGCGCTCTGTTGAACTCTGCCAACACAAAGAACTAGATGAAGACCAGGAAGAAAGAAGGAAGGCTATTTCCTTCCTGTTACTGACAGTGTCACCCCTGAGTTCCTTACCCTGGCAAGTACTGCTGATTCCAGTTTGCAATTTTTTCCAGCCCTTACAGAACCAGCCTTTATCAGGCCTCCTCAGAAATGGCAGTACCAGCCGGGTTGGCATCCCATCACCAGAGGTCCAAGTTGCAGCTTTAAGGGGCCCCTCCTCTAAGCTTCTAAGTTTCAATAATTCCGACTTATTCTGCCCTCTCATCCAGTTCTAGAGATTGTGGTTGTTTCTTATAGTTACTACTTTCATGATACTTTAATGTTCCCTTTTTGCCTTTTTGGTTCTCTAGCACTATTCAATAATTTTTCTTTAAATTTTCTAAGTTAAAATAACTGACTAAACCCTGAGACAGTGAAAAGAAATGAAATATAACTACATACAACATAAAGAAATCTCACGTAACATTGGAAGAGCCATAAAGAGAAAAAAAAAAAACAAGAAATCTCATAAACATAATACGAAATAAAAAGCAAATCACACAATACAAATGGATATGAGCTCATTTATATAAAGTTCCAAATATATATGAAATTAAATACTATTTCAAAAAATATATATTTACACTGTAGGATAGGGCTTGGTAAACCATGGCTGCAAGCCGAATCTGGCCCACTGCCTGTTTTTGTAAACAGAGGTTTATTAAAACACGGCCATGCTCATTCATTTGCATATTGCTTATGGCTCTTTCAATGCTACTGTGGCAGAGTTGAGTTGCTGAGACAGATGTTACGGCCTGCAAAAGTTAAAGTATTTACTACCTGTCCAATTTATAGAAAAAGTCGGCCAACCCCTGATATAGAAAAACAAAAGAATTATAAACATAAAGTTCAGGATAGGAATTACCAAAGAAGAAAACATGATGAGGAAAGGCCACATATCTACAGTCACTTGACTTACAACAATGGCATCATTGCAATTCAGAGGAGAAAAGAATCCTCTTCCCAACAGATGGTGTTGGGCCAATACTGACAGTCTATTGACCCAATATTGGCAGTCTATGGGCCCAACACCATCTATTGGGAAGAAGATTCTTTTCTCTCTGAATTGCAATGAACTGTGACCCTTACTTAACACTACATGTGCATATTACTTCCTGATGAATAGTAGGCTTAACTGTGAAAAATAAAGCAATATGGCCACAAAAGAGAGAGGGAACTTGCTGCAGAGTATAATCAGCTAACAGCCTCCAGTTGCCAAACTTTTGGGATCCATTGCAGTGTTCATGCCAATGCCAATGACTGGGAACAGTAGAGACACTAAAACTGAGCTATTTCTGATCCAAATGACATCCTCAAAAGGCAGTATTTGCTCTGGGGTTCCTCACTAGCAAAAAGGACGCTTATCTCAGATTGAATGGCAATCTGAAGTCTGAGGTTCTTCCTAGTCAATCTTCCTTCTTTTCCTCTCGTGTCACAGGTGCCAGACTGTAGTGAAATCTGAAGACTCCCCCTTTCTATTCCTGCTCATTCTACTCTTTATGCTTTATAGGCTTTTCCTTCATTAAATCTCTTCCATTTCTAAATCCATCTTGCAGTCTGCTTCCCAGAAGACTTGAACTGACCTAATTACCACTGTGAAATCCTTAATGAATTAAGGATACTCAACATCAATACAAACAAAGACTACACACAGAAAAAAATCACAAGATGGCTGGGCACAGTGGCTCACGCCTATAATCCCAGCACTTTTGGAGGCCAAGGTGGGTGGATCACGAGGTCAGGAGTTTAAGACCAGCCTGGTCAACATAGTGAAACCCCGTCTCTATTTACACAAAAATCAGCTGGGCATGGTGGTGCATTCCTGTAATCCCAGCTTGTTGGGAGGCTGAGGCATGAGAATTGCTTAAACCAGAACCCAGGAGGCAGAGGTTGCAGTGAGCCGAGACCGCGCCACTGTACCTGGGCTACAGAGCGAGACTCTGTCAAAAAAAAAAAAAAAAAAAAAAAAAAATCACAAGACATGCTCTTCAATGAAAAAAAGGAAAAGAAAAAGCACATCACCATTTCCAGTCTTAAGAAAAAGCATACACAGACACATATACACTCCTACAATGTAGGACATCCTCTTCTAGCCCAGATGGAGTAACAGGGACCAGATTTACCCTAGCTTCAGAAAACAAAACAAAACAAAAACCTGACAAAAAACAGGAAACAATAGTTTTCACTGGATAGCAGGCAACACAGAATGATCACTGGAATTGCAGAAACAAACAGGGCGAGCCCTACAACTGTCCCAGCTAACTGCTGTGGAGAGTTTTCAGGGCTAAGGTAGGTAAACCCAGACAGAGCCCAGCAATCTCCCTGAGTTGAAAAAATACAGCTGGGAGTCCAGGAAAGCCAAGGTTTCTAGTGTTTGCAGGGCAAAGTAATGGCAAGGATAGAGCTGCATAGGAGAGCTCCAGGGATCTGCAGAATCCCTTCGCGTCAACTACTGAGCACTGATGAGCATATGTATGTGAGAAAACTACTCATCCCAGGGAAAGAGCCCAAAATGAACAGTGGAAACAATTTCTGTAGCTAATACAGCATAGGAGAACAGTCTGTTCCCACCAGCCAGAGAAGAAAACCTTGTAATTTAAGGGGCATCAGGAAGAGTATTCAAAAGGGTATGGCCTACAATGGGCAAAATTACCCCTATACTAAAAGCTGCTCTGGCACCACCTTTAAAAGCTCAAAACCAAGCTTGGAAAGAATCAAATTGCTTCCAAATAACTTATCACTGTCTCAGAACCCAAAAAGGCAAAATGCATACTGTCTTGTGACATCCAATAAAAGACAACCAAGCAGGCAAAGAAGCAGAAAAATACAGCCTATAATTAGAAGAAAAATTGCTCAATTGAAACCTATCCACAAATGACTTGGATGATAGAATTCAGTCAAGAATATTCAAACAGTTATTATAACTATGTTCCATATGTTCAAGAACCTAGAAGAAAGCATGTCAAGTAGCGACATGGAAGATGTAAATAAAAATAAGAGACCGAAACTGAACTTCTAAAGATAAAACTACATTATTTCATATGAAAAACACACTGGATGAGATTAGTCGCAGATTAGACATTGCAGAAGGTTAATGAATTTGAAGACATAGCAACAGCAATATAAACTATCCAAGGATAAACAAAAAAATTTTTTAATGAAAAAAATATGAACAGAGGATCAGAGAGCTGAGAGGGTAACTTCAAGAGGCCTATTATTTCTGTAACTAAGGTCACTAGAAAGAGAGGGAAACAAAAATATCTAGAGAAATAATGGCTGAAACATTTCCCAATTTGATGAAAACTATAAACCCACAGTCCCAAAAAGCTCAACAAACCTCAAACAAAAGAGATACTTTAAAAATTACTCCAAGGTAGGATGGGCATGGTGGCTCACGCCTGTAATCCCAGCACTTTGGGAGGCCAAGGCGGGCAGATAATGAGGTCAGGAGTTCGAGACCACGCTGACCAACATGGTGAAACCCCATCTCTACTAAAAATACAAAAATTAGCCAGGTGTAGTGGTGCGCGCCCATAATCCCAGCTACTCAGGAGGCTAAGGTAGGAGAACTGCTTGAACCTGGGAAGCGGAGGTTGCAGTAAACCAAGATCATGCCACTGCACTCTAGCCTGGGTGACACAGCAACACTCCATCTCAAAAAAAAAAAATTACTCCAGGGTATACTATAACCAAATTGCTCAAAACCAGTGATAAGAAGAAAATCTTAAAGGCAGCCATATTTAAACACATACACACAGAAAAATAAAGAGGAATAAAAATGACAGCCAACTTCTTAAAAACAATACAAGCTAGGCAACAGTGCAGCAACATCTTTAAAGCACTGAATGAATAAAACTATCAACTCACAATTTTATAACCAGTAAAAATATCTTTTGAAAAGCAAAGAGAAATAAAGACTTTTCAGGCATACATGAGCTGAAAAAATTCTTTCCTAGCATACCTGAACTAATGTTAAAGGAAGTCTTTTAGGAAATCTGGGTACATGCACAAGAATGAAAACACCAGAAATGGTAACTAAATGAGTAGATTTAAAAGACTTCCGTTGCATTTGTAAAATTTCTTTAAAAGGCAATTAAAATAAAACACACCAAAATGGAATAAAGGCATCCAATAAGAATATGTAAACTATCTCTATTCACAGACAATTTCACCTTATATAGAGAAAATGGTAAGGAATTCACAAAAGAAATATTAGATTAGAAATAGTTCAATAAAGTTGCAGGATACAAGATCAATTCACCAATCAACTGAATTTCTATATACTAGCAATAAACAATCCAACAGTGAAATTCAGAAACAACTGTTTCTAATAACATCAAAAAGTATAAAACATTTGCTGATTCTATAATGCCTACGGAAACACAGGGACCCAAAATAGCCAAAACAATCTTGAAAAAGAAGAAGTTGGAGGACTTATACTTTCTAATTCCAAAAATAAAAATATAAATCAATGGAACAGAATACAGAGAGTCCAGAAATAAACCCTTACACTTATGGTTAACAGATATTTGACAAGGGTGCCAAGAAATTCAAAGGGGAAAGGACAGTTTTTTTAACAAATGGTGCTGGGACAACTGGATATCTACATGCAAAGGAATAAAGTTAAACTACCACCTCACACCATATACAAAAAGTAACTCAAAATGGAATGAGAACTAAATGTAGGAGTTAAACCTTTAAAACTCTTAGAAAAAAATATAGGCACAAATATTTGTGACCTTGGATTAGGCAACAATTTCTCAGATATGACACCAAAGCAAAGGAGACAGAAGAAAACGCCAGATAAATTGAACTTCATCAAAATTTTAAACTTCTGTGCTTCAAAGAACACCAAAAAAAAAGTGAAAAGGCAATGCATAGAATGAGAAAAAATATTAGCAAATAATGTATCTGATAAGGGACTTGTAAATGGAATTTAGAAAGAACTCATAACTTAACAGTACAAAGACAAATAACTGAGTTAAAAAAGGATATGACTAGATATTTGTCTGCAGAAGATATACAAATAGCCAAGAAGCACATAAAAACATGCTCATCATCATTTAGTCATTAAGGAAATGCAAATCAAAATCACATTGAATTACCACTTCACACCCACTAGGATGGCCAACCTCAAAAAAGATGGACATAAATGTTGGCAAGAATGTGGAGAAATCTGAATCCTCTCGCATTGCTAGTTGAATGTAACATGGTGTAACCACTTTAAAAAATAGTTTGGAATTTTGTCAAAAGGTTAAACATAAAACTACATGACACAGCAATTCACTTATAGGTATATACACAAGAGAACTGAAAATATATGTCTACACAAAAACTTGTATATGAATGATCATGGAAGAATTATTCATAATAGCTAAAAAGTTGAACATGTCCATTGACTGATAAATGGATAAACAAAATGTATATTCAGACATAAAAAGGAATGAAGTAGTGATATAGCATAGATGAACCTTGAAATCATTATGCTAAATCAAAGAAGCCAGTCACAAAAGGCCACATATTATGTGATTTCCTTTTATATGCAACATCAATAACAAGCAAATCTATAGAGACTGAAAGATTAGTGTTTGCTAGGGGCTGAGATGACTGGGGAATCAGGAGTGCCTAATTGGTATGGGGTTTCTTTCTAGAGTGATAAAAATGTTTTGAAACTAGATTGTGGTGATGGATCCACAACTCTGTGAATATAAACACATATAAAATCAAAATAATAAACTGTACACTTTAAAAAGGTTAATTTTATATGCAAATTATATCTCAATTTGAAAAAAAAGAGAGTCGACTAAAGCAAAAGTAATATGTATTTTGGGGTCTGTGCATATAAGTAAAATGTATGACAACAATATCAAAAAAGTCAGGACGTGAGAAATAAAGTATAGTGTTGAAAGGTCCTTAAACTATAGGTGATGTGGGAAAATATCACTTGATAATAGGCTATGATAAATGAAAGATGTATACTATAATCTCTAAAGAAGCCACTGAAATAATCCAATCAAAGTTATAGCCAATAGGACAAAAATATGAACTTAACCTAAAAGAAGGCTATTGTTCAATGTAAAACAAATCAACCATTATGTGAAAAAACATTTTTAACTTCTTTTGATAAGAACTTGCAAATTCAACTATTCACACCCCAGTGTGAAGTAGGTACACTGGTACAAGTAACATAAAGTGGGCCTTTTGATTCAATCATAGTAAAATCCTGTAGTAATAAATGAGGCACTGGAAATATCTTTGAGAACATAATTCACAGACTGAAAAAAGTTTTCTAAAAAGGTCGGATAGTAAATGTTTTTAGCTTGTGGGCATGCAGTCTCTGTAGCAACTCTGCTATTGTAACACAAAAGCAACCATAGACAATTATGTAAAACAATGAGCACAGCTGTATTCCAAAAAACCTTTATTTATAAAACAGGAAGAAGGATTTGGTCCACAGGTTATAGATTCCAGAACATTCATATACAAGTTTTGTGTAGACATCCTAGTGAGTGTGAAGTGGTATTGAAGAACTCTGGTTGCAGAGTGAAAATATAACAAAAATTAAAGTAAAATAAACTGGTCAGATAGGACATGTGCCAAAGGAATGCACCAATACTATTACTATGCTTAGTCATTGATTTGTCCCTCATCTTTACGAGGGACAAATCAATAATGTGGCATAGTAATAGTAAGAAAGATAAAGATATCATAAAGTTTCAAAAGTAATAATCTTTATGATATTATTTTCAAAGTGAGGGAAATAATAATAAGGGCTAATTTTCTTTAATAATGTATCTTTCTTATGTAAAAGGGTTCATCTATCAAATAAATACACAAGAATAAAAATCAAAAAGGATGCCTAATTAAAAAGCAATTCTCATCAGTTTGAGTTACTAATGCCACACAGATCAGAATGTAGTTCTTTTGAGACATATCAAGATAATACATTATCATGGCTAACACTTAAAGCAAGTCAGATGTTTTGGAGCAAAACCCTTGAGTAATCTAGATAATTTAGGCTCAAACCTGGCATCATCAAAGGATCTTGGAATCCCTCTGTATCTTTTAAGAATGTTTATTGATCACCTAGTATACTTTCAAAGGTTCTTCTACCCTTTTTGGTCAGCACTCATAAACACTGGAGAGCAAGGAAAAAAAGACTAAAAAAATACTAACCTGTTCATCTACTGAATCTCCTGTGCCTTTTAAGGACTCCATGGAGATTGAAGCATCAGTCACCCTGGAAGTCTTAAGTTTAACATCAGCTTTTGGACTCATCAGCTTGTGTCTTGATCTGACATTTCCTTCAGTAGAAATTCCTAAGGATTTCCATTAAACAAGATTTCAAAATTATATCTTATTATCGTAAACCCTCCCCCATCAACTCCTTCCTTGGAATCCTCTACTTTAAGGGACCTGATGGAGAAATTCTCTTACTTTATAAACTTAATTTTAAGCTCTTAATATATGAATCATAAAAATAATACGTTTTAAAGAAATACACTAAAGATTGAATTGAAATTTGTTTTTATTTTTATTTTTTTAAAGAGACAGGGTCTTCCTATGTCTATCCAGGCTGGACTCGAACTCCTGGGCTCAAGCAATCCTCCCACCTCAGCCTCTGGAGTAGCTGGAACTACAGGATCAAGTA
Organism: Symphalangus syndactylus; assembly: GCF_028878055.3. NCBI lineage: Eukaryota > Metazoa > Chordata > Mammalia > Primates > Hylobatidae > Symphalangus > Symphalangus syndactylus. Next base: position 49,854,693 of record NC_072423.2, read on the forward strand.
ACCACGTCCAGCTTAACTGAAATATTTGTAAAGGGTACTGTAAATATTCATAAGTCACATTAAAACCAATAAATTACAATATGCCAAATATACATTAACTTAGGGGAAATCAATTATATTTTTCACCCTATATAATGAGGGTGCCTTCAATAGTTGCTTTACTACCATCTAGTTACAACCATTAAACTTGAAGTGTCTCTTACATATACCCTGTATCAAGCAGTAGTCATACTTTTATTTGAAATATTAAATTTGGCTATCATTTGTAAAAGAAAAAATAAGAAAAGAATCTTTTGCCCCTTACCACATGAAGTGTTCTACAAGTTCATTAAAAGCTGATTGGGCCAGCCAATCCCAAAGATAAGCCAGTATTTCAAACCTTAATAGGGTTATGACAAATATTCAAAAAACAAATTTTAGGTTTTGATGTACTGCTCTGCATCCAGTTATTTATACCTGCAACATTGTTCTAATAGCTTTATTTTCTTCTAACATTTAAGGACCAAAGCAAGCTTCCCAAATTTTAACATAGAAAATCATACCTGGAACGTACACTACCGATTGTTCTTCATCAGAAACTATGCAGGAGAACATGAAGGAAAATACAATAATATTATCCAGCATCCAAATGCTGCTTCTCTTCTGTATACCTCTTATAATTCATAATTTCTTTTGACCTGGGAATTTATAACTAACTTTTAAAAACAAAGTTAGAAAGCAAAGTAATTGAATTAAAAACAAAGTTAGAAAGCAAATTGAATTAAATGTAGCAAAATTAATATTCTCTAAAAGTTCACCTTTATATATTCACAACTACACATCTTATAAAAATCTTAGAAGGCCTTGTTCCATGAAACTTTTATCCACTCTCAAGTAGGTTACCCTGCAATATATACTCTACTATTAGGTTCCTTTCCTTTTCCTTTCCTTTTGTAAACAAAAAGTTAAGTGCTCCAGTTTGGTCATTATTGAGGAACTGACAATTCTGAAGAGTAAATAATTTCAAGATAGGCTTTAGCTTTGAAGAACAAACACTGAGGGCAAGTCAATCATGCAAACACAAAGACATTATTTATTTTTCTACAGTGCATTCATAAAATATCCCAAGAAGCCCTATTTAAAAAGTAGAAGAAATTTAAGACAAAAAGAACCATTTTGAATTTCAAAAGGAGAAATTTAGAAAGGCTATAACACACTGTTTTCAACTGTCACCTTGATCCAACTCAACTTTTCCTCTCCCAGGATTATTGCAATAAGCTCCTAACTGCTCCCTGTCAGTTCTGTGCATGTTCCCTTAACAACCTATTTTTTCACACAGTGGTTAGAATGATCATTTTAATAGTTATGTCATTTCTCATTTAGATTAAAAGCCAAAGTATTAACAACAGCCTACAATGCTCAAGATCTGATCCCTATAACTTGTTACATCTCTGATCTCACTCCCTACTATTTCTCTCACTCATTCCTGGCTTTCTTATAATTGTTAATGAGCTATGCAAGCTTCTACCTTATAGCTTCTGCATGTATGATTTCTTCTACCCAGGAAGCTCTTTCCTCAAATATCTTCATGGCTCACTTTAGGACTTATGTCGTATGTCATGTCACATCACCTTCTGATTGAAGCTTTCACTTCCTAATCATATAGGTACTTGAAATTGCAAAAAACTCTCTTCCCGCAACTTACCTACCTCCCCCTACTATCTGCCTCTTTCCTGCTTTATCTTTTCTCCACAGCACCAATATCATTGAACATAGGCCAGGCGCAGTGGCTCACGTCTGTAATCCCAGAACTTTGGGAGGCCGAGGTGGGCGGATCATGAGGTCAGGAGATCGAGACCATCCTGGCTAACACGGTGAAACCCCGTCTCTACTAAAAATGTAAAAAAAAAAAATTAGCCGGGCATGGTGGCAGGTGCCTGTAGTCCCAGCTACTTGGGAGGTTGAGGCAGGAGAATCGTGTGAACCCGGAAGGCGGAGCTTGCAGTGAGCTGAAATGGCGCCACTGCACTCCAGCCTGGGCAACAGAGCGAGACTCTGACACACACACACACACACACAAAAAAAAAAATCATTGAACATATATTTTCCTTATTCATGACCTGATCTCATCTCACTAAAATGTAAGCACCAAGAGGGTGATGATTTTTGTTTTATTTTGTTCAGTGTTGTACCCTCAAACATAAAAGAATGTCTGGCTCCATCTATGAAAGAATAAAATTGGTATTGATTTAATTTTATGAGGCGTTGTCCAACAACCTTATATGTTATATCTCTGTGATTCAAAATATGCAAACAAAACTTTTTTTTTTTTTTTTGAGACAGAGTCTCACTCTGTCAGCCAGGCTGGAGTGCAATGGTGTGATCTCAGCTCACTGCAAACTCCACCTCCCAGGTTCAAGCAATTCTCTGCCTCAGCCTCCCAAGTAGCTGGGATTACAGGTGCCCGCCACCACACCTGGCTAATTTTTTTGTAGTTTTAGTAGAAACGGGCGTTTCATCACCTTGGCCAGACTGGTCTTGAACTCCTGACCTTGTGATCCACCTGCTTTGGCCTCCCAAAGTGCTGGGATTACAGGTGTGAGCCACTGCAACCGGCCAACAAAACCTTTTACTTTCAGCTACATCCATGCCAAATTTCTTTTCAAATATATAAAACTCTAAATAAACTACTTCAATATTTTTAATAAAAATATTTGAAATTGCCTCTATCCTTTCTAATAATTTGTAATGTATTTTCATCTCATTTTATTAAGAACCCACATATTTACCTCCTTCAAATCTAGAACTTCCCAACAAATGTATATTTTATGGGAAGTCAAACAGACACATTATATACCAAATTTATAGTGGGCCTACTAGTGGGTCATTTCTAGATTATTTATAATACCTAAAACAATGTACATGCTATATAAATAGTAAATTGTATAGTTTAATTTGTATTTTTTGTGTGTTATTTCTTTTTTTTTCCTCAAATATTTTCCATCCACATTTGAATGAATCAGCAGATACAGAGGGCTAACTGTAATTAGAAACCCAGGCAGAAGTGGTAGAGAGGAAGATGCACTTCTATCCCAGACCTCCAGGATTTGAAGGAAATACGCTCAGTACTGCCCATTCTACTCTAATCTGCTGAGTTTTGCCAGCAATACATGTATATGTAATTATTATCAACCACAGAGACTTTCTGGGCTAATATATTATTTTTACCACAACATAAAGTCTTTGTTTCCATTTGAGAACTCAACAGCAGAGATTATATTGCAATGTTTTGACCGGGTCACTTGCAGTCCATATTTTTTAATATCAACTCCCTGATATTGCTAATGGTAATACACTTGAGTGCATTTAAGCAGTCAAATTTAGGTACTGCTGAAACACTAACTCATTCTGACATTACTAGAACTGTAATGAAGGACAAAGGCAACTTAAACTGAAGGAGCATATTTTGCTGGAAGATTTAACCCATAAAATGACAACACCACACACTCATTGTTTACAGATGAGGTACTAAAACATTCCTTGTGCAAAACAGCACTGCTGAATCATACTGTGCAGGAGATGCATAACTCACAACAACAACAATAAAAAAAAAAAAGGTGCCATTCAGTCACAGATGATCTGTCCTCTCATGATGGAAACATCAAGGACTAATAAATCTCTCCATCACATTTCTCTAAATATTTAGGTGAAGTATTGAAAATCTTTTTTCAATAGTGTGAAAAGAATACCAGATTATAGGTACTTACTTTTTGGTCTTTTTCTATTGAAAATTCTACTATAAAGGCTCTAGGGTGGTCTGGGAAATAATCAATATGACAAAGGAATCAAGATGCAAAGACATGTAACTAAATCAAATGATTAATAACTATCATTATGCTTTTCAGCAAATATTCAGTAACAAATTTACATTTGACATTGCTTACAGTGACATTCTCTATGGAGATTTAAAATGAAAATATCTTAGGCTCGATGTTAACTGGTCATTACGTGGAATAGGCTGGGGGGAAAGGTGACACTAGCAACCTTGCAATTCCTTTCATACATCTGAATTAGATCGTATAGGATATAATCGCCACCATTTTTCCCCTGTACAGTTTCAATTCCTCACTATCTATGAGAAGAGGAATATTTTACATTAAATGTTGGGAGTCAAAATACAAGAGATAAGGGAGTATATATGACTTCTACGTAAAATAGGGAGTGATATAACTACATGACTAAGTGAAAGTACTGGGTGCGAAGACCAAGAGCATAGGTTCAGTCCATATATCTATTAATAAACTTATTCAGTCCCATTGCAATAGCTTGTCCCCCCCAAACCATTGATTCTATTATTTGAACAGTACCATAGGATGCTATAAGCTAATAACCTTCAAGTATCTCCTCCATCACAAAATCCTGTCAATGCAGAAGCAGTGTTTCTTGAGAAAAGACTTATCCCAATTTCCTAACTTCCTAATTCAGCCCAGTTGTCCGCAGTGCACATATTCTCTTCTGATAGGTAAAGGAAAAAATTTTTAATTTGCACACTGCAGTAGTATGCTTTCATCCACAGTGTATGTACATGATTTCATTTGCTTTTCACCAACCTATCAGAGACAAATGGTAATTATGTCTAGTAAGTGCAAACACTAAACACGAGCAGCACAGAATACAAACATATCCCTCTCTACACATGACACTAATCCTAGTAACTCAACAATGGAGTTGATAACACAGTTTTGTAAGTTTCACGGGGAGCTAAGAAGAATGCCCAGTGATTCTGCCAAAGGTAACAGCAACGTCTCAAATAATGCCATCACCAATCCTAGCAAACACCAAAAGAGCTGCCTCTGTAAGCACTCAGTAACATTGACTGCCGTCCCTTTTTCAAGTAACCCCTCCAAGGAACGTGAAGTAAATTATCAGGACCAAAGCTCAAGCAAGAAGAGTCTACCTACTCCAAGGAAAGAAACACTCCTGTCACACAAACATCTCATCACTGCTGCTGAACTGGTAATACTACCACTGGACTAAAAAGTTCCACTCCTTCTCCACCTCACAACGATCCAAGAACTTCAATGACTGCCAGTGACCCACACTCTACACGTAGGTCAACAATACTTCCAGGCACAATGATTCCCATCTTACGCAGTAGCCAGCACTACCAGACCACATCCCAGTAACCAAGCTCCACACATCTCCTAAAACCCCAGTATTAAAATACATCATCACTGGAGGGCCTTTTAAGTCCGAAAGGTCCTGACTTGCTCCTAGCAATGCAGACTGAAGACAATCCTAAATCAAAACAAAAAGGCTCCCTGTCCAGCTAACACCCACTCCTCCCTCAACTTCGAGCTCGCTCCGCACACTCAAGTCAGCCTGGGGGCACTCTGACAGGCTGGGCAGAGGGACCTCGGAGGGCCCTCCCAGCCCTGGACTGAGCCTGAACTCAAGGCTCTTTTTCGAGCTCACCGCTAGTGAGGGCTGGGAAGCATCTGCGCCGTGTCCCCACACCTGGAGACAGTACCAGTCTCTCGGCCACCTAACACCCAAGCAAGGGGAAAGCCCAGCACCTAGACTGAGGCCGAGCAGCACGTCCCCATTCCCGGGGTTAGTTCGGAGCTTCTCCGCTCTCTGACTGCCACGCGACGGCTCGCCCCTCGCCGTCCCGTGGAGGGCGCCGGCGCCCCCTGTCAGGCGGTCAAAGGATACAGTCCCGGCTCCAGAACGCCGCGGCACCGGGACGGGAGGGGCCCGCCACGTCCGCCATCTTGAAACAACCGCCACTTGGGGCGTCGCGCCGGGGCCGCCACGCCTCGGCCTGCAGGCTCGGTCCCCATTGGCCGCGCCACGCAGAGGCCCGCCCCCGCCTGCGCGGCCGGCCCCTGCGGGGCGAGAGGGTCGGGGCTAAAGGGAAGCTACGTCCCGGAGGTGCAGTGTGGGGCACCGGGCGGGGCCGCGGGAACCGGCGCCCCACGGAGCTGCTGCTGTCGGACCAACCCCGGGCCCCCGTCATCACTGCACCGCGCTCTCAGGCGCCGAGAACTACCGTTCCCGGCATGCCATGAACTTGGCCTCGGCGCTGAGGCGGGGTCCGGCCCTCCACGCGCTCCCGCCGCGCGCGGATCGTGTTCGCGAGCCATGGAGGAGGAGGCATCGCCCCCGGGGCTGGGCTGCAGCAAACCGCACCTGGAGAAGCTGACCCTGGGCATCACGCGCATCCTAGGTGAGGAATGGGGGCACGGTGCCGAGAGGGCGTGGAGGAGAAGGAAGGAGGAGCGGAGGGATGAGGTGCGGGGTGGGCGGCGCGACGCTGGCCCCAGAACAGGAGTGGACATCGCTGCTGGAACTTGCGTTGTTACGGAGGAAAGTGGGGGTCCTGGGTTTGTGATTAGGCCTTGAAAGTGTTTGCCAGGAGTGTTCGGAGGCAGAGCTGGAAAGCCTGAAGGTTCCCCCACTCACCGCCACCCAAGGTCCCACCCAGAAAGGACGGGCAAAGACCTGCAAAGGGAACACAGCAAGCACCTGACGGCTGGGAGGTTGGATCTCCTCCCAGGAGGCATTCTCAGCCAGGGCATTATCCCCGAAACCCGAGACATTTCTCTGGGGGAAGTAATGCACCCGACCTCCCAGGGCGACAACTACTTCGGATCTGAAAGGAATCCAACCCTGCACCACTGAATGACTCAGAGTTTTTCATTTATCGAACATTTCTTTGTTTGCTTGTTTGTTTGTTTTTTGAGACAGAGTTTTGCTCTTGTTGCCCAGGCTGGAGTGCAATGGCGCGATCTCGGCTCACTGCAACCTGTGCCTCCTGGGTTCAAGCAATCCTCCTGCCTCGCCCAGCTATTTTTTTTTTTTTTTTTTGTATTTTTAGTAGAGACAGGGTTCCACCATGTTGGCCAGGCTGGTCTCGAACTCCTGACCTCAGGTGATCCAGCCGCCTCGACCTCCCAAAGTGCTGGAATTACAGGCGTATCAGACGTGTCTTTAGTACTCACCACTAAGTTAGACGTGAGGTTAAAAATATGAAAAAGACACAGTTCTGTGAAAAAATAAACAAATGAGGTCCCTAGGAGTGTGAAAAGAGGTCAGTAATCTACTGTTACTCAGAGATGTCACAGGAGGGGACTGATCTTATCAGGGAAGTTAAAGAACATGTCACAGAGGAGATGATGATAGATTTTGAAAGACATATAGGAGTTAGCCAGAAAACTAAGGAGGAGAAAGGTCTTTTAAGAAGGGTGAAAAGCATGCTTCAGTGCCTTCCCATCACAATTATAATAAAATCCAAATGTCTGTACCGTGACCCACAAGTCCCTGTATGATCTGCTCTCATCTCTTTCTGACTTTGTTTCCACTCTTTTGCCCACATGGCCTTCTAGCTGTACCTTAAACACACTAAGCGGATTCCTGCTTCAGGGCTTTTGCAATTTGCTAGTCCTTGCACCTGGAATTATCTTTCTCTGAATGTCTTGCTTCTTCGGGCCATTCAGATCTCTGATCAAATGTCATTACTTCAGAGAAACCTTCCCTGAATATAGTTCGAATAACCACCATCTTTCTTGCTCTCTCTTTCCTTACCCTGCTTTTTCTTTTATCCTTATAGCACTTTCACTACTTGAAATTATGTATTTGTTTGGTTGATTTTTTAAATTTGTGTCTCTTTTAGTAGAAGTCCAAGACCAAGTGTGATTTAGGAATGAGTGGTTTTAACATATGAAAATCAATTAATAGCTGGGCATGGTGGCCCATGTCTTTAGTTCCAGCTACTGGGGAGGCTGTGGTGGGAGGGTCATTAGAGCCCAGTTCAAGTCCAGCTGGACAACATAGCAAGACCCTGTCACTAAAAAAAAAAAGAAACTTAAAAAAATCAATTAATGTAATACAACTTACTAATAGAATAAGACAAAAACTACATAATCATCTTAATTAAAAAAAGCATTTGACAAAATCTAACATCCTTTCTTGATTAAAAAAAAAACTCAACAAACTAGAAATAGGATAGGATAGAGCTAGAATTTCCTCAACCTGATAAAAGACATCTATGAAAAACCCACATCTAACATCATGTGTAATGGTGAAAGACTGGCAGCTTTCCCCTTAAAATTGGGAACAAAAATTGTATTAGGGTTCCCCAAGATCACATCAGATTCAATGATTTGACGCAAGGATTACAGGACTCAGGAGATAGTCCTACTCATGGCTATGATTCATTACAACAAAAGATTTTGGCAGCCCGATTGGCAGACCTTTCTAAGGATTATTGTCTCGGGCCTGCTATGTTCACTCTTTTCTGCATGGCAAGAATTCCACTTTTATCACTTCTCTTCAACATTGTACTGAAGTTTCTAGCTAGGGCAATTAGGCAAGAAAATGAAATAAAGACATCCAATTGAAAAGGAAGAAGTTAAACTATCTGTGTGCAGATGACATGATCTTGTATATAAAAAATCCTAAGGAATCCACACACACACACACACACACACACACACACACACAAAGCCTATACACCAGCAATGAACAATCCAAAAATAAAACTAAGAGAAAAATTCAATTTACAACGGTATGGAAAAGAATAAAATGTAGCTGACACAGTGGCTCACACCTGTAATCCCAACACTGGGAGGCCAAGGTGAGAGGATTGCTTGAGACCAGGAGTTGCAGACTAGCCTGGGCAATGTAGTCTTTATGAAATATTTTAAAATTAGCCATGTGTGGTAGTGCATGCCTTAGTCCTAGCTACTCATGAGGCTGAGATAGGAGGATCACTTGAGCCCAGGAGTTCGAGGTTACAGTGACCTATGATCACACCACAGCACTCCAGCCCAGGCGACAAGAGTGAGACCCTATCTCAAAAAAAATAAAAGAATAAAATAGGAATAAATTAACACAAGATGTCCATGACTTATATACTGAAAATTACATAAGACTGTGGAAAGAAATTAAAGACAACCAAAATAAATGAGAAGACATACCATGTTTATGGATTGGAAGAGTTAATATTGTTAAAATCTGTTACTCCCCAAATTGATCTACAGATCTCAGATCTACAGTTCCCATCAAAATCTCAACTGTCTCTTTTGTAGAAATCGAGAAGCTGATTTAATCCTAAAATATGATATAGAAATGCAAGAGACCCAGAGTAGCCAAGATAAACTTTTCTTTCCAAAACAGAAAAAAAGTTCCTCTTACTCACATTTCCCTATACTATATTTGAGATGATGGAAAAGTTCTGGTGATGGTTGTACAACAGTGTGAAAACAGTGTGAATGTACTTTATGCCACTTAACTGTACACTTAAAATTTACTAAAATGATGGTTTTATGTTATGTGTATTTTAATACAGTTTAAAAAATTTAAAGCCACAGTTGTCTTCAGAGTGGTAGTGGCATAAAAATAGAAATCTAGATCAATGAAATAAGATGGAGAGTCCAAAAATAAACATCCTATTTATGATTCATTGATTTTTTTTTTTTTTTTTTTTGAGACAGAGTCTCACTCTGTCGCCCAGGCTGGAGTGCAGTGGCGCGATCTCCACTTGCTGCAAACTCCGTCTCCTGGGTTCTAGCCATTTTCCTGCCTCATCCTCCCGAGCAGCTGGGACTCCAGACGCCCACCACCACGCCGGGCTAATTTTTTGTATTTTTAGTAGAGACGGGGTTTCACCATTTTGTCTCGATCTCCTGACCTCATGATCCCGCTTGCCTCGGCCTCCCAAAGTGCTGGGATTACAGGTGTGAGCCACTGTGCCCGGCCTGATTCATTGATTTTTGACAAGTATGTTAAGACTTCTCAATGGGAAAAAATAGTTTTTCAACAAATGGTTCTGGATTTCCACATGTAAAATAATGAAATTGGACCTCTACCTCAAATTATATACAAAAATTAACTCCAAAAGTATCTTAGACCTAAATGTAAGAGCCAAAACCATAAGACTCTTGGAAGAAAACAGGCCTTAGATTCCTTTTTTAAGTGACCTTGAATTAGGCACTGGATTCTTACATATCACAAAAGCATAAGCGACAAAAGAAAAATAGATAAGTTGGGCTTAATCAAAATTTAAAATGTTTGTGCTTTTAAGGATACAGTCAAGAAAGTGACAAAACAATCCAAAAGATAGGAGAGGATATTTGTAAATCATATATATGAAAAGGAACTTACAGATCTGCAAAGAACTCTTACAACTCAATAAAAGACAAATAATTCAATTTTAAAGGATCAGGGTAGACATTTCTCCAAAGATACACAAATGGCCAGTGAGCACACATAAAGATGATTATCACCATTAGCCATTAGGGAAATACAAATCAAAACCATAATGAGATTTCACTTCACACCTACTAGGATGGCTATAGTCAAAAAGACAGATACAGCAATTGTTGGTGAGGATATGAAGATATCATACACTGCTGGTGGGGATGTAAAATGTAAAATGGTACAGCAGCTTTGAAAACTAGTCTGGCACTTCCTCAAAAGATTGGAGTTACCCTATGGCCCAGCAATTCCATTTCTGGATTCCCTTTCTGGATTTCATTTTTGCAAGAGAAATGAAAAGATATTTACATGAAAACACTTGCATACAAATGTTCATAGCTGTGTTATTCATAATTGTCAAAAGTGAAAACAAGCCAACATCCATCAACTGATGAATGTGATATGTAAAATGTGATATATCCATATAACAAAAAAAAAATTCATCCATAAAAAGGAGTGAAGTACTGATCCTACAACATGGATGATCTTGAAATGAAAGTGAGAGAAGCCAGTTGCAAAAGCCACATGTATGATTCCATTTATATGAAATGTCCAGAATAGACCAATCTATTGAAACTGAAAGTAGATGAGTGGTTGCCAGAGGCTGGTAGGAGAGGGGACTGCTAATATAATAGGTATGGGTTTCTTTTGGGGGAAAGGATGCATAACTCTGAATATAAAAATCTCTTTATAAGAATGAATTATGGTATGCGAATTAGGTCTCAGTAAAGCTATTTTAAAAAAGGAATTCTAAACACAGTACTATTAGAATTCCTACTCTAATCCACAGGATTGTGAAGATGATGAGATACCACACCTCGATTATGTTACATTAAATGGCAAAAGCAAGATTATCCAGGTAGGCCCAATCTAATCACATAAGCCCTTTAAAACAAGCTGTTAACAGGGAAGTCAAAGAGATTTAAGGTAGGAAAAGAATTTGTTACGCTGTTGCTGACTTGAAGATGCATGGGACCTTTTAACAAGGAATGTAGGTGGCCTCTGCAAGCCGAGAGTGGCCCCAGCTGACAGCAAGCAAGGAAATGGAAGCTTCAGTCCTGCAACCAAAAGGAATTGAATTCTGTCAATAACAGGAATGAGTTTCCAAGATGATCCTAAGCTCCAGATGAAAATAGAACAGCTAAAATACCTGTCCGCACACGTGGTGTAAGGAAAGACCAGTGATTTCAGCCTAAGTAGAGAAGCCAGTCATGCTGTGCCAGGCTTGTGAGCTACAGAACCATGACTTAATAAAAGGGTGTTGTTTAAAGCCGCTAATTCATGGTAATTTATTACTCAGCAATATAAAACATTCCCCCAAATGTTTGAAAGAAAGGAGCAAATGCTATGCACTTCCAAAAGACACACAAGTGTAATATAGCACATGTAATTATGGACTATTATGATAGAGTTTAGACCAAACATATCTGTCATAACAATAAATATAAATGGTCATGGCTGGGCACTGTGGCTCATGCCTGTAATCACAGTGCTTTGGGAGGCCAAGGTGGGAAGATCACTTGAGGCCAGGAATTCAAGACAAGCCTGGGCAACATAGTGAGACCCCTGTCTCTAAAAAAAAATTTTTTTTAATTAGCCCAGTGTGGTGGTGTGCACCTGTAGTTCCAGCTACTTGGGAGGCTAAGATGGGAGGATCACTTGAGCCCAGAAGTTCGAGGCTGAAGTGAGCTATGATTACACCACTGCACTCCAGCCTGGGTGACAGCAAGACCTTGTCTCTTAAGTATATACATATAGGTTTATGTCACCTATTAATAGAAGAAGATTTAAACCTGACTCACAAAACCCAGTTATTTGCTGTTTTCAAAAACATACCTAAGTCAAATTAAATCAAATGTTAAATATAAAAAAGATGGATGCATGTTTCTGGGATCCCACAACCACCCACACTTTTAGATCCACCAGATCCGCTGCAAGGACTCACAGGACTCAGAAACAGTTTTAGTCCCATGTATAATTTATTACATTGATTAGCAGGAGAAAAAGACATAATTAGAATCTAGAGGAATCCATGCACAGGCTTCTGAAGTGTTCTTCTCGTCAGTGGTCACATAGAATACACTTCTTCCTTAAAGAGTGAAATTCAACAATATATTTGCAGTGTTTCTTCCCCGGAAAGCCTGTTTAAGCCTCAACTTCCAGGGGTTTATTGAATGCTGGTCACGTTGGCAAAACAACCAGTCACAGCTCTCAAAATTTCAGCCTCCCAGAAGGATAGCTGCGGAATCAAAAATTGTTACTGCTTTTGCTGCCACCGCCACCACTGCAACTTCCAACCCTCTGAGACCAAAACACCTGTGAAACTATGCTTGCGAGAAGACCTGGTCTCCCCATTTGTTCTCTTCCTCATCTGCTGAGTCCCTTCTTCCAGGCTTTATGAAAGTATGTTTCCATGCAGGCATCCCAGTCACCAGAGGGAGTCTAACTGCACTGGAATCTAGGAAATGAGGTCTTTAGCTAACCAGTCTAAAATAAAGGAAAGCATGCCAGCGGGGAACAGTAGGAGGTGTTAATTGAGCCAATCTGCAGTAACTGCCACATCATCCTTCAAGGCCCAGATCATCTGTGTGCAGTTTCCGAGGTTTTCTATCACTTACTTATTCAGTCTTTGTCAATCTCCCTCTGCCTTCAACTCCTGTGGCCCTGACAGTCAGTATCACCTAGTTTAACACATAATTACATATTATATTGAGTTTTCACTTTTGTTTCATGTTTGTCTTATTTATCTAACTAAGCAAGAAGTTTCTTGAAACAGTGTCTCCTACTTAAATTCCTAATCTCTGGCATTAATTTCCCAAAGCTTAGGACATAGCAGGTCCTCATTAAATACCTCAGAGAGACTGTTTTTCACTAGAAAATAGATCCCAGTTATCAGTCACTGGATAACAAATCATCTCAAAACATAGTTTGCTTGAAACAACAATTAACTGTCTCTCCCAGTTCTGTGGATTGACTGGACCAGCTGGGGTAGTTCTCATTTGGGGTCTCTCAAGTGGTTGCAGTTAGATAGCAGCTGGGACTGGAATCATCAAATGGCTTCTGCACTCTAATGTCTGCCCCCCTCAGTACTTCTCAGTATACTCTCTGTCTCCAAAAGAGTAGCTTGGATTTAGTATGTGATGGCTCAGGAATCAAAAAAAGGCAAAGAGAGACTGCTAGTTCTCTTAAATTTTAAGTCCAAAACTGGCACACCATTTCTTCCCAATATTTTATAGGGCAAGGCACTCACAGGCTAACTCCAAACTCAAGAAGTTGGAGAAATAGACTCACCTCTCAATGAGAAGTGCTATGGGCATGCAGGGAAGTAAGGAATTGATAGCACCCACCTTTGGAGTAAGCTACCACAGAGAGTTTTAATCCATGGCATATCACACAGTTACTTAGAGTGGACTGTGCTGAGTCTAAAGATGTGAGTTTCATATCTCTTACTCTGCCATGCAGGTTATTCCAGCCAGCTGGCTGACAAATGCTTGTCATTGGTCACAAAGGCAGGACAGGGAGAATGGCTATGCCTATTCAGATATTGCTTCTCATATATGGCATCTTGATAGGCCAAGGACAATGTATAATTTCTGTTGCTTTCCAAACATCCGCAAAATGTTTTTAGTTATCTCACCAAAATGATAGGCTACTAAGACAACATGATAAAAACAGCATTAGGTTTGGTGAACACAACTTTGGTAAGAGATTTCATTTTATGAATTACTTAACATCTTTGAACCTCAGTTTCCTTATCTTTAAAATGAGGGTAAGGATACCTGCTTCACAAGATTGTTGAAAGATTAAATGGGATAATTTATGCCCATTTCCTGTAACAGAGCATTATACAAATGGAATTTATTGCATGCCCTTCTCTTCCATATCCCCAACACCTCCTCCTCACCAATTCTGAAGTACTATGTCGGATATAGGAGTCTCTACAATGGATACTTCCTAAGCAACTTATTATCTGAAAGTTATTAAAGTCAACATGTTGGCCAATTACCTTGCCATGAGAGTATTCCAAGCTTAAGTATGACATGACCCATCTTCAGTAGCATCACAGTAGTTTTGTCTGAACCTATAACCCTTCCATGTAGGCCTGTTATAAACAGTAAATAATTGTATGTGTCCTCTTTCAAACCTAAGGTCTATTTTTACTTACTGAAGGTAAAGGGAAGTGAAGACCCATCTAAGGTCATACAACTAGTAAATGTGTAAAGCAAGACTAGAATAGGTAGAGTCTAGAATTCTTAGTTCCTATATTGGGCTATTGCTGCATCCCAAGATTTGAGTTTCTGGCAACTTGGAGGAAATTTTATAATGCATAAAAAGGGCACTGGCTTAATTATAGGATCAGTGAACCACATAAAATGATTAGAAGTTTCTGCCATAGTCCTAGAGATTTTAAAAACTCAAGCTACCCTCCTGTGTCAGCCTCCCAAGTAGCGGGGACTACATGTATACACTACCATACCTGGCTACATGTTGTTCTTTTTATGAAGGCACCAATCATTGGACTAGGGGTCTACTCTACTTCAGTATGACCTCATCTAAACTAATTATGTCTGCAGTAACTCTATTTCCAAATAAGGTCATATTCTGAGGTACTGGGGGTTAGGACTTCAATATCTTTTTTTGTGGGGGTGGGGACAGAATTCAAGTCATAACAGCTTTTATGACAAATTTTAAGTCTTGGATTAAGGACTTCAGAATCTTGAGTCTGCATGGCCACAGACAAGTGGAGAATGTTGGAGGAGGTATTGAACTCTAGTATTCCCAGGTGGCTTCTGCTCTCCCTCAGAGTGAATGATAGAACACAGCTCCACAAAGAGAAGCAGACGAGATTATTTGGAGACCTTTTCCTGCTTCAAGGATTTAGAAATATGACTTACTTTTTTCTTAGTATATTTTTGGATGGAATCTATTTTTTATGTTAACCCAGCTTTGAAATCCTAGACCTCATAGAGTAGAAGATTATGTTCAAGATGAGTTTTATTTAGAAGAAAAGTTAATAAGCAAGTTTTATGTCTTATAAAAGTTAATGGGTTGCTATTCTTTATTTCTTTTCACTTTATCCTGAGTATATAGATTTAGCTCACTGAGAATTTCAGTGTGAAATCACTAGGAATCTACAATCTCTGTTTTTTGTTCAATAAGATTAATGGCTGAGCAATGACAGTATAGAGCACAGTCTGCGGATATCCTTTCTATCAGGTAGACTGCATTGTCCTAGGTTATGGGACCATGCCTTTCAGAGGCCAACCAGTTCTCTGCTTTCATTATAGGGGTAATAAGTGTTCATGAGAAGGATTGGATGTTCTTAAGAGCAGTCATCAACAGTTAGTCAACAATTAGCGTAGAAATATATGACAGTGGACCAATTGCAACTCTACAGACTCTTTTTTTTTCTCCTCCAGAATCTTCCCCAGGTGTGACAGAGGTGACCATCATAGAAAAGCCTCCTGCTGAACGTCATATGATTTCTTCCTGGGAACAAGTAAGTGTTGCCATGTGAAGTCTTTACCTCCCAACAAAGAGAGGTCAATGTAAATGTCACTGAGAAGGAAAGATTAGGGGAGGAAGAATATTTACTCAGACCACAGCTGCTTTCAAGGTAGAGTTGACCGTTTCCATGTTCCTGTTCAGCCCACTTAACAGTTCCTTTCATTCTATGCCACTGACCCAGCATGGAGTGTTTCCCCTGAGCCCCAGTCTCCTACAGCAGCAGTGGACATTCAAAGTTGTATACAGCAAAGCTAAAAATCAATTAAGGAAAAAAAAGGATATGTGTTAATAAGTGTCATGCTGTCCAGAACATGATTAAGTGTTGCACGTAACTACTAAGCAGATTAAAAGCTAATGGTTTCCAACTTTCCTCTGAACTTCAATTCGTTTATTCAATAAAAGTTTTAAGCTTCTACAATGGGCCAGACATTGTGCTTGGTGTTGAGCCCTGGGGATTAAATGGTGATTTTTTTTTTTTTTTTTTTTTTTTTTTGAGACAGAGTCTTGCTCTGTCTCCCAGATTAAATGGTAATTTTTTAAAAGGCACTGTTTTTGCCTCTTAATCTTACTGCCTAAGACATAGTATAGATTGTTATGAATGTAACTACAAACTGGCCTGAGTACTGTGAAAGAGAGGTAAAGGGAGCATTGTCTGGAGACCTGCCCTAATCTAGAGGTTGAGAAAAGTTTTCCCAAAGAAGGAATAAGAAATTGTTAACCAGGTAGATGGGATCTAGGAAGATGGGACTTTCAATCTCTATGAAGGCTTCAAGATTGGAAGGATTACATTGTTCTGAGATCACGAAGAAGGAGCACAGGAGAGCAAGGGAGAGAGAGCTCAGCAAGGACCAGGACATCCAGGGCTTCATAGGTCTTCAGCAGTTTGCTCTTTATCTTGGAAGCAAAGGGGAGTCATTGAAATGTTTTAAGTAGGGAACTATGAAGTTAGATTTATACTTTGAAAGGACCACTGTGGCTGTAGAGTAACAAATGGATTTGACTGGGGCAAGTGGCAACAAATTGCCCTACCATTTAATAAGTACCTGCTAACACTTACCCCATAAGTCATTCCATACTAAATGAATAATAACCCTGCAAGGTGGGTATTGGTATCTCCATTTTATAGATGAAGAAACTGAGGCTGAAAGAGTTTAAAGAATTTGGCTGGCACAGTGGCTTATGCTTGTAATCCCAGTGTTTTGGAAGGCCAGGGCAGAGGATTGCTTTAGGCCAGGAGTTCGAGAGAAGCCTGGACAACATGGCAATACTCCAGCTCTACAAAACAATAATGTTAATTAGCCAGGTATGGTAGCACACACCTGTACTCCCAGCTATTGGGGAGGCTGGGGTGGGAGGATCCTGTGACCCCAGGAGGTTGAGGCTGCAGTGAGCTATGATCACACCGCTGCACTCTAGCCTGAGCAACAGGGCAAGACCTTGTTTCGTTTAAAAAAAAAAAAAAAAGAAAGAAAAATTTGTTCTGAGTCTCATAGCTACCAAGTGGCAGAGCCTGAATTTAAACTTACAGTTGCCTGCCTCTAAGAACGTGTCCTTTCTGCTCTGCCAGGCTGCCCCTCTGGCAGAGGACAACACCATGGGAGTCTTGCCCTCAGCAGGCAAGCAGTCCTGCCAGCCTGACTCCCCTCCCTGGGCTGAGCTAGCAGCAGCTTTTCTGGCAGCTCAGTAACTGGGAGTTGATCCAGGACCTCAGCTCAGCAGCATCCCAACTCTTCTCACTCAGCCCCCACCTCCATTTCCACTCACAGCCCATCATAGGAAAAGGAAATTCCAGAACGGTGTCTATGAAACTCTTATTGGCTGATCCTGTCAACACCTGTTCCTGGTACTTCTGTGACTATGCCAGTCTGGCCTCATTGATGTTTTGTTCGTTATGAATAACAGTAAAAGATATGATGGAGGACATTTCTCTTGATTCTTTTTGAGCTTAGGTCAGCCCTTTAGGTATTAGTAGAACTGCCAGGCCGGTGTGGTGGCTCATGCCTGTAATCCCAGCACTTCAGGAAGCCGAGGCAGGCAGATCACGAGGTCAGGAGTTCGAGACCAGCCTGGTCAATATGGTGAAACTCGTCTGTACTAAAAATACAAAAATTAGCCGGGCATGGTGGTGCACGCCTGTAGTCCCAGCTACTTGGGAGGTTGAGGCAGAAGAATCGCTTGAACCTGGGAGGCGGAGGTTGTAGTGAACTGAGATCGCACAACTGCACTCCAGCCTGGGCAACAGAGCAAGACTCTGTCCCCACCTCCCCCTGCCAAAAAAAAAAAAAAAAAAAGGAACTGCCTCAGGGCTCTTTTGTGAGAGTCAGATCCTCGTGATTTCCTGTCTGCTGAGGACCTGGATTGGAAGATGAGAGGACAGGAATGCCTTGTCTAGGGTGGAACACTATTATGTTGCTTTGGAATAAAGTGATTTCTGAGGCATATTCTTCCTTGTGTCTTGTACCATACAGTCCTTAGAGCTCTTTAAGGAGAAGACTTTACCCATTTATCCCAGTTTTACTTATACTGTAGTTTCTTCATTTGGAGCTGCCTTCCATAGCTGTGTTTCACGGATAGAGTCTGCAGGGGATCTCTTGGTATCTAATCTGCCTCCTGGACAATGCAACTTTATTAGGTTCCCTTTTAGCTTAGACTGACACTTAGGGAAATGCAGTTGTAGTGCTAGATAAATAGCCATCAGAGGTCTAAAAGGATTAAGGGGTAAGCATGAGAGAAAGAGATTTTTAACTAACTGAGACAGTTAATGGAACATTTTCTTCAGACATATTCAGTCGGGAGAATACTTGTGAAGGTACCTAAAATAATCAGATACATAGATTTGGAATTTTTGAGTTCTTTAGTTAAAATATCTCAGATCTAAGTTCAAATATGCTAAATCCAATATACAAGCAAGCTAGGTGTGGTGGTGCACACCTATAGTCCCAGCTACTTGAGAGGCCAAAGTGGGAAGATTGCTTGAGGCCAGGAGTTCAAGAACAGCCTGGGCAACATAATGAGACAACTCCTCAACCCCTGTCTCTTAAAAAATAAGTAAGTAATAAAAATTTTAAGAATAAGATGCTAACAGTATTAGCATCAGTAATGTAAAAACGTTTCTTTCACCTGAGTTTGGCATGTCTGGGCTTGTGAAGGCCTGGGATGCTTGGAAGATAAGATAGCCTTTGGGGTGTGTACCTTTTAAGATTCGTTTTTGTGTAACACTTTTTTTCTGATTATGCTAAACAAAACAGTCAAAAAGGTATACTGAAAATACAAAAAAAAAAAAGAAAAAAAAAGTCTTCTAGGATTTTCCTACCTAGACATAGCCACAGTTGGCGTATTTTTGGTTATGTGTGTGGGTGAAGGGTAGGCATTGGGATCCCTTACAAGTCCATGAATGGGAAGTGGTCCATGGACTCCTTGAAATGTATGTCATATATGTTTTTTTTGGGAGGCGGGGGAAAAGGCTTTTTCAGATTCTCAAAGGGACTCATAACCCCAAAAAGTTTAAAACAGGTTTTTGTATAATTTTTTCATTCAAAATGGGTCAATACTCAACGTGCTATTTTCTTACCTACTTTTGTCCCCTGAGCAGTGGAGGGTAGAAGTTTTGGACTGCTCTGAAACTCCCTTGTCTCACTTTCTCACCCTAGAGGTTAATGAAGAGCATGTTGACACAGGAGCAGGCTTGATAAGCCACCCCTGCTGTGTGCCTGCTTCCAGAAGTGCCTGTACCAGAGAAGCAGGAGGATCCCAAGGGGCTGATAATTCCTGCTTCTCTAGAGAACTGACTCTAGGGACCTGTCTCCTTGGAGACACCTCATTTAGAGCCCAGCCTCCATCTGGTATACCTGGTGACCACAGCTGCATAAATACACTCAGATAAGGCCCCTAAGAAGGGGCCCTCTGCCCCTTTGGGCAAATATAGCCCTCTGGGAAGCTCACTGAGATACGTTATACTAGTAAGGATAGGGAAGCATTTTAATGTGGGAAAAACACACTGGAGTAGAAGTCTTATGCCAGCTCTGGACCCTTGGCTAAGTAATGTAACTTCTCTGCATCTCATGTTCATCATGTATAAAATAAGTAATTTGAAATCAGTGTTATTGAAGGACTCGTCCAGCTGTAATCTAGTCTTTTGTGATTCTATACTGCAAATCCAGGAAGAAAGATTGACAACCAAAACCTAAATGATCATATACCTGCTGCAGTCCCCTGAGGTTGGAGGGAAATGTGAACAACCTTTTTCCATGTTTATATATTTCACCATTTTTTCTTCTTAAATACACAATTTCAGTTTGTCTGCCTCTGTGCAGTTGTATGATTCATGTTCATTGTGCCTGCTACCTGCCTTTTATCATGATGGTCCATAGTAAGGCCCAGTGTCTACACTGAGCTTTTCATCTCTCAAGCACCAGAAAAGCATCTGCCTCTTAGTTCTCATAGCATCCTGGTGCCAGGAGAGTTCTGTTATTATTAAGCATTTCAGTGACATTTCATAGTTGCAGACGGCTTTACAATTCTTGATTGGTTACACCCTCCAATCCCCACATAAAAATTCAGTTTACTGCTGGTGAAACCATGGCCCACAGAAACCAAATGATTTGGCAGAATATCTCCTTTTTTTCCAGACTCAGTTTTTCTACAGTCTACAGAGTGGGTTCTGAACCTTCTTGAAGATCTGTTTGTTACACGCCCCACTGTAAATTTATGATAAGCATTTCCAGTAGAAGAAATCATCCTGTGACACCATGTGACTAGTGACCCCCTCACTTCATGCTCTTACTCTGCCTGGGAGATTCTCTGTGTTCTCCACCAGTCAACCCTTCTCCCTAGCACTTCACTTCTTTCTCCTGGCAGCTTCCCCATAGGGGCCTCCCATCTCTTTAAAATTAAAAACAAAAAACCTTCAACATATGTCTCCTTCTAGCTATTTAGCTATTTGTTCCTTTTCATGCCAAGTGTGAGGAAAAATTGTCTACACCAGGGGTTGGGAAATGTTTTCTTTAGAGGACCAGATAGTTTATGCTCTGGCATTAGAGTCTGTGTCACAACTACTCATTTCTGCCATTGTAGCTGTGAAAGCAGCCATCAAAAGTACTGAAATGCATGGGTGTGACTGTGTTCAAATGGAACATTTTTACAAAAACAGGTGACAGGGTGGATCCAGTGGCCATAGTTTACAAATTACCATCCTTCCTTCATTTCTCAGTTATTCATCCTGCCACAGCCTCTCTTTAGCCACCACCATTCTTGGATACCATTCTGTCAAAATCACTGGGACCTCTTCATGGCTAAAGACATACTTCATCTCACTTGGTATGGCTCCTGCATGCCCCACAGTTAGCCACTCCCTTCTCTGCTAGCCTCTCTTCCCTTGGATGCAGAAGCACAACTCTCTTGATTCTTTCCTTCCTTGCAGACTCTTCCCTCCTAGTTCTCTTTGCCCCTTCAGCTCCACAACACTTATCTATTAAACATTTGTCTCTATTTAAATTAGGAATATGTTTAGCTTAAGGAAAGATAAACTAGCAATAGCTTAAGCAAATAGGAATGAATATTTTTCATGTAACAAGTCCTGAGGTAGACAGTTGCAGTTGGTTCATCAGTCCTGACAATGTTAAGCCGTTATCTCCATAATTATTTTGTCCTTTTTCTTTATGGTGCCTCTGAGTAGAAAAAACACACACTGTTTTTCCTCTGCTGTTACTCCGCAACAATCAACACAGAAAATTTCCATAACCAAATGTGTGTGTGTTGCAAGGGGGAGTTCCCAAACACATCAACAAGCTATCAGTTCTGCAGTGAATACCAGCTGGGTGTCCTCTAATTCAGTTCCGACACTATCTCCCTGGAGATAGCATCAGATCCCGTAGGTTAAGGGCTCAGTCTCACAAGACTGCCCCTCACTTCCAATGCCAATTGCAAGTCCCAAGTTGTTTTACCTGTGCCTCTGAGCCACCAGCTATAAATTGGGGTTCCCAGGCCCCCTCCTCAGGTTCAATTAATTTCCTAGAGTGGCTCACAGAACTCAGAGGAACACTTTCTTAACATTTACAGGTTTATTACAAAGGATACAGAGGAAGAGATGCACAGGGCAAGGTGTGGTGGGAGGGGCGTGGAACTTCCCTGCCATCCGAGAGCACGCCACCCTACAGGAACTTCCATGTGCTCAGCTGTCCGGAAGCTCTTCAAACTCTGTCTTTTGGATTTTTATGGAGGCTTCATTATGTAGACATGATTGATTAAACCATGAGCCATTGATAATCAACTTACCCTTCAGCCCCTCTTCCCTCCCTGAGGTTAGGGGGTGGGGCTGAAAGTTCCAACCGACTGCCTGCCTTGGTTGTTCTGGTGGTCATCCCCCATCCTGCAGCTACCTTGGAGATGCCAGTCATTTGTCAGCTCTTTAGCACACAAAAAGACGTCACTTTGGAGATTCCAAGGATTTTAGAAATTGTATGCCAGGAATCTGGGACAGAGACCAAATATATATTTCACAGTATCATAGTGGCAAAATAACTGCTACAGTCTGAGCTATCATTTCCAAGCTCAAAAAACAAAAAAGAGGTAAGGGATGTTGCCAGGCACATCTGTCACCTTTTAACAGGACAGTGAAAGTTTTCTTAGAAACCTTCTCTTTTGGATTTGTGTTTACATTTTATTGTCCAGCAGTAATTGCAGGAGGTTCTGAAAACAAGTATTTAATAGGACACATTGCCATCTCAAACAAAATGAAGGTTCTGCGAAGGAGAAAAAGGAAGGTGGATTTGAATAAGCAATCCATGTGTCTGACACAGCTTCCTCTGCCCCTTCCCTCATTTCTCTTTCTGTTTCTAGTGCCCCACACAGTATTTATCCCATAATAGATACTTAATAAATGTGAAATGAGTAAGTGAATTAGATAAAATGCAAAAATCAGGAAGAGTGTCAAGCCTTCCCAAGGTTGCCTAACTTCTTTTCCACAAGCAATCCTTAATTTCATTCCTGAGACTCAGGCTACCACACCCACCATCTCTGAAGCAGATCGGCTATAGATGCAAAGGCTTCTCCCACTAATTCCCCCAGTGGTAGAATTTTGATGATTATATAAACTTGAGGGTATTACTCTTCTGAAGGTTGCCTCGTATGAGCTCTGTCAGACACACAGCTTCACCAAGACTTGTGGTGCCTCTAGACAGGCCAATATTTATATATTTTTTTCTTCACATATTTTTAAAGGGAGACTGATGGTTCTGTGAAGAAAGGATTTTGGAAAAAGTGTGCTACCTTTCCTTTGGCTGTTAAGCAATGCAGCTCTGGCCCCAAACTCTCATACCCTACTCAACAAAACAAAAGGGTTCAGTTAACCAAGCCCTCCACCTCTCCTAAGGTGGGAATTTGAGAATATATTTGGGAATTCTCTTGGGGATCTCACACCATCCCTCTACAGTTCATCCAGGTTTTCCTCCACTTCGTGGAATGTCTTCCCTGAGAAGAGTTTCAGGAGATGCCATTGTGCTCATTGCCACAATTTCCAGCAATGTTTTCATGCTCCTTGATGGACGTCCTGGGCAGCTCTTCACCTGGCCGTGGTTGCAGACCAGCCAGAGAGCCAGCTCAGCATGGACCAGCACCTACAGAGACATTGATTTTTGTCCTCTGGCCCCTATGCTGACCTGATCCTGCATCTGCTCCCCAGTTGGGAAGTGGCCTCTAAAAGTGAGGGGAACAGTGGGGTGCAGGATTGTCCAGGAGTAGAAAAGGTGAGTAGAAGGCAATGGACAGCCCCTAGCCCTTCCCTTGAGGCCCAGTGCTATTGGTTTTCTGGAATCTTGCTGATAGCTCCCAAAACAAAAAAGTGGCTCAAGTCCTTCATCCAGTGAAGTAGTAACAGAGCTTGTGGTGGACTCTTTCTAAAGCAGCTTAAATAAACCATTGTAGATTGTCTCAGGAGAAGAAAAGAAAGATTAAAAATTAGGAACTATGTGACAGAATCACCACTGGGCTAGAGATTGCAGATACCATCTTGATGCAATCAGCTGTTATTTCAGACACCAGTCGTTGTTATTCTCCCTTGTTGGCTTTCTCCCCAGACCCTCCCTCCAATCCTGATATTACCCTCCTCCATTCATTTTCTACCAATCTTCTTCCTCCCTGCCCTCCTATCATACCCACCAAAATATAGACTGGGCATGGATCTGTGCAGGAAGAAGCCCTCTGATGTGGGCAGATTGCTCCCTGTGGAAAAGCAAACTCTTTTCCAGTTGGTTAGAAGAGAAATTTTAAAATGGCAGTAACTGAGTCACTGGCCAGAAAAAAAAAAAAAATGGTGAAATACGTTAAAATTAGGAGAGGTTGTTTACTTTTCTCTCCAACCTTAAAGGACTGAAGCAGGTATGTGGTCATTTAAGTTTTAGTTGTGAACCTTTCTTCCTGGATTTGCCCCACTCAGAAGAGCTACATGCAGTAGGAAGGCTGGAGAACTGCAGGCAGATGTTTTTCATGAATTTGGTTTACTTGAAAATTTTTATGTATATTAGTATTTGAAATGTGTGTTAAATATTTGATTTCACAGATTTTTTTCTATTTGTATGAATTTTGAATAATTGCAAAAAATATTGGTATAAAATAATACCAAAACTTATTTCTTGGGTGAAATAAATACCATAACAAATGTTATAATTACTGTTACTGGAAGTATTCAGCCTGACTTACATATGAACAATGCCAAATAGTCCACCTGCCCTCAGCCTGGGTCTCATGGAATCCCCATTAAGAAAGGCTGATAGACAGTAGTTTCCTTGTCTTCACCACTAGATGGCGCTAGTGATCAAAATGTCAGAGCGATGCTGGCCTTTTGGGGCGACGAGAGGAGCAAGGACCTTGCAGAACACTGGTAACTGTAGGCTTCCCGTACCAGGGTTTTAGGGGTGGGAGAAAGGCATTCCACAAGTGCATTTTTTCTTCTGAAAGCACAGATAATGTGGCCACACAGGAGGCACTAGGAGCAAGCCCCTAACTCCAAATGGTAGGAAAGCAAATTGGTCCAAGTAGTCTTGAGAGTCTCTTAAATTTCACATTTATGAGACTGGGTACTAAATAATGGACACAGAAAAAACAAAACTTGATCAGAACATACATTTTAGTTCATAAAGGAAATTTAAAACCTGTTCATTAAAATGACAGCTGTTGTCCATTTAATAATCTAAAAACACTGCTTTAAATCTCTGGCAAGCTTGAAGCTTTCTCTTTAGTTATAGTTCCTGAAGATGCTGTGGCTGTGAATAATAATAATTTCCTAGTCTCCTCTCTTCCTGTCAAACTCACACCCCCTCGTACTGCCAGCGTTCTGTATGTTAAGTCTTAGAGTTTATTCTTGAACCTAGATTCACACAGTGACATGTTCAAGGTCACTCAGCTACTGGCAGATTTGGGAAGTGAACTCAGATCGTCCTTCTACATGATGCTTTCCCATGCATTGGGTACCTAGAACTGACTGACAGGATGAATGAACTAAGGCAGTCCTGACATAAGCAGTTGTCAATATCACATCTCAGAAGGGTCCAGTAAGCCACAAGCTTGGATAGTTATTAACATGTTGCCTCTTTGCCTCTGTAACTACATCAAGAAGTCACTCTAGGGGGCCCAGGAAATGAATTGGAGAACTCATCCTTTGCACATTCCAGGGATTTGAGTTGGCTAGGGAAGACTGGTCATACACACACACAGATGTGAGTTACTTAGAATGTAGGGCTTGTTCCTGGTATCTCCTGAAAGGATGCTAAGCTGCTTCTTTGTTCTCTCCGCCAACGGTTTGGATGATTTCTTATCCAACAGTTTTGGATGATTTCTTATCCAACAGTTTTGGATGATTTCATATCCATGGATATGTGAAATATTTGAGTATATACGGTTACCTTCTAAGAGCTGTCAGAACTTAGACATTGCATAAGTTTTCTGGAAATAATATACTCTTCACTTTTTTTTTTTTTTTGAGACAGAGTCTCTCTTTGTCGCCCAGGCTGGAGTACAGTGGCACAATCTCGGCTCACTGCAAGCTCCGCCTCCCAGGTTCATGCCATTCTCCTGCCTCAGCCTCCTGAGTAACTGGGACTACAGTTGCCCACCACCACACTCGGCTAATTTTTTGTATTTTTAGTAGAGATGGGGTTTCACCGTGTTAGCCAGGATGGTCTCCATCTCCTGATCTCATGACCTGCCCACCTCGGCCTCCCAAAGTGCTGGGATTACAGGCACTCTTCACTTTTAAGATGCTCTCATTTGTCCAATAATTTATTTGAGAAAATAATATATGAGCATGGGTCTGATACATACGGCAGTGATTGCTTTGCTTGAACATTGTCAGACTTTACCTAGGACTTCCCCCTCTTGCCATGTTCCCCTGTCTCCTCTTCAGCTTGTTCCCTTTGAGCTCCTTTGTCAGGTGGCTGCCCATTGAGGCATTATCATGGCAGAGCAGGTACCTGGTTTGCATTAGCTGCTGAAGAAAAAAAAGGCAAACTGGAACTCTGCTTGCAAGACCCCAGTGCCTCTCTAATAGAGTTTTGTAGGTAACTATCAGAGCCTTCCTATTTCAGGGATCTATAACATGCTAAACATGTCCCCAGTGCCTTAAGCCATAGCTCTGTACCCTCTTTCCCAGCCCTGACCTGACACTTAGCTGCTTTGTGATTCTAGAAGAATAACTGTATGATGCCTGAAGATGTGAAGAACTTTTACCTGATGACCAATGGCTTCCACATGACATGGAGTGTGAAGCTGGATGGTGAGTCAGCCTCCTTGCTATAGGGAGATTGAATGGGACAACTCTGAGGGCCCTTTCACTTTTGAGTCTTTGAATCCGGATGATTTTCATGGGTGCCCCTCAAGTGCCATGTCCAGAAGCTGTGATTATGTCCCAAAACTAACAGATGCCATCATTGCTTCATCCACCACAAACCCCACGACAGTCTAGCAGTATGGAACTGGGAAGTTCAATTTAGAGGATTCCTGTAGGAATAGGGTAGAGAAAACCATTAATTACTACATAAAAAGCCCTAGCCACCTCAGACTTAAAGCCTCAGAGGGCTCTACCTCCGAGCAAACCCCTCAGGGTAGGCTGCATTGACAGTGTCTAGTGTTTATGATGGGGGCCACTTATCTCTTTCAGGATCCTTCCTTTATTCCCACCATCATAAAGACCTCAGGGCCCTTATCCTCAAACCAGAGTCTTTGCTTCTGTCCTTCACATCACGTCAGCCTAAGTCACCAGCTACCTCAATTCACAGGCTGCCATCTTTTGTCTAGGACAAAACATTTGTGTGTGGATGTGGGAACGCACAAGTTTGTACATGTCAGATTGTAGGTACTATGTAGGCATGAAAGGCAGTGCTGAACATTTAGGTGAAGACTCTTGAAAACATTTCATAGGCTAGAAAACCCTGTCCAGCCACAAGAGCCCAGCCCATTCATGGCACAGATTCCCCAGCCCCTCCCCTCCAGCCCCTCCCCTCCAGTCCATTATTGTCTCTGACTCCAACCAGATCTACTTTGGCCTTGGGAAGTACCCTACATTTCCCCACTGCTGTCCCTAAAAATGCAGTGACTTCTGTTGCACTGCAAATCTACAGAGCAGACTTCTCCCCCTCGTTGCCTCAGCCTTCTACCTACACACCTGAGTTCCCTGTTTGGGTGATTTCCAAAGCCTTCCAGTCTATCGTGCACTGCTGGTCAGAGGTACTTTTTTTTTTTTTTTTTTTTTTTTTTTAAGATGGAGTATCACTCTGTTGCCCAAGCTGGAGTACAGTGGCGCGATCTCTGCTCACTTCAACCTCCGCCTCCCGGGTTCAAGAGATTCTTCTGCCTCAGCCCCCTGAGTAGCTGGGATTACAGGCATGTGCCACCACGCCCGGCTAATTTTTGTATTTTTAGTAGAGACAGGGTTTCACCATGTTGGTCAGGCTGGTCTTGAAGTCTTGACCTCATGATCCGCCCACCTTGGCCTCCCAAGGGAGGGATTACAGGTGTGAGGCACCGCGCCCAGCCAGAGGTACTTTTTTATAGCTTGCTAGTGAATATTGAACATTGGCTTTTATCTTAGAATCATTTCCTCCTATGGCTTAGAAACCATCCTTGTCACCAGCATCAGAACCTTCTTTTATAGCATGGCCGTGGCTTTTGGTGTCTGGAGCAACAGAGAGGGGTCAGAGACTAAACCAACTGGCAGACTCTCCCTGGCCCACATCCTTGCAACAGGCCAGCCCCTTTATATGCCTGCTTCAGAGAATAAAAGTTTTATGAATGAGTCCCAGTTCATTATTGCAATACCTTCTCTAATTTAATCTCCCCAAGCCCAGTCTTCTTATCCCCATTACCATACCCATTATATAGTGAACAGCTTAAGTCAGTGGCAGAAAAGGCAGCAGAGGCATCTTCTGATGTTTGCCTCTTCAGTGGTCTTTTCTTCTTAGACATTCCATGGTCTTTACACAGGTTGTTTTATTGCTTTAAACCATTCCAGTTTTTTCAGCAGTCAAATAAAGAAAACATGCAGCTTCCTAGTCCGTATTTACACCCTAATCACAGAAGACTAGAACCAAGCAAGAAGGCTGCCAAATTCTCATCACTGAGTAAGGGAAAGTGATACAGAGAAGGGGGGATTTTGTTTTTTATCATGAAAGCTTATAACAAGAAGAATAGAAAGGGCCCATTATGTAATCAGAGCTATTACTCCTTCAGAAAATGTTTATGCAGAATACTTGCTAAACAAAGGAAAGAGGGAGCAAAAACATTTTAAAGTCCTTTACCCTTCAGATGTCCCTAAGCTCAGATTTCCCAGTTCTTTGTTGGTATTCCCTTTGAAATTTTTCTTCCACTCTACCCTAATACATACAATGGGGGCTCTTCATCACCCGTGGCCTCCAGTTCCTTTTTTTGTATGAAAGGTTGGTACCTTGGAATATGCAGTGAGTAATCCTCTTCTTCCCACCTTCCATCAGATTCCTCAGCCATGGGGCCAAACAATACCTGGGCTTAGGTTATTCAAGCAGAATCTCATGATAACCATTGTAACTAGGCTGTTACTCCATGTAATTCTCCTTAACGCATGTTCCCCTAGAGCACATCATTCCACTGGGAAGCATGGCAATTAACAGCATCTCAA
The DNA here is from genome assembly GCF_028878055.3 of Symphalangus syndactylus. Classification (NCBI taxonomy): domain Eukaryota; kingdom Metazoa; phylum Chordata; class Mammalia; order Primates; family Hylobatidae; genus Symphalangus; species Symphalangus syndactylus. The sequence goes on from NC_072423.2 coordinate 49,883,581, forward strand.
AACTGACTCAGCTCACCCAGTCTTCCATGTATTCACTTCCTAATGCACCCACTCTGGCAGACCTGGAGGACGATACACATGAAGGTAGGAAGAAGATGCCAAGGTTGGTATCTTTGTTTCCAGCATCCAGCTCCATGCCTGGCACGTAGTAGGTACTTAATGAATCTTGGTGCATGAATGAATGTTAAAGATTAAACTTCACTCAACATTTCAGTATCAAGAGGATTCAGGGAACATGATGATCTAAATACAGCTCCTTTCCTCTCCATTCTTACCTCCAAGCTCTTTGCCACTTCTGAGTGAAATGGCTCAAAAGTCAAGTGGCTGCTAAAACCTAGGAACAACTGAGTATAAGTGAGGACTTAGTCAGAGTTGTGTTTGGTCACATATAACAGATGTAGTTACAATGTTTAAATAGCAATTTATTTTTCTCATAACAAGAAATCTGGAACTAGGCTGATGTAGCTGCTTGAGAAAGTCAATGATAAAGTCTCCCTCTGGCCTTGTGCTGCACCAGGCTTTGGATATGGTTTTCATCCTTATAGTTGAGGAAGGTGGGCTTTTCCTGTCAGGAAAAAAGATGAGTAAATGGCAAAGGGCAAAATACCTAGCTGTTTGCAGAATCTCTCCCTTTTGATCAAGAAAACAATAGTTTTCTCAGCAGCACCTCCTAATAGCTATTAGAAGAGTCAAATGGCCACCCAGGTTGCCAGGGGTCTGAGAAGGTAAATACTTTTAGTTGTGCAGTATGGCTTCCTTAAACAGAACTGGGCTTTCATTAAGAAAGGAAGGAAGAACAAATAGTGAATAGGCAACTAATGTCTCCAATACTAAGATCTTGGGGTTCACTAAGCCCTGGCAGAGAAAACTGATGTAAGGGTTTCTCCTCCGATTGGATGAGCAATTGAAGAATAGTAGCAGAGAAGTTCAGGGGCAGAGGCTAGACAGTGATGGGTCCTGGAAAGAGCCTGTCACACAAAGATTTGTGGAATTTCCAGGGGTAGGAAAAAGGTCTCACTGTCTTTATATGTGTGGGGTGGGCTTCTCTAAAAGGTGAAGAAGTAGTCAAATAGGTGGGCTAAGTCTTCCCTGCTCTTGAGGCTGGAAGAGAAGAGGTAGAGTAGATAACAGAGAGGCTTCATGGGATCACATTGTTCCACATACAAATAGGGATAAAAACCACTTGGCCTTCTGACACCTGCTAGATTCATGCATTTTAGGATAGTGCAACAAGTATACCTAAGTCTCGTTAAACCTAAATGGAAAAACAGTGACTTATCTCAGGGGACTCAGCAGACAGAGAGAGGATCATCAGGAAAAAATAGAATACACAATCAGCCGGGTACAGTGGCATGAGCCTGTATTCCTAGCTACTTGTGAGGCTGAGGCAAGAGCATCACTGGATCCCAGGAGATTGAGGCTGTAGTGTGCTATTGTCACCTCTGTAAATCGCCACTGATCACTTGAGCCCACGAGTTTGAGGCTGTAGCATGTTGTGATCACACCTGTGAATAGCCACCACACTCTAGCCTGGGCAAAATAGTGAGAGCCATCACTATTTAAAAAAATACACAACCAGAGAAATAAAACTGCTAGAGGACACAGATAAAAACCTAAATAAGAACAAGAATACTTAAGGAGATATAAGACAACATAAAGACTTTCTAGGGATAAAAACAAAGATTCTCAAACAATTGACTACATGAATTGAAGAAGAGTATATGTATTTTATTGAGACCTGAGTTAGCCCGAAAAATCAAGTGCAGGAAATATCTTAAAGCGTAGATGAATAAGTTTAAAAGAGGGGAATTATGAGGGAAAAGGTAGGAATTAAGAGAAGTGGAAAATAGATTCAGGACACTTTGCATTGGAATGATAGGTGCTCAAAAAAGAGAAAATAGATGGAAAGGCAGTAAATACATACTAATAAAAGACACCTCTCTGCAGATGGAAAGGGCCCACCTAGACCCAAGTTGAACAGATGAGAAAACACAGACACTTATGCATATCCTGATGTGGAGAAAATTACAAGCTTCTAGGCAAAAATAACAAATTACTTGTGAGGGAATAATAAGCAGACTGACATTAACTCAGCAGATGAGGACACACAACCCCATGAGTGAGAACCAGCACAGATAACAGGTAACACAGATCAGCAGTGGTTACCAGAGGCTTGGGGTGGGGAGGCTGGACAGGGAAAGGCGAAACGTTGGTCAACAGGCACAGTTTCAGTGAGACAGGAGGAATAAGTTCTGGTGATCTGTTGCATAGCATAATGACTATAGCTAATAATGTATATTTCAAAATAGCTAAAAGAAAGGATTTTAAATGTTCTCACCACAAAGAAATGATAAATACTAGTGGTGGATATGCTAATTAGCCCGATTTGATCTTTCCACAATGCATATACATCTTAAAATAGCATGTTGTTCTCCATCAGTATATAAATATATACAATTATTATTTGTCAATTAAAAATAAAACTTTAAAAAAATTTTAATTAAGAAAAAAGAGGGCCGGGTGCGGTAGCTCACACCTGTAATCCCAGCACTTTGGGAGACCGAGGGGGGCGAATCATGAGGTCAGGAGATCAAGACCATCCTGGCCAACATGGTGAAACCCCGTCTCTACTAAAAATACAAAAATTAGGCAGGCGTGGTGGCGGGCACCTGTAATCCCAGCTACTCGGGAGGCTGAGGCAAGAGAGTCACTTGAACCCGGGAGGCAGGGGTTGCAGTGAGCCAAGATCATGCCACTGCACTCCAGGCCGGCAACAGAGCAAGACTCCATCCCAAAAAAAAAAAATTCAAAAGAGATCCATTGGTACTGCTAAGAGTGACGTTATTAGATACAGAGTACAAAACAATATGCTTAGATGCCCCTGTGGAGGTAAAACCAAACTAAAATTTCAGGGAGGAACTGAAAACAGTGACATTGTAGATTTGAAAAAAAAAAAAAAAAATTCAAATATTGACATTGTGTTTATAATATGGCAGAATCTCTTTTACCAGAGCAAGGCTTCTGCAGGTAATACTCTATACTCTGGAAGAAGTTTAAAAGCATGTGTCTTAAAGGACTGGAGAGTAGTCAAAAGCAGGCAGAAGCTGGAATGGTGTCTACGTTGGCAGAAGGGAGCCACATTGAGTTTTCTGTTCTTATAACTTTTCACCTGAGGGCAGACCTCAGTCAGCGCCAGGCAGGGCTGCCAAAACTTGGTGGGAACATATCAACTGGACTTTTTATTTCATCCAAGATGGAGTAACAGAAGAGATTTATCTACCCATCTGGAGCAACAATGACAAACAACAGACAAAATATATAAAACAATGATTTTCAAGCACTGATATGAAAAATGCAGTGGTTTGGATTACTAGTGGCTAAGACATTGCAGAAGAAGAGACTAGAGAACTTCAACACATAATAGAAGCTATCTAAAGTTACACAGAAAAATATTATTTATAATGAAAACAGCATCAGTGACCTGAGGGACAACACATGGTATAATGTATGTGTAATTGAAGTCTTTGAAAAGAGGGGTCAGGGGCTAGAAAATATTTGAAGAAATAATGGCTCAAAAGTTTACCAATCATGGTAACTATAAATCCTCATATCCAATAAGCCTAATAAGCCAGGAACAAGAAACACAAATGATAACAAGAAACACCATAATCAGATTGTTCAAAATCAAAGATAAAGAGAAAATCATAAATGCAGCCAAAAGGAAAAGACAAATTACATACAAGAGAACAAAGATAAGGATAACAGCATATTTCTCCTTAAAAGCAATTCAAGTGAGATAAAATACTCGAAGGAAAAAATAGGTTGGTCAGTCGTTCACGCCTGTAATCCCAGCACTGTAGGAGGCCGAAGCCAGAGGATCACTAGAGCCCAGGAGTTTGAGATCAGCCTAGGCAACATAGCGAAACTCCATCTCTACAAAAAATTTAAAAATTATCTGGGTATGGTGGCCACACCTATGGACCCCAGCTACTTGGGAGTCTGAGGCAGGAGGATTGCTTGAACCCAGGAGGTCAAGGCTACAATGAACCATGTTCATATGCCACTGCACTCCAGCCCAGGTGATAGAGTGGAGACCCTGTCTCAAAAAAAATAAAATAAACCTAGAATTCTATAACCATTGAAAATATCTTTCAAAAACAAAGGACTTCCAGTCTGTCTCCCTGGATCTTAAAAAGTCCTTTTTGAAGAGCAATCTGGCAACATCTATTCTATTGCAGGGAATCTGTCCCATATAATGAAAGCACCAGAATATAAGGGCATGTACAGAGAAGATTATTGTAGCATTCACAACCAAGTAATGGTAGGCAAATGCCTATCAATAGAGGAATGGTGGAATAAATGAGGGTACGTCACTCCCACAGACTATGAAATAGTCATTTAAAAAGAATGAATTAGAGTTATGCCACATGACTTAGAGGGCTTTTCCATGGTTCTGACCGGGCGCGGTGGCTCACTCATGCCTGTAATCCCAGCATTTTGGGAGGCCGAGATGGGCAGATCACTTGAGGTCAGGAGTTCGAGAGCAGTCTGGCCAACGTGGTGAAACTCCGTCCCTACTAAAAACACAAAAATTAGCCAGGCGTGGTGGCACATGCCGGTAGTCCCAGCTACTCGGGAGGCTGAAGTAGGAGAATTGCTTCAACCCAGGAGGTGGAGGTTGCAGTGAGCCGAGATTATGCCATTGCACTCCAGCCTGAGCAACAGAGTGAGACTCCGTCTCAAAAAAAAAAAAAAAAAAAAAAAAAAAAAAAAAAAAAGCTAGATTCAAGTAATGTGTTTGCTATCCCACTTTTATAGAATAAACAATCTCAGGAAAGGAAATGAAGTTATGTCAGCATCAAGCCATTCAGATTGCTCTGTGGTCCCACTTCCAAGAAGTTCAGTTTGCTTTTCTCTTGCCTCCTTTTCCCAGATTCCCTGACATTGTCCGTTGCTGATAGAGAAACCCAGACAGAAGGCCTAGTCCATGAATGAGATTAGGGCTTTAATTCAAATACAGAATTTATTTGAAAATACTACTTAAATATATGTTTGAGATAAGGCTTTTTCCTTCTGTTTTTTCCACCTAGCAAAGTTGGATATATAGGTATGTGTTTGAGTTGAGTTTGTTTGAACATTACCATTAACTTCTGGATTTGCAGCCGGTGATGATCAGCCAGAGAAGCCTCACTTTGACTCTCGCAGTGTGATATTTGAGCTGGATTCATGCAATGGCAATGGGAAAGTTTGCCTTGTCTACAAAAGTGGGAAACCAGGTAAGAATTGTTTACAAGCGTGGTCCTGTAGTTTGGCTAGGGTCTTGCCTGACCTTGCTTGTCAGCCATGGCTCAGGAGACACATAACCTCCTTGGCCTCTTGAGATGCTCCCAGGTTCCTTGTGTGTCCCAAACCCAAAAACCCCTTTGGTTCTCTCTGAGCATCACCCTCTGGGCTAATTATTAGTTCTTTTATCCATCTTCATTTGTGAGTTATTGCCAAATAGTTGATGGGATTAGGATAATATGGGAGTAAAAACCAAAAGAAATAGACATTTTGTTTATAGACTCCTACAGCAAGTTCATGCACTAGATAAGCATCCAGAAAACACATTACCTTTTATCTTTCTTTTATACTTCTATATCTAGGCCAATTAACAGCAATAAAAACCTGAATTACTAGACCAAAGACCCCAGATGGGAAATTAAAAGCCTCTCTGCCCTCAAGCAGCAGCTGCCACCTAGCTCCCTAACAGCACTTCAGACCCCAGCCTAGGGACTGTGAAACTACAGAGCTGGACAATGGCAGCCCTCTTCAGCTAGCTGTCTGGTAGGGGTGAGAGGATACAGACACCAGGATTTACCTCTGGGGAAAGGAGAAATCATCCAGCTGGAGGAGTTGTTGCAAAGTAGTCTTGGAGCTGCATCTTGAACTGTGGGGTAGGAATTAGATACCGGGTAGGGAGGAGGATTTGGTGGAGTAAAAGAGACAAGGGAGCATCCAGGCAAAGGGACAGATGGGTAAAAGCCAAGCCATGGGAAAGTACAATTGATTTGTGGGGAATGACAAATAATTCCATTTCAGTGGGCCACATGGTTCATGTAGGGGATGAGGAGGAGATTAAGCTAGAAGGCCAATTGCTGTCTCTGATGCAGAGCTTTGAAAGCAAGCAAAGGAGTTTGGACATAATGTGGAAGACAGTGGGGAGTTAATGAAGGTTGTTTAGTAAAATGGCAGGGATCATGACTACCAGCAGTTTTGGCAAAGAAAGAGACTGGATGGATAATGGAGGGCACTTACGGAGATGTTATAGCTATCTAGACAGCAGAGGAAGTAGGATAGGCTTGAAGTAGTAAGAATGAAAAGTCAGAAACTTGGAGGCAGGACATCAGACCACAGTATAGGCAAGGCTCCCAGGAGTGAACTGGGCTAAGCTCCTTCATAGTGGTTTTTTGTGGCACTTTTTGTTTTTCATGGCACTGATAGAGACCTCTTCAAAAAAACCCAAGCCATTCAGTGTTTTTCTCTGTCAAGAAAGCTGAGACCACGGTATTCCAGCCCCCTACCGGGGGAGGGGAGTGCTATGACACACAGAAAAGGAGCAGCTGCCTACATAGCCTGACTGAACTTCCAGATGGTTAGAGACCAGCAGATAGATCAATCTACTGATCTAGCAAAAATTTGTAAGAGTATCAAAGGAACTGGTAAAGTGGCCACTAGAGAAGGAGACTGGAGGGTTAGAAGTGGGGCAGAAGGGGAACTTTTACTTTACATTTTCTATTCTCTCTGTTGGGATTTTTTTTTTTTTAAGGCCATGAGTATAACCTTTTATAGTTAAAAAGAAAAAACTGTTAAGCTATTCCTTATCTTTTACTTCCTTTGTCTTCTACTTCAGCATTAGCAGAAGACACTGAGATCTGGTTCCTGGACAGAGCGTTATACTGGCATTTTCTCACAGACACCTTTACTGCCTATTACCGCCTGCTCATCACCCACCTGGGCCTGCCCCAGTGGCAATATGCCTTCACCAGCTATGGCATTAGCCCACAGGCCAAGGTAAGGGAGGAACACCTGCCATCGCAAACTACGGTATATTCCAAAATCTACTGAGGAAATGGTTACATTGCAGGTTCCCAACTTCCCCATCTGATTCAGGAGATCTAGGGTGGGGCCCAGGAACCTGCATTTTCAATAAGCAAGACAGATGATTCCAATGGACAACCTCACTTTATACTCATCCAGTTAAGTGGTTCCCAAACTTGACTGATCCTCAGAATTAACTGGGGAGTTTTAATTAAATTCTGTTGGATAGTTTATGTCCCATGGCTTGTTCTGGGTTGGCAGTACATGCACCCAAGAGGAATGAAAAGTCAGATTCTCACTCCCCTGTTCTCCAAGTGTGCATCCCCAGTGGCAGCTGCTATTACGAATTTCCTATACTCCCTTCCCAAGATACTCATTGCACGTAAAGCATGCATGCACACCTTTGGTGTTCCTTTTTTCTAAATCTCGAGTGTAATGTACTGTCAACATGATTCTGCATCTTGTTCTTTTCACATAACAAACACTCCATCTTGGGGCTTATTCCCTTTCAGTACATTTAGAGCACTTGTCCTCTTCAGTGGCTACAGAGTATTCCATTGTGTGGGTGTGCCTCATTTATATTACAGGTCTGGTCACCATTTCAGACATACAGATGCCAGGTATACAGCCTGGTTTGAAAACACCAAGTGTGGCTGGAAAAACTTTTGACTAGAGTGAGCTCATCTGGGGTCCTTCCTGGTGGTTTCTTGCAGCTCTAAATTAGCAGCAAATTAGGAACTCAGCTCCAGCTCACCTTACTATGTATGTATTCATCTAGTAGGCTTCATTTTCTTCAAATGTCACATAATTGTAACATTTATCTGGTCAACATTGAGAGGCGGCTGTGATTTAAAAGGTAAATAAATGTGGATGTCCTTTGCCCTCAGCTGCCTAAAAAAACAGTAGGAAACAGAACACCAACAAGATACAGCATCCCTCAGTCGAGGCCCACACTGGCCTCTGTCTCCTGCCTTTCCTGGGGGAATGGTGCTGCCAGAATCCACCTGATGGGGAGTAGCTGGTTTGAGGGCAGAACAATAGACGCTGTCCTCTAGTGCTTTAAGATCTAGCATCCCAGGCTCAGGACTCACTAAATCAGAAGGAAGTGTGCTCAGATTCTTAGTTTTCATATCTTAAAGGTCATGAGACCTCATAAAGCAATGTGTGTGTGTTTTTTTTTTTTTTTTTTTTTTTTGAGATGGAGTCTTGCTCTGTCGCCCAGGCTGGAGTGCAGTGGCACAGTCTCGGCTCACTGCAAGCTCCGCCTCCCAGGTTCACGCCATTCTCCTGCCTCAGCCTCTCCGAGTAGCTGGGACTACAGGCGCCCGCCACCAAGCCCGGCTAATTTTTTGTATTTTTAGTAGAGATGGGGTTTCACTGTGGTCTCGATCTCCTGACCTCGTGATCCGCCCGCCTCGGCCTCCCAAAGTGCTGGGATTACAAGCGTGAGCCACTGTGCCCGGCTGCAATGTGTGTATCTTACCAGAGGTTGATGGGATCTGTTATCAGTCACCTCCACTTAAAGGAAGAGCAAATAGATTTTTAGGCAGTTTTTCATGAAAATGTACCTCTGCCTCCTGTTCCCAGCTCTCCTGCAGCCCCCAAAAAGAGCACACAGAATGGCATTTTTCCTTTGAATTGTGACCTTGTCTTCCAATTCTGCCTTACAGCAATGGTTCAGCATGTACAAACCTATCACCTACAACACAAACCTGCTCACAGAAGAGACCGACTCCTTTGTGAATAAGCTAGATCCCAGCAAAGTGTTTAAGAGCAAGAACAAGATCGTAATCCCAAAACAGAAAGGGCCTGTGCAGCCTGCAGGTGGCCAGAAAGGGCCCTCAGGACCCTCCGGTCCCTCCACTTCCTCCACTTCTAAATCCTCCTCTGGCTCTGGAAACCCCATCCGGAAGTGAGCACCGCTCCCTCCAACTCCCTACCAGCTCCAGAGTGGTAGTTTCCATACATAGATGGCCCTAGGGGTGACCTCCAGTTTTGTGTGTGGAACGATAGGCCTCTTTCTAGCTGAATGACCAAAATTGTAAGCCTTTTAGTCCCACCAACATTAGCCAGGCTCGTAGTGAGGCCTCCACAGCAGGTTGTGCTGTCCCCTGCCTCTGGAAGCAATGGGGAATTTGGAATCTTGTGTAAGTGCCCAAATAAGTCTAATGAGTGCTTTCCTCTTCTTCAGCACGCAACCCTCAATCCTTTAGCACTGATTAGAGAAGTCCCCCCAAAGAAACCACTGGTTTTGACCCATGAAGCATTAGAACTGCAGTGTTCATTCAGGAGCCACTAGTCACATATGACTATTTAAATTTAAATTATATGAAAAATTCATTTCTTCAATTGCATTAGCCACATTTTGAGTATTCATGTGGCTGGTAGATTCTGTATTAGCACAAAGATATGGAACATTTCCATCACCACAGAAAGTTCTGTTGGACAGTACTGCATTAGAATATTTTCATACTGCTCTTCCTCAATTTTTGTTGTTAAATAATGTTGATGTCTTCATTGGATGGGTCATAATGTTCCATGAAACCTCTCAAATACACAATTGCATGTTCTTTGTATCCCTTACCACAAATATCTCGCTCTGCTCATTTCTTTTGTAGCTTCCTATAAAGTTTGTCTTCCTCATCAGTTTCCAGTGAAGTTTCTTGCTTCCAGTTTTGTGTTATGATGTTTGTACATGTTCCACAATTATCTTCCTTATTAACTTTTTAAAGAAAGTGTACTTCTGCTGTACTTTATTCTTACCGTTTAAAAACAAAAAATTCCCAAACATTGCTTTGCACGACTCTTCATAAAGAAAGTTTTAATGGTGCCAGTCACTGTTAACAGAAGCTTTCCACCTGCTCTGCCTGCCTCTTCACAGCTCTGAGTTGTCCAGCCTCACTTTGCCTGGTCCCTGGTCATCCTTAGGACAAGCAGTCTCCTGCTTAGAATAGGGTGGGCTCCCAAGAGTTCCTTTGGAAGCAAGTTGCCTGTAATTCAGAAATCATTTTCCCATTGACATATGGGGGAACCTCTAGCCCACATATGCTTAATATATGACAGACACAAGATAAATCTGACATACCTACTACATTTAATGACATTTTTACAGAGAAGGTTGCTCAGATTTTCAATTAGGAATGCCTATTTATTTCCTCCCTCTACAGTCCTGGCTGTGGGCAGAAGCAAGGCCTTCACCCTACTTCCCAACAGGGAAAGTGGGGAGTCACCCACCTAGCCCCAAGTTCTTTGGGTGGCTGCAGTTTTTGTACTGAAGTCCCAGAGGTTAGAGAATTAGGAGTTTTGAGGAATGAGGTGCAGGGGCCTGTACCATCTGCACACTTCAGTCCCAGCTGGCTCACTCTCTCTTTCCTGACTTCTCTCTACCCTGGTGATTGGCCAGACTTCTTTCCTTTGCACTGTGTCTACCTGCTAATCAACCCAGGGTTTCCCTCTTCCAAACCCATTGGGGACCTAAGAGCAGTCCACAGGATTCTCCACATGTACTTCTTTTGCTCTGAAACATGTTTTTTGATTGTTGACAATAGTGATTGATTGATAGATATTCATGAGAAAGTGCCTTCGATATCTCCTCCACCTACCACTTTCCGTAGCCCCTGTGGAAAACCAAGGTGAAGAGTTAGTTAGTTAGCCTTCAAGGATCAGGGCAAGCTCTAACTGGCTGCTTCCCCATATTTGTAATAGTTCAGTCTTGAAATATCAGTGCTTAAAAGTCTTTCTTTGGGAGCATAAATTGAGCTTCGTATTAACAGCTTCTTCATTTGCTTTAAAATAGCGAGACCTCTTACCTTTGCAATCCCAAAATAACCACTTACTTATAATTCAGTGTGGTCATTTAAACGTGTGTGTGTGTGTGTGTGTGTGTTTTAACCGTAACATGACTGTCACATATTCTCTAGGAGACATTTTGGCCCTTTTAAATTAATTGTTTAGGTTATTATACTTCAAGGATTTATAAATGTGCAACAATTCATAGAGTGGCAGAAAAGGATATAGAGAGACCAAGTTGTCCAGGACAATAGCTGGAGGTTAGTCTTCCGGAAGTATTTTTCTTGCCAGAACTGATCAAAGGAAGAGCCAACGGCACTGGATAAGAGATTCTAGCATTTGGCTGCTTCTCCAAGACAAGCGAGGTTAGAAGGGAGTTGAGAAGTTGTTATGTCATCTTCCACTGTAGCAGATACCCCTTTTTTAGTACTTGGGGATCCCCCGAATCACAGCATTTCTAAATCAGCCCTGGATTCCACAAGTGAAGCAGCAGAGGAACCGGAAGGTCAGCGGTGCCACTCAAATCCGTGGTAATCAAGTGGGAGTTTTCAAAAGGTTATCAAAGGAAGGGGGTTATGATAAGGAAAGGCTCAAGACGTGCCTCAGAAGGAGTGAGCAGGGAAGAGCAGGACTGACTCCATGCTATGCGGGATCCAGTACAAAATGAAGATGTGAGGCTTTTGTGCAAACAGCAGGAAAACATTACCTTTACAGGTACTAAAATGTAATGTTTTTCCTTTCTTCCATAGTGTCTTTCTCAACTTGTTATGGCTGTGTTTTTTATTTGCTACTTAATGCTGTTCTAACTAAAAACTTAAATGTTAAATTCCTATCATGCATTTTACTATTCATCTTTATATTGTGCAATTCCAGTTTTAAATGAAAATATGAGCATTTGGCCGGGCGCGGTGGCTCACGCCTGTGATCCCAGCACTTTGGAAGGCCGAGGCTGGTGGATCACGAGGTCAGGAGATCAAGACCATCCTGGCTAACACAGTGAAACCCCATCTCTACTAAAAATACGAAAAAAAAAAAATTAGCCGGGCGCGGTGGCGGGCGCCTGTAGTCCCAGCTACTCGGGAGGCTGAGGCAGGAGAATGGCGTGAACCCAGGAGGCAGAGCTTGCAGTGAGCCGAGATCACACCACTGCATTCCAGCCTGGATGACAGAGCAAGACTCTGTCTCAAAGAAAAAAAAGAAAATATGAGCATTTAACTCATGCAGGATCACCAAAATTACACAATTTGTATTTTATAGCTGATGTTTACATACTGTATGCATATGTGTTTCGTTCTTGCCACAACAGTAGAAACACTGTACAAGACTAACTCAACTGTTTGTTCCTGTTTCACTTCTTAGTATTTTCAGCATAAGTGGTTGGCTAACACAGGAATGTACATAAGTAAAAAAGGATATGAGGCCGGGCGCGGTGGCTCACGCTTGTAATCCCAGCACTTTGGGAGGCCGAGGCGGGCGGATCACGAGGTCAGGAGATCGAGACCACGGTGAAACCCCGTCTCTACTAAAAATACAAAAAATTAGCCGGGCTTGGTGGCGGGCGCCTGTAGTCCCAGCTACTCGGAGAGGCTGAGGCAGGAGAATGGCGTGAACCCGGGAGGCGGAGCTTGCAGTGAGCCGAGATCGCGCCACTGCACTCTAGCCTGGGCGACAGAGCGAGACTCCGTCTCAAAAAAAAAAAAAAAAAAAAAAAGGATATGATAGGGCTCCTTGGTCATTCATGTTTCTTAGAATGCCATTGCCTTCTTCCTGTGTTTGAAGCCAGTCTGGTTTGGATGGGAAGTGCAGCCTGTTGGGGCTCTCAGCATCCCCCACTTACTCAATTGTAGATATAAGATGCTTACTTTGTACTCACTTTGAATCTCTTCGAGCTCTGACACATCATGGGTCCAATGGAGTTCTCTGCTCACAGGGGATCACAAAGGCTACATGTGAATGGGGCGGTAAGGAACACTGGATATATGTTGCGCGTGTCTCCTCCACTCGTGTATATTCCGTTGTCCCATCAGACTTCTTCACTTACAGAACACAGGTTCAAAGGTAAAATAGTGCCAGAAGAGCACTAAACTAAGAAGTGTGAGGCCCTTCTGAGTATGGGCCCTGTGTGACTGCACAGGTCACCCACCCATGAAGCTGGCCCTGATAAAGGAGGAGGGGAGCGCTTCTGGCAAAAGACCCAACAACAGGAGGTTAAGTGGGTTAAATTGGGAAAAAACACCCAGGAAATTTATGTTTTGAAACTAAAGCAATTAAAATGGAAATGGGCTATATTATAAATCAACTGCCCAGGAAAAAGTATGCTGGAGTCACAAAATGAGAATAAATGGCAGAATGTCTCATGATGCATCGATGTAGTTAAGATTGTACATAAAGTGCTACATCATCATGCTGCTTGCAGGGAAGTAACCAAGCCAAAGATAGGAATGAAAAGGGGCAGCCTGCCTCTGATAATCCACAGAATCTAGCCCTTAAAGCTGACATGCACCAATGCCACTAGAATCGTGTGTAGAAAGTAAGATATCCAGATCCCCCTCCAAATCTAGTAAATCAAAATTGCCAGGAAAGGTTCCAGCCATCAAGATTTTTAATCAACTGAAGTGGTGACAATGATGCTCACCAAATCTGAAATTTGTTACTTAATGAGTCTGGGTGGTTTTGCTTTTATTGCATGGAGAATAATTCAAAATCTGTTTTTATTCCAGTAAAGCATATATAATAACTAGAATAGAAGGACCAAGGGAGCTTTTTAGTTTCTGCATAAATGCATGTATTTTTCTAAACCTTTTATTATGGAGAGTTTTTAACGTTTACGAAGATAGAAGAACATAATGAATCCCCATGTATCCATCATCCAGTTTCATCAATTATCAACTCAATGACCAGGCATGCTGTAGGTAGACCCATATTTACTCCTTCAGTTTTGTTTAAATAATTCTATTCAATTTATCTATTGGTTTTTATACTACACTGCTTTATGTTTTAGCAGTTGCTGTAAAGATGATTATAACTTTTTTCCATCCAGTAGCCATTCACAGTCCCTGGTAGCTATATTTGTCCAGTAAAGTCTGGCCCCTTCATTACAGTTAATTGGACACCAGGTGGATTTCCAATCCAAGTTGACTGTGCTCTTACCCTTGGGATCTTGAGATGAATTTCCCTATGTTTTTTCTTTTCTTTTTCTTTTTTTTTTTTTTTTGAGACAGGGTCTCACTCTGTTGCCCAGGCTGGAGTGCAGTGGTGCAATCATGGCTCACTGCAGCCTTGACTTCCTGGGCACAAGCAATCCTCCCACCTCAGTTTCTCAAGTACCTGGGACCAGAGGCACACACCACCTGGTTAATATTTTTATTATTATTTATAGAGATGCAGTCTCCCTATGTTGCCTAGACTTGTCTTGAATTCCTGGGCTCAAGCAATCCTCCCACCTCAGCCTCCCAAAGTGCTGGGATTAGAGGCATGAGCCACCACACGAGCCAGATATCCTTCTTTGGCTTAAGCAACCCAGGCTGGATTCTGTTTTTCCAGCCATGCATTCTCTTGTTAACACACATGGCCTCCATTATGGAGTTAACTGTGGCCATTAAAAAAGCTAATATATAGTTGAGAATTCAGAAAGGTTAGCTCCTCTTTTGCCCCTTTGTTTCCAGCCATTGACTTTCTATATTTCCTGTCTTGCCCTGCTCTCCTGAACCACTCTCTCTCTCCAAAACTCCAGCTTGGCCTCCTCCTGTGCCTTTACACCTAGAGTTTCCTCCCAAGGTCCAGCTCCAGTCCACCTCCACCTCAGGGTTCTGGGAAGCCCTAGCCCACAATGAGAACCCTCCTTGAGGTGAAGTGCTTCATGCCAGTACCACTCAATTAACTTTTGGTCACCTTCCCTGTGTCCTCTGTGTCTTCAGTGTGGAGATGGTATATTAATCCATTCTCACATAGCTATAAAGAACTACCTAAAGCTGGGTAATTTATAAAGAAGAGAGGTTTAATTGACTTGAAGTTCTGCAGGCTGTACAAGAAGCATAGCTGGGGAGGCCTCAGGAAACTTACAATCATGGCTGAAGGGGAAGGGGAAGCAGGCACATGTTACATGGCTGGAGAAGGAGGAAGAGAGTGAAGGGGGAGGTGCTACACACTAGTAAGCACCAGATCTCATGAGAAGTCACTGTCACAAGAATGGCAAGGTGGAAATCGCCCCCATGATTCAATCACCTCCCACGAGGCCCCTCCTCCAACACTGGGTATTACAATTTGACATGAGATTTGGGCAGGGACACAAATCCAGACCACATAAGATGGGGACTTCATGTTACTCTGGCAAATCCATTGCTACTTAGTATGGAACCCCGTGAAATATTAATAAACCTAAAATCAGTTAATACATAATCTTGTACTAAATCAAGAACTGCTTCACACTTCAGGATAGACCAGTAGGAACAGACAACAAGCTAAATTGAGAAAAAAGTAAAAATGCTGTGAATTTAAATGTTTATGCAAATTATGAAAAGACAGTCACTACTTTATTTTAAAGGCAGGATACCTAAGTTCAGCCCACAGACCATCCCTGTCATAAAACTGTGCCACAATGCAAGATGTTAGCAATGTTCCAATGTCTTGGCATCCAAACATTGTCTCCCAGACTGCCTCTTGCCACTCACTAGCTGTGGCTCAAAATTCTTACCTGACAGTGTACCTTTGTGGTTCTGAAAATGGGATCTTTGTAAACTCACATCCTTATGTTCCCTATAGCTCTTAGCACCCAGGCCTTGTCCAATACCATCCTTGATAAATGTAGCGAGCATTATGAAAGAAACCATCTCTCTGGATGCTTTCAGTATCCAACCAACTACATAATCTCACATGGATAAAATCTTTTGTGAACAGGATTCCCAGGTGATAAGGGTGAAGGGCAGTAGTGAAGACCAGCCAGAGGGTGACATGGTGAAAACACATACCACCACCACAAGAACTGAAATGCTGCTTTTTAAAGCATTATTGTAAGGTGGATTTAGCTGTTTAAGTGGTGTGTTCTGCCATGGCATGTATTGTAATCACAGGGTTATACTCACAGGTCTGATATGGACTCTGCTGAGGCGAGATTGTATCTTCTAGGTGGGATATGTCAAGAGAGAAGAGTATATATTTGATAGTATTGACTTCACATAGAATTCTTTGTGGACAAGAATTCCCAAGACTCAGAGCACAACGTAGACATAGTGTATTCGTCCATTTTCACGCTGCTGATAAAGACATACCCTAGACTGGGTAATTTTTTAAGAAAAAGGTTTAACGGACTCACAGTTCCACGTGGCTGGAGAGGCCTCACAATCATGGCAGAAGGCGAAAGGCACATCTTACATGGCAGCAGGCAAAGAGAGAATGAGAGCCAGGTGAAAGGGGAAACCCCTTTATAAAATCATCAGATGTTGTGAGACTTATTAACTACCACGAGAACAGTATGGTGGAAACCCCCATGATTCAGTTATCTCCCACTGGGTCCCTCCCACAACATACAGGAATTATGGGAGCTACAATTCAAGATGAGATTTGGGTAGGGACACAGCCAAACCATATCACAGAGTTTCTTAGACATTGTTTGATGTTCTTGATGGAGGAAACTGCAGTCCAAAGCAATTTTATACAAAACTAAATTTAACATGAAAACTTCCTGTGTACAAAATGAATAAACAGCAACAAAGTACATATAAAGGCATATTCTCTCAGACCTGTGCTAATACATAGCCATAAACTAAAATAAAAATTTAAAATTCGTTCCTCAATCTCCAGCCACATTTCAAGTATTGAGTAATCACTTATGTCTAGTGGCTACCATATTATTTTTATATAGAACAATTCCATCATCACAGAACGTTCCACGGGGCAGCCCTAGTTAGAGCAAGCATGGCTTGTTTTATATTATAATTTTCAGAATAATTCTGGTGAAAAGCCGTTTTATACTATGCTATAGTCAACCAAGAATAAGGATATTTACCTAATCTTAAGACTTTTTTTTACCTAAAACACAACATCCTTTTCTACTTTACATATTACTTTTGCAGCCGTGGCTCATAGGAAAAGCCAAGGATGAGTTAGCCTGCTGCTATCCATTTTAGCTGCAGAGTGGGCTGTGCAGGTTCTGAGCTTTCCCCATGTGATAGTCAAAGACCCCAAGGCAGCCCCAGCCTCTCTAGGTCTCTGCACAGTCTCCAGTGTGGAAAGCTGTGGGAAAGGAAAGAGAAGGTTCTAGGTCTTCAGGATTTTCTGCATCTTAAAGCAGCTCATCTCCTTTGCCCTCCTAGGGAGCAGGGGGGCCTAGCTTTGGGATCGTCCTCCTAGCCTCAGAAATAATTGTTCAAGAAATAACATTTCTCACACAAAGGATAAATGCTTGAGGGGATGGATACCCCATCTTCCATGATTTGATTATTACACATTGCATGCCTGTATCAAAATATCTCATATATACACCTACTATGCTATGTACCCACAAAAATTTAAAATTTAAAATTAAAAAAAAAAAACATGTTTTGAGGTAACTGGTACTCCCCTGAAGACCAGCTAGGTTAATCTTTCTTCCACAGCATAAAGACTAGAAAAGAATATGTCCCTAGGGCAGGGACACAAACAGCCTGAACATAGTTGAGTGTAAAGGAGAAACCCCATCCCTCAAGCAAAAGCTTCAAGTGTGGAACACACTAAGGACAAGATTAAACCTCTAGAAAAACAGCTCACCTTTACTAAGGCCCCAGCGCCCAGCTTTATACTTCCCAACCTTATTTTGAAAACGAGGCCATCTCATGGGATAGAGACGGTGATATGGATGGTACTTGAGGGTTTGTGTTTAAGTGCCTGGTGGTTCCAGGCCACATCTGCTACCACAGGTGGTTCTAGACCCTGGCTACACAGGTTCTGGGACATGGCGTTGGGGCTCTAGAATGTGTGTTTATTGAGCAACTCAGTGTTCATCAGAAAAACTCAATTTTCCTTTGAAAATTAGATTCTAAAATAGATGGCTGTGGCCTTAATAACTATCTTCATAAATCATGTTTTAGGCCATTAAAAAATGGTAATCCATCTTCAATATAATATCAGAAACAGAATTCAAGCACAAGACAAATTCAAAAATCTGCCTTACATTTGTTCACAAACACGAGTCCATATAGTTTAACCCAACAGTGAACTTCTATATGTGTGTGTATACACACATACACAGATAGATTGATCAATAGATAGATAGGTTTAGAAAGTTCTAAATTACCACAACCCTTAGAATTTCAGGCAATTTTTTCTTCCAAAGACATAAATGTTATTTTTTCATACCACCTGCTGACAGAGGG
This sequence comes from Symphalangus syndactylus, assembly GCF_028878055.3. Taxonomy (NCBI): domain Eukaryota; kingdom Metazoa; phylum Chordata; class Mammalia; order Primates; family Hylobatidae; genus Symphalangus; species Symphalangus syndactylus. The sequence continues at coordinate 49,901,799 of NC_072423.2, forward strand.
ATAGCTAGCTGGATTAGAGCACATTTCCTTCTATTGAGGCTGCATTTCTGAGGATGTGTTGCATCTCTGTGAATGAGCTCCTTTAATTCTCACAGCATTCCTAATCGCATGCCTAATCATCTAAGCCCAGAAAGCCTCTGAAGTTGACTGAATTGCTCTATTCTGTAGCCATTTTACCACCTGCTGCTGTGTGCTGAGTTCCAGTAAAATCACCTTGTCTAAATAAGTGTATCATCAAGGATCCCTCTTTTCAGGGACTGGATAAAATGGCTACAAGAACTGTCCCAGGCAGCCAGCTCTTCCTGTATAACTACCACATTTTTATTCAGTTCTGATTTGAAAATTGCGATTGAAAAAACTATAATTATTCCCTTGGGTACATGACAAGTGTTTTTTTGGAAAGGCAACTTTATCTATTTCCTAGCCCATTACCCTACCCAAAAGCATCTGGCTGTTCCCCAGTGGGATTGCTCTCCCCAAAGAGCAGTGAGGGCTTACAAGCATTTTTAGGCAGATACTATTAGGGGCGAAGTCTCTCTCTGAAGGGAAGCAAAATTTCTGGTTAGTTTTCTGAAAGAGAAAAAGCCAAACCCTCTGCTTAGCTGGGCCAACTGAATAGTCCACGTACCGCAGTGACCTCTCATAGTTCAGGAAAACTGCTGCTGACACAGAGGAACACAAGGCACCCTATTACTTTGTGGCTCGTTTAATGTGCTACCTGTAACATACTATGCATGCCTCTGGAATATCTTTAAATTCTGAACCAAGATCCACGTATTCCTATTTCCACCTACACCAGATAACTTATAATATCAAAATGAATAGAAGAAAATGTGTTCACTGGAAACTGGCTGTTGATCCCCTCCAATGGGAGCTGAGGAGCTGTGTCTCTGCAGGCATGGGGACTGGCCACAAGCAAAGAGCCAGCAGCATGAAGCCCCGGAGCTGCAGTGTGTGCAGCAGGTGCCATTCCAACAGCATGGGAACAACAGTGTCAATCATTCCTCAGTTATGGCAAGAATGTGCTATTTTTCACTGTTAGGTGTTGCTTCTGAGAACTACAAATAAAACTCTCCAACCAAGTGAACAGACTCTTTGTTGGCCAAGGGGACTCCAGAGAACCTTACAAACTGAGTTTCTGACCATAACAGGATGGGAGGTCAGACACACCTCATCATACCCCCTCCCTTTTGTAGTTTTAGACACAATTGATCAGCATTGATATTAAAAAACAGATCATAAGACCGACGGAACAACTCTGTGACAATAAGATACCAAATAATAAACAGGACCTAAGGCCATGTCAACCAAGGGTTAAGTCATGCACCCCTCCTTACACTTAAAGAATAAAACAATTGGCCGGGCGCAGGGGCCCAGGCCTGTAATCGCAGCACTTTGGGAGGCTGAGGCGGGTGGATCACAAGGTCAGGAGATGGAGATCATCCTGGCTAACGTGGTGAAACCCTGTCTGTACTAAAAATGCAAAAAAATTAGCCGGGTGTGGTGGTAGGCACCTGTAGTCCCAGCTACTCAGGAGGCTGAGGCAGGAGAATGGCATGAACCTGGGAGGCAGAGGTTACAGTGAACTGAGATTGCGCCACTGCACTCTAGCCTGGGCAACAGAGCACCACCAGATGCTAACTGACCCCTTATTCTATCAGCCATAACCATGCAAGACATTTATTTCTGTAACTTTCTCTTGGTAAAAGACCACCAACCATGGACTGGTTCTGGCCAGTTTCACAGAGGCTGCACACTTGAGTGCCTTCATGTCTCTGCTTCACCTTTTGATGTATAGGGCTTAATGGTAATACATTTAAAAGTCTCCACCCCTAAGTGAACATGGGCCATATGTAACACATGTTTATTCAGTACGCATGCATTAGGACCACCTTCGTGAATATTCATAGCTTCTTCTGTAACTGTTGAGTATGTATACTTGGCCAACCCATTCAGCATAAATCCCTGTTCTACCCTCCTCTCCCTCAAAGTGCCTGTCTTTTGGTTGATGCTTTATAAGAAATAGTTTCCTCTCCAGAGTTACAGATCCTATGATTTTTTTGTTGACACTTCTAATTATCCAGCTTATTTAATTTTCCTGTACATATAATGCTGTAGTTTTAAATGACAAAACATTCTGGAATCATTGTCACTAATCCAATATTAGGAACAGTCTCTATTGTCAACAACTGAACTGTGCTTGAACTACAAATTCCCCAAAATCCTAAATCTTAACTTCCTCAAGTGGATCCTCTTAAACAAAAATTATTCTTAAAGACAATAAATAGTGCTCATTAGGAGAATAAAATGGGCTTGGCCCTCCCTCAGGTAAGTATCAGCAATCCAAATAACCTCTCACCATATCCATTCACCAATCAGAGTGGGAATGACTCTATCATCAAAGCACAATAAAAGATTTTGCACTTCTGAACCTTTCTGACTGGTGCTGAACCTACATAGATGGATGAATGGGTGGATGTGGGATGGATTACCAGTTATGTATAATTGTTGTGAAATTTGTACATGACTGCCAACCTTGAACAAAATTTTCAGTGTTCAGGAAATTTTTTTTTTGAGACAGAGTTTCACTCTTGTTACCCAGGCTGGAGTGCAATGGTGCGATCTCGGCTCACTGTAACCTCTGCCTCCCCGGTTCAAGCGATTCTGTCTCAGCCTCCCGAGTAGCTGGGATTACAGGTGCATGCCACCACGCCCAGCTAATTTTTGTATTTTTAGTAGAGACGGGGTTTCATCATATTGTTCAGGCTGGTCTCGAACTCCTGACCTCAGGTGATCTGCCCGCCTTGGCCTCCCAAAGTGCTGAGATTACAGGGCATGAGCCACCACGCCTGGCCAGGAAAACTTTAAGGTACAGTACTTCCACCCCGTACACGACTAGGCCTCCAGGAGTTTTCAACTTTGTCAAGGTAGGACTGGCTGGCTCCCCACCCACCAGGCCCACCCCAATTCAGACTGGGCTGCATATTTTGTGCCCCAAAGCATAGCTGACTATTGATATTCAACTAGCAGCTGTCTTAAGGTTTCTAAAAGAACAAGAAAATAACCAGGAACTAGTGAGACAAGCCAGGATATATCACTTCTTCTGTCGTTGGAGAGTTATTCAGTATGTCTCATCCTCAGTGTCTTTATATGAAAAATGAAAATGCAGAGTGGCTATAAGGATTCTATCAAATAATACATTATGAAGTGCTCACACAGATGGCTTCAATAAATAATATTTTAGCTATTTTTAGAAATCACTCACAAAGTCCATTTTCCCTCCACAAATTGTCTAGCAAACACAACTGATTTTTCTACCAAATAGACCACCTTTTTTGACAAACTGAATGGTGCATTTTAATATCATATACCTTCACTGCATTTGCAAAGGCATTTCATCCCCTATCTTAGGCAATTTGGTATTATTTATACTTATCTCTCTGATAAAATGATTTCTGATTTTAAAAATCTAGATATGGCTGCAGAGTGGTAGATTAATTAAAATTTTAATTTCAGTAAATGACTCCTTCCCAGGCCCCAGGAAAGGGCCCTAAGGGAAGGACCATGACTCTTTTTTCCCAGATGAATCCCAAGTGCCTGGCGCACAGTTAACTCCATAATGGGTGCGCGGTGCACATTTGGGGTGGTTGTATTGTTTCTTAGAGAATACCGTGAGGAATCACCACAAACTTGGTGGTTTAGAACAACAGAAATTTATTTTATCATATTTCTGGAGGCTAGCAGTTCAACATTAGTTTTATTGAGCCAAAATCAAGGTGTCGAGCAGGCTGTGCTATTCCTGGGGGCTCCAGGGCAGCACCTGTTCCTTGCCTTTTACAGCTCTTGGTGGCTGCCAGTGTTTCATGGTTTGTGGCCGGCCATGTCACTCCAATCTCCACATCTGTCTTCACGTTGCCTTTAGTGTGTATCAAATCTCACTCTGCGTTTCTCTTATAAGGACACTCATGACTGGGTTTAGGGAATACCCGGATGATCCAGGATGATCCCCATATATCAGGATCCTTAATTTAATCACATTTGCAAAGACCCTTCCTTAGAAGGTAACATTTCTAGGTTCCAGGGATTAGGACCTGCTACTGTTAGATGGCTGTCATTCAACCTGTTACAGTGGTATTTGGTGATACACCATCTTAGGTGTATCTATGAACACGCAAATAGTGGATTTGGGAGCCATGGACAATGTGGAGACCACTCACAGACCAGGAACCTGGAAACCAAATCTCCTACTCCTGGCCCCTGTTCTTCCCCCCTGCACTGTGTTAACAATGGACTTGGAAGAAAACGAATCTGGGTCATCAGCCCTCCAAGGCCCTGTGCACCCTCCCACTCCATCCCCAGATCATTATTTTTTAAACAGAAAGAAAAAAACCTTAATATTTCAAAGAAACCCAAATCCAGACACCTTTGAAAAGTGTTTGCCTTTCTTCTCTGGCAGTTTTGTAATTTCAATACATACTAGGACATAAGTGCTAAGACACAGGGGCAAGAACACCTATGGTAATTACCAGGCAGATGAGGAATAGTATCTTACAAGTGTAAGGTACTATTCACTTTCATGCTTCTTGAAGGTCTTTTAGAAAAATTTAACATCCTGAACTAAAAATTGCTCATAGAGGCTGTCAGAATGAGTGGCATCAAGAGAGGGGAAACAAGCAACAGGAAACATCCTTTAGTTTTACTAAAAACTAATGAAACACTAAGTTTAACAACGCAAATTGATTTTTCTTATAGGCTCTTCTAGGCCTTTTTGATGGATCTAGTCCTCCAGTGGATTTAAATAATCCAAGAGGCAGAGCAGGAATCTGGAGCAGAAGGTTCTAGAGCTCCCGGGACTTGCTGGCACACCCTGACTGCTCCTTGACATTTGTGGACAGGGCTCTGGGTTCACCTCTGTCCCAGCATGTCTGTCCTGCCACTGAGCTGGCAGGCATTTCTATGGGTGAAGAAAAAAGAGAGAGGTGGCAAGAGCTGGCCCTTTACACCACTTCCGATGTTCCTCCCATGTTACTGGGCATTTTTCAAATGTTCATTTCCAAATGTTCAGTGAGGGACTCAGTTGCCGCCACCTCCTGGCTTTCAGGGCAGGCAAGGAAGCAGCAGAGATGTCTGGGCACATAGTGTGAAGGCAGCTTTGCTCAAACATGTCCTAGTTGATCAGTTACTTGTGATTGAAAACCAGCTCTGCCTTGGGGAATTATTATTGGTTTTGAAAAGTTCTCAAAAACATCATCTTCAGTCTCTAACTCTCACTCCATCTCCCCACCAAAAAAAGAGAGAGAAAAAAAATACCCAGTGATTTCCAAACCTATCTTCACATTAGAATCAGGGGGAAGGAGATGAGAACATCTTTTAAATGTTCCAAAGTCCAGGCCACACTTCACACCAATTAAGCCACAATCTCTGGTGGAGAGACAGAAATATCAGTAGTTCTTAAAGCATCCAGGTGAGTCTGATGTGTAGATTGGGCTGGGAACCACCACCCTATCTTACTCTCATACTGCAGTGGCACTATTCAAGATGCTGGGCCCAATAAAACAGACCCTTTTTACTTAGCTGAAAACAAGAAATTAGTTGACCTTGCTTGCTGCTTCTGTGAACTTTTTGATCCCTAAAACAAAATTAAGATTAGGTTTATTAAATCACTTCCTTCTAAATGTGACCTTCCATTCTAAAGCAACAATTCAGCAGAATACCAAGGACCCTCAGGAGGACATTGACATATTTGTTCACTAAACAGTGTGACAAAAATGCAGCTTCCTTTTGTCTGTGCATCATTATCTCATGTCATACAAATATTCCAAATCTGCATTCAGTGCCAAGCAATAGGCGAACACTCTCACAAACTATTAAACCATAAGGGAATATTGTACCTGTTATTTAGAAGCATATGGAAAATGACTATTAATACCCTATGTATTCTTTTCAATAAGGTGATTAAACTCAACAGTCTATAATGTACAGACCCAACTCTCGCAAGTTCCAGGCTCCCCTGGGGTGTTCACATCCATCATGTACTATTTGACAAATGTCTGCTTCAACAAGCTCCCTGTCTCCGTAAGTGGTGTTAGAGCAGAGAGGGGAACACAGGCACAGAGGCCTATGGGGAAAATATATTATCTTTGGCTCTTTAAGCAATGCCACTGCACATTGTCTATAAATCACATATCCCCAGGTTCAGGAATGCAGAGTCGCAGAGGCTATTTTATTTTTTTGGAGACAGTCTTACTCTGTCACCAGGTGGAGTGCAGTGGTGTGATCCTGCAACCTCCCACTCCCTGGTTTAAACGATTCTCTTGCTTCAGCCTCCCGAGTGGCTGGGATTACAGGGATGCGCCACCACACCCAGCTAATTTTTGTATTTTTAGTAGAGACGGGGTTTCACCATGTTGGCCAGGATGGTCTCGATCTCCTGACCTTGTGATCCACCTGCCTTGGCCTCCCAAAGTGCTAGGAGTACAGGCGTCAGCCATCGCACCAGGCCTACAGAGGTTTTAAAAGTGGGACAAAGATGGAATTAGTGACCTGATGATTTTTCAACCCCTCGAAATACCTGCTGCAATGGTTTACCTTTCCCTGTTTTCAGAGACAGAGGTTCCTCATAGGGAACCATGTGACCCCAGGCCAAGGGGCTTCTGTGGAGGGTATGACCACCACCTGGGTTTCAGACCCCTCAGTATTGCTCTACAGTTGCTGAGAGCCCCTCCCGGTGCCTTCCCATCTGATCTCAGCTGTTGATGACCTGCGCTTGAAAAGCATGCATAGTCATGTGCCACAGAACAGTGATTTGGTTCACTATAGACCACATACATGCCAGTGGTCCCATAAGATTATAATGGAGCTGAAAAATTCCTATCACCAGTGACATTGTAGCTGTCATAATGTCATAGTGCACTGCATTACTCACGTGTTTGTGGTGATGCTGTTGTAAACAATTTATGCTGCCAGATGTATAAAAGTGCACAGTAATGTCCCAGGCCTTCACATTCACTCACCACTCACCTGTCCAGAGCAGCTTCCAGTCCTGCAAGCTCCATTCATAGTAAGTGCCCTATAGAGGGGAACCTTTTATCTTTGATACTGTATTTTTACTGTACCTTTTCTATGTTTAGGTATATTTACAAACACAAATACCACTATTACAACTGCCTACAGTATTCAGTCAGTAACATGCTCTATGGATTTGTGGCTTAGGAGCAACACACTGTATCATATCGCCTAGGTACATAATAGGCTGTACCATCTAGGTCTGTGTAAGTATAGTCTGTAATATCTGCACAATGAAATTGCCTAACAACACATTTCTCAGAACATATCCCCATCATTAAGTGATGCATGACTATACTAAGCATGCGATTCTGAGGCTCCCCATACACAAAGCTTTACATTTCCATTTGTTTTGGTGATTTAATACATTTTTCGAGAAAATGAATTTTGACATAAGAGGCCAGTGAGTGAGTTGTGGAATAGTTCAGAGTTGTAAACTGCTACTCTCATTTTTGCTCCCACATCACCATGGGGCAAAACAAACCACACAGGTAAGGTAATAGATGTTAGGTTAACAACAGCTAACACGTCCTATAAGAAGGACTTAGGCCCAATTATAAAAGGAGTCTCAAAGAGCAAACTGTTGATGTTACTCACTCTGTTAACAAAATACAGCCCAAAGGATCTGAAGGCCGTTCCAAGCGAGGGTGCTTCTGAGAACATTGAGAAGAGTTTTGCCATTCTGAAGAGGCGAGCCTGTGGAACTGTTTAAGGTCCTGTTCCCAGGAGAATAAAAGTTTCTCATTATGGCATTAAACTCTATTTATTTAGTATTTGAAACATGGTGTACATTTATGTATTTGTATAAACATTTGGTACATCTAAAATCCACAACTGGTAAACAATCTGTGCTTTCTTTTGTGTACAAGTTTGGGGTTTACATCTGGATATTTTGGTGGTGTGGAGACTCAGTCTGTGAAGCTAATCAGATTGCCTCATATTACCGTAATAACTGTGACAGAAGTGATTTGCTCCTTAAAGGGGCTGTTCCTTGCCCAGAAAAGGTGTCACACTTTTGAACTAATAAACCAGGTGTCACGGAATCAAGAGAAACACAGCTGACACGATGGAGAACATATGTGCAGGGGACTCCTGGAGATCCAAGTCAATGCGTAGCAGGCAACACAAGCCATGGGGTGACACTGGGAATTGAGCTCTCCCTTTTCAAACTGTTGGATGTTAATATCAAGTTTCCCCAACCCCACCTGGAGGGGTTTCATCCAGCAAGAGCTTGCCTTCTGCTCAGCACACTCATGGGAGTAACCCCTGAGTGTCACAGCTGCAACTCCGAGGTGCCAACCAAGCCCAGGGCTCTGGCTTCTTCTGGGGTCAAGCCACTCTTCAGGGTTCTTCGCACTGCAGTGGTGGCGCAGGTCACAGCCAAAGGGATGAAAAGAAAAGGAAGTATGAGCAGCAAGGCACAGGGCAGTCAAGACTCCAGCCCCCCCTTCTCCCCAGGGACTTCCAGAGAAGCCAGAGGGTTCACACTCTGCACCTTCCTGCTCTTGCTGAAGTGCCCTGCAGTCTGTCTGCCAGGGCAAAAGTTTGGGGCTACACAGGCTGGCCTAACCATGCCACAGGTGCTGATTTGGAGGGCCAAGAGGAGTGGTGTGGACACTTATAAAGAGGAGAGAAAGGAGGAGAGGCTCACCCTCACGAGCCTTCTGAGAAGGGGGTGGACTGCAGAAGTACAGAGGGCAGGAGAGACTTCAGCATCTACCCAGTATGAGGAGTGTATCAGAGCTGGTAAGGTGATTCCACAGCAGGGGAAAATGCAAGCTCCACTAACACAAATGAGGTGAGGCAACCAGTGCACAGCGAGGGGTTCCACAAGACCCAAGAACCTCACAAATCCAACGGAGGACCAACAATAGCTGGGGACATGCTCAAGACCCACAGAGCAAGTTCATGAAGCCAGGGCAAGGGGCAGCAGTGAGGACAAATCTCTCCATGAGTACTGTGGGTCTTAGCCTCAACTCACTAAAAGGCCTCTAGAGATAATAATTAAAATAACCAGTGGCTCCTCGAGGAATGGAGGCTAAGGAGCAAACTGCCAAACTTATTCTGGGTGGAATTGGTGGCTGTTTTCTATGGAACACGCAAGACTCAAGAAGGGCCAATGACCACTCTCACTGGGGCATTGCAGTTGGCAATTGGAGGGATGCTCATATCTAACTGACTTAGAATTGGCTTGTGTTTAGCTTGGCATGATGGTATTCCCATTGTTTAGTATTTCAATTTCAACATCAAAATAAAGGCTGGATAAGGGTGAATGAGGAGGTAGCTGCCTAACCCAAGACAAGTCTTCATTTGAAAGGGTGGCTAATTACATTTTCCTTAATTTACAAATTGTATTTGAACCACTGTGTATTTCTTTAAAGGTCGCACAGAGTTTGGGGTATTCATTTTCAGAAGAGAAACGTTATGGATCTGCCTTCACCCTAAATCCCAAATCAGCCAGAGTTCCTGAGATGACCAGGGCAGGCTGTTGATCAAAGTTCAGAGAAAGTAAGCTCACCTTAATGTCTCCCAATTTCCTTTGCCAACTCCCCTCATCCACTCCCCAGAGGCCAGGGCCCACCTCATGCATCTGCAGGCCACACCCCATGGTCTATGCCTTCCCATCATCCCCTAAACAAAAGCTCACTCAGCCTGTGGACAAAAGATCTGAAAGACCTATGTCCATGGCAGAATCAATGGGGACTAATATCTATTATGAAAATAAAGGGCTCCTTCTCTTCCAGGAATCAGCACTTGGAACAGGGGTCAACATCATATCCATCAACTGCTCAACCAACAAGTGATTTATTGAGAACCCATTGTGTGCTCAGCATTTAACTCAAAGAATCAAAACACAGACATCAAGTATGGATTTTTAGAGAGATGTGGGATATGTGGTGAGGGGATCTCTCAAATCGTGTTACTGCAACTACTGTATTTCTAAGCCTAGCTTTGGGCCCCGAAGCCATCTATCTGTAGCTGTTCTTGCACTAGCTCCTCTTGCCCCCACCCCTGATCCCCTGGCCTCCAGACTGAATGTCTGGCTCAACAAGACAAAATGTTTGGCTCCTAAGTCTCTGCTGGAGGCAGATTACATTCAACTGAGCAACAGAATTTGTTCTATGGGGCAGCAATAAAAATACTAGTTTGTAATAACCTTTTACGTTCTTTAAAAACGCCTTAGAGTGTTGTTAAAGAAAGATAATTTTAACAACAGTAAATAAGATAAAATATCTCTCTTGACAAGAAAGACCTCTTGCTGCAACTTCTTAACCAAGATACAAAATACTTCCTAAAGAAGTCCATGCTGGCCGGGCACGGTGGCTCACACCTGTAATCCCAGCACTTTGGGAGGCTGAGGCAGGTGGATCACTTGAGGTCAGCAGCTTGAGACCAACATGGTGAAACTCCATCTCTACTAAAAATACAAAAATTAGCCAGACATGGTGGCACACGTCTGTAATCCCAGCTACTCAGGAGGCTGAAGCAGAGAATTGCTTGAACCTGGGAGGCGGAGGTTGCGGTGAGCCGAGATCGTGCCACTGCACTCCAGCCTGGGTAACACAGCAAGGCCCCATCTCAAAAAAAAAAAAAAAAAAGGAAAAAAGAAGAAAGAAGAAGGAAGGAAGGAGGAGGAGGAGGAGGAGAAGAAGAAGAAGAAGTAGTTCATGCTGCACTAGCCGGGCATCTTAAATTTCACCAGCCACAGAAGGTGGTGTGGACATCAGTCTATGAATCTTTGCCCATTTAGGTATATATTTTGGCCGAATGACTACAGAAGACCCCACAGACATTTTACCCATGAAGGTATTTAAAGATGCTTAACACTTCTGTTTGCACATTTGCTTTAGTCCTGTAACTGCTCAGTTCAGTTGATATAAATATCAATACTCGAATAAGGGCCCTGTCACCTTACAGCTCATGTAACAATCTTTTAATAGCTTCGGACATTGGGCCAGCCTATCTGGGACAGGCTCAGGGAACAGAACTAAAGGTACCTTTATGGGCCTTGCTGCCTGACAGCACAGAGCCTGTGCCCTCTCCCTTGTGGGTCTACTCATGGTTTGGATATTCCAGACCCCTTGGGATGCTGCTTCACCCTGTGGTCTTGGCTCACGTGTTCTCTGTGAGGGAAAAGCCAACATAGGCTTCATTCCCTTAGCTTGCCAGATGTATCCCTGAAAAGCGAGTATTCATGGAGAAGTCTTCCCCATTTATGAAATCCTACTTTCTGTGGACCTCCATGGCAATTTGAAAAAAAAATTCTCTTAGATGTATGTTATCCCCTTGGTGTAATGAAAAATACCTTGAGAATCTGAACCCTTTCTTTGTTAGCCAAAGTTAATTCACCTTACCACTTGAAAGACCACGTGAAATGAAAGTAATCAGCTAAAATCAGTCTTGCACCCAATTCAAGTCACACGCGACAAGGGCCCCTTTGGGTGTCTGGTCAACCATCCGTCTGCTGGTCAGTTTCTTTGCCATTCATCAAACATCATGTGCATGTGCACCCTGAGCCTCTGCGATGGGAGCCTCTGGGGAGAAAGGCAGGGGCCTGACGGGGACACAGTGTAGGGAGAAACACTCAGGGCAGCAGATGGGATCCAGACAGGGAGCTGGCTCTCAGAAAGTTTCCAGGAAGCAAAAAAAAAAAAAAAAAAGGCTGGGGACATAAGAAAAACAAGGGGGCCAGCAAACAGGTGCTGGCAGGGTATGAAATGGTACACAGCAAACTTCCACAGCAGAAACAACTCTGCCACCCAGTAGAGAGGCTTCTCCAGCACTGTGGCAAGGTCGGCTGGCTGCGGTCTGATGGCACCTGGGCCTCTCCCCACTCCTCATTACCACTTCCCACTCATGCTCCAGCTGAATCAAAGCTGCTCTCCAGCCTTTCCTATGGGACGGCCTCCCCTCAAAGCTCGTAACAGAGAACAGACTGAAAATGTTTATGCCTGTCTGCCTCGCAACACTGCCATAGATGGCATGGGTCACTCTGAAGGCACCAGCAGCCACACTGCACCCCAGGCCCTGGTGACAGTTCTCACAGTGTCAAAGTGATGGTTGAAGAATCTGATGTGGGGTGCCTCTGCTGCCAGCATGCAGCACTAGACTGTCTGGGGACTCAGGAAACACACCCACGTTCTTTTTCTTCCTCCCTAGAAATGAAAATATTAAAAATTCCCACAAAGGGCTCACAGGTGATTCTACTAAGCTGAGTCGCATCTGAAAACAATGGCAATGGCAGCCGCCATTTACTGAGCGTTTACATGGGTTGTTCCACTTAATTTTTATGGAAACACTATGAGATGGGAACTCTTGTTATATCTTCAATCAGTGAGCAAACCCGGAGCAGAGAACCTGGTCACTGGCCCGAGGGCTCACACTAAGTGGTAGAGAAGGGTTTGAGCCGACTTTGGATCACAGCCCACACTGGAAACAGCTGTGCCCTGCCGATGCTTGGCAGGACAGTTCCTGACCATCTTTCACATCAACAGGAAATCGACCCAACTTTACTTTCAGGTGACAGAAATCCATCTGTTGCTTTCACCTTTGCAGCACTGACAGATGTTATTTCGGGTTTTTTTGCACATAATTATCAAGTGTAATTTGAAAACTGTTTTTTGGTTTTTTAATCCCTAAGATCCCAAAGATTTTCTACGAGGTATACTGGGAGCAATGTGTCTAGGATTCTAGTTGACTAATATCAGAACTTCAAGATGCCTTAAATGTCCATGTCTTGTGGCTGGGAGGTCCCTGGCTCGGCCACTGTTCAACACCGTCCATTCACACCCTCCTTGTTCTGAGTGGAAGTAAAATGGCAGGGCCAGATGTGCTCCCTGGGACTTCCTTTTTTTCCACATAAAATCCTGTCCATTATATGCATAGGCTTCCCAAATGGAAGGATGTTCTACAAAATGACTGACTGGTACTTTTCAAAAATACCAAGGTCACAAAGTGTCCTCACAGATTAGAGGAGACTAAGCAGACATGAGGGCTAAATGCAATCTGGAATCCTGGGTAGGATCATAGAGCAAAAATAGGACCTTCGTGGAAAAACTGGTGAAATCTGAATAAAGCCTACATTTCAGTTAATAGTACTGTACCAATCTGAATTTCCTGGTTTTGCTAAATTGTCCTACTATTTTTGCAACTTTTCTGTAACTCTAATATTTTTTCAGAATAAAAAGTTGAAGCAATAAAACCCAGAACAACAACAAAAAGCAGACATTCCCAAATCTAGCTGACTGAAATTCAATTTCTTGGACTCATCCCAGACACATTGAGCAAGAGTCTCGGGGAGAGGCTCAGCCACTGCATTTGAACCTTCCCTGGGTAATCAGATGTCCAGGTTTGGGGCCCCTGACTTAAATCACTGTCATCTGAGATGCAGGAAAAGGCGGGGTTTTCAGGACAGTGACAGTCTGTGGTGACAAGGCTGAAGTCACCTAGTTCCATCTAACCCAAGATGAAGTTCACTCAGGCTGAGACGGCACTCAGAAATACTTGTGGCATTAGGCACTTTCTGCCATCACTGGTCTGGCTGTGGCTTCCTTGGCCTTGCAGAGCCCAGCCCATGCCCTCCTCCTGTACCTGTGGCTACATTAGCATCCAGTACTCCTGAAGACCTTTTTGGTTCCTCGGCAGGAACGGAACAGAAAGCAGTTGGTTAAAATGCGAGCACCAACTGCCTCCTCCTGTGAGTCATGTTGGAGGTGGGCAAAGGGAGAGTTTGGCCCGAAAGGAAAAATAAGTTCTGCCCATTGTTTTCTGGGAGAATCTACCTAAACTAAGGATAGAAAGGAAGGGTAGCTCAGGAATCTACAGACTTAAGAGTTTTCCACAATATTTTAAGTTCTGGGCAGGACAAAACTGCCTTTCCCCTTCCCAGATTAAGACGAGAGCGTCAGCCCTCTGCCTGGGACATCTCAACAATGCTAGCCAAGTGCTATGCTGACAATGCAGCCTTTATGTGCACAGTTGCAAGCATTCTGGGGGTAAAAAGGAGTGGTGAAGATCGGTCTGGGCTACTAATTGTAGCAGGCCAGAGTGAAGTGGACAGTGTGGTGGGGAGTGAGGTGGGTGAAAGGAGCAGACAGTTGGGTCGGGATGTGCACAGCAGACCCTAAGCACCTTCAGGCAGCAACGAATTCCCATCAGCAACTTGTCCCTTGGGCAGCAGTGAGACACAGCCTGGAAGGGAAGAAAGGTGGTGGGAACCTGTCATAGATGCCTCGCTTAACCCCACAACCGCCCCAGGAAGCTGGCACTACTGCCTTCATCATACAAAAGATGACTGATACTCGGTAAGGCCAAGTCACTCATGTGAGACCCAGGCCCCATCCCTGCTGTGGGCATGTGTGCATTCCTGAGCATGGAAATGGATTCCATTTGAACTTGGCAGCAAAAATGATGAAAGACTGAAACATCCATCGGTCAGGTGCATGGCACCTCCCTGAGTACCACCATGGGAACCCTATGCCTCCCCTCAAAAAGGCTCTCAGAGGCAGGAAAGACAGGTTCTTGGATTTGTCTTTTTACGCCCCTTCATCCTTTTGAACCTGGCACTCAGGTGGACACTGTGGGGCGACTTACAGACGAGCCTCCTCTTTAATGTGTCAGTTTCCCCTGTTTGGGAGGGTGATTTGTCTAAAAATGAAACCACCAGAGAGCCATGTAATGCATCTTGCTTCTTGCATCTGCCTCTCTAACCCTGAGGCTTCCACCTGAGTCCCGACTTTCTGAGTTAGCGTGTCAGTGTCCTGGCCTCCAGCCTGGCCCAGCTCTGGAGCGAGGGACACCCTCTAAAAGGCAGTGACTCTCCACCTGGGTTTAGGGAAGAGACCTCGGTTCTCTCTTGGACTTGCTCTGTTTATCCTCTTGTCCTGTGTCTTGTGCTCATGCATAGGCACCCTCCGCTGTCTTTACAGGAGGGGCCAGTCCATCTTTAATCAGCTCTAGAAATCATTAGGTGCTACTGGAGATCCTCGGGTAGAATCTAGGGCAGGGTGGGCACCCGAGGTAAGCTGGATCAGCCATTTCACAGGCTAGAGATCACCTGGACGATCTGAAACATTTTACTCAATGTGCCCCTGATTGGCACCAGCTGGGAGATCAGCCAACCTGAGCCATGGGAACCTGTGAATCTATTACGAGGCCCTTGGCTATCCCAGCTGACTGCAAAGTTCAGGCTTCAGTGGGACGTTCGGCATGTGTGGGCCCAGTCACCAGCATCAAACATGAAAGCAGACATTTAATTATCTCTAATCCTTGAGTGGCTTGCCTTGCAGGCCATAAATTTCAAGGTTATGGGATGGATTCTGTTTCGTTTCCTGCAAGAGCAGAACTATTATTGTCTTTAGCCAAATGAGTTATGGCCCAAATATGTTGGTTATTCATTATCCACTTGCCTCATTGCCACCATTAAACAAATCAAATACAGCACTGTTTCAGCATGAGGCCCAAACCGCTAAATTTCACATTGATTTTGCCAATTGCTTTTTCTTGTTCCTTTAACCTCTGTGAAAAGCTGGAGTTTATCATCCCTTTATAACAGAAATCAAAGTCTAACTTCTCCCTTCTTAAATTTCTGTTGATAGTGCCATTACTAATAAATTAAGCCCATTACAGATAAACACATACATGCTGTGCTGTACTTGTTACAGTAACTGTGTCACAGGAAAAATGTGTTTGGCTAAATAAAAAGAATATATGACTGTTTTGCATAAAATTGAAATGGAAATGATACCATAGGAAATTATTTTATGTCAACCACAAAAACAGGCAAAACATCTCTCTGGCCAGATTGAAGAGGAAAATTAATTATGACTGTGTTATTGTGCCCAGTGACATTATGAGTCTAAGAATTTGGATCTCTGTAGACCAGAGGATGGGGCCACGCAGACTTGGAGGAGAAGAACATGCTCTGGGCCTCCAAGGACCAGCCAATCCAATATCTCATGCTGTCTCCTGTCTGAGGTCCCTGACCCAAACCTTCCAACCCTCTGTCGGGGTGCCATGCGCCTGACAAATGGGATGTCTCTGTCTTCACAGCCTTAGTTCAACCCTCTCCCTTGGCCCACCTCTCCACGGCTCTTCCCAGCTCCTCCCCATGGTGAGCCCTGCGATGAAGTTGCCCACACCAAAAAAACCAGGAGTTAACTGGTGCGCAGGTTCCTGCCATGTCGTGAGCTTAAAGTAGCTATTGGCCTCCTTGAATGAACTAACAGGAAGCCAATAAAGGGCAACTACTGAAGATAACCTACTTAAGACCTCAAAAAGTCTTTTGGAAGTTTCATTTCAAAAGCTATTTAAGCAGATTTCCTATCACAAAAAAATGAGCCAATGATATAGACACACCATACACAAAAGGAGAGATGCAAATGGCAATAGGCTCAACCTCCTTAGAGTGAAGGGAAATGCAAATTAAAACCACAGGAAATGTTATTTCACAGCCTGCAGATAGGCAAAAATGGAAGCGCTGCCTTGGCCTAGAGCAACTGAGATGCAGCCTGGAGTGTGAGTGTGGATTAGCCTCGCCCCTTCGGAGAAGAGTTTCCACTCCTGGTCTCATGCCCCGGTGCTGTCCATCTTATTATGAACATGAATCACCTGGGGATCTCATTAAATGCAGATTTGAATCAGTTGCCCTGGAAAGGGGGCCCATAAATCTGCAATTCCAACAAGCCTCCAGGAGACACTCATATTGTCTGAGGTCCAACTTTGAGTTGCAAGCCCCTAGCCAAGTTCTTTCACAAGTGCACCAGGAGACGGCAAAGAATTCATAGTAGCACTGAGAATATAGGAAAGTATCAGAAGAAAGAAATGTAAAGGCCTTAGATATTGATGTTGGAATCTACAAACATATTCTTGAAGATGTACAAGCCAGTCTCCCTGAACGATAGTTTTCCATTTAAAAAATGAAATAAATGTAGTGGAGAGCAGAGGAAGGCGTACAGTAAAGAGAGAGCCCACACCTAATGCCACTAATCCAAGGGGCAGGGACCCACACCTCAAGGCCTCACCCCTGAGGTTCTGAAGTAGTGTGTGTGGGTGCAGCCCAGATATCAGGAATTTAAACATCTCCGTGGAACATTCTAATGTGCATCCAGGGTTGAGAACCACAGCTCAAGAGCCTTGGTACTCACAGTGTGTACCAAGGGCCAGAAGCATTAACCTCATCTAGGAGCTTGTCAGAAACAGACTCTTCATCCACCCATCTTACTGAATGAGAATCCCATTCCCCGCTCCTCATCCTATCCCTATCTACACCGCCACCCCAACCTCAAGTGTTATTTTCCTTTCTGGGGAAAAATTCTCATCAGAAACTAAAGCAGATCATAGGAAAGGAGCAGGGGACCACAGGAATGTGGGTTAGTGTTCTGTATCCTGGAAACATGTGTGTAAATGGGTCAAGCAGAACCACTGGGTCCAACATACACAGGCCACACCCTGGTCGCCTCCTGTGTGAATCTCAAGGGTGGAACAAGTTCGGGGCTCTCTGAATTTGAGTACTTACTCAACTCCCTGCCTAGCTGGACTCACGCTCCTTTCACTTTTGGGAGAAAACAGGAGGAAGCCACAGGCTTCCTTTCCTTGTCACTAACCCTTATTCCCAGAGGCAAAGCCAGTGGAGACTAAACAGACTCTAGAGTGACCAGCGGCGGGCTAAGCACTCTTCTGAAACACTCAAGGCCACAGCTCATGCAGGGAGATGTCAAAGGATCCACAGGATCCTGTTTCCCTATGGAGTGCTGTCCCTGAGATGGGCAGACAGGCAACCCCACACCCACAAGTTGAGTGGGCAGGAGCAGGCAGTAGGTTCCGACCAAAAAGGAAAATCAGTCACTTTGATTTAGTTGAATCCTCTATTTGGTGGGAAAAGGAAAAAATGGTCAACCTAGGCCACGTTAAATATTTCAAGCATCCCAATTACCATCAAATCGCTTGCTACCCCTGGTTTTTGCCTTCAACATGCTTGTGCGCAGCGATGAACCCAGGAGGGGCCAGTCTCCAGCCCCACAAGCGCCCCCTGGTGCTGGGTGCAGGGCAGAAACACAGCCTCCAGCAGAGCATCTTGAGCTGGACTTGACGATGGGCTCCACTAGCCCATCGTGCTCACCCCTGTACACCACAGACACTTAAGGACTTTTCATACCTTTCTGGGAACAAAGTAAGAATTGAGAGAGGCCTAGCCACCAATGACAGATACACTGAACAGGTGTGGCTGCAGCTCCCCTCCTCCACAATGGCCAACGTTGACAGCCAACCCTGAAACCTTCTGTGGATGAGTGCAAGTAGGCACTCTGGGAGTCACTGACAATTCACTGGAGCTATGTCTCCACCTTTCCCAGTTGACATAGAATGGGAGGGCAGATCCCTGCAGGAGTGAAGACTCGCCCCTCCTTTAATGCACTCACAAGATTTCCGGTTGGCCCGGGATCGTTTCCTCTCCCTCGGCACCACTCGCTGACTGGGCACTTGGGTGGCCGACTTGACAATGCGGTCCATGATCTCATCAGCTGCATCGTCTGTGACATTGGGCGAGTCATCAGTTCCCATAGTCCAGGAACTATTGGATCCTAAAAATTAAACAGCCAGAGTGTACAACATACTCAGAAAAAAATACAAAAGATATATGCAGCACTATTCCTCCAAGCAGCTGAGTTCTTTCAGCAACAGATCACAGGGAAGGCCAGAGTTAGAGCCCCAGAGCTAGTGATAGATCCAGAGAGCTAACCTGTCCCCACTACAGGGAGCACCACCATAACTCGTGACTGCTACCCTACAGGCTCTGAGCAAACCCATACGCGGGGCACTTATTTCATACCACCCTGTAACACAGCTGTGTATCTTGTCTCTCATTATTATTTAACTCTCCAACCCAGGTGTGTTGTCTTTACCTGCTAGGTCCTGTGATCACCTGAGGGCAGACAACCCAAGCCACACCCTGCTGCACAGCCATCAATATCTGGTGATGCACACCCAGTAATGTAGAGACTCACTGAAGGTCTTACTGAGTCAGCTAACAGTGGTTGTATGTGCCTAGTCAATGTCAGCTGATCCTAACTTCTCGCTAAGTAGAAAGCAATAGATTTTATAATACACAATTTACCTTTGAATTATCTAGCCTTTAAAAATTGTAATAGGATTGCTCTCTTTAACCAGCAAAGGGGTTGGTAACTTAAATTTTTCTCTGGTACATAAATCTGCTCCCTCAACAACATTTTCTGTAGTTTATAAATAACTACATATTAAAACAAGTCCGAAGAAAGCATCACCAAAACATGGGTCCCAAGTACAGTCATCCCTCAGTATACAGAGGGAATGGTTCCAGTACTCCCAAGTATATCCAAATCCGTGCATAATCAAGTTCCACAGTCAACCCTGCAGAACTTGGTTTTACAGCCCTCTATATACATGTGCTTCGCATCCTGCAAATACTCTATTTTTGATCTGTATTGTTGGAAAAAGTCTGCATGAAGGTAGATGTGCTCCATCAAATTCAAGTTGTTCAAAGGTCAACTGCAGTGTTAAACAGTTAGAAATTAATGCTAATGTAATATATCCAGAACTACATCTTTGTAATTGATCAGCTTTCTTGGGAAATCTCTTCTGTACGATAGTGAAAATATGTTGCTACAAGAGGAAAGATGTACAATATGCTCAAAATTGTTAATTTCTACCACCTACACTTCACTTTATAGTAGATGCACAACAACTTCAAAAACCTGTAGGTGAGAATTATCAGAATCATCGCCTATGGCACACAAGTAGCCCTAGCCTGACTAAAGTACAACACAGGCTAGGGAACTGCCAGCCTTTCCCAACTTGGAGGAAAAAAATGTTAATAAATAGTTAAAATGTTTGAGTTCTCCCACACTAATTTTTTTTTTTTTTAAGTTTTGGTGCTTACAACCACCTGGCTGGTAATGAATGAACCAAGAAAAAATAGATATCAATGGAAATGGTTGGGAACAGTGGATCACAGTTCAATGGACTGTGATTTTCATATATATGTGCGTGTGTGTAGTTGACATATTGCTACAAATACATACTGTGCTATAAAGTAGTCATAATTTCTGATAGCAAAATTCATGACCGAATACATAAATATTTCACACTGCAAAAGGAGAGCCAGGACACCAGGTGCCCTATCACCTGCATGTACGTAAAACCTGTGGCTATAGAACAATGATGTTTTCCAATGGTAAGATTTTTGTTGGCTGGGTGCGGTGGCTCACGTCTGTAATCCCAGCACTTTGGGAGGCTGAGGTGGGCAGATCACTTGAGGTCACGAGTTCGAGAACAGCCTGGCCAACACAGTGAAACCCCGTCTCTACTAAAAATACAAAAATTAGCCAAGCGTGGCGGTGTGCATCTATAGTCCCAGCTACTCAGGAGGCTGAGGCAGGAGAATCTCTTGAACAGAGGCAGAGGCTGCAGTGAGCTGAGATCACGCCACTACGCTCCAGCCTGGGCAACAAAGTAAGACTCTGATTTCCATTATTACTGATACAGTTTTTTTTTAAAATTTGTTTTGCTTAGCTTTTATTTTTTAAATGATAGCATACCTACAGCATGAGCACATGCAAAAACAGTAAATTGTACTTTTTGTGCTTATACCCAAGGGAACTTGATCTACTTGCTATTAGGCCAGTTTTTTTCAGCATTATAAATCCTTTAAAAAATAGACTCTTTTAAAAAATAAACTGTTGAAATTGCTGCTGAAAGTCTCTGCATTCTCAGAATGGTCAAGGTATTTTAATTAGAAGTAAAAGTCCTTATAATGCCACAGCTTTTAGACTGGGCCTCTGCAGATCCTCTGAACAATGGTCCTCCTCAGAGTAGAGCAATCAATCATGCTATTGTGTTTTACCCCACAATTTCCTGTTTTCCCTTTTATCTATTGATTTATAATTTCCTGTCTTATCTTAAAATGCCAAAATACCTTCTAAAAACATGCAAAGCTCAATAAATTGTCTTTGCTCATAATACATTTTCAGAGCACTGGGCCAGAAATGAAGGCATCATCTAATCTTCCCTCTGAGAATTACCTATACTTTTCCATCTTACACAACCCCAGGGATCTTCTGTCAATGTAATGCGTCAGGAGATGCTTAAAGGAAACATCTTGCCCTAGGTCCAAGATTGTCAAACTCAGTTTTATGATGACTTCATTCTCTTATGACTTCATTCCCGGTTCTACTTTATGTCCACTCCTCTTGGTTATATCCTCACTGCCTGATTACCATTTATTTCCATTCTTCCTAGTCATGTATACATTCCTCTTCCTGGAACGCTTGCATCCACACCGTAGCCATCAGGATAATACTGAACACACATTTTACATACCCAAGGCACCATGTGTTAGTAAGTGTTAGCAAGACATTTGAGATGTGGTGGAGAGGATAAAGCATTCTAGACCGTAATAGCACAATACCACTTTACTTTTTTCTAAAACATGAAAACTGAGATTTGAAAGAAAGCACTGAAATTTGTTTTTCCCCTTATAGAAATCTAACCTAAAGAGTCTACAAGGAAAACACTTAAGTCAAAATGGATATTCTACTGTTTTAATGTAAAAAGTTTGCTTTCGTTTCTGAAAGATAATTTCTCTGAAGACAGACTTCTGTGGTTGAAGTTTTTTCTTCTGGCAGTTTAAGGATATCATTCCTTTTTTTCTGGCTTCTATAATTCCTTTTGAAAATTGAGCCATCATTATTACCATTGCACCATAGGAGGTAATGAATCTTTCTTCTCTGTTTTAAAGATTTTATCTTTATTTATTTATTTATTTTAGCACTTTGTCTATGGTATGGTTCTCTTTGTACTTACTCTTCTTGGATTTCCTAAGTTTCTTAAATATGTTGGTTGATATTTATCAGTTTTGGTAAATTCTCAGCCATCTCTTCAAATCTCTTCAATCTCTTCAAATATTGCTTCTGATCCATCTTTTTCCAGTACTCCGATTACACGTTAGACCATTCAACTGAGTCCTTCAGATCTTACATTTTATTCTATTCTTTCCATTTTTTCTTACTATGCTTCTGTTTATACATTTTCTGTTAACCTGCCTTTGAATTCACTAATCCTCTTTTGCTGTGATCAATCTCTGTTAAGCCCATCCAATGAGTTTATTTCAGATATTTTGTTTTGTAGTTCTGGAATATCCATTTGATTATTTATAGAGTCCAATTTGCTATTGAAATTATCTACCTTTTTACCCATTTGTCTATGTTTCCCTTTAGTTTTTATTTTAACATTTCTAATGGTCATTTCAAGTCCTTTACTGTAGATTTCAACATGTGAATCACATGGGTCTGCTGCTATTATCTATTTTTCTTCTTGATTTTCAGTCATATTTTCATGTTATTCCTGTGGCTTGTAATTTTTATTACACTGGACTTTGTGTATAGAAGGATGCAGAGACTGAAGTCAGCATTATTTTCCTCCAGAGAGTCTTTTCTCTTCTATTAACAGATACAGTGAAGTATTGAGCTGGGTTTAGCCTAGATAGCAGCTTTAGTTAACAATCAGTCCACATTTCCCACCTCTCTTTTTCTTGAGGCCAAGATCAGTGAGTATCTGTTCAAGGTGCTTACTCTATCCTATCTTTGTCTCCTCAGTTTAAAGACTGCAAGACATCTCCTTCAACCTTTCTAGCCCAGCATCACCCGCTGACCTTCCTCCCTCCAACCCCCATCCCGCAGTGCTGCATTTAGCAAATGTCTCATGGAGAAAATCATCTGCATTTTGGCCTCCTCTCAATTTCAATCTCTTATACCAGTTCACACAGCTACTACAAATTCTGCTGGCTTCTCTTTCCCATTAGAGTCACTCCACTACCATAAGCCCAATCCTCAGCTTGTGCCCAGATCTGGCAAATGCTCACAGAGAGGCAATGTCAGCTCACTCCAATTCTAGTTTGTCTAGTCCTCTTTCCTTTTACAGTTCTCTAATGTTTTTTAAAAGAAGACTTTATTATTTTTATTTCTAGTTGTTGTAGCAGGTGGGTGGCTTGCCACTCCATAACACATGCTACATGAAAGCAGAAGTCTCCCTTGAGATTAGCATTAATGTGCAGAGAAACTGAACAGCCTCCCATTCTAATCCCTTTCATATGCCAGCAAAGATGACCCTATGTTGTACAAACCCAGCAACATCTTTTCTCTCTATCCTTTCTGGTCAGGAATAGATGTTTCTTTTCCTTTAAAATTGGTACAACCTATTTATGTTCTATTACTGAGATCCACCCCCTAAGAAGGTTTCAACTGCACTCCTCCTGCATCCACCAAGACACAGGGACTCAAGACTCCAGTCTGATGGCTGGGGTCACCATGTTGCAGGCATTAATGTTCACCTTCGCATCCCTGTTGGCCATGTTTAGCCTAGCATACAAAGCCTGCAAGAGCTGCTGGGCACAGACAGGCTCATACATGGGATGTCTTAGGCCTTTTTGGGTGCTACAGTGTAAAAGTGATACCCCTTGCCATGTCCCCCAACACTGCAAAACGATTTCTCATCCTTGTTTTATGCTGGCTCTACACTGACATTCTCTATTGTTCACCATTTAATGAAACTGTTTTCTTCACTTTCTGGCCTTCCCCACTTTCTTCTCTCCTCTCCTTTCTTGTTTACACACACTCTCTCTTCAATCACTTCCTGGAATGGAGGTCTTTTACAGACAGCACTGGTCAAGAAGAGGGTACCTTTCCTTCCACATAGCAAACCATACAATCAGAAGGTACCCCACATAAAATCAGGGTTTTGGTTCTCCTCAGCTGTGTCCGTCTGCTCTTGGTCACTAAAAGGCTACCTTTTCATTGCCAAAGCATAATATTATTTTCTTCTCCCAATTCCACATCCAAAACTATCTATGGAAATTATAGTTTTGGGAAGAGGGTTTGGAAAGACCAGATCTCAGACAGACTATCTTTAATTCTTTGATGTAATAATAACATAGGCAAATACTTAGGGTGTCTGGGGATCAAGGCTATAGTAAAAGATATGATTTTTCCACCCTGTCATCTGTGCCTCAGTTGATGTAACACTGGGGCAGGGAGGGAGGAAGCCCTTCTTCAAGCATATTTTCAGCTGTTCATCAAAGTAGAAGCCACACATATATATATACACACACACATATATACTACACATATTATATATAACATATATACTACACATATTATATATAACATATATACTACACATATTATATATAACATATACAATACACATATTATATATAACATATATAATACACATATTATATATAATTTATTATATATTATGTATATAATATATATTTATATATAAAATATATAACACATATATATTATTTTATATATATATATATATATTTTTTTTTTTGAGACAGAGTCTTGCTTCTTCGCCCAGGCTTGAGTGCAATGGCGCCATCTTGGCTCACTGCAACCTCCACCTCCAGGATTCAAACAATTCTCCTGCCTCAGCCTCCCCAGTAGGTGGAATTACAGGCATGTGATGGCACACCCAGCTAATTTTGTATTTTTAGTAGAGACAGGGTTTCACCCAGTTGGCCAGACTGGTCTTGAACTCCTGACCTCAAGTGATCCACCCACCTCGGCCTCCCAAAATGCTGAGATTACAGGTGTGAGCCACCGTGCCCGGCTGATGCCCTATATTAAAAGGTAAACACCAAAGTCCAACATTAAGACAGAAGAAAAGAGAACTACAGTTAGTAACACTGTAGTCACATGAAGTGAGAAAACCAGTCAGTAATTTAGTAAAAAAGACTGAAGTGCCAATCTGCTTGGGAATCCCACAAAAACCCTAGGGTTCCGGAGCACAGCCTGCAGGTCCCTTTGAGGTCCTCCTTGGACAGCAGTTTGTGGCTCTTTGGTTCATAGAAAACTACAGTCAGCCATATGCGTGGTGTGGTAATGACTCACCTTCTTCTCAAGAAAACTCAAAGCTGCATTTATTTTTTCAGTTATGCTGAATTTATCATTACTACCATTATTTTTGTATATTTAAGAATGTTGACAACAGCAAGATTCCAAAAAGCACTAGTTAGTGAGCAAAGCCTATTAGAAGTCACTGAAGAGCCTCCTCAGGTTTCTCCAGACTGCAGCCCTCTAGATTCTAGCTGCCTTTCTGCCTGCATGTTCATTAGAGCCTACGAAAATGTCTGGTGGGCGCAATATTCATTTGTTCACTCACTACTGCATTTCTGTGATGTGTATGGCAACCCACAAACCATCTTACCTGGCATGCTGTTTTACTTGCTCTCCCAGCATAATTACTACTAGCACCCCCTTTCACACCCTAAAGTATCCCAGCTTGGACAAGATTATATGGTTTCTTCTAGCTGCATGCATAGTGTGTGCTAAGCAAACACTGGGAGAAGAAAGCCTGTCTCCAACAGTTGATTCTCCTTAAAGTTGACCATCTTTAGTAGGTCTAACTGGGGTCTCTGGAGTGCATGGAAGAGAGTGGCCTGGTGATGGGGACAGTGCCCAGAGGAAGAGGTAAATGGGGGTGAATGGGAACGGGACAAGCAGAGGAGCGGGCATCCTGAACTGAGGGAGCAGCAGGGAACTCTGGGACGAGCAGCGTGCCGTGCCGAGAAGCGCCGTGGTGACCATGCAGGGTGTGGGAATGCCAAGCCTGGGAGATAGGACAGGACCTGCCTACAGGGGACCTCCAAGAACAGTGTGAATACTGTGGGCTTCACCCTGCAGGCAGTGAGGAAACCCAGGAGGGTAAATGGGTTATCGGGCCAGACCAGGGAAACACGAGGAAACATTCACAGATGTCAAATGCATCTTAGCCCCTTCTAATGATAAAAACAAATCTGGAAACTCCAATCTGGCCACCATTTTGAAGTTTTAGTTTTTGTCTCTGCCTAAGGATGTAAAAAAGGGACAAAGGGGTAGTGCTGTAGGGAGGGGTTGGCAACCTTGTCCTATGTAGTAGATGTTTTAGGCTCTGTGGGTCCTACAGTGTCTGCCACAGTGGCTTAACTCTGCCAAAGTAGCCACAGACACTGCACAAATGAGTAAGTATGGCTGTGTCCCAACAAAACTTTATTTCTAAAAGCAGGGGGAAGGCTGGATTTGGCTTGCAGGTTGCAGTCTGCCCACCCCAGCTCTCCCTCAGGAGGTGGTCTCCGGTAAGGATTCCCTCTGTGTAAAGTGAGGTACTCTCGTGGGAATGTTTGTTTTGGAGATGAAGCTGTTGAAGGTGGGTCAGGAAGACGCTAGTGAAGGAATGTGTGTGGTTAGGTTGGCACTGGAGCTGAGGGCCAGTTACAGCCGTGGACCGCAGCCTGCGATGGAGTCCAGACCCCCCCGGAGTGGCCAACCTGAGAAGACAAGATGAGCCCCGCGCAGCCAGGAGTTACCTCGGCTTGCTCGGCTGCGTGTTCGGACGCCCAGTGCGGGGGTGGCGTCCTCCACGGAGGGGGACGAGGTTTTCAGCACAGCCTTCATGTTCTCGTGCTCAGCCGCGTCCTCCGCATAGCTCAGACCCTGCGGCTGGCTTGGGGGCGCTGGAGAACTGCCAGAGAACTTGCCGGACTGCAAAAACAAGGCGAGGTTAGCAGGTGAGGGAGACTCCCCAAAAAGACAACTCAAGCTTCTAAAACCCGTGGTTGAGGAAAACCTCCTCTCCTCTGTCTTGTTTTGTTTGCAGACACATTCATTACGGCAGTCACTGAAGTTAACTAATGACAAAACATCTGTGCCTACAGGAAGATCTAACATGAGACAGAAAAGCCCCCGGCCCCAGAAGGTCCACCACCCATTCATCCATTGTAGCCGTCTCTCTCACGCACTCAGATCCCCTCAAAGGGTGGCTGTCAGGAGCGACCGGCATTGGCTCTGGGAAGGTCTAAAGCCAAATGTGTTTCTAACACCAAAGCCCTGATATGAGAATTGAAATGAAATATGCCTTGTTAACCAAGCATACTGAGCTTTATTTTTTTACTTAGTGTCAGAAAGCAGTTAAATTTTTCTTAAATATCACTTATGATGGTAGAATTACAAAAGTGGGATTGAAGCACAGAATCCTAGCATGTTAAGAGTTGGGAAGAATTCTTCTAGACCTAGTACCACCTTGCTTTTATGGAAAGGGAAACTGAGGCCCTTCAAGAATACGTGGCTTGCTAGGGACCCTAAAAGAATTGGTGTCAGGGCCCAAAACAGAACAAGACACATAAATTCATGCTGATTTTCTCTGACTGAACAAAAGGTCAGGACATATATATTTTAAAAGAGGTATGTTGGAATACCATACGTACACAATACCAAACACCTGGATGAAGAACAAAAAGTCAGATTAACATTTGCAAAGAACAGCTCCACAGATTGCTGGCTTCCTTTGTCACCCAGTGTCTCAGGCATGGCAACAGGGTTGGGGACACATCTGTGGCTTGTAACATCTACACGGCTCTCTCCTTATTTTCCAGGGCCAATTAGCCCCCTTGGTCTCTGGTTCTCGCACCTGCATCCAGGGTCTAGGGAGGAGCCCCTGCCATCTGCCACTGCATGGACATTGGCCCATGGGAGCCATTAACACCAGCAGAGGAAATGGGCACACATCAGAGGCTGCCTACTGGCTGGGGACAGAGACTCTAGCCTGGCCCTTGGCCACTGCCCCACTTCCTCTTTGATTTCAGGACTCTTCATGTGGTTATTCCGGAATCTAGTTCTCATATTTAAGTTGCCAAAGGAAAATTCTCTGTCCACTTTTCCAGCAGTAGGGAGAGACCTGCTAAACCTGCCACTTGTGACGTGGTTACTGATTAGCCGGGCCTCAGGGACAGCTCGGAAAATGCATTTAAACCTTCAGTCCCTGGCACATGTGGCATGATGAGAGCCCCTGTGAGGTGGTTAGTGATCACACGAAAACCAACCAGAAAAATGTCCATGCATTGTTTAAAGCACTGAATGGTGCTCACACTTCATGCTGATTATGTTAGGTTAGACCAGAGCACACATGAGGCGGTCAAATGTGGCATTCTTCATGTTCATAAACGGTCATACCTCAACTTCCTCCTCGTCATCAGTCTACCCGAGAGGACAGGACAGGACAGGACGGAAAAGACAGAAGGGATTCTTAGAAGGCACAGAAGTCAGCAAAAAGATCATCTCAATGTCACATAAAATTCCAAGTAAATAAACTGGTCACCACAACCAGGATACATCCTCTTGAGTTGGGAGCTGCCAGGCCCCACCCTCTTGTCCTCATCTGGACACTCCTTGCGTGAACTCCAAGATCACCCATGACCAGAGGGACTCACAGGGCTCTAGGCCAATCTTCTGGGGCTGTCCCTGAGGTAACAGTCAGCTTACACGATTCCCTGACCACCACCAACCTCACTCGCAGCTGTGCATCCTGCTGAGAGTGTCCTGCTCTGTGAACCATATGGCTTGGCTGGCCACATCCTTATGAACCCATCACGGCCTGACAGTCATCAAGGCTCCTCTAAGTGGACTGGCTTCTGTTTGCTTGGCTCTGCCTGTCAGCTGCCGGCCCTCCCATCCCATCCCCAGTGCAGGATCCCTCCCTGCCCAGGCTGCCGGTTCTGGGCTACCGCTAGTCCTTCCACATGCAGGCCAGCCAGGACAAGTGAGACAACTTCTCCAGCTGTGCGTTCACATTACTCTCTCTTCAGGAGCATGAAATTAATTTATTTTTGACATCTCACCTGTTTCTCATGGTGGCCACCTGAACTGACTCTCCATACTTTTAATTACTTTAGCACTAAACTGCTTTAAGTTACTTTAAATAAAATATCCCTCTTCTAACATAAATTGAGAGTGAAAAGTCATGTCAATCTCTTGATCATAAATTAAACACACTTTCAATTTAGGAGTGTCCGTGAGGTTACAGGGCCAGGCCAGCAAATCAGATTAAAGTGTTTTGAGAATGAACTATGCTTTTGGAAGTTAAAATGACAAACCACTTCCAGCCCGTAACATTCCACGCTGCCTCATCCAAATGGCATTGCGACAAGAGACAACAGTCCTGTTCCATTACTCTCTTTTAAAAAATTCTTAGTTTATTTATATAACCTGGGATGGCTGGCATTTTTCCAGAAATTCACACATGTTCAAGGTGCTACATATATAAAATATTGGCCCTCTCAACATCCCTAAAAGTAATCATCATTCTCTTTCTATAGAAGAGGAAGCTGGGGTTGAGAGGGGTTAAGGGTCTCACCCAGGATTACCACTACCCTCCAATGTGGGAGGCCTGGGATTGACCAGCCTGGGTTCTCACAGCCCACCTCGGGAGTGTGGATGTGGCAGAAAGGCTATAGTTGCCTCGTGTTGCCTTGTCTATGTCACCATTTGCTCTAGGACCAACTTTGTACACAGGATGAGGAATTAGTTGCTCAGTGATCCTGGCCTGGGAGGACCCCTGGATGATGAAAAGGAAGCCTTCTGAATACCCAGAAACAGGGGGAGAAGAAGAGGGATAGCAATCAGGAGCTGGTGCATGGGGGCTGCAGATTTTACCCTCACATCTCTCTTCTCTAAATGCTACCACTTGCATCCTCATTTTATTCAGCATGTATATTCAAGATGACTTACTACAAACAGTTTTCTCTAAAATCTCTTCCAGCTCCAACGTTCGGGGGTCCATGATTCTAAGTCTATTGTCTGGCTTTGTTTTCAGTGGTTTAAGTTGTGTATATGCCATTTTTAACCAGGTTATGATGTCCTTGGGATATAAGCTTTTCTTTATACTCACATCTTCTTTGGTGTCCCAGGCACTGCTGGGTGCACAATGAGCCCTTAATAATTGAGTTGGAAAAACCCAAGGCTGTACACTTCTCCTTAAGGGACAATATCCTAATGTTCCAGCAGACGGCAATCTCTCTACATGAATGATGCCACTTTGGCCATTAAAAACATGGGCTAGGCTGAGAATGAATCCTGACGAAGCCTGTCCTGTCCAGATTTTAATGGGAATTTAAATATTTTTGAATCAGACTCTAGAAACATTCACCTCTGTTTATGATTGGGAAAGCCAAATGTTTTAAGAGAAAGACAGAATTTAAAAATTAGTGGGATCTGTAAAAAATCTAAAAAATTTAGCAAGAAATTTTGATGTGTCCACATAACTATAAGCATATTCGGCTTGTATGTGTCTCATAGCCACAAAATAAACAATCCCTTTTTTTAAACTTTCAAAAATAATACTATGAATAAAATGTGGGCCACAGTTTGCCCACGTGGATCCAACATGCTTCCTGGGTTGCTGTCTTCCAAGAGGCTGAGGATCCTACTGAACTGAGATTTCAGGAGAGGAGACAGAAGACTCTTGGCTGATGGCACTGGAATTCAGAACTGCTTGGGTCGGGGGTAGAGCTGTAGAAAGGGCTCCTTCTGCACAAAAGTGACCTGAGCACTTCCTAAAGGTACAGAAAATTCCAAGAAAACAAGGAG
The DNA here is from genome assembly GCF_028878055.3 of Symphalangus syndactylus. Taxonomy (NCBI): domain Eukaryota; kingdom Metazoa; phylum Chordata; class Mammalia; order Primates; family Hylobatidae; genus Symphalangus; species Symphalangus syndactylus. The sequence continues at coordinate 49,932,299 of NC_072423.2, forward strand.
CTTACGCAAAGGTGGATGGTAAGAGAAATGATTATCCCTGGTTCTTAAAATTACAACAAAATTGCTAAGTTAATGCATCTGGCCTCCCATGTAAGTCAGACCCTCAGGAATGTGGACTTCTAGAGAGCAATAACCAAGTGCTCTCTGCTTGGCTGACTACATACACACATGTCTGTGCACATAGGGTGGCTTCGGTGAGGTCTTCCTAATTGGTTTTCTTCCTCCCCCCAAAAAATCTGCCTAACTAGGGTTCAGTTGAAGCGTGTAACTACTCAGATGATGGCACGCCCTGTGGCTTAATCCTTTCCTCATTCCATTCCCTCTATTGCCAGAAGTCCATGTGCTACTCAAATGCACGCACAGATGGGAGAAATCCATGGGCACCAATCCAAACCATGAAAAAAAATCACACTCTAGAGTCCTTCAACAAGTTCCAAATATGACCTGTCAATATCAAAAAAAGATGACTTTATTATCGTTGAGTCTGTTCAAGAAAGAATAAATAGTGACAAAAGGAGGATTCCCAGAAAATTTCAGCCTTTTGCCTGGAACTGACCTTACAGTAATGGATGAGGTAAGTGAGATACTAGCCTGGTTTTTATGTTTCGTAAAAGCACATTAAGAAAAAGGAACCTGCACTAGGTATCTCCGTTGGTCTCTGGCATCTTCATGCATCCCTTTACCCTCCACTTTACTGAGCATCTGTCATCTGAATATCCACTGTCCCCCAAGACCTGGGTGGGCTTGGGTTGAGACAGGAGAGATGGGGAAAGAGCCCAGGAGCAGGGGAGACACATAAGTGTGCAGGGGCTCCCCAGGGTGCTATAGGGACACTCCTACTGGATTCACTGTCCTCTGGGAACTCTTTCCACCCTGATGTCCTGTGATTCAAGGGACTGGCAAGAGCCCATTAGATTATATCTTTGAGCGATGACGTCAATTTATTCAGATGCCCAAAATGGGTGGTCTGTGTGTCAACTGACTGGTTACACAGCACCATTATGATGATTAAGATCCTGAATTAATTCCCCAATCAGTACATTTGTCTTTCTATGATAAGTGCCATTATCTTTTATATTTTTCTTGTCTTCATCCAACTTTACCCACATCAACAAAAATAGAACCAAACATTTAATGTCATCAGCAACATGCAACACACCAAAATGGGTTCCATGTTCCTCTTCTAGCCACATGTTCTGAACTTTACATCTCCTAGGTCCTTGTATGTTATGTAGCAGATTTTCACAGAAATGGTGGAGGAGTACTTCAAGAGCACTTTTTAAAAGACAGAATTTTTTTTATAGTTAAAAAAAAAAGCACAGCTTTTAACTGTGAGGAGAATTCCTGATTGATCTTACTTTGAAAACGAATGACATAAGGAGAGGGATTGTGTGAAACTTACATCGGTGATCATCTTCCCTCTGGTCTTATTTCTCTCTCTGTGGTTGGCCCGTTTCTGTTTCTGCTGCAAAACCCTTTCCCTGGTTGTGCGATACTCTAGTGCAAACTCACTAATAATCCTGCAGAATTTGTTTATGTTCACCTCCCGAATTGCGTAAGGTGGATGGCCCATGAAGAGTAAAAAGGAGTGGAATCTGCAAGGAAAAAAACAGTAACAGCAATGACTTCAGTTTTAAGAAACAAAAATTACTTGTCTAAAATCTCTCAGTAAGAAACCAATGTCAGAACTTAAAATAAATAATAATAATAATAAAGAAACCAACAAGCCACACTCTCAGTAAGCCACACTGTCCTTCATTCCTGGGGCTTTGAATTTCAAGAGTCTTCTCAAGTGAAAATGAAAACAGAAGTTCAACTCACTTTCCCACTGATGGAGGTTATATCTAGGTGGTAGGACTTTAACAGATTACTTTTTCATTTTTCATATCTGTGTTTTAACATTTTTCTAAAATGGATATATGTAAAACTTTTGTAAGAAAAATGTTAAAGTGGTAGTTTAGAAAAGTACTGCACCATTTCTAGATTACATGAGAATTGAATAGGAATAAAGAAATGTTGCTTAGAAATTCTTTTGAATGAGCACTTAAAATAGACATGAACATGTTATGAATAACATGTTAATCCATAGTTTGTAAATAGATGCTGTTTTCTGAGTAAATATTTTTAAACATTTCTTGAGATATTACATATAACCTTAGTTTAATTAGGAAACACCAAAGAAGAAAATAAATTTATTTTAACACTTAATTTGTAAACAAAAATTATTAGACATTATTTGTTTTAAAATGTTGTAAAAGAAATTACATGAGCAGATAAGTACCCAATTTTTAGTTATTAGGAAATGAGAAAGAACACAGTGGGCGACAGAGGGAAAGCTTTCTGTGGAACAAACAACATTATGTAAATGATACCACTATTTATAGAAAACAAATTTTGATCACTCTAATTTGTACAGTTTGAATATGAATTTTTTAAAATAAACGACACTGGCTTACTCTTTTTGAGAAGAATAATGAAGTAAACATACAACTTGTATTTAAAGGAAAAGGGCCTAAAACATGCTAGCCAAAACTACATAACTCTTAGAAAAAAACAAAGTAGAAATCTTCCTGACTTTGGATTAATGTGTTTAGATATGATACCCAAAGCATAAGTGACCAAAGTAGATAAACTGGACTTCATTAAACTTAAAAACCTTTGTGTTTCAAAGGATATTATCAAGACTAAAAAGACAATCTAAAAGATAGGAGAAAATACTTGCAAGTCATGTGTCTATAATAAGGGAATTGTGTCAGAATATATAAAGGAATCTTACAACGCAACACTAAAAAGACAAATAAAAAATGGACAAAGGATTTGAATAGACATTTCTCCTAAAAAGATATGCACACGGCCAAGAGATACATGAAAAGTTGCTCAGCATCACTAAGGAATGCACATCAGAACCACAAGGAGACACCACATACACCCACCAGGATGGCTGTAATAAAAGAGACAGGCTAGAACAAATGTTGGTGAGGATGTGGAAAAATTGGATCCTTTCCACAGTGCTGTTAGGAACATCAAATGGTTTAGCAGCCATAGAAAATGATCTGGCAGTTCTTCAAAAATATAAACAGTTATTATATGACTTAGCAATTTTTCTCCTTTGCATAAAGAAATGAAAATATGTGTACACACAAAACCTTCTACACGAAAGTTCATAGGCGCATTATTCTTAATAGCTGAAAGTGGAAACAACCCAAATGTCCATGAACAGATAAACTAAATATAGCATTGGATGGATATAATGGATATAATGCATGGATAAACTAAATATAGCATTTCCAAATAAGGTCCTGGACGACTGGTCCCATCACCTCTCTGACTTCATCTCTCGTGACTCCAGCTACACTGGACACCTGGTTATTCCCTGAAAAAGCCCACCTCAGGGCCCAGACACACAGGAGCCCTGGAAGGACACAGAGGCCAAGGAGCTGAGAGCCTGCAGGGCCTGTGGGGAGGGGTGAGGAGGCCATTCCACAGGGTAGGACCACAGGCCTGACAAGGTATCCGGTACCAGCTATTCCCCATGCCTAGAACTTTTTCCCCACTGACAGCTGCATGGATGGCTCTCACTCATCTCACAGGTCTCTGCCCAAAATACCACCTCCTCTGAGAAGCCTTCCCTGACCACCCTGTGTCAGGTCACTACCTAACCATTTATACTCTTATTTTTTCTTCCTGGCTCTTGTTACCGCTTGACATTATATATTAGATATGTATGATATGATATTAGGATAGGATAGTACAATATAACAACTATTCAAAATCTGTATGCAGGAAGATTTGAGGGGAGAATCCATCAGCCCACAGCTAGCTAACCACTTCACCTCATTCTAATATATTAACATTCTGGGTCCTATTTTACACATAAGGACAACCCAAGATTCTTTATCCTACACTTTCTAGAGCATTGTTTTTGGACGCACAGGGGATCCATACTTAACATATAAATTGGAAATGTTGTTTAAGCATATATTTTACAAACAAGGACAGTAACAACGAACAAGGTCTGAAAAAGATCCAGATATACATTTGAAAAGAGAGAGACTATGGTATTCCTTCAGAAGAACAAAAAGGATGTGACTTTGAGGCCGTAAAACTTTTAAGGAATTTTTTTCAGTTGAGTTGGTAACTTTTAGAATACATGATATGAAGATCATATGGTTATGGGCAGGCTGGCCCCCCTAACCAGTACTCCAAAGCACAAGTCAAACATCTTTGATTGTTCCATCATCTGCCTCTTACTCAAGCCTGCCACTGAGTAGCATGTCTGGCCCCGAATGGGGAGGGGTGGACTTTGCCAATGGCACACCAGTCTTGGTGTTTACTTGTCTTCTGCCTGTCTCTCCCCCTTGAATGGCAGTCCATTGCTGTAGTTTCCTAGGCCTCCCAGGAAGGCTTTTGATATGGTTTGGCTGTGTCTCCACCCAAATCTCATCTTAAATTGTTGTTCCCATAATTCCCATGTATTGTTTAGGGACCAGGTGGAGACAATTGAATCATAGGGGCAGTATCCCCCATCCTGTTCTTGTGAGAGTGAGTGAGATCTCACGATATCTGATGGTTTTATAAGGGCTTTTCCGCTTTGCTTGGCACTTCTCCTTGCTGCCGTTATGTGAAGAAGGACGTGTTTGGTTTCCCTTCCACCGTGATTGTAAGTTTCCTGAGGCCTCCCCAGTGGTGCAGAACTGTGAGTCAATTAACCCTCCTTCCTTTATAAATACCCAGTCTCGGATATGTCTTTATTAGCAGCATGAGAACGGACTAATAACAGCTTCCTTCTCCTCTTCCCTGGTCCCTCTCTGTGCCTTTCACAGTGCAACTGTAGCCTAATGGATCTACAGGAGTGAGTGGGTGGGTCTGTACATCCAGAGAGCACAAAAGGATAAAAGGAAAGGTTAATATGCACATTTAAGAATTAAAGACAAAACCCACATGATTGTCTCAATAGACACAGAAAAGGCTTTCAATAAAATTCAACACCCTTCATGTTAAAACACTCGATAAACTAGGTATTGAAGGAACATACCTCAAAATATAATAATAAGAGCCATCTATGACAAATCCACAGCCCAATATCATACTGAATGGGCAAAAGCTGGAAGCATTCCCCTTGAAAACCAGCACGAGACACAGATGCCCTCTCTCACCACTTCTATTCAACATAATGTTGGAAGTTCTGGTCAGGGCAATCAGGCAAAAGAAATAAAGGCATTCAAATAGGATGAGAGAAAGTCAAACTACCTTTGTTTGCAAATGACATGATTCTATATCCAGAAAACTCCATCATCTCAGCCCAAAAGCTGCTTCAGCTGATAACTTCAGCAAAGTTCCAGGATAAAAAATCAATGTACAAAAATCACTAGCTTTCCTATATACCAACAACAGTCAAGCTGAGAGCCGAATCAGAAAGGCAATCTCATTCATAGTTGCCACAAAAAGAATAAAATACCTAGGAATACAGCCAACCAGGGAGGTGAAAGATATCTACAATGAGAATTACAAAACACTGCTCAAAAAAATCAGAGATGACACAAACAAATGGAAAATATCCCATGTTCATGAATTGGAAGAATTAGTGTCATTAAAATGGCCATACTGCCCAAAGCAGTTTACAGATTCAATGCTATTCCTATCAAACTACCAAAGACATTCTTCACAGAACTAGAAAAAAATTGTTTTAAAATTCATATGGAACGAAAAAAGAGCCTGGATTACCAAGGCAATCCTAAGCAAAAGAACAAAGCTGGAAGCATCACACTACCCAACTTTACAATATAGGGCTACAGTAATTGCGACAGCATGGTACTAGCACAAAAACAGGCACATAAACCAATGGAACAGAATAGAAAGCCCAGAAATAAGGTCACACATCTATGACCATCTGATCTTTGACAAAGCTGACAAAACAAGCAATGGGGAAAAGACTCTCTATTCAATAAATGGTGCTGGGATAACTGGCTAGTCAAATGTTGAAGATTGGACACCTTCCTTACACCATATACAAAAGTCATCTCTAGATTGATTAAAGACTTAAATGTAAAACCCAAAACCATAAGAACCCTGGAAGAAAACCTAGGCAATACCATCCTGGACCTAGGAAGAGGCTGACAAAGCAACCACAACAAAATTTACCAAAAGCAATCACAATGAAAGCAAAAATTGACAAATGGGATTTAATTAAATTTAAGAAGTTCTGCACAGCAAAAGAAACTATCAACAGAGTAAACAGACAACCTATAGAGTGGGTGAAAATTTTTGCACACTATGCATCCGACGAAGGTCTAAGGTTGAGCATCTTTAAGGAACTTAAAGAAAAAAAAGAAAGAAAGTGTCTGTTCATGTCTTTTGCCCACTTTTAGTGGGGTTCATTTTTTTCTTGTAAATTAAACTAATTTACAAGTAAATTAAACTAAAAGTGGGCAAAGGACATGAACAGACACTTTCTTTTTTTTTTTTTGAAATGGAGTCTTCCTCTGTCTCCCAGGCTGGAGTGCCGTGGCACTGTCTCAGCTCACTGCAACCTCCACCTCCCGGGTTCACGCCATTCACCTGTCTCAGCCTCCCCAGCAGCTGGGACTACAGGTGCCCACCACCATGCTTGGCTAATTTTTTGTATTTTTAGTAGAGACGGGTTTTCACCGTGTTAGCCAGGATGATCTTGATCTCCTGACCTCGTGACCCGCCCACCTCAGCCCCCCAAAATGCTGGGATTACAGGCATGAGCCACCATGCTCGGCCCTGAACAGACGCTTTTTAAAAGAAGACATACATGTGACCAACAAGAATATGGAAAAAAAAAAAAAAGCTCAACATCACTGATCATCAGAGAAATGCAAATCTAAACCACAATGAGATACCATCTCACATCAGTCAAAATGGGTATTATTAAAAAGTCAAAAAATAACAGATGTTGGTGAGGTTGTGGAAAAAAAGGAACATTTATACATGGTTGGAGGGAGTGTAAATTAATTCAACCATTGTGGAAAGCAGTATGGTGATTCTTCAAAGAGCTAAAAGCAGAACTTCCATTCGACCCAGCAATCCCATTACTGGGTATATATATACCCAGCGGAATATAAATCATTCTACCAGAAAGACATATGCACATGAATGTTCATTGTAGCACTAATCACAATAGCAAAGACATGAAATCAACCTCAATGCCCATCAATAACAGATTGGATAAAGAAAATGTGGTACATATACACCATGAAACACTATACATCCATAAGAAAGAACGCAATCATGTCTTTTGTGGGAACATAGATGGAGCTGGAGGCCATTATCCTTAGCAAACCAACACAGGAACAGAAAACCAAATATCACATGTTCTCATTTATAAATGGGAGCTAAATGATGAGAACTTATGAACACAAAGACGGAAACAACAGACACTGGGGTCTACATGAAGGTGAAGGGTGGGAGGAGGGAGAGGAACAGAAAAGATAACTATTGAATACTGGGCTTAGTACCTGGGTGATGAAATAATCTGTACAACAAACCCCCATGACACGAGTTTACATATGTAACAAACCTTCATATGTATCCCTGAACCTAAAATAAAAGTTAAAACAAATGCAGGTTCCATAAAAACCCTAGAAGAAAGCCTAGGCAATACCATTCAGGACATAGGCGTGGGCAAGGACTTCATGTCTAAAACACCAAAAGCAATGGCAACAAAAGCCAAAATTGACAAATGGGATCTAATTAAACTAAAGAGCTTCTGCACAGCAAAAGAAACTACCATCAGAGTGAACAGGCAACCTACAGAATGGGAGAAAATTTTTGCAACCTACACAACTGACAAAGGGCTAATATCCAGAATCTACAATGAACTCAAACAAATTTACAAGAAAAAAACAAACAACCCCATCAAAAAGTGGCGAAGGACATGAACAGACACTTCTCAAAAGAAGACATTTATGCAGCCAAAAAACACATGAAAAAATGCTCATCATCACTGGCCATCAGAGAAATGCAAATCAAAACCACAGTGAGATACCATCTCACACCAGTTAGAATGGCGATCATTAAAAAGTCAGGAAACAACAGGTGCTGGAGAGGATGTGGAGAAATAGGAACACTTTTACACTGTTGGTGGGACTGTAAACTAGTTCAACCATTGTGGAAGTCAGTGTGGCGATTCCTCAGGGATCTAGAACTAGAAATACCATTTGACCCAGCCATCCCATTACTGGGTATATACCCAAAGGGCTATAAATCATGCTGCCATAAAGACACATGCACACGTATGTTTATTGCGGCACTATTCACAATAGCAAAGAGTTGGAACCAACCCAAATGTCCAACAACGATAGACTGGATTAAGAAAATGTGGCACATATACACCATGGAATACTATGCAGCCATAAAAAATGATGAGTTCATGTCCTTTGTAGGGACATGGATGAAACTGGAAAACATCATTCTCAGTAAACTATCGCAAGGACAAAAAACCAAACACCGCATGTTCTCACTCATAGGTGGGAATTGAACAATGAGAACTCATGGACACAGGAAGGGCAACATCACACTCTGGGGACTATTGTGGGGTGGGGGGAGGGGGGAGGGACAGCATTAGGAGATATACCTAATGCTAAATGACGAGTTAATGGGTGCAGCAAAACAACATGGCACATGGATACATATGTAACAAACCTGCACATTGTGCACATGTACCCTAAAACCTAAAGTATAATAATAAAAAAATAAATAAAAATAAAAATAATAAAAAAAGAAAGAAAGGAAAAAAAAAGAAAAAACAAACAAACAAACAAAAAACAAATGCAGGTTTGAACATCCAAAACAAAATTTTCTTAGCCAGGAAACAGTTTCAAAAACTAGGTTTTACCTAAAGAGACAGCTTTTTGAAACTTTTTGATCTGAAGTCAAAATATAAGTATTTAGGCTCATTTGCATGACTAAGATGATCCCACTGGTTACCAGCTATAAGGCCCTGAACTAGGGTTCTTTCTGTGCCTCAGTTTCCCATTGTTAAGTTAAAAAAAAAAAAATCACAGCTGTCTTCAGCTATGATCCTGAGGACTGTTGGTGGGAGGGAGAAGGAAAAATGAGGCACAATCCTTGGGGCTTTCAGTCCTCCATCTCAATTTCAACAAGAGAGTCCTGCTTTAATCAGTTCTACATACAGGGCTCCAGCTAAAGACTTCATTTGAACCCAGGGTTCTACGGTTTAGATACTTTGGATTGGCCACTTCCGGGTACCACCTCTCTTTAGCCATGCCCTTTTATTACCCACACCAAAACGACAGTGAACTTCTGGCTCCTCCTGGTCATCCCCAATGGGATGTAGACAGGTGAGGCAGAAGCAGCCATCATCTGGGTGACCAGCTTACCAAGGAGAATGGGACAAGCTGAGCAAATACTTTATAGCTTAAGAAATAGACATACCACCAAACTGAGTTTTTAATCTGTCTGGGATAAAATGGTTAATGTAACCAAGCTCAACAGCTTTATAAGACGTTCATAAAATTACTCCAGTTTCATGACATTCCAAATAATAGTTGGTTCTCTCTCTCTCTCTCTCTCTCTCTCTGTGTGTGTGTGTGTATGTGTGTGTGTGTGTGTGTGTGTGTGTGTGTGTATTTTAAATGGGGAATTGCTTGCATCATACAAAGCATGGAGGGCCAAACCAGCTCACATTCCCTGCCTCTTTGATTTCAGTAAGAAATCTGACAAAATCTCCTAAAAGTTCCCTTGAAGAAGGAAGGACAGCCAGAAGGTCTAGATAGATAGTCAGGGAGATTTATAGTTGAACAATTAAATTCCAAAAGAACTGATTAACAAATAGTTGTCAACCTGGAGGGAAGATTCTGCTTCTTATTTTTGTCCTGTCCAACATTTAAAAACTACTTGCCATTTTCTCAGTGGTCTGGATGAAGACCAGGGAGCCTGATTATCAAAGCAGAAACTGACACAAGCTGGGAGAGGGTTCATGTGCAGATAAAAGTATCAGGTTTTAAAAAGTTGTGTATAGGCTTAAGGAAAGTCAAAGAAGGAGATGAGGAAAGAAGGGAAAGAAAGGGAGGGAGGGAGGAAGGAAGAATGGGTAAGGGTCCCTCAACTGTGTTCTGTGACAAAGCAAAGGAGAAGAGAGTGGTAGCACATGGTAGGAAAGGCCCTGGCCTGGGAAGATAGAGGATCCATGTTCTAGTCTTCGGGCTACCACTGCTTTCTGGTGGCACAGCCCTGGACAGCCATGGGCCGTTCCAGACCCCATTCTCCTTGTGGGCAAAACAAGGTCTGACACATCACTGCTGTGTCTCCAGGATCCTCTTGGATCCTGTGATTCTGAGGAGGGCTGGTCCAGAGGACAGTGCTGTGATGGAGCCTGGACCTCACTCAGGTAGGCTGTGGCATAGAGCAGCTGTTGGAGGATTTGTTGCTGGAAGGTCCTCCGAAGGCCAGCTGCAGATCAGGTAAAGGAGGAACTTTTCTAACAAAGAGAGCTGCCTTGAAAGGGAGTGTCCTCTCTATAGGTGAAATTCTTCCAGCAGACCCAGAGATGCAGGGTTCAATTTGTTAGAAATCTTACAGACGCAATTCCTGATAGGTAGGATTTTTGGATCAAATTATTTCTGAGATTCTTTCCAACTTTGAGGTTTGATGGCATTATATTATTGTGTAAGAAAAATTAATTATCCATGAAACTGTTAAACATCTGTATCATCAGTGTACTTGCTATGTACCAAGAATGTACAAAAAATCTGTAAATTTAACCATCAGCTCTTAATTTCCAGTACAAATTTTTCAATATGCCATTGTACTGATATTTCTATAAGTTCCTCAATCCACTTACCTATTGATTATCCTTCTATGGACAATCTTTAAAATTATAATTCTCTCTGCACAGTCTTTCAGGAACTCTGACATCCGTTGTTTTAAAACTGGTTTCATTTCATGTTTTGCAATTGCCTTGAGGTGATCCCATGAAGCTTTGCATCTTCTCTCCATCTGACATAAATTATCCTGAAGTTGATCAAAGTCAACCTGAAAATCAGAGTGAGAACATTGCAAACACACTGAAACCGCCAGACACCAACCTGAACTGGGAGACCAAACTGCCTCTGGGGAGAAACAAACATCAAAACCAAATTCACATCTTGAAACACAAACATATTTACAGCCTAAAAATTATTCACATGTGTATCTGTCATTATCTTGACATCACATTATTTAGTGATAAAACTGTTCTCCAAATGAACTCAATACATGTGTTACCTTTTTTGGCCATATTTGGAAGTAAATCTTTGGGAACTGTAAATTAAAACATGATATCAAGGAACGCTAGTACAAGATGAACTAAGAAGATGTCTCATAAATTTTTTTCAGAGCACTCTTATTCTTCAGCGATAATATTTCTCTTAAAGTTGAGAAATGCACCCTAGTCCTACGAAGATGGCTCTGCTATGCTGGGGACCAACTAATGGGCAGCCAGCTTCTCTTCGTGATAATCTCCTTTATAATGTGAGTGACAAGTTATTTATTCACCTGCCCACTCACTCATTCCACCAACACTCATGGAGAAACTAGCATACACCAGTCTCTAAGCCAGGCATTGAACATAAACACAAATGCTGAATGAGACAACTTCCTGTTCTCAAGGAGGCTGACTGTACACACAGGTGATTCCCAAACTCTGAAGGACACACAGACCCCACCAGGCTCGGGTATGTGCCTGTGTGTGGGTGAGGGTTGCCAGCAGATGTACATCACACATGCAAGGGACAGATGTGACAGAGTGCTGCCTGAGTATTCAGGGACGTGCAGACAGGCTGGATTGCCTGAAGGAGCCTGAGATGAGGTTTTCTAAAGTGATGATTTTATAGAATTTCCAGACTAAAAATTACATAAATCAGAGAGATTTTTAGTCATGAAAAAAATACATCAGAGGGCCATATTTAACAGAGGGATGGGGAAAGAAATTGAGAAGGACAGGAGCAGAGGAAGAAATGCATAAGTGGGTGTGCTGAAAGGAGGTGACTGAGGTGGATAGAAAGTAGCTAAGATGGGAAAGGTTGTGTCCAGCAAGCAAAAGTCAGAGCAGCACGAGGTGCGCGGGGGTGAGCGCGAGGTGCGCGGAGGGTGTGGCGGAGATGAGCGGGAGGTACGCGGGGGTCAGCAGGAGGTGAGCAGAGGATGTGGGTGGGGGGATGAGTGGGAGGTGAGCGGAGGGTGCGGCGGGGGGTGAGCGGGAGGTGCGCAGAGGGTACAGGGGCAGAGGGGCTGAGCGGGAGGGGCTGAGCGGGAGGTGCGGGGAGGTGCGTGGAAGTGAGCAGGGGCACGGAGGTAAGCCGTTGCTACTTAGGGGCCACTGACAGAGGCAACGAGCAGGGCCTGCTGAAGCCCACAGGGGACTTGCTGGAGTGACCTCAGACCTCCAGGCCCACCCTTAGAAGCACAATGAAGGGGAAAGAGTTCGCAAAGGTGGATTCTGTGAGAGGATCTGTGGCACCGAGAGGATGAAGACACGCAGTGTCGTGTCTGGTGTGAGGCAGGGAGGCAAGCAAGACACCGTATGTACTGGGCTTCCTGATGCTGTTGCATCAAAAAGAGAAGGCGAGTTTAGGCAAAGCCCTGGGATTCAGGTATGCAAGGTTTCATGGCACTCTGAGGAAAATAATTTGTCTGAAACCAAAGGAATCCTGAGTCCAGATAGGAAAGGCTTCGCTTTCTCATGATACAATGAGGCTTAGAAAAAAATTCTGATAGGCCAGTTCAGGGTCCCCTGCTCGGTGCACCTGGCAGAGGCCAGCCTGTGGCTCTGGAGGTAGCTGGAGGAGGCTCTCAGCTACCAGGTCCCCACAAGCCAGGGCTGTGGCAAAGGGCAGACAGACAGGAAGGGCCCCTTGAAGCAGGCCTCAGCAGCCAACCGACATCCTTCCCCGCGTTTGCCCACCACTGTCTTTCTCTCATGCTGAATTCCAACACACCCTAGTACTTCCAGCTCTCATGCTGCAGCCAGGGGTATTTCTAGAAGGTTCCTTCACACTGGCCTGGTTGCTGTGCCCTATTTAAGAGTATCTTCCACCCCTGCCCTCTCCCCTAGCGAGTTTCCTGTGCTCCTAAGACCTTCACATCTCCCAGTTCTGGTGTGTTTGGGATCCCTCTAGGAGTTGGTCAGCCTCAGTGATCCCCTGCACTAGAGGCAGCCAGGTGTCCACATACTGTGACTGTCTCTTTTCTAATGAAGCATAAGTTCATGAAGATATTAACTCTGCACTTGCTTTAAGAGCTTGCAGCTGAGGGCCAGGCCATATACTGTTTACAGCCCTATAAAAATGTTCCCTCTGGGCAAGATCATAGGGACTGCCGATCTGTGGGGAGCAGGAGCCGGGAGGGCCCTGTTTTCTGGCTCCACACCTCACTGCAAGGTCCTGTGGACATCTCAGGAAGAGCCACATTGCATCTTTTTGACATGGTTGCCCACCTAAGACAAGCTGTGCTGTTTCAGTGTTCTGGAGAATTCACCCTGGTGAGTAACACTGCCTAACAGTGGACGCAGGGTTTAGAAATGGGATGGCAGGCTTGCCTTGCATACCTCAGTAGGAAAGAATCCAACTGAGAACCAGAGATAGGAAAAAGATCTTAAAAGTTCATTAGAAATGCCACAAAACAAATTATATTCACAAACTCTAGAGCAGAGAATGCAGGCAGCACTTGGGCATTTTACTTAATAGGGCACATGTTACTCGAGGATGACCAATACAGATCCCGTGGCTGCGGCGAGACCAGGCCCAATCCTCAGCGTCCGCAGACATACCTTGGCTGACCTGGTGATGGCCCCGATCTCCGAGTACAGATCGGAGCTGTCTGGGAAGTTTTCCACCACCATGGTGCACACATGGTGGAGAAGCGACTGCTTGTGCACTGTGTCTTTGACTTCTGGAACCTTCTCGAGGTAGCTTAACTCAAACGCTTTGGCCTGTTTTGCAAACATCAATAAAAGAAAAGTTTCAAGCAGGCTCTTAGAGAATAGCACAGGATGGTTAGAATCAATTCCCAGCTGCAGTCACCCAACATTTAGTTTCTCTGTGGCTGAAACTCCTGGGGTCAACATGCTCCATGATCCATGGCTGATCACATGTGGGCCAGCCACATTGAGAATACTGAGAATGAGGGAGCCTCTAGCCCTTTCCCACCACAGCCATGAGCCATGTCCCAGGGCTCACCCCTAAATCAGGGTGCTGTGGGACTGGGCTCTGACATCTGCCTATCTACTTCTTCCTCCTTTTGCCTGCCGTTGTCTACTTCCTGGACAAAGCTGGGCCAATTTTAAAAAGTTGCTTTTCTTAATAGCTAATGCATGCTGGCTTAATACCTAGGTGATGGGTTGATAGGGGCAGCAAACTACCACGGCACATGTTTACCAATGTAACAAACCTGTACATCCTGCAAATGTACCCTGGAACTTAAAAGATTTTTAAAAAGTTGTTTTTCGTTAAGCATCAAAATGCATATAAGCATGAGTATTTGAGTGATAAGCTCAGAAAAAAAAATGGGGCAGAAGAAAGTTTTCCAATGTCAAGTTTGAAAGCAGTTACACTTCATAAAGAATCATGTGTGTGTTTTTCTGTTTTCTTATTTATAGCAAGACACAGGTTGAAATAAATAGGCCCTGATATATATATATATATATTTTTTTTTTTTTTTTTTTTTTTTTTTGAGACAGAGTCTTGCTCTTTCACCCAGGCTGGAGTGCAGTGGTGAGATCTCAGCTCACTGCAATCTCTGCTTCCCAGGTTCAAGTGATTCTCCTGCCTCAGCATCCCGAGTAGCTGGAATTACAGGTGCATGCCGCCATGCCTGGCTAATTTTTTGTATTTTTAGTAGAGACGGGGTTTCACAGTGTTAGCCAGGATGGTCTCGATCTCCTGACCTCATGATCCACCCGCCTAAGCCTCACAAAGTGCTGAGATTACAGGTGTGAGCCACCGCGCCCGGCCTAGGCCCTGGTATCTTAAGAACAAAATTCCTTCTAGATTTTCAGCAAGAAGACACAAAAGTCATTTGTTCCACTGTGCTTTGGGGGACCTGAGGTACAACCTTCAACAGCAATTGCTGGGCAGGGATTTTGTGACAAGGGGGGCTGCAGGATGAGGGATGGGGACAACTTACATTAGTTCCATTTAGAAAGTTCCCAATGGCTAAGAGAGTAGACAGGATAAAGCCCAAGGTTTTATTGTTCTCCAACTGGTCTATTCCTTCCTTCAGGTCCAGGAGTGGTTCTGCTACTTCCTTTCAGTTAAAAAAAAAATTAGACGATAAAGAATGTACAATTTGGCCTTACTTTGTTCTTTTGACTTTTTGTATAAGGGAATAACACACAGTGTTCTCCCCAGCACAAGGCAATCCCCTGCGATGGGCATTGCTCCTAGGTATGGAAACATGTGGCAGGGAGAGCCTCTACTCCCCAGACCCTGCAGTGGAGACCAAAAGGATCTTGTGCTGGGGTGACAAGGGCTCTGGACTCCCCATTCCTGCCTCAGGGAACACCCTCCTCTTACTCTCCTTCCTGGCTGTGGCTGACTCCTGGGACACTCTTCCTTCCCATCTTCCTTTGGCTTCTAGACCACAGTCTTCTTCTTTGCTTTTTCTCCTTCCAGGCAGATTGGCAATGAAAGTTGAGACCTCGGTGTCCATGAACTGCCCCAGGCCTCCTCCTCCCCTCAAGGCACTCCATGGCTAGCCACCTGGCAGCCTGGGCTGCTCACTAGAAGGCTACTGCCCTCTACCCCACTGCTTTCATGGCCCCCTCCCTCAGACCTCCAGCCTGCTCTGTAGCCTCATGGCCTCCGTCTCCCCCACCCTCTCTGCTGTTATTCTGTGGCCCCCACTCCTTTGTCTTGATTGAGGTGCTCCCCCAGCCTATATCCCAAAGCCAGGAGATCCAGCTTCAGTTTCTCCAGCCCAGGTCCTGCCAGGCTGACCCAGTGATCTGTTTTCTCCATGATGTTACCTCCCTTGGCTAAAGAAAGTCACCTGAGCATGCTGTCTGGTCTTGTGACCCAGTCATAGCAGTCACCTCAGCAATCCTAGGTGTCTTCCTCTCTGCTTGACTTCCTGATGAATTCAAATACTGTAGTTCCCTCTTGAAGTCCCCCAAACCCACCACCAACCATCTGGCCCTCAGTACAGGACCTTGCTCCTTCCTTTGCCAGAATATGGAGACCACATAGCCTCTCCACCTGGCTTTATTTTTTTAGGGATGGAGGTCCCACTCTGTTGCCCAGGCTGGAGTACAGTAAGGCGATTATAGCCTACTGCAGCCTTGAACTCCTGGCCCCAGGTGATCCTCCTGCCACAGCCTCCTGAGTAGCTGGGACTACAAGTGCATGCCACAACACCTAGCTAAGTTCTTAAAAATTTTTGTAGAGACAGGGTCTCACTATGATGCCCAGGTTGGTCTTGAACTCCTGGCTTCAAGCCATCCTCCTGCCTCAGCCTCCCAAAGTGCTGGGATTACAGGTGTGAGCCACCGCACCTGGCTCACCTGGACTACAGAATCTCTCTTCTGCGGACTTCCTCTCAACTAAGATCCCACACAGTTCACTTTCCATCTCCCCCGTTTCGTCTCCACTGGCTCCTTCTGTTCAGCCTGCGAAAAACTCCCACTGCCCTATTCCAGAGAGGATGCCCATGTCCTCTGCTTTCTACTCAGGAGGAGCCTCCTCAAGCTTTCTCCATTAAGTCCCCTTTCCTTCTGTTCTCCTCCCAAACTCCTGCAATGGGCATCATAAAAAAACCTGCTAATTGCCACAATCACTGGCAGTTTAGGTGACTATCATCAGGTCGAAGGATTACAGGAAATTTTCTATATTGTGCTTTTCTGTATTTTCCACATTTTCTACAATGAGAATATAGGATCGGAAAAAAAATGTAATTGTTTTGTTTTGTAATCAGTGACCTGGTGCCCACAATCTAGTGTCTGAGGCTGGTGCCAGGCAGACACTTTAGAATCAGCCTTCATTGGCCAGCTGCTGATCACTTGGTGTAGACACGACGTCCTCATTGTTAACTCATCCTCCATACCCTATGCCAAGAATGATATTTCACTGCCTTAATATTGATCAATGAAAAACTGCCTTTCTCAACACTGTGGATGTGGGATTGGCTGCCTGTCTTACAGAGAGCTTACCTTTTCTGTAGTTTCATAATCCATTTTGAATGCCCAGAGGTGAAGTCGTGCGGAGAGCTCGCTGATGGAGGAGAGGGTGAGGAGGAACTGCTCTGCACTGCCCAAGGGGATTTCAGGGTTGGCCAGCTGAGCTTCCTGGATTTTCTGCTTCTCCTCGTCCGTGGGAATCATCGTTAGAATTTTCTGGAAATAGGAGATGATATAGTATATTTTCTCCTAGTGATGGACCCTCCCCTGCCTCTTCAATGTTATAAAATTCATATTATAATTTTCCAACCAGGTAGTAGAGGTATCTACAGGTGTTATATTGTCATAAACCAAATATACTTGAAGCACCTTGACCCAAATTTTCAGGGTCTCACACACAAAGGACATTCTAGGCAAGAAAGGGAGATGAGAGGTGAGAGAAAGATGAAAAACAAGACACAAGATTAGAGAACAGCTGCCTATTCCCTAGGAAGTAGAGTAAGACATGTCAAAAAGATATGCTTTGTAGCACTTCTCCTGCATTAATTAAAAAGCTTACAAAAATGAATCATTTTCAAAAAACTCAGATTGACTTTTGTTCGTGTGACATATAATTATTTTAACTGTATTTCAAAACTTACATAGAAATGATAGCACCTAAAGTAATACTAAACAAGTCTGATTGCAGAAAAAATCATGATGGTATCCATAAATACAAGCTAATAAAAAAAGTATATCTTTTTACTTCTATTTGTTTCTGGTAAAAATCAATTGTGGAAGGCAGAGAAGGCAAAAAGGCACCAGAATACTTATGATTCTCATACACTCAAATTCCTCTGTGATTACATTTTTTAAAGTAAAAATTCTCATGTCTACTCTTACTATTCCTATTGAACATCATATGGAAATCTTAGTCAGGCACATAAAAGAAATAAAAGGCATACAGACTGGAAAGGAAAAAACTGCTCATACACACAGATGTCATAATTGTCTGCATAAAAAACTATAAAGAATCTACAAAAAATTTCTAAAACAAACAAGTGAGTTTAACAATGTTGTATGTTATAGGGTCAATACACTAAATTCCATCTTATTAGTTCACTATCTATACATTTATAATAAACTAAAATTTTTTAAAATGCTATTTACAGTGAAACACATAGGTATAACTAACAAATCCTGTTAAGTATCTTTATGCTGGAAACTAGAAAATGCCGATGAAAGCAATCAAAGAAGATAGAAACAAATAATAAACACATGGAGAGACATACTATATTCATGGATTGAAAGACTCAACACAGACAAGATGTTAATTCTTCCAAAATTGATCTATAGATTTAATTCAGTTCCAATCAAATATCAGTATAATTTTTTGTAGATATATGATGCAGGACAGGTGAGCCCCAAAACTGGGGCTTAGCCTGGGATGGTTTTTGGCTTTAACCAGGAAAGAATTCAAGGGCAAGCTGGTGGTGATAGACTGAAATTTTTTATTGAACAGCACTGCTCCTTCTGGAGCAGGGCTAACTCCTAGGCAGTGTGCCCAGAGTCAGCAAAGTATGGGCTCTTGGCAACTGTATTTATACTCATGTAAATCTATTTTCAATTATATGCAAATTAAAGGTCAGGTTAACACAAATTGAGGGGTGGGTTGTTTAGAACTTTCTAGGAAAGGGGAAGTAAGTTTTGGGTCTTGCCCTGGAAAGGGGTGGTAACTTGTCGGTTGCTGCCATGGCATTTATAAATTGGCTTTAGTGGGAGCAGCTTATACCGATGAGCAATGAGGGCAGCTAAGGATTGCTTTTGTCACCATCTGTGGTTTTTGTCAGTTTTTTTGCTTTATCCCATCTGAACCAGATCCTGTTTTGGTCATCAGGGTTGGGACCAGAAAACAAGTCCTGCTGGTCTCCTACCTCATAGAGACAAGCTGATTCTAAAAGTTACATGGTAAAGCAGAAGAACTAGAACAACAAAATTTGAAAAAGAGTAACCTTGGAGAAATTAAATAACCTGACTTTAACAAATAAAAAGCTATAGTAATTGAGACAATGTGTCATTGGTAAAAGGATAGACACCTAGATCAATGGGACAGAGCAGACAGTTCAGAACAGGACACATAAATGTGGCCCATTGATTTTGAAAAAGGTGCAAGGCAATTCAATAGAGAGAAGATATTATTTTCAACAAATGATGTTAGAACAGCTAGACTCTATATGCAAAAAAAGCAACCTCAAGTTAAACCTTACACTATACATAAACTCAAAATGGATCACAGATTTAAAAGTAAAACGGAATACTATGAAACTTTTAGAAGAAAACATAGGAGAAAACTTTTATAACCTACATTAGGCAAAAAATTCTTAGACATGATACCAAAAAAGAATAAGTTAATAAACCAAACTTTATCCGGTTAAAAACTTTTGCTTTGTGATAGACACTGTAGAGAATAGAGGACAAGCTGTAGTTCCTCAAAAGATTAAACATAGAATTACCATACGACCCAGCAATTCCATTCTTGGGTATTTATCTTAGAAAAATGGAAACTCACTTTCACACCAACACTTGTACATGAATATTTGTAGTAGCTTTATTCATAATTGCCAGAAACTGGACCAAGATAAATATTCTTGAGCAGTGAATATATAAATTGTAGTAGATTCCCCGCAATGCAACAGCACTCGGCAATAAAAGGAACAAACTATAGATATGTACAATGACTTGAATGAATCTCAAAGGCATCATGATGAGTGAAAGAAGCCAGTCTCAAAAGGTTACATGCTATTTACAGGACATTCTTGAAAAGACAAAGCCATAGTGATGGGGAATACATAAGTGGTTACCAGGGGCCAGAGGCAGGTTGAGGGTACAACTACAAAAGGGCAACACAAGAGTTTTGTTGGAAGATGGGACTGTTTTAAATCCTGATTGCAGTGGTCATTGCATGAATTTACATGCTTTAAAACTCAGAGAACCATATACCAAAAATGTCAGCTGCACTCTATATTAGTTCAAAAACTAAAAAAATAAAGAACAAAATGAGAAACAGGACTCTTGACACCACAGTCTCTACATATGCAGATGTTTACACAAGTGTGCATCAGGACATATCTGGCTGGGATAGATGTAGTCCTGGGCTTGATGAGGGTGTTAACAGGCAGAGCTGCCTTAGTTTATCAGAAGCCAGTCATGCAAAACTGCATTGCAGATGTGCATTCAGGCTGTAGTCAGTGTAAAGTTATCGAAGGTGAGCCTGAGGCACCTCCCTTTCCAACTTTCCCTTCACCGGTGCTCCAATCACTGAGGCTTCAGGTGGAATTTGAGCATCTGGAGAGATATGTGGTGGCAGTGTTCCTTGCTTGCCCACAACCTGGCACGTGTCCCACCTGTTCATGCAGATGGCATTAAGAGATAGCCAAGACACTTCGAGCAGATGTTGCCTCCTTAAAAACATGCATGATTTAAACTCAATTAGTTTTGAAAATAAATGCTTCACTAAAATTTCTATTTTAATTTCCTTAGCACTGCCATTGTTTTTGGCATGACCAAAATTCCAAAATGAAAAACTCAACATTTTGTACAACCTTCAGAAGACATCTTCCTGTGATAAATTTTGTTGCTTTGTTCCTTTGAGAAAGCAGTTACTCTTCTTTTTGTTTTTCATTTCTCTAATTTATACTATTTGTTCAATGTTGAAGATTTATGAGGTTGCCACCTGCCATTTTATTTTTTTACACATCACTGACAATAAGAATAGCTGTAAGACAGTGGAATGGCAGGTTAAAGCCACCTCCTATGAGCCCCTCCTATGAGCTGATGGCCCTTGTTTTTCGTGAGCAGATGATAATGTGATGATTATGAGGTGGTATTTTTAACCTGCTTTTCTAAGTCAGTAGATTTATTGATCATTGCATGATCATAATTTGATTTCACAGGAAAGCAAACATCAAACAAGACCCATATGTTGATAGGGATAGGAAGCAGAGAAATTCTAGGCAGAAAAGAGTGGGGTCCCTGGCAAAGGCCCCACCCTCAAGCCTGGAACTGTGGCCCAAAGTGAGAACTTTACATCCCTATTTTCCCACTCAAATGTTGCCTTTTCCAAAACCACTCCTGGTCCGCCCCACTCCCATCCTGTACCCATAAAAACCCCAGGCTCCACTGGCAGACAGCAGAGAAGGGGAGAAGAGGAGAAGCAGCAGGACATCAGAGATTGTCATTTAATGTCAGACAGAGGCAGCTTGACTTCAGAGGGATGGCTTGACAGCATTGCTTCAAAGAGGAGTACAGCTGGGAATGGCCAGACTCTGGGGGAAGATCACTTTCCCATTCCATCCCCTTTCCAGCTCTCCTTCTTGCTGAGAGCCACTTTCACTGGCAATAAAACCCTCTGTATTCACCATCTTTCAATTCGTTTATGTGACCTGATTTTTTCTGGATGCTAAACAAGAGCTCTGGTGCCACAGATGCGGGCACTAAAGGCTGTCACACTGACCCTCTGCCCTCACTGGTGGAGAGCAACCACCTCACACGAAAAGGCAGAGGGCCAACTGAGTTAACACTTAAGCCATTCATGATGGCAAAGCTAAAAGTGCACACTGTACACATGCCCTCTGGGGTTTCAGGGGTTGGGGGTACTCCCTGCCAGACACAGCTGCAGGGCCCACACGGAGTTTTGCTCCTGCTGGTGCCCAGAAGCACTTGCCCCAGCTCCTGCACTCACTCACCTGTGTGCTCCCACTCCCTAGAGGGGTTGAGAGCTGCGAGCTGAGTAAGCGAGGCACCCCCATCACAAGGCCCATGAAGGGGGTCACAGAAAATTTCCTGTTTCAATGTGATAACCTCCATGTTTTTAGCATTCGCCTAGACAGCATCCCTCTAGCACTGCTCTAAGTATATTTGCTTTTGTATCTGAAAGTCATGTATTTTGGAGAAAAATTCAGAAATCTCCTTTTTTTTAAATAGACCCCAATACTATTGGGTTTGGCCATTTCTTCTACCTGCACATGAAACTATAATGAGTAATTCTTTTGCCCTGTGAGTTTTAAACAGAACCCTGGCTACAGCTTTGTATAAGCATCTGCCACAAGGATTTTGGTGACCACAGCAGAAAGTTGAAGCCCTGAGGGCTATGTCTGGTTTGCATACAATGTGCATATTTGCATGAGAAAACAGTGTGCTATCCATGTACTTACTTTCCTGTAGCAACTTAAAAAAAAAAAAACTTTTTAAAGCATCTTGATAGTATCTTCTTTCATTCTTATGATTATTCATTGAGGCACATTAGGGCAGAAATCATTGTATCAAACTCACAGACAAAATGATTTGCCTGAAGCTAAGCTGGATCAACCAAGGCAGAGCTAGAGAAGAACCCTGGGGCTACCTCTAGTTTCTAGCACTAGCTCCATAGTTCATAGGGATTCAAATTAATAGTGAATAAATTCAACCATAAATGCAAATTAACAGTGCAGCTAAGCCACTCAGTCATCAAGATATTCTGGTTCCCTGGCACTGCTAAGTCAACTGTGACTCTCTGTGGTCAGGTTCCTCTGTGTGTGTCCAGCACCCACGCAGCTGGGCACCTGTGGACAGGCACTGTGCAGGGTAAACTGCTTTCAAAGATGCTGTCATTTTTTATCTGTGGCCAAAGAAAACTTCTGTTTCTAGGATGCTGATTGGACTGGCAGCTGAGTTGGGCCAAGTTGTTTGGGACCATTCAATTGTGCTACCCTCTGAGTGGACACAGACTATAAAAATTAGAGAAGAAAGGAAAAGAAAATAAAAATCGTCATACTTCCATTTATGATAATTTGATGTCATTTTACTTGGGAAAATATCATTAATGCTACTTAGAGATGGCTGCGAAATGATTTTCTGGTTTAATATTCTTATGAAAAATGACTTCCTTAATGAAGTTAAAGGCTCCTTCAGGTTTTCATGACAAACCTGGATACATACCACTGGGTTGCTAAGCAAAGCCACAGGATGAAAACGTTCTAATTACATTTAGGTACACAGAGCTTTCAAACGACCCCATTAAGCCATGGTGCCAGGCTACAGTGCTTGCATCCGAGAAGCAGACAGTTTGGCTAAAGGCCCTCTGGGTGCAAGCCGGAAATCTCATTAACAAAGATCTGTATGTACCCAATTGCATCTCTTCTCAGTCCTGATTTAACTCTTGAACAAGCCTAGAGAACAAGCTCTGGGTATTGGTTTGGCACGTGGATCTAGATCATCTCTGCCTCTCAGGTCCCTGAGATCAATGGCCCAAGATAGTAGGTGATGCCTGAGAGTGCCCTGGATTCCACGTTCTCCAAGAGGGCTGTTTCGACTGGTTCTTTGATTATCCGTGGGTGCATGATTGCTCTCTACTGGGAGGTTGACAATGTTAATTTCCCTCTAGTGGTGTTTACTCAAGACCTTTGTCATTTAATCTGTACTAAATAAATGTGAACTTTGCTGGCTTATGGGGTGGATGCTGCAGGTTCAGGGGCAGAAGCCCCTTAGCCACACTGACAGACAAAATATCTGTGTCAGTGTATGTCTCTCATCTGTCACTGGGTTAGGGTCTCGGGGACAGACATTTTGCACTTGGTACATCCAGGTCCACCCAATAGCAGGCCACTGCCCTGCTCCTCCCTTGTTCCTCTAGGAGGGTCCCAGAGTGGGATGCATCACACTGAGGCCTGGCCTGCCCCTTCCTGTGATCTGGCAACTGCCTCAGTCTCTATCTCCCAGCTGTCGCCCACTCACTCCTTCATGTCCCCTGCTCCAGTCTGCCGTGTGCCCTCACTCTTTCAATAGGCTGGATTCCTGGATTCGAGTGGGCCCTAAATCCAATGACTGGTATCCTTATAAGAAGAAGGAAGTTTGAACACAGAGGAGAATGCTGTTTGAAGACAGAGAACACACCTGGATATGCTCACTGGCTTTGCTCCCTGGCCTGGCTCCAGAGCTCAGGACACAACTTCTTCTGCCAGGAAAGAAATGCATTTCCCTTATTGTACCTGTTCCTGGAACAGGGGGTGTATGTTTCTCAGAGTAGAGCTGCTTGGGCCTTATATAGGTTTTCTAGGGGTGCCATAATAAAACATCACAATCTGGGTGGCTTAAACAACAGAAATGCATTCTCCAACAGTTCTAGAATCTGGAAGTCCAAAATCAAGGTGTCAGCAGGAGCATACTGTCTCTGAAGGCCCCAGGGGATGAACTTTGCTTCTTCCCAGTGCTGGTGGTTGCCCACGATCTTTGGTATTCTTTGGCTTTTAAAGACATCACTCTAATTTCCACCTCTGTCATCACAAGGCATTCTGTATGTCTGTGCGTTGTCTGTCTTCAAATAGTACTCTCCTCTCTATGCTCAAACTTCCCTCTTCTTATAAGAATACCAGTCATTGGATTTAGAGCCCACCTGAATCCAGTATGACCTCATCTTAATTTGATTACATGTACAAGACCCTTTTTCCAAATAAAGTCACATCCTGGGTGGGCATGAATTTGGGGGTCCACTATTCAGTGCAGTTCAGGCCTCTAGTAATGGCTTTTCCTGTGAAGGTTCCTTCCTTCCAAAGCATGAAGGCGTGCCTAGTGGGCTGGGTGCAGACCCCTCTGTGTACTATGTGCCCACTGCTCCCTCCCATTCCCAGGGCCATGGGTGATTCTGGCCAGAGGCCCAGGCCCTTCCTCACTCTCAACTTGCTTGCTCTCCCTCTCTGGAGTCAGGCATCATTGGTTCCGTCCATGCCCAAGTGTCTCAAACAAGAAGATGTACCTCAATCACAGAGAGGCTTTAAAGGAGTCTGGGGCTCCCTGTCAATAGGATGATGGGTTAGGTGCCACCCAATGCCACAAAGCAGTGTCCCCAGATCCGGGCCCCCAAGCTATAACACCCTTCTGTAGGAATTGGTGGGTGGGACACATTGGCTCTGCTCACTCTTTTCATTATTATAATAAGAGATTTAAACTGCTAAACTGGCACCAACCCACAGTGGAGGGAGAGTGTGGCCTGTGGAAGAACACAAACCCAGGCCCCGCAGGCGAACCCTATCTCCAGCTACCAGCTGTGTGGTCACAACCACGCCACCTAGTGTCTCTCTACTTTGTGACATTCAGATCAACAAATGCTAAAGCTTCAGCTGGCTTGAGCTCTCTGGCTTATCAAATGAAACATGTCTCTCTGTACCCCAACAAATGCCAAGAGAGAGAGTTCTTACATGGATGTGTGCATGTACTGAAAACCCTACCTTTGAAAGTGTTTGTTAAACATATGTGGTTTAAAATGACATGAAGCAAGACCCTAATGGCTTCCCAAGGAGGTTATCATAGTCTTCTTCCATTTTGAGGTAGGCAGAGTGTGGTCAGAGGGAGATTGGTAAATGAACCTGAGTGAAGATTGCTGACCTTCATAGGCAAAGTGAGACTCCCCCTCCCCTCAAAAAGTTTAACACATGTAAGAATTATTAACCTTATTCAGAGTCTAGTTGAGACAGAAAGGCACCATGGAACTTCTGAAATGTGGATGTGCAGCATATTATACATGCAGTATGTGATAAAATACAAATAATGCTTAATAGGGCTTCCCTCACCTCGATTCCTTCTTTGTTTAAGGCATACTCATCAAAATTCAAAATGGCGATCTTAATCGTCCTTGGAGGTGGCAGCACCGTCAGACCAATATTGATGGCGTTACTCCTCTTGGAATCCAGAACAATGATCTCTTGCCTTTTTCCATCTGCAGCAGTTTTCTTAGCGATAAAAAAGGAGAATCCAAGATTAATGCATCATCTTGGGTCCTTTTTATATTTCATTATTAAAAGCACTCACTACTTATTTAGAGATGAAAACAAATGGCCCCAGTTCAGCTCAGAGAAGGACTGGCTACTGTTCAGCACAGAAAGGATCAGGGATTAGTTCTGAGAAGCTGCTAAGCTTGGGTCAGCAACAGAACTTCAAGAGTCAGACACATACAAAAATAAAATGGATTTTCCTTCAATTGGGAAAATGTGACATTTTGCAAGAAAAAAAATCTGTTTTTTCCATAGAAGCAGTGAAAACAAAATCAAAACCTTTCAGAGTTCCTTTCTTGTGGGCTTCGAGGTGTCAGAATGTCTTGGTTGGCCTTCACACACATGGTGCATGCCCAGAGAGAGCTGGTTTACATGCTGAGAAGAGAGGATCAATAAGGAGAATACAGCACCATTGGCCTGTCAGGCCCTCCAGATCTACAGCTATACTGTCTCAAAGCCCTCACCTTGCCATTCAAACATTCCATGCCCCTTATACCAGAGCACTTCCACCTTTCCTGTGCACTTAGGCCTCTGTGCAGCTGCCTGGTAGATGAATGAAGAGGGGCCTTCCAAGGAAAAGAAAGGAAAAGGCATGCACTGGCGAGGATGAATAGGGGATGAACCAGCCTAGAGGCCTAGGAGGGGAGCAGGGAATAAGAAGTGTCCTGGCATTCTCAAAGCCCTTTTATGTGTGGCTTCCCAGTTGCCTGCGTGGTCCTCAGAAGCAGGTCCTAGGCCTCACTCATCTCTGCAGCCAGCCCAGAATTAGCACAAGATGGGAGCTTGGCAAGCTGAATGTTTATGTCCCCTCAAAATTCATAAGATGAAGCCCTAACCCCCAAAGTGATGATATTTGGAGGTAGGGCCTTTGGAGCTACTTAGGTTTAGATGAGGTCACGAGGGTGGCATCCTCATGATGGGACTGGTGTCATTATGAGAAAAGACCAGGGTGCTGCTAGTTCTCTCCTTCTGCTACTTGAAGACACAGCAAGAAGGTGGCTGCTTACAAGCCAAGAAAAGCGCCCTCACTAGAAACCTAACTGGCCAGTATCTTGATCTGGAGTTCCCAGCCTCCAGAACTGTGAGAAATAAATTTCTGCTGTTTAGGTCACCTGTGTGTGGTATTTTATTATGGCAGCCTTAGCGAACTAAGACAGTGTGTGTGGGGTGAGGAGTCAACCCTATCAATGGCCAGAGCTGTGACCACAAGGCCCCCAGCTTTCCTCTTCAGCTCTCAGGAAGTTGGGTGCAGGTGGCACCTGGGGGCAGGTGGGAGAATACTTGGCTCCACAAGCTCCCTGATATTGCTCAGGTTTCCCTTGAGGCAAACACACCTGGGAGGATGGCTATTTTGACTCATGTAACACGTCTAGAGTAACAAAGATGAATGAGGCACTGTGGATCTCCTGAAGACACATTCAGCACAGTAATGGGGTATGCTGTGCCCTCTGTTGTTGAGGGAGCTCAACAGCAGAGCAACTGTAACTCACCTGGTGGTGGAGGGGCTCAGGGTCTGGAAGGGCTGACCCTTGGGCTAGGCCCTAAAGAATGTCTAGGATCTAGTCTGGGGAGAGAAGACCTTCAGGAGATAAGAAGTGGCTTTGTCTAGGTTGTTAAAAACTGTCAGGGATGAGGCTGGAAGTTTGATGGGGCCACATCTCAGAGGACCTGCTGACCCAGCCAAGTGGCTTCAACCACACTGTGCCGGCAGATTCCCACTGAGCAACTGACTGCCACTCATCATCTGATTTCCTGCACTGAGGCCTCACCTGGTTCTCTAAAACAGGGTCCCTGGCTGGGCCTGGGAGCGGCCAAGCCATCTAGAGAAACTGTTCTGCTGTAGCCCCAGGGACCGTGAGGCATTGAGGAGAAACAGGCTCAAGTCCAACTTAAGTCCTCCTGGAACCTCCCAGACTTAGTTGCTAAATTTCTATTTTGGATCCTTAAATATGCAGTTGGAATAAACTCAAACTTCTTCATTAAAAAAAACAAAAACAAAAACCCAACAACAACTGAAAACATCCCAGCTGTTTTGTCCTGGTGATCAGGAGGGGCAATTCCTGTGGGTAGGGTTGTCAGCTTTGAACACTAGGCTCCCAGGGACACGTGGCATACATGCCTCCCCACTCTTCAGGAAAAGTGTTCTGTTCTACGTAGTTAACCTAAGAAACTTCTCAGGAGTCCCTGGAAATTCTCAATTTAGCTTTTAAATCTAATTTTATGTTGTGTGTGGAGTGCTAAAGGAATGAGAAAGGTTTGACAGAATGTTGAATATAGGCAACAAAGAAGGATGCTACAACTAGCAATGCCAATACTGTGGTGCTGGAGGCCTGCTTCTCCGGGCACTGCTGGGCACCTACCCCAAATCCATGCCCTCTTCCCCACTCAGCAACAGGACTCTGATTTTTTTCAGGCTGGCAATGTGTCCATTAAATCAATTCCCTCCCTGGACCCTCTGCAACTGAAGCTGGCC
The DNA here is from genome assembly GCF_028878055.3 of Symphalangus syndactylus. Classification (NCBI taxonomy): domain Eukaryota; kingdom Metazoa; phylum Chordata; class Mammalia; order Primates; family Hylobatidae; genus Symphalangus; species Symphalangus syndactylus. The sequence goes on from NC_072423.2 coordinate 49,960,689, forward strand.
CCATGACTTGGTTCTGGCTTTTGTTTTCCTGATTAAAAAGCAACAGACCTGGTGGGCCATGCTCTTCCCCCTTCTTCCTGCCTAGAATGGAGATATGGGTCTGGAGGTGCAGTGGCAGGTGTCTTGTGAGCACAGGATGGCAGCAGGGATTCCCTGGGAACCAGTAGCCCTTAACCCCTCATCCACAAAACCCCATCACTCTAGGAGCCTGGAGAGATGCCTGAGCAGGCCCAGCCAGCTCAACTGGAGTCTTTATGCAGATGACAAAGTGAAGCCCCTTACCATCACCCTGAGACTCAGCCCCATGGCAAACAGCTTGGGAGAGAAGCACTACTCAGATTCCAGCCTTATCTCTGGCAGCCAGTGTCCACATGTAGCAAGCAATTTGCACAGACCTATGTGGTGGCCCTGAGCCTGACATGCCCTTGGCCCCATTCTCAGTAGAGCTCAACTTACAGCAACACACATGCCCGCACACACCCCTCTAAGTCAGGGAGGGGCACGCCACTGAGCAACCCAAGATCATGGGAGAGCTGTCCCCACAGAGGATTCTGCACATTTGCAGAGCACTTCCACCCATATCATGAAGGAAAGAATAAGCCTTAAAGGAATACCTGAAATGGAATTATGCAAGCTCAAGATTTTAGCAAAAAGGTGCTTTAAGTGCTGTTCTTCATAATCAAAATAAACCTCCACAAGATGCTACTAAACACTCAAGTGTCATCTGGTTAGTACTGCCCAAGATGAGGGAGTGGGTTGGGTAGAGCTGTCCAACTCTCTCCTTCCCTCTGACAATAATCTAAAGCAGCACTTACAAGAGCAAGTCAGAGCTCTCTGTGCCCACATCCCTGTCTAAGGATTGGCAGTCATCTATTCTGATCCATTTGAATTGTCCTTCTGAGCCAAAGCCTCAAGTCAGCAATAGTGAACTTCACTAGGTCCTCCACATGGTCCTGTTACAGAGCAACTATGGTCCACTCTTCCTTCCCAAAGCATCTCATCCCCATCCATCCTTCTCCATTCCCACCTCTCCACCCTGGGCATGACCACCCAGAACCCCACTTCTCAGAGGAGCCCAGCACTCGCCTCCTGCTTCTGGTCTCTTCTCTCTCTAACCTATCCATCCTACTCTTGCTAAAAGGAACTTTTCTGGCCAGGCACAGTGGCTCAAGCCTGTAATCCTAGCACTTTGGGAGGCCAAGGTGGCCAGATCACAAGGTCTAGAGATCGAGGCCATCCTGGCCAACATGGTGAAACCCCGTCTCTACTAAAAATACAAAAATTAGCTGGGCATGGTGGCGCGTGCCTGTAGTCCCAGCTACTCGGGAGGCTGAGGCAGGAGAATCGCCTGAACCCAGGAGGCGGAGGTTGCAGTGAGCAGAGATCACGCCACTGCACTCCAGCCTGGTGACAGAGTGAGACTCCATCTCAAAAAAAAAAAAAGAAAGAAAAAGAGGCACTTTTCCTTAGTGTATTTCTTTGGTCAGAAAGCCACAGTGGTTTTCTATGGTTTAAAATTTGAAAATAAGGAAACTGGTCAACGATGGTAAGAGGATATAAAGCAGAGGTCAGAGAAGAAAGAGTGGTCCTTGTGAAGGTTAGAAAATGTAAATGCCTTTCTTGAAGGGGACGGCATCTAGAAGGAGGGAGTGAGATGTGACGGGGCAGAGGTCAGACAGGTATCAGGAACAGGAGAGAAAGCAACGCTTCTAAGTAGGAAATCTGAAAGTTGTTCTGCAATTGATGAGAAACCAGACAACCCCCAAAAATACCCAAACAAGGAAACAAAGCAAAAAACCACTTGTATCTTCTATCTGAAGAAAATGACATTTTCTTGAGAATAATAAAAGAAGACTTGGATAAATGAGAAACTGCATGTTCCTGGATAGGAAGTTTCAATATCATAAGTGTGCTCTAGTTATCTCTTATCTAATTATATATATTTATATATGTAACATGTATATTTATATATATAACTTATATATATAAAAGTAATACATATATTGGCTGCCCAATAGATACATTTCTTTTATTTTGCATACACACAATCCTATCAAAATTCCCATAAGATTTGTTTTTGGAATTAGAAAAAAATGTCTAAAGTGAACATGAAAGAATATATGCATCAAAGTGTCAAACATGTTCTTAAAATGTAGAGTTAGATATAATATCTACCCAATCAGCTATCAGCTGTATAGCACTGGCCCTAGAATAGTTGGAATAATAGAACAGAATAGAATAATAGTACAGAAAAAGCTCTGTACAATGGTCCAGGACATTCTAACAAAGACACTAAGATTAGTGACCCAGAATCTAACATAAAAAGATCCATTTTTAATATGGAATCAGAAAAACTAACTTTAAGCCAAACAAGCTGATATGGCGAGTGAACATTGTGACAGGCTGGATTGACTGATGTGTTCCTTTTTAGGAAGGGAAAAGGCCAGGAGAAAGCAGGAACCCAGGCTGGTGTGGGAAGGGCCAAGTGTCAGCAGGGCACGAGTACACCACAGCCAGGAGACCCCCTTGCTGAGTGGGGTATGACACCACCCTGCTGCCTGCAGTCTCAAGACATTCTCAGTGATGGTCCATGATGCTGAACCCTGCACAGGTGCAGAAGAGGCTGAGAAACAAGCCCAGTCCTTGATGGTCTCTTTCTGATTGACTGTGTAAGCTTCCCTATATTTATTGCCTCTCTTTGATATATAATCCATTTCCTTAAACAGTTTCCTGAGTGCCTGCTGTTAGGTGCCTGCTTCTCAAGTGGGAACATTTCCATGCAGACTAACAAAAAATGCATACCTCTGGGGGCTTCACTCACCCATGGTCAGCTCTGGAGCAACAGGACATTGGGTTTTTTGTCTTAATTTGTTGATAAAAGAACAATTAGCCAAAGCTCTGCCCTCTTCCTCAGCAAGTTCCAAGAACTATCAGGGAGGAAGTGATGATGGAAGGAGGTGCCTGAGCCCACGCTCCAGGTACAGGATGCTAGACTAGGGGTTGGCTGGATGTGAAAACAGGAACAACTATCTTTGGGTGGTCAGCAAAAAGGCAGACATGAGATAGTGTGCGGGAAACCATGAACATGCTGCTTTCCCAAATACGTCCAGAAGTGCTCAAGGAAAGAGAGGACCTTGATTCTTTAAGAGTGTAAGGGGAAGCCTGGGAAGCAGCCAGGCTCTGTTTTGGTTCCAGAAAGCCTAGTTAAGCTGAACTCCCACGGCAGAGCTCCTCCGTCGGAGCTCCAACTACCGGGAGCCTCCAACATGTCCGCAGTAGCCCTTCTCCCCTGGAGGAAAGACAGTCTCCGGAGAAAAGCTTCCGGATGAATGAATGCCATGTAAGGCTTTTATTTGTTTTTGTTTTTGACTTGACTAAGAACACTTCAGGGAGAGGGAGCAGGGGTGTGCACAGCCAAGATGAGGGAGAGGCAGAGGTTACCCTTTGTGGAAAGAGAGGCTGTCTAGGTGAGCAGGAAACTCAAAGGGAGCAGGGGGGTGGTCATTAAGGCAACTCAGGGACAGGGTCCAGCTTCTAGGAAGATGCAGGTGAGCCCCTCTAGGATGAGGCTTCAAACAGACAGCACTCAAGGCTAGAAGAGTCACAGGATTCCTGAGAAGGGGAGGTAGCGACTGTCAACTGCCAAAGCTTCGGGGAAGAGCTGTGCCTGTTCTCGGCAACCCCAGATTCAGCTGGTGGGCAGCTACCTGGGTTGGGAGTCTGCTTTCTAGAACCGGCAGCTCCAGGAGGCAGAAGCCTGCAAACTCAGCCACTCCATGGGGCAGAAAGTCACACATGGTAATAGGAATATTTTCTAGAACCGCTAAGCCAGATATTCAGGCTCGGCTGGATATAAGCACTGCAGAGCCACAAGCCCACCCAGGTGGATCCTTGGTGAGACAGCAATCCTTGATGCAGAGACAGATGGCAAAATGCCCATGCAGAGGGGATGCCCAAGTCAGGCTTTCAGATAGAATAAATTATAGCCTCCAAGGAAAAGTATTTAAGAATCTGCAAGTAAAGACTCAAACTTGATTTGGAATGGTTATTGGAAAAGAGTGATCATCACGCAGGAGTGACCACAACCTAGTTTCAGTAGGCATCCTGGGAAAGAAAAAGACCTAACTTCCCCCTCAGAGACATTCCGTTTTGGAAAAAGAAGAGTGAGGATTCAGGCAGCAGTTAGGAAAAGACGTGGAAAGAAAAATTTAAATAGTTAATAGTAGTCATTAAGCTTAAGGCTTCCTGAAATGCTGCCACATCACATTGCCCCTTTGCATTTTCAAAGAGTATTTTACTAGTAACAGAGGATGCACCCCAGAAGGTGCTGCAATTGACAATAGATGCCGGGCTGAGGACTTGATTTATTAAGAGAGCTGCAGGAGGTTTGGGGAGTGCTGGTGAGTCTGAGAGCGCTTCCATGAAAGGCGACAGAGCTTTGCAAATGCTTCTCTGCATCACTGTTGGAGACCTTGGGTCGGGCTCAGAGAGGCAGAAGTTCTAGAAATGGTAAATCATCCCTCCTCACTCCCTGCCAAAAGAGTGACGCCACAGGATATTTTCAAAACTGTCCGTTGAGAAAGTGACAGTTACAAGGATGCAATGACACAGATGTCACAAAGATGTGACAACTATGGAATTTTCCTAAAGTCTTGAAACAAGGGAGACAGGGAGATGTATAGGAAAGCATTAAGGCAGACCACCCCCCATCCACACCCCCACCAACACACACACCCTAAAATGAAAAACAAAAACAAAAAACTAAGCCTAAGCAAAGGCTGAGGAATCCTTAGCCAGAAATGAAATTTCTTGCCAGGTAACGTTTGCCTTATTGTTAAGGAAAGAGTATTAATTTCTTATATTTGCCCTCTGGGTTGTCTAGAGCAGAGGCCAACTGTTAAACAGACTTCCTGCATGAATTCAGTTTATTTGTTATCCTAATCCAGAGACCCAGGAGAGAGGAAGGGAGTCTCCATGCCCTCCAGGGGCTTTCGGCCCTGACATCTTTCTCTGGGGTCATTTTATTCTCCTATACGATTCACCACATCCTATAGGACCAGCAGGCACACATCAGAAGTGTCTGGGCACACTTCAGCCCTGCTGAAGTCCCAGAGCTATGTTCAGAGTTTCTAGGTAGAATTCAGGTTTCTAAGGGGAATGTTAAATAACTTATTATGTCCTGAACTTGAATATAGCATAGGAAGATTTCTATCTCCTCTCAGGAAAATCAAAAGGGTCAGGGGATGTCAATGTGGATAGTGGTGGTGGGGAACACAGTGTTCCTTCAGCACCTCATTTTTCACCTGAAATCAGTGGCTCACAGCCTTGGTTGTACTTGAGAGTCCCTGAGGGGCTTTTAAAAATATACTTGGTGCTGCAATAAACATATGTGTGCATGTGTCTTTATAGCAGCATGATTTATAGTCCTTTGGGTATATACCCAGTAATGGGATGGCTGGGTCAAATGGTATTTCTAGTTCTAGATCCCTGAAGAATCGCCACACTGACTTCCACAATGGTTGAACTAGTTTACAGTCCCACCAACAGTGTAAAAGTGTTCCTATTTCTCCACATCCTCTCCAGTACCTGTTGTTTCCTGACTTTTTAATGATGGCCATTCTAACTGGTGTGAGATGGTATCTCACTGTGGTTTTGATTTGCATTTCTCTGATGGCCAGTGATGATGAGCATTTTTTTCACTATTCACAATAGCAAAGAGTTGGAACCAATCCAAATGTCCAACAACAATAGACTGGATTAAGAAAATGTGGCACACATACACCATGGAATACTATGCAGCCATAAAAAATGATGAGTTCATGTCCTTTATAGGGACATGGATGAAACTGGAAACCATCATTCTCAGTAAACTATCGCAAGGACAAAAAACCAAACACCGCATGTTCTCACTCATAGGTGGGAATTGAACAATGAGAACACATGGACACAGGAAGGGGAACATCACACTGTTGTGGGGTGGGGGGAGGGGGGAGGGACTGTCATGGGGTTGGGGGAGTGGGGAGGGACAGCACTAGGAGATATACCTAATGCTAAATGACGAGTTAATGGGTGCAGCATACCAACATGGCACAGGGATACATATGTAACAAACCTGCACATTGTGCACATGTACCCTAAAACTTAAAGTATAATAAAAAAAATAAAAATTAAAAAATTAAAAAATAAAAATAAAAAAATAAAAGTGAATATTTCGTTTCCAAATAAAAAAATAATATATACTTGGGAAGCTGAGGTGGGAGGATCATTTGAGCCAGAGTTTGAGGCCATAGTGAGCTATGATTGTGCCACTGCACTCCAGCCTGGACGACAGAGTGACACCTTATCTCTAAGAAATAAAAATAAGAAAAATAACCCAGGCCAAGGCTCACCCTGACCTAATTTTTCTTTAAAAGTTGCTGTTACTAGTTCAAATAGATTTAGAAACTTCAAGGTAAATAAACTTCTCCAGATACATTCTGGACTCCCTCCCTATGATAAACCTAATGAATGCAAGAGAGTAAGACAACATCAGGTCCCCAAAGTGGAAACTGAGTTCCACTCCATGTCTGTTTTGGTCTGGCTGTAACTTGGGGCATAAAAGCTGCCCTTTGAGAACAGGAGGGATTTTGCTGCCCCTGGTTACAAGGTACAAGGGTTGGAAAGTCACTTTCCTGGGGCTCCCCAGGGTGATGTCAAGCCCAAGGAAGTCTCAGGGCTTTCTGCCCTGACATCTTTCTTGGGGTCACTTTATCTCCTATGGGGCTCACCACATCTTAGACCAGCAGTCAGAACGTAATGAAATTTAGCACAGGATTTCTACTTTTCACCATACAACACAGTATGATTCATCTTATTAAAACACCATATAATTCCAGCTGATAGAGAAAAATTGATCCAATTCCAGAAACTATTTTGAAAGAAAATTAAAAAGCGCATCTTTTCAGTCTTAGCATTTTTTCATTAGGTGGGCACCCCAGCCTTAGATCTGGCTCATGAATCTTTGTTTTTGGGTGGCTTAGTCACAGCTATGTCCAATAACTCTGGTCTAATGTTACTTTTTTTGATGAAACCTAAAACCATTTCTCTTTGTTTTGTGCTGTCTTGTGAAGTCTATTTCACTCTATTTCTGTTGCATTTTATTTATTGTACTTAATTAAAAAATTTCTGAGCCAAAAATCAGAAGTGGCTGTTTACATTTTGATTTATGAAAACCACAGTCAAGGATTAGAAACAGAAATGAAATTGTACTCCATCCTGGGCGACAGAGCAGGTAATTTTCTGTTTCTAATAGTGGTAACATATGCAAAATGGATTCAACTCTCCAGTGTAATGTGGGGTTTGTTGCTTTTTTTGCTTTTTTGAGACAGAGTCTTGCTCTGTCACCCAGACTGGAGTGCAGCGGCATGAACACAGCTCAATGCAACCTTGACCTTCTCAGGCTCAGGCGATCTTCCCATCTCAGCCTCTCAAGTAGCTGGGACTACAGGAATGTACTGCCCTACCTGGCTGTGTGCGTGTGTGTATATTTTGTAGAGATGGGGTTTCACCATGTTGTCCAGGCTGGTCTCAAACTCCTGAGCTCAAGCCGTCTACCTGCCTTGGCCTCCTAAAGTGCTGGAATTACCAGAATGAGCCACCCATCATGGCCAAAACACAATGACGTGTTTTAATCCTAACTTGCATTCTTACCTTTTGTAACATTTTGTAAAGTAGCTCCTGTTCACATTTCCTATCCCGAAGACAAAGGTAGGGGTTTTTGGGTCTCATTATAGAACATTCTGGAATCAGTTTGGAGAACTTTTCATTCAATATATCACTTTCCTCTTATGCTCCTACTTGATAAAAACTATGCAAACATTTGTCTATTAGCTAGGCAATACATTGTTCTAGAGGTCACTACCTGCTTCAGGCAATCACGGAACTTTGGGCTGAGACGGCAGAGGCCAGAATATTATCACTGACCAAATTGGCTACAGTGGGACCAAGAGAAGGAGGGAGGTAGGTGAAGCATTAATTTTGGGCCTTCTTGAGGAAACTTTTAATCTTGTAAAAATGAAGCTAGGAGTGCCTTCACCTCCATACTTTTACTCCAGTTTATTCCTCCCAACACTGAGTCAAGGGGCAGCTTCTCCCCAGCAACCTGATAGGGAACCACAAGAAGCTTAGAGGTGCAGCCAGCCAAGTGGGCAACGAGGGGAGGAAGAGGAGGAGGGGGAGGGGGAGGAGGAGTATTCTGTCCAATTAGGTCAGTGGGTTGGAAGGTGGTGTCAGCAAGTCAGGTCATGGGTAACTTCTAGCAACCACAGACTGCTGTCTTAATCACGGCTGGTCTTCTCCTAAATGTCAGGCTGCCTATAAGAATTGGAAGGGGGAGGCCAGGCGCAGTGGCTCACTCCTATAATCCTAGCACTTGGGGAGGCCGAGGCAGGTGGATCATCAGAGGTTGAGAGTTTGAGACCAGCCTGGCCAACATGGTGAAACCCCATCTCTACTAAAAATACAAAAATTAGCTGGGTGTAGCATTGGGCACCTGTAATCCCAGCTACTCCGGAGGCGGAGGCAGGAGAATCTCTTGAACCCGGGAGGTGGAGGTTGCAGTGAGCCAAGATCACACCACTGTACTCCATCCTGGGCGACAGAGCAAGACTCTGCCTCAAAAAAAAAAAAAAAAAAAAAAAAAAAGAATTGGAACGGGGCATGTGGATGGCTCGGCACCACTTGGTACCAGTCCTAGAAAGTCAGGACACAGATACACCAAGAGTGGGTGTCTGGCAACCCTTTCTTAGGTGTTATTTTCTGGAGAGGACAAAAGCTGGGTCTACTTTCAACCGAAGGACAGGACTGATTGGGCATGATTTTCTACACTGGATCCTAACGGGATAGATTTGTAAATGAGAAAGCTTTAATTTTGACTTGAGGAGATTCCTGAGGCTGGAAATGATTTAGACTCATGTCATGAGTGAGTGAGAAACACACACTGGGGTAAACACCAACCAGCAAAGGGCAGCAAGCAGCTTAAGAATCCCAGCACGTTTTGAAAGGAAACTGATTAACTACAGCTCCCCTGGCTGGCCTGTCAGCATCCCACAGCAGTGACAGGCACTAACTCTGTCACTGTGCTCCTTGTCTGAAGAGCTCACTTGTTCTGAGGATCCTGCATGTAATTTTTGATACAGAATTGGTGCCCAAATGGCATGGCTGGAAACCTGACTCAGACAGTTTCATACTCACCCAAAAAGATGATAAATGCATGCAGCAACACAGAGAGTTAAAATTAATTCATGATTATAAACTCTTGCATGTTTATTCTAAATTATGCTTTACAAAGTGCTTTCTCCTACCCCTAGTACCTAAAAAGAGGAGATAACTTTAAACCTGTTTTAAAACTGGAAAATACCCAGAATGAGTTTTTAAAAGTCACCTAAGATATGTGAAGGAGACTCTACTAATGTAGGGAATTAGATATAAAATCTGTGATCCAGTATCTTGCAGCTTATCCATGTAAATTAACTATGACTTAACCTTTGGTGCCCAATAACTTTATGTACAGTGTTTCCCATTGATAAAAGTAGTATAACATCTTTGTTACTATCACAGCAGCAGTGCCTATAGGATTCTCAAATATTTATCCAAAATACTAAATCTAGATGCATGTGTAATATTGATAGCATGCCAAATATATGGCTGTTGGAAAACTAGATAGCTGCAGAATGCTGGCTTGATCAGGGGCCAAGCCAAAGAAATGTCGGTTGGATTATTGCCTTTGAGCTTATTGGGTGGTTACAGATAAAGTTCAAACTACTACTATCAGTCATAATCAACGAAGGTAAGATTAAATAAGCATATCCGGTGTTTGGTAAGTCAGCAAGTCCACTTTCTCTAGTTAACATCAGTATTTGCTGTCGGGCTATGCTGACATTCCTCAGTTGACCATTTTTGTCTTTTCCTCAGGGCTATCTGGTTCTTTGAAAGCTCCTTTGCCTAATATAAGTAAGCTGGTGACCATGTTAGCTAATAAGGGTCTCTGACTCATGTAGCCTACACCTAGCATGTGGCAGAAGGAACACTATATTAAAGATCAGATTTTTATACCAACGGACTTTTTACCAAATAGCAAAAGCAACGCAAAATAGTATTTTATACAGAACAAATCTCTTCAGCCCTACCCAACTTCCAATCAAGAAGCATGCTGAAGACTAGCAGTACCTTTGAGACAGACAGTTCCTTGGATTTAGACTCAAACAGGTGCTCCAGTCTGGAAGTGTCCACCTTAATGGGTTCCAGTTTTGACCACAGGAATTCTCTGCAGCGTCGGTTGTTTTTGCATGGCCAGTCAAAAGGCCGAACTTCATTCCAGAACAAACGGATGGTCTTCTTTTTCTTAGTGAATGTGGGCTGACCCCTGGGTACCTGGGACCACCCTAAGCCCTGAGGAGCGTTGAACACTGGAGGAGGAGGAACCAATAAATTACCGGGGACAGGAGGGGGAGGGATGCTGTCCAACAGGGGCGGAGGGGGTGGAGGCGGCAAACCCAGAAAGGTGGGTGGGGGTGGGGGAGGTGGCCCAGGGGCCTCCCTGTGACCCAGGTCAACATCTAGGACATCAATGTCATCCTCCTCCCCCAGGTCAGTGAAATCCATGTCTTGGATTCTGAGCTCTCTTGGATTGGCCATAAGCTGGTCCCAGATGTAATCAGACTCTGTCTTTGGCTGCACCGGCGCTGTTTCTGTGACCTTGTCATTGGGCTCAGCATCAGGGGAGATGGAACCTCTCCCCAGGTCCCCGCTGTTGAATTTCTCAGCAAATGCTTTCACACTGCCCCGATTGTCCAAACAGCCAACATCCACCCTCCTGACGCTCTCATCCTGGGTCTGAGAGTTGGCCTGCAGGGTGGATATCCTGGTAGCAAGGCTGGCTACCGCCTCTGCCTCCTGCTGGGTCCTCCCGGCCTCCCCATCCCCCTTCTCCTCATCATCCGGAGACTTCCTGTTATGGGCATACAGCATGTCAAGCATGAACCGTTTGTTGGTGAGGATGTCGCCACACTGTCCATTTACACCTGCATCCTGGACACCTGCGGGCCACAAACCTGAAAGTACACGGGAGAGAAAAATGAGAAAGAGGCAAGGGGGCCTCACTTCCATGAGAGAATCGATGAGAATAAGTGAGCTTAACACATGGGAATGACTTCAGAGAAGACACTGCATGAGTAGTCAAAGCCGTGGCTGACAAGATGTTCTTAGGCAAGAAGAGATGCTGCTTTATAGTCCCAAAGACCTACACCAGAACCCAAGACTCTTCCAGGCATGACGCTGCTCCTGGCTCCTACCTGGGCTCATGGGAGAAATCTTCCTTTTTCCTGCCCACCCAAGGCAGCGGGTCAGGACCTACTCAGCCACAGGTAACTAAGGAGCCTCTGCCCTAACTTGAGATAGGGAGGCAAGAAGCCACTTCCTGGCCCCAGCAGGTATTGGAGAGCCTGGAAGATTACCCGTTTCTCTCCCCTACTCTAAATCTGCACTAGTGCAGCTCAAAGTGCCTCAAAAACACACAAACTGTGCCACTGATCACTCTTTAGGTTCACTCCTTATCACGGTCCCTAGTCTCCAGGGGGCTGAATTCTGCCTGGCAATCTCACCCACTCCTCTCCAAGGTGACTTTCCATAGCCCTCTCTTCTCTAACCTCCTGGCCCATCTCATCCGCAGAGACAACCTTGCCTCCAAGTTCACTGACTTAACAGATGAAGCCAGAAGGAAACTTCCAGAGCCTCCCTTCCACCTCTACTCTCCCACCTGCATTGACCCTCAGAACACAGCCTCCCTCCTGCAACTGCCTCATAAACATACCTCTTAGCAGGGGTCAACTGCCCACTTGTGCATTAGTAACCCACTCCAGAAAGTCTCTGTCCTGTATTTCCCACAGCCTTCCCACTAGAGTCTTCCTTTCTGGCACATTAACACACACACACACACACACACACACATATATATAATTTCCCCCATCTTACAAAAGCAAAACCACCCTTGGCCCCACTCATCCCTCTAGCTATCACCTAACTTTAACTTTTCTCATTTCCTCTAAAGTAAAACCGCTCATAAGAGTTGCTTTGCCCACTGCCTCCAATTTCTCTTTTTCTTTTCTCTTGGACCCAGTCAAAGGGAGCTATTGCTCCCACCACCCTTCTCAGTTGCTGCTTTCAGGTACCAGTGACTTTTGTGTTGCACTAGACACAGCCAATCACTCCCTCCTCCCTCACAGGGGTCCCAAGATATGACATATGACACAGGGCTCCCAAGACATCTGGCTACTCCTTCTCAGTCTCCGTTGCTGGTTCCTCCTTATCATCAACCTTTAAATGTCCTTGGACCTCTTTTCTCCATCTGCACTCTTTCAGTCTCATCTAGTTTCAAGGCGTTAAATGCCATCCATAAAATACCACCTTCTCCAACCCTGCACTCTCCAACCTAAACTGCTTCTGCAATCCTTTGCTGTCTGAGCTACGGCAACTTAATCCATCTTGCTGCCAATTCCAAGAACCTCAGAGTCATTCTTGACTCCTTTTCTTTCATCCTCCACATCCAGTGTTGCTGGGCATCTTGTTGGCTACACCCTCATGTCATATCCAGAATCCAGCTGCTTTTCTCAGCACCTCTGCTACCACGACCATGGGCCAGGCCAGCGTGGGTTCCTGCCTATAGTACTGCAGGGGCGTCCCCACTGGACTCTCTGATTCTAGTCATGTCCCTTGATAGCCAATCCTTACCCCAACAGCCGCATGTTTATAAAAATGTCTGATCCTATCTTTCTGCTCAAAGTCTTTTAACAGCACCACCTTTCACTGTGAGAAAAAGCCAATGACACGATGTTCACAGGGCCTTCCATGATACTTCCTTACTTTTCATTCATCGCCTACCACCACCAATACTCCCCGACCCCCAGACACACATGCCCATAAACATCGTTAGCTACAGCAACCTCTTCCCATTCCTAGAACTCACCAAGTATGACCTGACCTCAGAGTGTCAGCCCCTCCTGGGATAAACTATACCTAGTTAATCACACAAGTTTATCCTTGACCTCTTGGCTTTACTCAAACCATATCTTCTCAGTGAAGTCTTCCCTGACCACTTAGTGAAAACTGTGCAATCCTCCCCCAACACTGTTGATCATCCTTTCTTGCTTTATTTTTCATCACAGCTCTTATGACTATCAAATCTGTCTCGTTTTACTTATTTTATTGTCTGCCTCTGCCCTATCACTGCAATGATTATAATTACTCAATAAATTGCCTTCTTCATGGACGTAAACTCTATGAGAATAGGATTTGGGTTTCTCTTGCTCACTGTTGTTTCTGCAACATCTGGACAACTGAATGAATGAATGAATGATCAGGAAAGTTATTCCTCTGGGTTTGCCTCTTTGGGGCTTGTATTAGTCTGTTCTCATGCTGCTATAAAGGGCTGCCCAAGACTGGGTAATTTATAAAGGAAAGAGGTTTAATTGACTCACAGTTCAGCATGGCTAGGGAGGCCTCAGGAAACTTACAATTACGGCAGAAAGGGAAGAAAACATGTCCTTCTTTACGTGGTGGCAGGAGAGAGAAGAATGAGCGCCCAGCGAAGAGGGAAGCCCCTTAAAAAACTATCAGATCTTGTGAGAACTAATTCACTATCATGAGAACAGGATGGGGAAAACCACTGCCATGATTCAATTATTTTCACCTGGTCCCTCCCATGACATGTGGGGATTATGGGAACTACAATTCAAGATGAGATTTGGGTGAGGACACAGCCAAACCATATCAGGGCTTGCAGGGCCAGGTAGTGAGTGCTTCAGTTCCATCAGCTTTCCAGGGCCTCAGTGGATCCTGGTGTTGGGATGTGGCAGGAGACCCAGGCCTGGGAGGTCAGCATTGGGAGCTTCATTCAGCCGAAGGAGCATCCCCCTCAAACATGCTGAGGGCCCTGGCTTGAGGAGGCATTGACCCAGGGATCACAAGGTCCTCCAGGATTTCCAGTGTATCTTTGTTCTTTGTACTCGGTGCAACAATGGCTTAATCTGACCAGGGAACCTCAGGCCATCTCAACACCAGAACAAGGAGCTACTGAACCCTCTTTTAGGTTTTTTTTTTTTTTGAGACGGAGTCTCGCTCTGTCGCCCAGGCCCTCTTTTAGGTTTTACAAACAAAATATCTTAGGAAATAATCACCATCAAAAGGAGATGAGATGCCATTTGAGGATAATAGCAAAAAATCTGGCTAGGTAGATTTTCAACAACTGGTCAGATACTAGGGAGACCACTAGGAGGCTGCAGCAGATAGTGGCTGAGCCCTTCTTAAGAGACAGCCTTGCTCTTTCTCCATTTATTGGGAAATGTGAGCATTTTCTTATTTTGGGAACAGGAAAAATAATATAATCAGGTAATATTTTTTTTTTCTTTGAGACAGAGTCTCACTCTGTCACCCAGACTGGAGTGCAGTGGTATGATCTCGGCTCACTGCAGCCTTCACCTCCCGAGTTCAAACAGTTCTCATGTCTCAAGTTCTTGAGTAGCTGTGACTACATGTGCAAGCCACCATGCCCAGCTAATTTTTGTATTTTTGGTAGAGATGGGTGTTTCACCATGTTGGCCAGGCTGGTCTCGAACTCCTGAATTCAAGTGATCTACCCACCTCAGCCTCCCAAAGTGCTGGGAATACATGTGTGAGCCACCACACCCAGGCAATCAAGTAATATTTTTAAAATGCCAGATTTCTTGCTTATTCTCTTCATTCATTTATGACTCCTTTTATCATTCTGTAGTGTCCTTCTTTGTCCTTAGTAATTTCCTTTGTCCTGAAGTCTACTTTAATTGATGTAGCCATTCCTGCTTTTCTCTGATTTAATGTTTGCATAATATATCTTTTCTCAACTTTTTTCTTTTTTCTTCCTTTCATACCTAGTCCTACATATTTTTTCCCCAACTTTTAAGTTACAATCTACCTGTGTCATTATGTTTGAGAAGAGTTTTCTATAGATAGTATATAAGTGGGTCATTTTTCATCCACTCTGCCATCTATCTTTTAATTTAAAGGAATTACTGATATGTTAGAGCTTAAGTCTGCCATTTGTCTTATTTGTTCTGTTTGTTTTGGTTCCTGTTTCTCCTTTGTCTTCTATGGGTTACTTGAATACTTTTTTTATTTTAACAAATTTTTAAATTGATACATAATAGATGTTTTCAGGGTGCATGTGATAATTTAATACATTCATATAATTTGTAAAGATAAAATCAATGTAATTGGGATATCCATCACCTTAGTCTTTGTTACAAACATTCAAATTATTCTACTTTGAAATACACATTACTGTAAACTATAATTTCCCTACTGATCCTATAGAACATTACGTCTTATTTTTTCTATCAAATTGTATACTCGTACCCACTAGTCAACCTTTCTTCATCCCCTTTGAATCTTTTTTAGAATTTCATTTTGATTTATTTATAGTGTTTCAAGTACATTGTTTCTTCTGGTTTTTGTAGTGGTTGCTCTAGGCATTACAATATACACACTAACCACAGTAAACTAGTATTGCTGTTCAACCACTTTGAAGTGTGGAAGACTTACTTCCATTTTGATACCGTTAGCTTCCCCACTCTGAAAGTATAGTTGTCCTAAGTATTCCTCTACATACACAGAGCACTACAT
The DNA here is from genome assembly GCF_028878055.3 of Symphalangus syndactylus. Taxonomy (NCBI): domain Eukaryota; kingdom Metazoa; phylum Chordata; class Mammalia; order Primates; family Hylobatidae; genus Symphalangus; species Symphalangus syndactylus. The sequence goes on from NC_072423.2 coordinate 49,976,379, forward strand.
CACATGATATTATAATTTTTGCTTCAACCATCAAGTATGATTTAGTAACTCATAAGCAGAAAGTCTATTTACCCCTGCTTTCACCCATTCGGTTGTCCTTTCCTTCCTGAAGTTCCAAGCCTTCTGTCACTATTTTCTTTGTTAGGAGAACCTCCGGTAGTAATTCTTTGAGGGTAGGTCTGTTAGGGACCCACTCTTTTAGCTTTTCTTTATCTGAGAATGTCTTATTTTCCCTTCATTCTTAAAGGATACATATGAGGGATATAGAATTTATAGTTGACAGTTCTTTTAGCACTTGCAAAACGTTGTGCCCCTTCCTGCTAGCCTCCATGGTTTCAGATGAGCAATGTGCTGTCATTTGGACTTGTGTTCCCCTATAGGTAATATGTTTCTTTCTAGCCTCTTACAAAAAAAATTTTTTTTTGGTCTTTAGTTTTCATAAGTTTGATTATCATGTCTTGGTGTGAATGTCTTTAAATTTGTCTTGTTTGGGGTTTGCTCAGCTTCCTAAATTTATGAGTTTATACCTTTTGACAAATTTGAGAAGTTTTGGGCCATTATTTCTTCAAAGGATTTTTCAGCATTACACTCTCTCTCCTCCCCAGATTCCAACGAATTGGTGTTAGATCGAGTCTTACTGTCTCACAGGTCACTGAGGCTCTGTTCATGTTTTTCAGTCTCTTTTTTTCTGTCATTCAGAGTTTGTAATTTCCACTGATTTGTTTTTGAGTTGACTAATCATTTCTTTTGCTGTCTCCAATCTACTATTAAGCCCATCCAGTATTTTTTTTTTGTTACTGTGTTTTTCAGTTCTACAATTTCCCTTTGGTTCTTTTTAATCTTTTATTTCTTTGCTGAGATATTTTATTTTTTACGTATTCCCTAAGTGTTTGTAACTGCTCACTGAAGCAATATCATCATGGCTGCTTCAAAATCCCCGTCACATAATTCCAATGTCTGGCTCATCTCAGTGTTGGCATCTGTTTATTGCATTTTCCCATTCAAGATGTAATTGCCTTAGCTCTTGAAATGATGAGTGATTTTTCCATTATGTCTTGGACATCTTGTGCATTATTAGACTTTGGCTCCTATCTAATCTATTAGCAGGTAGTCACCCTTTTTAGGTATAGCATACAGGTGCTGGTGGAGGGAGATGTTCAGCTCCCTGCTGGATCCTTATGTCACCACCCCAGCAAGAGCACTGACTCACACTGGCTCACTGCAGATGAGCAGGGTAGATGATCAGTGCCCCCTCCCTTGGCCTCACTGGCATCTTCCCAGGGAAATTAAATCACTGACTCACATTGCCTTATTGCCTCCAAGGGAAGCCAGAGGTTCAGCTCCCTATCAGTTTCCATTGACTCTGGGTCAGGTTTTTCATTAGTGCCTGTCTAGGGTACAAGTATTAATAAGTAAAAAGCCTGTGTTCTGTTCTGTTCTGTTAGGCAATCCTTTTCCCAGTCATTTGGCTAGGGGAATAAGCTTTACTTGGAGCTTCACTGTCATGTAATTTAAGTCCAGAGGTTCCTAGGCAGTCTGCATTCTTCTTTCCACCTTTCACAGTCCTCCTCTGATTATTCTGGTATTCTCAGGGTGTTGCTGTGTTGGTTGTAAGAGGGAGGACCCAGGAGCAATGAAGCTTCCCCATCTTAGCCAGACACCTCTTCATTTAATCATCGATTGTTTTGTGAGACTCTGCTAGGAAGTGAGGACTCACAATGAATAGACATCCCCATCCTCACAAAGCTGACATTCAAGTGGAGACAAAGGACAATTATACAAGTAACTATAAAAAAGTAAAATGTATGTTATGATAAAGCTTCTCACATGCATGCCCTAGAGTAGAACACATGAAACAAAGAAAAATTAAACCACATAAATGGAATGAGACTTTTTCAAGTCCCAGATATAGTCTTCGACATAGTCATTAGAAATATGTTTGAGAATAATTTTAATTATCTCTAAGGTTGCTCTGTGATTTGACAGCACTCTGAAAAGCAAGAGCTATAATGACATAGCTGCCCTGACTCCACGGTGGTTGATGATGCCTGTGAGCAGTGAGATTTTTTAGGAACCAATAAGCTACAGTAAATAAACATGACCAACTCTCATAACAGCACTGAAGCAAAGCAGAAAAATCATTGCAAAGCCCTAATTCCTGCTTCTAAATACTTGGACAGTGCCCACTTTGGTAGAAAGTCAGTGGTTCTTCACTGGGAACGGTTTCCATTTTTGGAAAATTGTCCTTCTTTGGAAGAATATTGGACAATCTGATCCAAGAAAGCTCTGTCGCCTGGTATATTTTGACTAATCCAATTTCTTGATATGTTTTAGGCCTGCTAAACCCAGTTATGATTAATAATTCTTAAAGCTATTCCTAATAAATAAAACATGATTTAAGACCAATCTGATCAATAAGACTTATCCTACACCCAGTATTATGGCAATAATTACATTAATATGAACGATAAGAAGAATTTGGGGGACTAACTGTAATCTGACTTTGAAAGAAATTAAGTAAATATCAGTATATATAATACCTCTTGGAACATACATATTCAACCAAATGAAGACACTGGATTTTCAATGCAATAATTCCTAAGATGTAAACCAATAAAGTCTTTTATCTTCTTTTTTTACTGCATCATAGTGACCAGCAATATAAAGTATAAAATCTAGTAGTATATTCTAACTGGGAAAAAATCCAAATAGTAACTATTTTAGATTACGCCATTGATTGACAGGTCTATTGGAAGACACTCTGGATTCATTCATTCATTCATCCATGCTTCTGAGACGATGTATTTTTAATCTAGGAATTAATAAGCCATTCATAGGTTGTGGTACTGGTTCGCAGGCCTTTGTAGAGGTGTCATATTGCCCTTTGGGCCTAAGACATCGACTTGAGTGGGTGCCACTCATATGTAGCTTAACAAAGGCTGGCCCATAAGACATGACTCCACTGGTTAGGAGTGTTTGTTAAGGAAGGAGGCATTCTACCACCTTGATAGCACACAAGTCATGGGTAGGAAAAGTAACCCTGTGGTGTCACAGATCATATGAATTATTTACAATTCCTATAACCCTCTATGGCACCCTCCTCAAGTCCTTGGTGAGGTTCTGTCAGGCGAAACCAAACCTATAATCTAACATTCCATTTGGTCCCTAATTCTAAAGTTACCATTCACAGGAGAACTGAACGAGTATTAAGTGTAACTCCAAAAAGATATACTTCCATGAGGAAAAGCATATACTTTATGCAAAGAAAAGAATAGTTACGAGTGTAATGTAGAAAACAAATTATCTATATTCCAGTACATCAAATTGACCTCAGTACACTGTGTACAATTTTTTAGAAATACTCATTCAATCCATTTAAACAAGTCTTTCCCAGTCTGAAATGTCCAGTCAAAATGATTAACACACTTCAGTAAACACATTTTTAAAGGAATAGATGATAATGTGACAGTTTCTAAACTTATATCAAAAGCGGAAAAAGCCTTACTATTATCAACCTTACTACTATTCACAATGGAACAGTCGGGGAAGTGAGAGGTTTCTCTTCTGGGGCTTATTCCTCAGGAAAAGCCCTCTTTATCGGGGCCCTTTTTGCCAGCTGTGGAGGTGATGAATGTGATACTGTGGCAGAGGGTTTGGGGCCGTCTTTCTACAGGGCAGAAGGCTGCTGGCTGGCTGCCAGCATGGCCACACTCCTCGTCCCCAGACACTGGGTGACACAGCCACATGAGTGGGTTGACCCAGGTCACCTCAGAGGCCAGCCTATGGACAAGCTCTTAGAGAACCAGCCCCTGCACCCCAGGCCTCCCTGGCACATGCCGACTGAAACAACGGGCTTCATTTACCTGTTGTCCTGTCCCTGGAGAGCTTGTCCTCCTTCTCCTCCCTCTCCAATGTGCTGCTGGAGGACGAGACGCTGGAGGCGGAGCAGTTGTCCCTCTCGTTCACTCCCTCGTTCTGTCTCTCTTTTTCACTGAGGGAGGCTCTTTCTTCCGGCTCTTGCTCTAGTGCCCGCTCCACTTCAGTCGCTGCACCCTCGTGGGCAGAGGCTATGTCCTGGCCAGCTTCATCAGCAACCTGCCCCACCCCTGCCTCTGGTTCCGGTTCTGCCTCTGATTCGGGTTCAGGATCCCCGGCACCTGCTGGTGGAGACAACAATGGAGATTATATTGACAACAGATTTCTTGGAAGGGTGAAGGGAGGTGAGAATAAATGTGAGGTTGATTTCTCTGTGGTGGGCGGATGTCCAAAGATGGCCCCCAAGAGACCTATCCCCTGGTTATTCAAACGCTCATCAAGGCAATGCTGTGACGGGATTGTGCAGACGACAGCAAAGTCCCTAGTCAGTGACCTTACAATATGGAGATTAACTAGATGAGTTGGATCCAATCAGGAAAGCCTTTTAAAAGCAGAGAGTTTTCCAATTGGCAGCAGAAAAGGAAGTCAGAGATTCGAAGCAGGAGAAGGATCTGCCACATCACTGCTGCTTGACAGGGAAAGCAAGTGGCCTCTAGAAGCTGAGAACCACCTCTGGTCAACAGCCTACCAGGAACAGGGACCTCAGTTCTGTGGGCACAAGGAACTGGATGTTGCTATCACCCTCAATGAGGCTGGAAGTGGACTCTTCCCAGAGTCTCCCAATAAGAGTCCAGCCAGCCGCAGCCTTAATTCCAGCCTTGTGGCAGTGGACAGGCAAGGTCAAGAGCTCAGCTGAGCTGTGCTAAACTTCTGACAGACAGAAACTGTGAGATAATAAACGAGTGTTGTTTCCAATCGCTATGTCTGTGGAAACTTGCTATACAGCAATACGAAACTAATATATAACCTTTTTGCCTGTTTAGGGAAAGAGAAACAAAATTCATGGTGGATCAAGCTGATGAAAATCAGCTAATGTGTTCTGAAATCAGTTGGCTGAACCAGTGAGGTTCATCACCCTTTTCTTGGGTTATATTTGCTCATAATGTGAAGTTTGTTTGTGATTTTGAAAGCAGTTTGGAAGAATCACTCATGGTCACAGTCTATTTGCAAACCTATCAACGCTGGAGATTTGATGCTGTCACTGAGGTAAGACGATCATGTTCTCACTCGCGTGACACTCTAGGGAACAGGGAAATGGCACAATCTGGCTTATGCTTTTTTTTTTTTTTCCTGAGCAAAACCCTCAGCTATGAGCTGTGGATGTGTAGCAAAATGATTGAGGATACACAAAATTCTGAGCCAGCTGCCACACATGAAGGCTGGAGGAGGGTGGCTCACTCTTAAGGGAACTGCCCTCAGGCTGAGCAAAGCCCACTCTTCTGGAACTCTGGCAATGCACTCTAAGAGTGTGTGCTTGAACCCTAGGTACACACTGCTCAAAGCAACACAGAAATTCTGGCAGGGTCTACACATGGCAGGGGCTGGAAGGGACCTGCCCAGACTCCATGAGAACACGCAGATCAGGGCAGCTCTCTGTGGAGGCATCCTGCTGTACCAGGTAATGAGTACGGCTGGCCATGGGGCGCACAGAACCAGCCCCCCAGCAGGCTGGACATGGGCATTACTAAGGGGGAGGGACATTCAGGCCTCACTAGGCAGGGGGCCCAGCTAACCCCAGCTTCCCAGCAACTCATTCTTCAGGACCCACAGGGCCATCACCCCCCAATCCTTCATCTGCTCTCAGGCTGCCATCCTCTGAGGATGAGTCAGGGAGTTAGCTGGGCAGGGAAGATGCAGTGGAACGGATGAAATCTCACCTTTCCTTATGTTCCTGGGCAACTTCCAAATCCCACTCCTCCGTGGAAATGTCCCCAAGTGCCAGGTAGGAATTTGGGGGTGGAGGAGTAAATTCCTCTCCTTTGATTACAGGTTGTGCATCTTCTACTGGGAACTCCAGCCTGGGGCAGGAGCCTGCTTCCAGGGAAGGCTGGAGGACATGGGGAAAGGCAGCAAAGACTCCCCTGCAGCTGAGGGGCTGTCCCTCCTGGGCATCCCGAGAGGAGAAGGCTTTAGGAACTGGAGATCTGAAGGCACAGTTTCCAGACAGAGATTCATGGGTGGCAGTCACAGAAGGAAGCCAATGGGCACACAGCTGTGAGGTCGCGTGCCTGAGAATGAGAGTGTCATACACTCTTCCTTAAAAGTAAAAACTGTGCTGGGTCATGGGATGGAGTGAACAGGCCTTTTAGAAACATTCCCTTTGGTACTGAAGGAATTTTTATGGTAATTTCTTTTTCATCTGATAATAGAGTATTTAGGAGAGATACAAAACCCCATTAGTTTTACAAGCTTGGCAAGAACACAGCCTCAGCAGCAGCAGCGGCAGCGTCATCATTTGGTTGACAGAAAGCACATGTTTTTGCACACTGGACTTCAAAATAGCCACATCAAAACAAAAATGTGTTTCCAACAGCCCAGCATGTGGCATGGACTGAAGTTTTAATTGGTAAGCATATGGTGAAAACCAGCAAGGGCCCCGCCTGGTGGCTTCATCACAGACAGGGACGTGGGGTCAGTTGGCTGCCATAAGCCTGTGTCTACTCACCACCCCAGGGATCTGGGCAAATTAGGGAGGCTCCGTGATTGACGGCTATTTGACTTCAGCCTGCGGGTGTGCACTGCCATGTTCCATTCCACTGAACATGCAGGACTGTACCCAAGCAGCGGCTCTGGCCCTGATTAGGCTGCCTGGGCAGGTGTGCTAACAGACACGCAAGCTCTGGAAAAGCCACACTCTTGTGGGGGAGGAGTACAATTTCATCCCAATACACTAGGCCCTAACTTCTTGGAATCAGATATTTCGATTTGTGATTTCAACCACTGGGGTGGTATCTTTTTTTCATGACTGCTGGGGAGGTAGTAATCAGCAAAGTCATCTCCTGCCCAGAATACATGACTCAGTGACTACGAGGTCTGATTGCAAATCTGAGGCCATCCTAATGATGAACACATTAAATAACTGTCACAGACATTCAAGTCAAGCAAAACTGCCAGGGTCCATGGCAGAGCCCTTCTCTAACTGTCTTAATCAAACACAGGAAAGTTATCTGAGGGCCAAGACCTTGCCTTCCTCTCCTGCTGGAGGGCCCCAGCGTGGTCCTGGGGCCAGTGTCTGCTCACAGCATTCTTACTGATACTCAGGAAGCACCCAGGATAGCCCTGAGACTCCAAACCGAACTGCAGAACATTTCTCCTCCCCTTTCCCATTATCTTTCAGCAGGATTTCCCTCACTCATACTTCTCTCCACACGTGTGCACGCGTGCGCGCACACACACACACACACACACACACACTCAGTTCCTTCTGAGTGTCTCTAAGCCAGGTCTGCTGCCCTCTGGGAAGATGCAGGAAAAAGTCTCATTTGTACTCACCAAGTCCCCAGGAAACAGGAGAAACCATATAATCCTGTAGGAAAAGTCCTAAAGGGAGCTACAACCTTTGGCAACAACTAGGGAGAAAAGGTGTTTGTTTCCCTCCTAGGAATGTTTACAACTTCTCACTGTTACCAGTCCCTGAATTTAATGAGCCTTTCTCTGGCCCGACAATGTGGTGTTGGTGGTGAAAGACAGACACAGCGACCCATGAGACTGACCCAGCTCTGTCACAGAGGCTAGAGAGAAGCAGATTAGAGAGATCCCGAACAACCCACCGTGATATCCGTGTGGCAAAAGTGAGTGAGCTCTGCCACCAGTGGGCACAGGGAAACCCCCACCTCTCAACTGCCAGCAGACACAATAACAAAAATACGTTTGTAAGAGTGATGGATGTGTAAGATAAAATGCACGGTGCCCTGGGAAGGCATGGCAAGGGTCTTTGGCAAGGCCTGGGACATAAGTCTCCGCGGCAAAATGATGATTGAGTCTCAAGGGGTAAAAATGAGTTAAAAGGGGGGAAATGCTGAGAATGCCCTGGGAGGAGGGAAGTGCACAGGCAGGCACCCAGAGCCCACTGTGTGCCGGAGGGAATGAAAGCTGTGTGGCCTGGCAGGAGGAGTGAGGGGAGGTTTGGGTGGTCGTCAGGGGCCAGGGCAACCAGCGCTGTGTGTTGATGGAGGGATCTGGGACTTTAATCTGAGGACAGTGATGGCTGCTCTGTGTTTCATTTTGTCTGAGGTGAGCCCTGTTTCCACCTGCATCACAGGCAAGCGAGGCTTTCTGCTGGGAACAGCATGGGTGTGCCTGTGAGCTTGGGGTGAGGCCCCTAGTCAGTGTGGAATCAACAGTCCACGAAGCAAACCCTTAGAGAGAGAGATAGAGGAGGAAGAGGTGAACGCCGATCAGTGGAGCTCAAGAGAAAAAGAAAATAAAAACACAGCACCACTGGAAGAACACATGGGTAAGGGATTGAGACTCTGAACAGCAGGAGGTTTTTCCATCCCAGACATCAGCTGGGGGAGGAACTGTGTTCACACCGGAGCGGGACAGGGAGTTCCGCAGGGCTGCTGGCTCCCTTTGAGGAATGGTTACTGAGCACTTCACAGGAACTGCCTTCCGAAGCCCTCACGATCTCTCTATGGGCAGGGCTCTGGTATTACCCTCAGAAAGCTGAGGCCAGGAGAGAACAGTGAATGCCCGTGCCACAGTGGCCAGACAGGAAGGAGCAGAGTGTCCCTTCCCCAGCATGTAATTCCTCTAAGCATCTTCAAGGGAGGCTCAGGAGTGACTGTGATACCCCAAACCCAGCAGGTCAAGAGATGCCACGGCTCGTCACGCTTGTCCATAACCACCTTGGATGGAGGAAGGACACAAAGATCTGATTGCATCTCCTGGGCTGTGCAAGGGAGGAGGGGAACTGAAGGAAGGACTTGGGCCAGGTGCCCAGGCAACCCTTCTCCTAGTAGTGGGTGTGCATTTGGAAATAAAAGGAAGACATGGCAAGGAATGCCTGGTAACATTACAGGCATCCAAAACCGGGATCTGTCTTCCTGGGTCACAGCCCAAGAGTGCAGATCGATGGGATCTCAGCATCGCCAGGATGCACTTAGCAAAGACCAGAAAAGTGTGTTTGGCCAGAGCCTGCACTGACCAGGCTCTGAGGGCTTGCAGCTAGATTTGAAGGTTGGGGTAGGGGGAATACAAGGGCCAAAGAAAAAAATCAACACTAAACCGCATAAAAGGACATGGTAATGGATACTTTTTGCAAGGTGGAAGAAATAATAGAAAAGAAGGGGTCCAGGGTATCCTCAAAGTGACATAACAGGGTACTGGGCTGTCACCACCCTGTGGGGAAGGACCCATAACCAGAACACAGCCACTAAAAGGAATTCTTCACCCCAAAGAAACAGACATTACTGGAGTGAGCGGGGTTTGGGAAACCAGGACGGGAACCCATCAAGATGAGAACCCATGGAAGAGGGAAGAACCTAAGTGCTTGTCTTAGGTATAAGAATATAAAGGCTACTCTGTCAGATGGAGAATGCGATCATGCTTTCCTCATGCAGATCACAAAATGAGGAGAGAAATGAGGAATGAGCCGGCCTGAGTACTTCGGCCAGCTGGTCCCTGTATGAAGTCTGCCAGGGCAGACCATCACTCACACAATCTCATTTTTTTTTGTCTCTCCCAAATCCCAATGCCAATTCCTCATCTGGTCCCCAAAACCTCACTGGACATCAGGTCCTGCTTGCCTAAGTGCAGTAAAAATCAAACTTACTACATATTGAGCACCTTCTACACCCAGATGCTGTACTAGGAATCATATTACTTCATCCTCTTTAGTTCCCACACCTACAATATAAAGTGAAGATTGATGTCCCCATGTGAGAAATAAGGAAACATGTTCAGAGAGATTAAGCAACTTGCCCAGAGCTACGAAGCAGGCTGGCTACTCTCTGACTGTTTGATCCATGCTCTGTTCTGCTCTGTGCCTGAGGATGCTGACTCCCGCACAGAACACCAGCTGTATTTGCTCTCCCTCTCCCTGGCTCAGCCCCTGGGGGTTCTAGCAAAGGTAGGAAGAAGGAAACTGGGATATTAACGCCCCTGCTTCCTTCACATAGGGCCTTAGTTTGGCAGAGGTTGTCAGGCCACTGTTTCTGTCCCTTTGTCTCTCTCCTCTGGCCACAGCTCTTACCAAATCATAGTCATTCACCAAGTTCCTTCAGGCCTGAAGGTGGGAACAGTGTCCTATGACCGCTAGTGTCTGGGTGAAGCATCACCACATTTTGATGGTCCCATGACCTCCCTATACCTCTGTAAACAGTCCCTTCACTGAATATCTTCAGCAACCCTCTGACCAACAGGACCTCACTGCTAAGCAGAGCTCATGCTAGCAGAGCTTGGATTTGAACCTGGATTGGCTGGACTGCAAAGCTCGGGCTGTTAATCACAGGGTTGTACTGTGTGGTGGGTGACTTAAGCAATCAAGGAGAAGTACATAATCATTCCTGAAATTAGGCGCACACACACGCACACACACACACACACACACACACAGTGGGCAGGAATGTTTCAATTCTGCTTTCATCCATGTCCCTGACAGCCGAGTTCAGAGTGTCCAATTAGAATTTCTGGTCATGCAATTTTTCTTTGAAGAGATAAATTGGTGGTAGAAAGTTCTGAACTTGATACATCTCTGGGTGGCTTCAGTTGATTTCAATCTGTGGTAGTGTCTAGATGACTCTGCCAGGACTTGGCTTTCTGGCAGGTCTTATGAAACCAAGGGCTGGGCCAGCCAGTTCTATAATAGTTGCTCCAAACTGTGTAGATTCCAGGGACTTCCCTAGCTCAGAGCTAATAACTAACACGATTGACTACAGACGTGTGTTTTAATCACAGAAATCTGAAAAAGGTCCCAAGAGAAAAAAGCTTACAACTTTGAAAATCCTTTAGACTTTGCTTTGGTGTTAGACCAGTTCTTGCTAGGTTGTTCACTTGGATTCACTCTAGAGCAAGGTTTCTCACCCTGGGTACCTGGGTATTCTAGGTTGAATAATTCCTTCTTCTGGGAGACTGTCTCATGAGCTGTAGGATGTTTAGCAGAATCTCTGGTTTCTACTCACTAGAGGCTTCAGCACCAACCCTCCACTTCTCCTCTGCTATTGTGGCAACTGAAAATGTCTCCAGACACTGCCAAATGTCCCCCAAGAGAGCAAACTCACCCCTGGTTGAGAATCACTGCTCTACAGGAATAGTTGCATGAGGATGGGCACAAACTCAGCTTCACAGAAGAAATTCTACTCAAGCCTCACAAAAGAGACAGTTCATCACTTGCAAAATACTGATTCAATAGCCTAATTTTTATGCCTTAAAAGTTAATCCATGCTTTGTCCTCAAGTTTCAGAGTTTGATTTTCCAAAGAGGTTCAGACCTAAGCCCCTCTGAAGATGGATAGTTTTCATCCTCAGAGATGGCTTAGGCCTGAACCTGCTTGACCCGAACAATTTTGACCATGTATAGTCAAAATTACCTTCAAAAGTCCCTTTGGACAGTGCCACCTTATAGATCCCATAACTTCTCCATGGTTTCGACAATCACGGTTTTAATTTAGCGTCAGTGGAACTCCTTAAGTGCTGGGATTGCATTCATGGGCCATATACCCCCAAATACAAATCTGTAAACTCTAATCTCACAATTGAAGCAGCAAATTGTTCATATGACAAGGGGCACATTGGAATCAGGAATGGTTCAAGGAAAAGAAGAAAAGATCCACGTTCCTTGTGGTCATGCTCCCTCAGGACATGCACTTAATATGAATGTTAGACAGGATTAGAAGCACTATTTAAATTAGAATTTCCACTTCCCACTCTTGCCTCTCAGATTACGCTTCTGATTGAGTTCACTTGCTTAAATATGTATATAATGCTACTATAGTATCATACAGGATAAAAAAGAAGCAATTTCAGGTTCAATTATTCTCATATTGATAACATATAGTGTGACTATTCTATTAGAGTTAGATCCTCAGAAAGAAATGGGCCAGATATGTCAACTCTCTGTAAAAGTTTCCTCTCTATTAATTACACCAACATCATTTATTCAGTCCTTATGGAGTGGCCTGCATAGTCAAAGATGTGTCCTCCACCCATGGCTCATGTAATAAATGTCTTCCTGGGTAGAGAGGAAACAGCTGTCTCTGCAGATTCATGTGTCTGCTCTCTTTTGTCATGCTTGACCATTCACCAACTCACAACCCATGTACTGAATGCTTATTCTGCTCCAAGCACTGGGAATAACAAAGGTGGGCACAGGCACGTGCCCTGCCCGAGGCACACAAAGATGCTTGGGAGGAGCAACTTATCACATGGACAGCGAGGTAAGCCCTGCATCCCAACTGTGCACAAGATGCAAGGGAAACACAAGAGAGGGATCAAGGGAGGCTTTAGAGAAGAGAAGATGCCTCAGCTCGATGAAGAGTCCAGGGGGCACCCAACGGAAGAGCGCACTCCAAGCACAGAGCACGGCATTTTCAGGTACTGATTGTGGTTTGGTGTGGATGGAGCATAACATTTGTTGGGGGGTGGCTGTGGTGCTTGGTACTGGGTAACAAAGGGTCTTGAATGCCACATAAGATCTGAATTTATGTGGTAGATAATGGAGAGCCACCCGATAATTTTAAGAAAAGGAACAGAGATTTTTTTTTTTTTTTAATTGGGTTGCTGAGAAGAACCTGGAAGAAGTGAGACCTATCAGAAGTGATTGAAATGGCCCAGATCAGAGATGGTTGAGGCCAGGACTAAGGCACTGGCAATGAAGAGAAAAGAAAGAGGGCTGATTTGAGAGAAAACAACACAAAAGACACTTGGGGATTGATTGGATGTAAGGTAAGTGTTGAAGGAGGAATAAAAAATTATATGAATGTTCCAGCTTAAATGATTGGGCCACGAGAGATAGCCTTACCCAGGTGGGGACTAGAAAATATAAGCAGGTTTGGGGTGGGGGGTTTCTGGATGATAGACATCACCTTCCATCTGAACAGCCCTCAGCCTGGCACTTGGTGGGTCTGAAGAGTTAGAGGGGCATTTAGTGGAGATGGCTGGGGAAGTGCAATACACACGCCCTGAGCTCAGGGAGGCCAAGGCTGGTGGTACAGACCTCAGGGATTTAAAGCATATGGGAGGTAGGTAAAAATCACAGGTGGAATGCGAGGGCCCAGTGAGAGGATGTGCATGAAAATAGAGAGGAGCTGGGGAGGAACTTCAGAAAAACCCACCACGTAGTGAAAAGGCAGAAGAGGAGTCCATGAGAGTATTGCAACCAAACAATGAGAAAAGACTAAGACAAATGGTGAGAAAACAATGAGAAACGCACACGACTCAAAAGGCAACTATGCTGTTTAGCCTGGAGATTATCTAGAGGACACAGAGGCATCCAGAGGGGGATGGATGCAGAAAGTTAACAAAAAGTGACTTGAACTTCCTGATGTATCTGGCAGAGGCAGCCTTCTCACAGAAGTCACAACTTCAAAAGGCTCCAAAGATGCATATCATGCCCAGAGACAGACGAGACACACTGCATGGTCATTGAACCCAGAAGTTCTCCTGAAAAAGTGTATTTCAGGTACCAGAAAATCAATGTGTGTCTTGCCATACTGCAGGTGTTGTATCATTTTGAACAAATGTGTCACAAAGATGGATGGGAGAAAGCAGGGCTGCTGAAGGGAAAGGGGGAGTGGTGGAGATAGCAGAGTAGTGACTAAGATCTTGAGCACGGACGAGGATGCTAGAAGGAGCCCCAGAGTTATTCTCCTTTGTTAATTTCTCCAGTCTCAGTCATTGTCTGGAAATTCAAAGTACCACTGTGGCTCAAGAACCCTCATTGTCCTGACACGTGGAGCCTCCTGACTGCACCTGGAAGCACTGACCAAAGGCTCCCACCCGGGATGAAAGGCGCTGATGTCTCAACCAGCCAACAAGCCAGATTCTCTGTGAGTGTCTCCAGATGCAGCAAACTTGTTCATCTCAAGTGCCTGCTCCAGGCAGGGTCTTGCAGCTCCTGAGGCACTTTCTTTTTTGAACAGCTAATTGCTGTTCAAACCTTGAATTTTTTGTTTACACTAAACAGACTTTAGGATACAAATTTCATAGTAAAGGTTGATTTAAAACCATTATAATCTAATATTAGGAAACAATTATCTACAGCTCTCCCATGTTTCTTCAGTCTTGCAAGCAAAGGCACTGATAGTCTTTTTTTCTGCACTATCTTTCTAAGGATGTCTGCATAGCAAAGAACCTTAGAAGACAGGGTCTTCTCTTAGAAGATAGGGTCTCTCTAGAGCAAAGATCTGGTTGGCTTATTGCCCACTGCAATAAAGACAATATCTCCCTCTGGGACAAACGGAAGGCATGTTTACCACCCATTATAAAAGAGTTCAGGTCCCCAAGTCTCAGGGTTGCTTTCCCCAGGTTCCCCACAACGTGCCTGCAGGTTTTACTGGGCCCTATTCACATCACCCTGTGGGAACTGGGGCTTGGAGAAATGACACAAATGTTGATATTCTGGCTATTGCTATCACTAGAAGTAATGAAGTCCTTTGTCTCTGACCCAGGAATTTTGTGCCTTCTGCCAGCATCCACGGAATTGTGGCAGGGCAGCATATTAGCTTACAAGTAGGGTAAAGTTTCAGTTCCTTCATAGCTCTTGACACCTAATAGCTGCCTAGGAAATAATAATTTTGACCAGGTAATGTCCACCTCCCTTTCTCTTTTTTTGGAGTTGGGGTCTTGCTCTGTTACCCAGGCTGTAGTGCTGTGGCAAGACCATGGCTCACTGTAGTCTTGAACTCCTGGGTTCAAGCTATCCTCTTGCCTTAGAAATAATGCTCTTCTTTACCAATTTTCCCAGTGCCATTCTATGCCTATCTTTACTTAAGGTATATACTTTGTCTACTTCAGAAGGACTCAATCCTGATTAATGTTTCCAAATATGATGCAAGAAGACACACTTCAGACAACTGTCATTTCTATGAGGAGAAAAAGGGAAATTTTCCGAGACTGAGAAATGGCAAGGCAGAAAAATTCGATGATTTGCAAAGGCTGCCCACAGCAGGTGCAGCAGGTAGGGCCTCAGCCTTGGGTAGAGTTGCTGAAAGATTTTGTCCAATTGACAAAAATGGCATCAAGTAGCAGCAGTCAGGTGAGGCAGGCAGGGAGGGAGGCAGCCCTGAGTCATAGAACCACAAGGAATCTAGTTTCCTGCCAATTCATGAAACACTGAACTGGAGGCATCCAAAAGGTTTATGCAAGAGAACCAGCATGCAGTGTTAGGCTGATGATGGACGATATTCCATTGCTACCATGCCAGTTGGAAAGATGTTTCTGATTTCTGCTGTGTGGATTAGATAACCTCAGAGAGTCCCTACACCTGAAGGAGACTCAGAACATCTTACACAACAAAGATGACAAAGACAGTCAACGCTAACAATGACGACAGCCAAAATGACAAATGGATGCCCACAGGAAAAATCATTTAGACAAACTAAACATTTCATGATACTCTATGTCTAAATTTTATTTCCAGGTTTGAGGATCAGGAGGCTACAGGAATCGCCATATTTACCCATATTTTAAATGTCTGTATCTGTGAGAGGACGTATCATTAACCTTTGTCAATAATTTCTGTAAATGCTGCTGGTGAGTAGGCCATGGCCATATAGGCCATATATATCTCCAGGGCCAAACAATCAGACATTTGGAAATACCCTGGAATCCAATTACAGGTAGAGAAAAAAATCACTGTCAAACATATTTTTCCCTGACATAAATAAAAATAAATAATATAGTGTGGCATCATTTTCAAATGTATCTCTGATGTATTATTTCTGTGTGCAATATGGAGAGTATCAAGCTCATAATAAAATAATGTAGACATAATTTTGCTTTCATGGCTAGGTTAATGGGTGAAAGCCACTTCTAAATTCTTGACAGCTGCTTCCTTCCACTGGGAAATGCCATTTAGCTCCATCTGGCCTCAGGAGGGACTCGTTTACAGGAGGGAACATAGTTCTAGCTCTCCAGAGAAGGCAGCTCAACCCTGGGACACCCTCCAGGGACCACCATCAACATCTGGTTTTCAGGTGAATAGTTTCTCTCTACTCTGTTTCCATGAAATAGGTTACCTGGATCTGACACAAATTGTGATAAGAGGTTACCTGGCTATCTTGACTTTACTTATGGGTAAACAGATTATTATTACTAGTTTTCATCCTCAGAGCAACTTTCTCAAGAATTATGTTGAAGAACTCTATCCTAATAAGAACACTGTACCTTTTCTGCTAAAGAGAATCACTTAGGTGCTTTAAGAATCATCTATGAGCTTCTAAAAATAATAGGAAATAAACTTACTAAGTAGATATTCTGATGTCTGCCCCCAGGGATCAGTGAAAATAAGGAAAAGATATCAAAGCAATGAATGAGGAGATGCCTTTCCATGTTTGCCCAAACTTTGGGCTGACTATCTCCATTAATTCCAACACAGTGCAAATGGGAACATGTATATGTCTTTCCCTCCCTTGGGCTGGTACTTTTAGAAAGAAGGAAAGTACTTAGACCATCATCACCAAGTCTAGGCAGTATGGGGACATACATCTGCTAAGCCCACAAGAGGGTCAGATGGAAAAATAATTCAAGTATGTATTGACTTGGTGCTGGGGATTAGTGGCATCATTCATACAAAAGTTATAGCAGATTTAGCTGGGAAAGCTTTTGGCTGAGAGATCTCACTAGATGGCATATCATGCTGTCAGTATTTATCATTAGCCTTTCCCTTTTAAAAAGTATGTTTTGTAAGACAAAAGGAAAAGGAGTTTTTAATGTTTTCCTATCTTCTTCTTTCGAAAGTTCTTCAGAATCTGAAACAGGAGTTATAAAAGAAAGAACCCATAAAGGGACCTGTACTACCGAGGCATAGAAAATTCAATAACAAATATTAGTTTTTCCTTTTCTTGTAAATATAATTCTGAAATGTAGGCTGCGATTTTTGCAGATATTGGTGAGAGGGTTAGCAAAGGGATGGTGTGGCATTAATATGAATAGCAATGCAAACATGGTGTAGCCATGACTCCAAGACAAATGGCTGAGATGGGCATCAGAACACTAATTACACTCCCAGCACTGTGCCAAGATGGTCTGAAGCACAGCTTTCCATCTATTTGGGCCTCAGTAAAACATGGATAATAACATCTCCCCTACCTACCCAGATATGTTTGGGAAAAAGGGGCAGAGCACTACAAAATGTGAAGCGTATTATGATTGCATGTTCCCACAAGGATAAAAAGTGAAAAAGCAAGGCAATCCCTGGCACGTTTGGACATCATGCCAGGTGTTTGGTGCAGGACCAACATCTGGATGTGTGATTATATTTTTAATTCTTCCTCCAGATGTCGGAATACTGGAAATGCTAGGGATAAGCAAAAGGTTACTTTTGGATATTTGAAAATGGGACTTGGTAAAGAGAATATACTATTAATTGGATGCTAACAGAATGCTTCAAAGAATAAAGTAGGCTGAGGAAAACTTGGTGATACCAACTTTGCATTTCCGTCATAAGGGCAAATGTCTACAAAGCAGAAGGAAACCTCTGTGGTTCTTTCTGAGACCACCATCTTTTCATACACTTGCGATGTCCAATTTTATAAATCATTAGCCTTTTCTTCTTACATATCAGGACAAGGAAGACCGTTTGTTCTTGCTGATTTGGATCCTGATTACTTAACATACAATGGACAGCTCTTCTAGATCTCACAGGAGCCAGTACTTTTGACTTTTTTCCAGGAAAAAAGCAAACAACATCAAATGATGCTAGAATTCTTGATTATGTGCAGATTCAAGCCCAGTATTCCTCTTTCAGAAGCAGGTATCATTTATTGTGTAATTTTGGTCAAACATTCTCTCAGTCTCTATTAATCCCTTCTCTGAAGAGAAAATAACACTTGCAAATATTCTTTTATTTTTGAGATGGTGTCTCGCTCCGTCACCCAGGCTGGAGTGCAATGGCACAATCTTGGCTCGCTGCAACCTCCGCCTCCTGGGTTCAATTCTCCTGCCTCAGCCTCCTAAGTAGCTGAGATTACAGGCATGCATCACCACGCCTGGCTAATTTTTTTGTAATTTTTTTTTTTTTTTTTTTTTTTTTTTTTAGCAGAGACCGGTTTTCTCCATGTTGGTCAGGCTGGTTTTGAACTCCCGACCTCAGGTGATCCACCCACCTCAGCCTCCCAAAGTGCTGGGATTACAGGCATGAGCCACTGTGCCCAGCTGCAAATATTCTTTTGAAAGCATACTGACATAAGTTATTTTCCCCAAATGCATACCACACACACACACACACACACACACACACACACACACACACACACGTATACAGGAAATGACTATTTTCTGTATTCTTACTGAAGCTGAAATATTCTTTTGCATTTGCTAGAATGGTCTCGAGTTAAACTGTAATTCAATAAAATACGTAAGAAATTGTCTTTTGCCACAAACATCAAGGAGATTAAAAATTTGAGGACAAATGACATTTACAGACACTGTCAATTCCCTCTCGGCTTGGGGCTGTTCTGTACTTCACAGTTTAGACAATCATTCTGTAAATGACTGGAGGTACAACTTTTAGTTACAAGTCCAGGATAAAGTGCTGAACCACAACTCTACAGGAGGATCTCTCTCATATTGCCTCTGGAAATACCACAATGTAGATAATAGCAATGACATGAGGCAGGGTTTGGAAAGCACACACCTGTTATAGAACAGTCTGTTTTCTTGACTCTCAGAGTCTCAATATTTTAAGACCGACATTACTCATCCATGACTGAGCCATCTGCCTGGGACAATCTTCCATGGCTCAGGGATCGGGAGTAACGGGACGTCACGGGAAGCTGTGGAGGAGCCAGCCCACTCCAGCAGAATGAGCCAAGGCTTGGAGAGCCAGCAAAGAATTGGACAGACAATATCGTTCCACTATATTCAGTTCTGCTAAGGTCATGGAGTCCTGCCTTGTTTAAATTAAACTTTACACCATATTTAGTCAACCCTCCTAGAATTAAAAGCTTAATGCCTCTGCTGTCTTCAGTTGGCTAAGTCTACATCAGGCTGTAAGCCATAATACTTGACTAAAGCAAACAGTGCTAGCAGTAGGGTTAATCAACACACACTGTGTAAACGCTGCTGAGAACCATCCCTGTGTTAACGTGAAAGAAAACGGACCCACAGTGTGCAGAGCAGGCAGGAAAACAGCTGATGCTCAAGGCTGCAGTGTACAATATCATCGCGCCTCTCCAAATAAAGTGAAGAAGACAGAATATCTCCCAGGAGAGCTTGCCTGTCTATACATAAGCACGTACACACACACGCACACACCCAACCATGTGCCAGTAATTTCTACAATTTGAATTATTTTTCTTCTTCCATATTTACCTTCTATTTTCACTAGGTCCACATTTTTCTTTGCTTGCTGTAATTAATTTTATTCTCCTTCAGTTTAATTTAAACCAGACTAACAGTTCCTCGGGTAAGAACATTCGAATGTTGGTCACTTGATTGGGCAGACCCACATCTCGAAATGATAAAGTATTAAATGAATATTCCAGTATTTAGGATTAAATGTCAAAGTAAAGCTTATTTTCCATATCCTCCTTTTTCCATGACCATACATTGACAACTTTGATGAATCATTTTGCTTTAATATAAGTGGCTCTGAAGACGTCTAGTTTGTTAGTGACCAGGCAGTTGCAGTCACAACTCCCTGCCCCCAACAAAGTGTACCCATAGTTGCTGTCTCAGTATTAGTCTGCAGGTTGAAATCATCACTACTGCCCCGAGGAAGCCTGTCTGATGTTAACCCGTTCATTTTCCCTCTACTCTCCCTGTACTCACCTTGGGGGTGGTGAGGGGTTCCTGGGGAGGAGAGGGGCACTGTGAGAGCCTCTTGAGAGTCTAAAGACGAGGGGCTATGGCTCAGAGGAGCCGGGCGGGCTGGGGCTGCTGGCGAGGTCAGGTCCAAGGAGAGGTCGGCTCTGCCCCGGCTCACACTCCGGCTTCTCAGCTCCTTCTCGTGCTCCTCAGCTGCCAACTGTTCCAAGTATTTGTATCTGAAAGTTAAATTCCAAAGGGTTTCCGTCAAACGAAAGAGGAGCCCGTGGCTGATGCTTGTTTATGGATGAAACACCTGCAGAGTGAGCCGGTTTCCTGATGCACACAGCACAGTGCAGGGCTGGCTGGAGGGTCAGCCTGCCAAAAACACCCAGCAAAGCCAAGATGCTAATGAGTAAAAATCCCACGTCACTCATAACCAAGCAAATTGGGGGAAATGGCAGCATCACACAGTCCCTAGATACTGGATCACTGCTGCAGAATCCTATCTTGCTCTTTCAGGGAACATTTGTAAATAAGCAAAACAGCAATAACCACCACCAGAAAGCCTCAAGAGTGATGGCTGAAAACCAAACCCCCTCGGAGCTCACAGCTGTGAAATGGGTGGGTGCCTTGGTGTGGCAGAGAGAAAAAAAATGACCCCCAAATACCAAAGGGGGTTGCTTGGATGAAGGCCTGCCTCTCTGAATTTCTGAACCTGCTTCAATGCTAACAGCAATGCAACTGGAATTCACTTTGTTCTCTCAGTGCTGACCATGGAAACTTTTTTTATATTCTAAAATATTTCTGAGTAGGAATCAGACATCCAATAGCTTGAACCTGACGTCACATAGAGTTTATTCATCAAAGTCAGTTTAAAAGAACAAAGATACATCTGTTTTGCATTTCAGGCAGGCAGAACCCACTAACTGTTTATTAAGACCAGCTACCAATCATATTCCTCATAGTGCGCTTTATAGATCAGACCAAAATAACTTTGAAATGTGTGCCTCTTCCAGATGTCTGCTAATTTTACTCACCATTATTTTTTTCAGAAATAAATTTATGCATTCAGCTGTAACAGGTTTCTTACTATCTTACCCATCACTAAACTTTGGAACAGCTTACTCAAGACCCTCACTTTGCATCTATCCAATTCACTGCTTCAGTTCCTCACAATGGGCATTAGACATGGTGTTCCTCATTTACCCAGATAAGAAAGAGCACATATTTAAAATATTTTAAAACAATGCATTTAAAAAGCATGCATTTTTTGCATCCCATCCTCAAGGTGGGTGTGGTTTCCCCATCTGTAATCCTCACCCCTTTTCCCTGCCAACCCAAAGGCAGTCCACCCTTCGGACCAAGCTTGCATGCACATCTCCCTCCAGGAAGCCTGCCTTGACCACCACAGCTAGAAGTGATCTTGGTCTTGCCTCTGAACTCATGTCAGATATGTAGTCCCTTCAACTCAGATGGCATTTTACATTTACTGCCTGGCATATTTAGTCATCTGTTCACATGTGCATGTCTGTTTTCAAAAAGCAGATAATAGGATTTTCATGAACAGGAAGATTACCATCCTCTGTTCTTTCCCTCGGTGCCTTGCATTTGTGGGCTGATGGGAAGCTAGGGAGAAGCCTGCAGAGTGGCACCTCACCTGCAGAGGCCCACCTGCAGAGGCCCACCTGCAGCCCAGGATGCCGAGGGGGCAGATGCATCCCATTTCATTTTTGTGGGGGATGAGCTTGCATTCATGGTGAATCTCTGATAAAAGGTGTGTAGTGCGTGTATATGTAGACACAAACACTTGAGGCTTGGTCAAGAGCACCACCTCTTGAGGGGTAAGAGAGGCAACAAAAAGAACGTGTTTCTGGCCTTAATTCAGGCCAGCAAGAAAAAGCCACTTGGCTGTGGAAGTAACAAGAACCTTGAAAGAAAACAATTTTAAGGGTAAGAGGCAGGGCCTCCAGCAGGTATGTGTTAAATGGGATGGTGGCAAGTTCAAGGCCAGGAATGCCGTTAAGTCCAGCAGGAGTTGTGAGCAGAGGCATTCCCACACTGCTGCAACAGGATAAAGGGGCAGGCAAGAAATGAGTGCAAATAAGAGAATCTGGACAGGTCCAGGAATTCAGGAGGTCAGAATCCCACGGCAAGAAATCAAATGAGTCTGGAGTAGGTGGTGGTGACGAAGCCCTCAATGAAAGGCTTCCAGCCAGGAGGACAACCCACTTGCTGCATTCATTTTTGCTGGCTCATTCCTGGTCCTGGCCTTCTACATGCCTCCCTGTGGGCAGCCAGGTGGGCAGGAATTTGCGGGGTAGCTCACTTTCTGGAGGACTCCAGGGGCCACTCATCCCAGAGCCTGGATATATTTGACTCAAATGCTATTCCTGTGTACCCCTCAGCCTCACAGATGCCATCACTGAAGATCCGTAAGACACGGGAAGAGTTAAAGGTTTAATCTGAATTGTCCCGAAACATGATGTTTATGTGTTAGACAAAAATGGCAGAAGCAGAGGTAGAGGGATGGTGAGTTGTTGCTTCATGGATAAAGAGGTTCAGTTGTATAAGATGAGAAGAGTCTGGAGACTGGTTACACAACAATGTGAATGCACTTAATGCTACTGAAATATACATTTAAAATGGTTAAGATGGTCAATTTCATGTGATGTGCGTTTGATCATAATTAAAAGTTTTTTTTATATGGTGGGGCAGAGAGGCATGGAGGTCAAGAGCACTAAGCCTTTCTGAAAAAGCAGCAGCAGTGTTCATGTGCAGTGGCCAGAGTGGTGAAGGCAGTGGGCTGGTACATGGGGACAGCCACGCCACAGGCATTTACGGTGTTACAGCTTAGCGACCCCTCCTGCCCCACAAGAACATCCAGCAGTTCTTGGGGAGGAAGCTGGACCTATGTCATGACCTTCTCCTAGACAATGACATAAGTGCTATGGGGCCCAATAGTACTTGATCTGAGGACCCACCGGCCCATGCAATGACTGTCATGTATCCCTGCTGCCACGTGAAGCCACATTCAATCCACAGACTGACAGAGCCTCCTCTGTGGGAAGCACTGGGCTTTCTATCCACAAACCACAGCCCCGAGAAAAGACTTCCTACTTTTGCTGCCTTCATCCAAACATTCCCGTTTATTCTCTGCCTATATCATTTGTTTGTTCATTCACCTTTTCGTTTATTTATTGAACATTTGTCAAGTGCCTGTCATGTGCTAAGAACTGTAGTGGGCACTCAAGATTTAATAATAAACAAGGAAAAATCCCACCCTCACAGAGTTCACAGTTCAGTGGGAGAGAGAGACAAATAAACCACTGGGATGAACTCCAACATCCACCAGAGCTCAGTGGCAGGGCTGGTACTGTGGCTCAGTCTCTTTTCACAGGGCCCTACAGAAACTCTGCGTGACTTTAGATTAACCTAGACTTACTTACTGATGACTTTTCCTGCCACACTTCTATTTGGAAATTCTCGCTTACATTAAACTAAAATCTGGCTCCGTTTAACTTCTGCCCTGTTCTCAGTCCTTCTAAGCAAGGCTCAGAATCCTTTCTTACCGCTTCATTGATCATTTTCATGAACAATTTCCAAAACCCTAGCCCAGTTCCAACCTTTTCTTTGCACTTTGTTCCCATAGCCCCTGTTTGCTATAAAGCATTTCCTCTCCATGCCCTGCTGTCTCCCTCAGACTAACAAACCCAAACAGAAGTATCCTCCTGTGCTACCCCCCAACACACCCCCAGCCTGGCTCATTCCTTACTACATGCACTTCTTTTTTCTCCTTTAAATTATTTGTGAATGTCATTTTAATCAATCGTTATCCTATAAAGCCTTTCTTCCAATACTTGAAAAGATGAGAAGTAGCATCTCAACAGAAACTTACTCCTGGTCTGCACCATTGCCAATAACATAGTTTGTCTAAAATTATGGAGTGAGATGATATGAAATAACATGTATCCAGATGGTCACTACACCTCAAAATAAGATGACATTCATCTTGTTACAGTTACATGATACACACCTCAAAAACCATCTGCTGTGACTCTGGCTGTCTTTTTCTGAGTCTTGCATTAAGGGTAAGAGATGTGGGACTTGACGAACACACATCGCTCTATCTGGAAGAGTTACTTTTCCTTATTTCTGTACTACTTCCCACCTTTGATCTCTACTAGTTTCCATTTCCAAATTCCATTATACTTGGAAATCTTACTTTTTCCTGGCTTAGTAGGAACTCTTAAAAGCTTTTGAAACAGGGATGAAAGTCTGTTTCCCCTAACTCCCATCTTCACCAGGTTATTCAAGAAGAAAACTAACAAGAAAAATGGCTGGGCCAAACCAAAGGAAAATGCATGGCTGCTTCCCTAGACCTCTGTGTAAACAGAGAGGTGGCTTCAAGGGAAGAATCCCACAGTGGGCCTGCAGAGCACACTTCTGTGTCCAGGCTGATGGGCAGCCTGGGAGCAAAGACTAAGGGCAGAACCAGAGGAGAGAAGAGAAGCAGCAACCTCCTCTTACGAGTTTGCCAGACATAAATGAAGGTTTGTTTGGACAAAAAAGAGCAGTAAATAATATCCAGAAAGAGCTGGACTTCCGTGGTTTGGGGAAATTTTGAAGTCAGCTGAGCCAGTTCAGATCTTGACACAGCACTTAAACCATCTCCCCAGGAGCTGCCAAGCCCTGTCTCTGTGGACATAACCTAACAGTCAAGTTGTTGAAAGCTCAAATAAGTACAGAATCTGGGGGGAGAACTAAAAAAATAAAATTTAGTTCCTTATGCCTGGGCAGGAAGTCAACTGCATTTTCAGTGAAAGTATATGTGATGCCCTCTGATGTAAAAAACAGGTATTAGTGAGAAATATAAGCTTCCTATTTCTTTAGCAGCATGTTTCACTCTAGATTTGCCAGCCACAACTGTTTATTAGGATGACAATAATCAAATAGAATGTTGGAATCAAAGCAATGCCATCATTTTATTTAAGAGGCTGATCTAAGCATCTCATTTTTAAATTGAAGACAGGCAGTCTCCACTCTTCCCTGCCTCAGACTGTCCTGATGTATTTAGCTGGTGTTTAGAAAATTAGCACAATTCTACTTCTTGTTGGCCCAGTCAGAAATTGTTAGGTTCCCAGCCGGCTCCAGCATAAAAGGTGTTAAAAGCAGCCTTTCCATCTCTCCATGCAGTCACCCCACCTGGTGGTAGAAGGGACGACTGCAGGCTATAAAGAGCTGGGGGTAAAAACTTGTCTTTTGCCAGTCTGCTTGTAAAACCAGTTTCCACTGTTTATCTGCATTTATTAGGCACTGAACATCTTTGTATCTTTTATTGAGATTCAAAGCATGTTGCCATTTAAATATACTACTGATCAACACCGGAGTTTTGAGCTGCTCTGTTATATGACCTAGGCTGGTTCGAATATTACAGCAACATTTTAATAACATACTTCTGAATCTTATAAAGTAATGTATCTCATATATGTTTTTCTTACAAAATTGTATGTAACTATTCTGTGGATAGAAATTTAAAAATATATTCATGCATTTTCTAGTTAGCATCACAAACCACAAAGATTCGTACCATAAATAAAGTAGTTTTTAAAATGCAAAAGAGAAATAAAGTAGTTTACAGCTTGAATATTTTAAATAAAGCTGTTGGTTCATTTACTCATTTACTGATTCCCATATATTATTCCTAAGTCCCAACTACATGCCAAGCACTGTGGTGGGTACTGGGGAAATAAAGGAAATCCAGGCATTGTTCCTGCCATCGAGGAGCTGAGTACAGTTCAGTAGGGAGACAGGTAAGTGACCAGGCACACCCAGAAATAGTCTCAGATATATCTAGTGCCCCCAGCCACTGCCTGGCACAGTGTGTACACTAAAATATTTGTTGAAGGAGTGCTGACCATGTGACATAAAAGCACGCAGTAGGAACATGCACCAGGCTCAGCAGCGGTGGTGCAGGGTATTTCAAATATATGCCCTATGTCATTATGCTAACATAAACGTGCTCATTTGAAGGAGAATTTTGAAGGAATAGACACACTTAACCATGATGGCACCAAATGACAAACCCAAACTTTTATTGGAAAATTTAGGTAACTAGTACACTGTTCTGCAAAATGCCAGATATGTAAGGTTTTAGGTGACGCAGTTATATTTTAATCGACAGTCTCTCTGCATGCTAGGTTAACAGTGCAAAGTCACATGCCATTTGTTACAATGGGAAAGAAGAAATACACAAACCTTTCTTCTCTTGCTTGCCTTTGCTCCTCTCTTTTGTCTAAATAATCTCGGCTAATGGAAATATGTAGAACAAACAAACAGGAAAAGAAAATAACAGAATTAGATACTCAGAAAATTACCAATAAATTATAAACAGTATATCATGAAAGACTGGCACTGCTTCAGAAATGTAAAATGGTTGTAGCTGAATTTTTAAAAGTTTAAAGGCTGTACTTCAAAATTATTAAATACAATTGATTTTCAATACAATCACATGGATTGCAGAAAACATAGGATTATTGGATTCACCCAGAAACACTACTAATTACTTGTTGGAAAGAATGTAAGTACCTGAGGAAAGAAAAGTTTTTAAAAAATCCATAAATAAAATATGGCAATAACAAGCAAGCAATAGCTTTTGGAGGTGATTAGCATCCAGTTGAGCTCTGGTAGCTCCATAACAACCATCTTAAGAATTAAATCTAAGTGCCTTGGCCATTTTGTGTTGCACTCCACAAGCTGAATATTCCTTCCATAACCCAGGATTTTTTTATTTCCAGGATACATGCGAGGTATGCAGGTCTGTTACACAGGTAAACGTGTGCCAGGGTGGTTTGCTGCACTTATCAACCCATCACCTAAGTATGAAGCCCAACATGCCTTAGCTATTTATCCTGATGCTCTCCCTCCCCAATCCCCCAACTGACAGGCCCCAGTGTGTGTTGTTCCCCTCCCTATGTCCATGTGTTCTCATTGTTCAGCTCCCATTTATGAGTGAGAAATTGTGGTGTTTGGTTTTCTGTTCCTGCATTAGTTTGCTTAGAATGATGGCTTCCAGTGCCATCCATGTCCCTGCGAAGGATGTGATCTCATTCCTTTTTATGGCTGCATAGTATTCCATGGTGTATATGTACCACATTTTCTTTATCCGGTCTAT